>NC_140586.1:881445623-882138123 GCF_964204655.1 Triturus cristatus
TTGTACGTCTTAGTCAGCCATCTTGAGGAAGGCCAAAATAGTCAACTTAAGCAAAACAAACACAAAAACGTAATTAAAACATGGAAATGTCTAATAAAATGTTAAACCCTCACTAATTCCCTTATGTGTAAGTAATTATCTAGCAGAATAGCAACATTCAAAGTGTTTATACTCACTCAATGATGCGCAACTTACAATTACATCACAAAAGCAACATATATCATGCAATATTCTAATTTTCTACCATTAGTATGCGTACATATGTTAGTATACAATTAGTTTAGCCATGCAAAATGCAAATCCCACGTGTAAAAGGTTACTATTAGTTGATTATTCAGATTAATATAAACATACAGAATGGGGGGGGTATACAACATTTTGTACTACCCGCTCCAGCACAGGTCCCCACAGAGATAGTGTATGATTATAGGTATGCACAGGGAGAGTGCACAGAGATAGTGTGTGATTGTAGTCATGCTCAAGTCTCCACTTTGATGTGTTATGATAGGGAAGTTGAAGGATCCATATAGATTATTTTAGTCTGGTGGCTTAGTAACCTAATGAATCCTCTTGTGGGATATGTGTTTCAGCTCTCTCTCACATGTTTGAATCATTGTGCTTCCACTCTCATACTTGAAAGGTTCATACAATAAGTACCATTTACTTGGATAACAATAAAAATATGGTAGTCAACACCAAGATACCCGTAGGTGTGAATGTGTACTTTATATAGGCACAGGAGATGATGTGATGTGATAATAGAGGTACTTAAGCCACCACCAGAGATAGACTGGAATTATTCCATATCTATTAATCTCGCTTAAAACAAAGCATTAACTGATTTAAACTGTGTCCCTTCAGGAAAATTGACACTTCCTTAAAAATCCAAGTATCTGAGTTCTCATTCTCTTTCCTAGCCACCATTTTATGAAATCTAGTCTCCATCAGGAAGATAAAACTCTATTTCTGATTGCAACAAACTCCCCATGCTGATTCGATTTGACCCTTTACGATTATTGCAATAGAGAAATAGATTTAGGAACTGGCACATCTTCATACTTTTCGTCTCTATAACTCGAGAATGTAATGGTACTTCCCTCATAAAGCTCTTATTTCTCTCAAGTATTTATTCTACCTGGTCTTGGGGCTCTTTCTAGCTACCCAGGCTCACACTTTATAAATACCTACATATATGTACATAAACCTTGTTTAACAAACTAAAAATATTTACTGTGTTTGGAAGCACAAATTCTGTAAATGTTTTTTTCCAGAATTGGGCTAGCTGTCCTTTTTGCAAAAGTAGAAAAAAACACATTGGCATTGGTACATCTGCCTTTTTTCATGGGAAAAGACGCATTTTCAAAATGTGCCCAGGGGAAACATGGGGAAACTGTCACAAAGTTGAAACATCCATTTGAGAACCAACCTTTTATATTTGGAGTGTAGAATAGAAATTCTTAAACAGGGCTTGTGTTTTTGTTGTACAAGAGTAGGAAAGGAAGTTTGGCCGTGTGGTGCAACAGCCTTCTTTATGGAAAAGGCACCTTCTCAGAAGTACACAAGTCGACTGCAAGAAATGTTCTTGGGGTTTAAAGCTTGTTTATTTGAATGCCAAATCATATACAAAAGTGCTACTAGACCTCGCCGCAGCCTTCGGCACCATCTCTCACCGCACTCTCGCAGCCAGACTCCACAACGCCGGAATACGAGGAACCTCCCTTGACCGGATCCACCCCTCTCTCTCCGGCAAAACCCAAAGGATCAGACCCTACTCTCCGACCCTACAGAGATCATCTGTGGAGTACCCCAAGGATCCTCACTCAGCCCCACGCTTTTCAACATCTACATTGCCCCCCTCGCCGCCATACTCTGACAGCATGGGCTCAGCATAGTATCTTACGCTGATGACACTCAGCTCATCCTCTCTCTCACGAGGAACCCCGAAGATACCAGACTCACCTTCCAAGAAGGAATGAAAGACGTTGCAGCCTGGATGAGCAACAGCTGCCTAAAACTGAATTCAGAGAAGACCGAGGTCCTCGTTCTTAGACCCTCCCTCATGGAACAGATCCTGGTGGCCCCCTGCCCTCAGAAACCCAACTCGACAGACTACACTAGGAACCTCGGCATCATCCTAGACTCCTCCCTCACCATGGCCTGCCAGATCAACGCCGTCGCCTTAACCTGCTTCGACTCCCTCCACATCCTCCACAATACCTTCAAGTGGATTCCCCAAATGCAGAAAGACCATCACCCACGCACACGTTACCAGCAGACTGGACTACGGTAACGTCCTCTACGCCGGAATAAACCTACGAGACCTGCACTGGCTCCCCATCGAGAAGAGAGTAACCTTCAAGCTACTCACCCACGCCTACATATCCCTCCTCAACATTGGACCCAAATACCTCAACGAAAGAGTCTCCTTCCGCGTACCCAAAAGGAACCTCCGCTCCGCCGACCTCGCCCCCGGCAGGGACCCCACGCATCCACAGAACCAGAGCAGGTGGAAGAGCCTTCTCCTACGTCGCAGCAAAACCTGGAACGAGCTCCCAGTCAACATCAGATGCTCCCCCACTCTGCACACTTTCAGGAAAAGCCTCAGGACCTGCCTCTTCGACTGATCCGGAGCTGCACCCCTCCCCCCCCCAGAGCCTTGAGACCCTCATGGGTGAGTAGTGTGCTTTAGAAACCCCTGATTGATGAATTGAAAAGTCCTAATCCTGAACTTAACTGGTATGCTCATTGCATAAGTATAGAAAAAGTCACTTTGACTGATGTACAGCTGTCTTTTTCATGGAAATAAAAATCTCAGAATGCTCTTACTTTAATTATAGGATTCTTTTGCAATGTTAACAAAAACATTTTTGACAGGTGAGGCCAAATGTTTTACATCGGTGTGTGGGGGGTATACAACTAGGCTTCCTAAAAGTGGCTGGTGAATCCTTTGTTCAGGGATAGAGAAACATAAGTTGATAGTCATGCACTAGCTGTTTTGTGCGCAAAGAATCCTTAAAGTATGCCCCTGTTAAAGATAGGCGTCCTTGAGGTAACTTTGTGCTGGAGTAGAGAAACCCACTTACAGTTGTGTAACTACCTTTTTCGTGTGAAAAGGGGCATTTTCAAAATGGGCACATGTTATATATGGTGAATGAAACACACATTGATTCCAAAATATCATGTGACAAACTTGTTGTCAAAAATATCACCTCTGCAAAAATATAGTGGAACAGAATATCAAAAGTGAGATAGTAGCTTTTATTGTATACAATATTGTTATGAAGAAAAGTGTTGTAATTAATATTCTGTACTTTAATATAGGTGTAATAAACATTGATTTTAATTAAATATATCTGTATAAACTAATAATATTAGTATAATTGTCATTTTTTAAATATAGTTTGTAATTTTCATTGAGTAATGTAATTTATTTTTAATTAGTTGTTTATAATTTGCTAGCGGGACTTTCGGTTTGTAGGGGAATGTGGTGGGAAGTTAAATACATTTTAAAGAATTGTTTTTTAATGTTAAGTGATATAAAGTAAATTAAATATTTTATTGGTATTATATAAATGTTAAAAATATGTAATTTTTTTTTCATTTATTTGGGTTTAATTTTGGATTTTTTATTTATATTTTGTATAGTATAAATAGTCATGTAAATTGTTTTAGCGTGTTGTACGGTGTGTAGGGGAATAGAGTGAGAAATTACTTAAATTAAAATAGTTTTCTTTATTTTTTAGAGTATTTAAATATTTTAATTTATATATAATTATATAATTATTTCCTTGATTATTTAATATGTAAAATTGTTATTTTACTTAGACTTAGGGGCCTATTACGATGTTGGTCGGAGTTTCCTCGGAGTGCCACGTGGCAGAAAGGGGACCGACCGACCTTTGGTCGGCGGTCACGACCGTCTAATTATGATGCGATCACACATGGTGTGGTCGCATTCTCCCATTTAACTATGGGAGCTTGTGTTATGGTCGTAAACTGGTGGTAACACAAGCCCCCATAGATAAATGGGAGATTGTGTTAATCCCTACACCCCGTGGCAGGCACCTTAGAAAGGATTAACAGTGGGGCACCATAGGTGCTCCCTCGGCCCACAACCGGAGGCAGCAAGGGAAAGCGGGCCCAGTTTGGGGCCCCCAAACACGCTTTCCAACAGGGTTTCCATGTCGGAAAGGTTGGCTTGGAACCGAGCAGTAAACCTTGCATTGTAATCCAGATGGTATAAACCTCCGTCCATATGGATTACAGGCCGGTTCTGACTGGCCGACAGGCTCCTTGAGCCCGTTGGAAGCCAACGATGTTGGCCGTAAGGCCTCCAACCCAAGGTCGGAGGCTTTATGACCAACATCGTAATCAGCCCCCATGTAAGAAATAATTAGTAATATTTATGAACAAGTGCATATTATATTTATCATTTATATGTTTCTTTATATGTATTGCATATAGATTTTATTATTTTATTATTTATAATTCAATTTATCTTTGTGTTTTTTTTCAGTAGTAGCAAGAGAAGTGAATTCTATGTATGTTTATTTCAATATTTCATTTATTTATACATTTATTTTGTATATTTATAATACATTTTGAATCTTATTCAAATTTTATACAAAATATAATTTTTAGTTTAAATAGGGTTAATCATTTTATGTTTTTAGATATTTAATTATTTTTTTATGACTGTGTAGGATTGGTATATGTAACCTTTCTAAAGTCCAACACTTTGCCTACTGTTGCACAGATTGGAGTGGGAATAGTAAATCTAGCCCATCCAATTCCGATGCTTTCCTTATTGTTGCCTAATTAGAGTGGAGATAGTAAAATTAACCCTTTTAAAGTCCAAAGCTTTCCATACTGTTGCTTAGGATGGAGTCAGAGTATTAAATCAAACCCCTTTGAAGTCCGTTGCTTTTCTTTCTGTTGTATATATTGGGACGGGACCAGTAAATCTAATTCCTCTGAAGTCCAACACTTTTCCGCTTTGTTTACATTGCAGTGGGAATAGTAAATCTAACCCCTCCAAAATTCAACAGTTTTCCTACTTTTGCTTAGGGTGGAATGGGAACAGTAAATGTGACTGCTCAGAAGTTCAATACCTTCCCTACTGTTGCTTAGACTGAAGTAGAAATAGCACACTGAAGCCCTCTGAAGTCTAGGGCGTTCCCTACTGTTACTTAGATTGACGTGGGAGGAGCAAATCTGGCCTGTCCAAGTCCAACACTTTGCCTACTGTTGCTTAGACTGGAGTGGAAAGAGAAACTCTACTGTTGCCTAGATCAGAGTGGGGATAGTAATTCCAACCCTTCTGAAGTCCAATACTTTCCATACTGTTGCTTAGATTGGAGTGACATAGTAAATGTAGCCTCTCTAAAGTCCAAAATGTTTCCTTGTGTTGCTTAAATAAGAGTTGGACTAGTAAGTCTAACCTCTCCAAAATCCAAACCTTTGTGTACTGTTGCTCAGACTGGAGTCTGAAGTCCAATATTTTCAATGAGTTTTTTTATGTTGAGTAGGAGTTATTTTTTATTTTTTATTTCAATACCAGCAAATTACACATTTAAATGTTACAAGAGGAGTAAAGGAGACAAATGACACTTTTAGGGTTCACAATATAGAAAATAAAGTAACTAAGATAGAGCAGCCACATCTTTAAAAAGAAAAGAGTTACAATGGCAAGGAAAAGAAAAGCAGAAAGCAGGGAGCCTTCACAGGCCGCAGGATGCATTAGTTTCCAGTCAGTCAGTCAGTCAATATAAGCTTTATTTCGATACAGAAAATATCTTAAAAGCTATACAATCCCAAATAAACAATTACAGTACTCCTAAATACATGTACATGTACAGTAAAACAATTGGTTAAAAAGTCATTTAAAAACAGAATCATTAAAAGAATTTAGAATTTGTATATACATAGTACCTGTAAAAGGAAAAGTGCTTGTGCTAAAAAGCAAGCGCCACTTGAGCGCTTAAATTATTTAGAAATTAATGCTCAAGTTTCTCGCTCTAATACTCCATGCCCATCTAAGAAATTTGGCTGTTGCACAGGCATGGAAGTCCCTTGAGTCAGATCTTAAGATGCGTAATGCTACTTGGTGACTGCGGGTACCTAACTCCCTGCAAAGTGGTTTCAACCAACGCCCCCTTGGTACTTTATAGGTTGGGCAAACGAACATAAAGTGTGGGATTGACTCTATGGCAGCCTCACACCTTGGGCAGGAGGGGAGAGTTTGGTTAGGTGGCTTCCACTGCGCAGTGAATTCTTGCAAGGGGAGGATACCTACCCTGAACTTAAACTGCATTAGTTTCCTTCTTTCCATCTTGTAATGGGGGCCCAGATATTTTCCCCCAGCTTCCTTGCTCTCACGACTTTTTCCCCATAAATTTCCTTTTCTAAATTATAAGTGGCTAGTAATCTCCCTAACCACTGCTGAAACCCAGGTGCCAGGGGCTCCAGCTAGGCTGTTGCGATACATATCCTAACCACTGCCATGGCTATGAAAAGGAAATAGCGATTGTCTTCGAGAGCCTCCTCATTAATAACTCCCATTATTATAAGCTGTGCGGAGAGGTTCGTTTTTATATTGAGGGAAACTCTCAGAATTTTTTCAATTTCCCCTAGCCAGCTGCGCAACAGGGGACAGGTCGTGAACATGTGCACTATATTGGCGTCGATGCTACTGCAACGAGGGCAGGTGGTCCCATCCTCTCCACCCCATTGCGTAATTCTAGCGGGGGTGTAGTATAATAAAAATAGCGTTTTATAGTGTTGAGCCTGAAGGGCTGCAGAAAGGAGCACAGTCCTTCCAAGTTCAAATGAGTCTAAAAATAAATTGCGCGATATACCCAGTTTCTGCTCCAATTTAGACCCATACCTTTTGAGATCGTCTTGAGTAAACCGTGTCAGTTTTGAATGCATTTTGCTGATAGTGCACTCCTCTTCGCGCCAAACCGTATCCACAACGCTATTATTGTTAAAGCCTCTTGTACCTCCCTTTTTTGGCCTTAAGAAGCTTCGAATTTTTAGATACTTAAAAAAATCCCTGGCGGGTATCCCATATTTATTTGGAATTTCGCTGAATGAGCATATCTCTGTACCGTCTAGCAGATCCCCGATCATACAAATACCTGTGTCCTCCCATCTTGACATTACGTTGTCCCTAAAGATGTCTGGCATTGTTGGGTTTTTAAAAAGCTGCGTATAATAGTTCAGCCTGCCAAGCCCAGTTTCTCTTTTGATGGCAGCCCAGATCTTAAATGCTGCCTGAAGGGTTTTTAACCTAACCTTTTTATAATAGCTCGGCTCACTATACTTCAAAAAGCAACCCTTGGCGGCTTCATCTATGAGTAACTCGTATACATCTCCCTTCCCATGTATGTTCCTCTGTGCTTCCCCATGACCACCCAGTAGCACCTGCATATATTGTAGAGCAGCCGCCCAGTAATACATTCTTCAATCGGGAACCCCCATCCTCCTTTCTCCCTTGCTAATGACATACATTTTAAAGCCCTTCTTGTCTTGCCTTTTGACCAAATAAACCTATTAAGGATATTTTCCATTTCTTTGAACCAACAGCCCGCAAACTCGAGGGGAATAGACCTAAACAGGTATAGTACTTTAGGCAAGCGTAACATCTTTTTTTTATTGATTTTCAAAAAATACAATTACCTTCATCGCCACGCAGGGCGGATGCAGTTAACGTTCAAATTGCAACATAACAACAACAACATAAACATCGGGATTGCCCTTGGATGAAGTATTCCGGCACGTATCGACCATGCAGCCCCTGTGCGGTATTTGTGCCTGGTAGTGCATTCACGGGTCAACAGTTCTCAGCGTTCAGATTCGTCCCCCTGATTTTGCGCCATTAGATATCGACATAGTGGTTCCCATATATTTTTGGAGGACGTTGGATGTTCCTCTGTCCATAACTCAAGATTCTCTTTACAGCATACCATATCCCGGACCCAGTGTTGCACCCGGGGGTTCAGCGTGCTCTCCCATGTCAGTGCTATGCATCACTTGGCTAGCAGAAGGCCAATTCTCACGAATTTACCTAGCGCCCCTGTCAGCTGAGGTATCTAGCCCAGTAGGCAAATTAGTGGTGTGCACTCCACCAGAGCTCCTGAAATTTCCTGAATGCGGTACGTTACGTCCCCTCAGTACTGAACTACCGGTGGGAACTGCCATGCCAGTTACCAAAAGTCCGCACATGATAGCCCGCATCGTTTGCAGTTACTCGTGTCTCTGAGGCCAAAAGTGTATAGTTTGAGGGGTGTGTGGTATACCTGGTGGAGATATTTAAAATGTATAATTCTCAGATTGCCATTGGGAGTCAGTTTGCCAGTAAGGGCACAGACATGCTCTCACTCCAGTGGTGTCAGACGGGGGGTCAAGTCTCTCATTTCAACGATTCAGACTGCTGTCAGTGCCTATTGTTTGTCCTCTCTTATTGCTCTATATAGTTTGGTGACCATATGGCGCCCTATAGGTGCTACTGCTGGAGCGGGTAATGCAAAATTTTGTATACCCACCCTAATTTGCATGTTCATACTAATTAGATTAATTAATTAATTAATTATAATCGAACTAATTCATTGAAGTGAAAATTATTAATCAATCTTATTAATAACTGCAATACACGTGGGATTGCATTTGCATGGCTTAATTAATACATAAACTAAATTCTGTACGCATACTAATGATAGACAATTAGAATATTGCATGATGTATGTTGCTTTTGTGATGTATTTGTGATTTGTGCTTTATTCGGTAAGTATAAACCGCTTGAGTGTTGCTTTCTGCTAGATAAATACACACACATATGGGTATTAGCGAGGGAATAACATTTTATTAGTCATTTCTATGTATTATTTGCGTTTTGTGTTTCTTTTGCTTAAGTTGACCATTTGGGCCTGCCACAAAATGGCTGCCTCCTGTACCTGACACAACTGACGACGCTACACAAGGTTTTGGGTGAAGTGCGCCTGCGCTAACACAAGCTACAGTGGCCTCGTTATGACCCTAACCAGACTGTACCCACCAAGGTCGCCCTGGGAAGCAAGCCAGCTTTTCGGAGAACAATAAGATGTCTCTTAAAACCGGAACAAGCAAGTGTGATGACCTAAGGGACAATATTCCATGTGAACTCTATCGGACGATCTCTGATTATCCAATCAGAAGAGCCGAAAACCAATATTTGATACTTTTTGACAGTGATTTTACTATAAATTATGGTAGAATAGTGAGGTTGTTAGTTCTTCTTTGGTTCGCTTTCATTTTCCTGACGTTATGCTGACAGAGAGGACGGTGACGCTGCAGGACAGAATTAATGCCCAATTAACTGATTAACTGAATTTACTAAATTTGATGGGCATAGATTGGCGAGACTACTGGATTTGACTTAGAGGACGACAATTCGCCAGAATAGGTCAATATGATGATTGGCAGCTTGAATAAAAGAATGATTTAATTTGCATTAATTAGATAAAGATTGAATTGATTAATTACCAAATGAGTCGGATTGTTTATTCATCGAAAATATATTGATTCAAAGGTAAATAGAGAATTAGGAATTAACCTAAACCATCAACTAACAGATTCATCCCCATTTATAAGAGGAATACCAAAGGTGGAATTCAGGGCCTAATGAGTTGCAGAAGGTTACGTAGATTTGTTGCTCATTAAGGTAAAGAGGTATTTCCTTTCATGTCAGCGTTTGGAATAATCACCTCCTGAAAAACACAGATCGATGGTGAGTGAATGTTGGGGTTATGGGCCCCACCAGCGAATGTATTGATTGCGTGTGTTTGTGAGATCTTTGGTCTGTGACGGAGGGAGGGATTTTGTATTCCACGCTGCAACACTACCAGAAGAAGCTGTAGGGCTTTCAGTGGTGGCGGTTCAGCGGGGAATGTTGTGTAGTGTGTTTTAACTGCTAGTTTAACTGCTAGTTTTAAACGGTGCATTGTGAAGTGAAATAGTGGGGTTTGGTTGACAATGTGCTGCAGGTTGTCAGCCGTAAGAAAGTGTCCCTCCTTGTTGGAAGGCGGACCCCGAGGAGTCGGTGAGACCACTCCGGGGGGCCCCCACACTGTATGAAGTAGCCGAGCGCTGCAGAGAAGCCTCCTGAGAGATCCTTCTCCTATTAGGTACTAGCACAGTAACACCACCACACCGGACTCAAGGAGGTTGCCTCAAGATGAGCAATTCTTTATCAGCACGTTAAAAGGTTACGGGTTCAATATTTACACAAAAAGGGGATCGAGGGATCCGCAAAAGTCTCAGTGTCTCTTTTAGAAGGGAAGGGGTAGCGGGACAGTCTTTGGCAGGAGCTGGGTACGAGGGTCCTTGGGGCCCAGTTCTTATCCTCAAGCTGGAGGACCTCCGGATCTCGGAGGGGTCGAGCCGCGACGGCGTCAGCAGGGCTCTGGCGTTCAGTTCGTGGAGAGCCGCGATCAAGTCAGCAGGGCTCTCAAGATGGTGTCTACTCAGCTCGAGCCGCGACGTCGTCAGCAGGGCTCCGAGGGAGGTTTCAGCGAGGTTGGGCCGCGACAGCGTCAGCAGGGCCCCGATGTTCCGGGGGGGGGGCTTCAAGGTTTCAGCAAGAAGGAGCCGCGACGCAGTCTGCAGGGCTCGTGGTGGTTTCAAGCAAGAGTTCTTCTCCGTAGGGTCGGCCGCGATTCAATCAGCAGGGCTCTCGACTCCGGGATACAACTCCGGTCTGTGGCGGGGTCGCCCCAGATATAGGTCTGGAGCCCTTTGATGTCCGGACCCTTGCGCCCGGGGGGCGGAGAGGCCAGGTTGGAAGCGGCCAGACGCCCAGCAGGAGAGGCGCCCGGCCCAGGAGAGATGGAGGCCGATCGCACCTCGGTGTGTGGGAACGGTTGGGGGTACCATCGATACCGCCCTCCGCCAGGGCGATGAGGTGTTCACGTGACACCCCCTGGCCAGTTCTTGGTGCCTCAATGTCTGGGCCTTGCTGGGGCTGAGGCCGGGTTGAGCGGAGTCAGGAGGACTGGTGTGCAGGGTCACGTGGCAGGCAACAAAATGGTGGAGCCCCGAGGTGTATGTGACCTCGTGCGGCCCGAACGGGTAGCTCGTGGAGGCTAGGGCGGGGAACGGGCCCAACCCCCGGGAAGTCAGGACCACGCCACGAGGCCGGGTCCAACACTCCTGATCAATGTCTTTCATGCGATCCATGCCAGCATCTAAGAGTAAGTGCATCGAGCCTCGTTCCTGTGTCACCGCGAGTGCTGCATGGTGTGCCAGCGGTAGGGCCGGAGCATATAGAGGGAGCCTGTCTGTGTTTCTCCCAATTGCCTGCCAGGCACCGATGGTAGCGTCTAGTGTGTTTATTTCGGACCTGGGCGTTCCTCTGCGCATGTGTGTGTATAGAGTAATTTAAAGATTGACACTGTGCTATCTCCTTTGTCCATCTTGGTATTAGCTTCGGGAGAAAAAAGCATTGGTATAGCCAATAGGTCTCGCTTTTGGGACCGTATAAGTGTTTAGCCATGCAACACTTGATGTTGTTGCACCAAGGATATTGTGCTGCATAACTCAAAACTTATAAGGTCCCAAAGGCGAGACCTATTGGCTATGCCAATGCTTGTTGAAATGGACGCAGCGTTAATTGCAAAAAATAATTGTCGGAATTTCGGAACAGCTAGAACGCCAACCGAGGCGTCCATTTCCCAAATTAGAAGTACCTCATTCCAACTGATCGTGAACTCGGAAAGCGTCTCACAAAGCATCCCAATGGGTATCAGGGATACAATCCCCTAATACCCCAAAGGTAAACATGAACAAATGATAATAAAATTGTTAGCCGCACACACATATCCGTGAACAGCACGTATTGAGAATCAAAAGTGTGGAAGAGAAGGTTCCGAACCCCGTAGGTACATCCACCCAATCAACCGTTCTTAGTAGTATGAGCTACCAGAACTTGTAGTTACAAAGCTGCTTCAAAAAGGCATCAAACAAAGCCCATTCAAAAAAATCATCTAAAGCCAGACGAATACAAGTAAACTATCGAAAATCTGTACTTGAATTGTTTAAAACATGGAAGAAAAGGTATGAAATCTCTGTTTACTACGGACAATTAATCATGAACTCGGAAGACGCCTCACAAGGCGTCCAAGTTGGTAACATGGATACACTACCTTAATACCCAAAAGGTAAACAGGAGCACAAGGCAATTATATTATTTGCCACGCACACATAAAATGCGTGAACAGCACGTATTAAGAACCAAAAGTATGGGAGAGGAAGTTTCAAACCCAGTAAGTACATATACCCAATCAACCGTTCTTAGTAGTATGAGCTACCAGAACTTGTAGCTCCAAAGCCTCTTCGTAAAATCATCACGTTCCCGGTCTCCACTGCCAGAGAATCATCACCTAAAATCAGGAAATATTCGTAAAAAAATTACAGAATAGCAAAAAGGGGGAGCAGAAAAAGAGACGAAGTCTAGTTCCACCCCACCATGGGGGGATCTCAATGGAGATTAGAGACCAAAAGGTAAACAAGCATTGGCATAGCCAATAGGTCTCGCATTTGGGACCTTATAAGAATTTAGCCATGCAACAGTTGGTGTTGTTGCACCAAGGATATTCTGCAGTATAACTAAATACTTATAGGGTCCAAAAAGCGAGACCTATTGTCTATGCCAATGCTTTTTTTTTTTTTAATCACAGTATGCAGCCTGCTAAATGAGCACGCTACTTAGAACAACGATCATGCTGCGTAAGTAACTTTCCACACACTACGATTAAAATAGAGTTTATGATGTTGATGTTTTTCGGTGGGGGGGCAGAGTGAGATCAGAGTGTGGGAGGAACACCTCAGCCGGTCACAGAGAGAGCCATAGAGATGCGGATAGACAGGCCCTGCATACCGGGGCTCACCAGATACTCCGAGATTCCAGTCACAAATCATTGTTATTCTCCTTCTAAAACGTACCCAGCTCCAGTAGGGGAACAACCTTTACAACGCAACTTTTACAACGCACTACCATTACAACGCATTTTTTACAACGCATAATCCATTACAACGCATGATATTACAACGCATGACACTACAACGCATTTTTAAAAACTACCATTACAACGCATTCCATTACAACGCATACTACCATTACAACGCATACCATTACAACGCATAATATTACACTATACTATCCAACACTTACCCTACTGATGCACCCCCTGGAGTTAGAATAGTAATTTTTACCCCTATACTATCCAACACTTACCCTACTGATGCACCCCCTGGAGTTAGAATAGTAATTTTTACCCCTATACTATCCAACACTTACCCTACTGATGCACCCCCTGGAGTTAGAATAGTAATTTTTACCCCTATACTATCCAACACTTACCCTACTGATGCACCCCCTGGAGTTAGAATAGTAATTTTTACCCCTATACTATCCAACACTTACCCTACTGATGCACCCCCTGGAGTTAGAATAGTAATTTTTACCCCTATACTATCCAACACTTACCCTACTGATGCACCCCCTGGAGTTAGAATAGTAATTTTTACCCCTATACTATCCAACACTTTCCCTACTGATGCACCCCCTGGAGTTAGAATAGTAATTTTTACCCCTATACTATCCAACACTTACCCTACTGATGCACCCCCTGGAGTTAGAATAGTAATTTTTACCCCTATACTATCCAACACTTTCCCTACTGTTGCACCCTCTGGAGTTAGAATAGTAATTTTTACCCCTACACTATCCAACACTTACCCTACTGTTGCACCCCCTGGAGTTAGAATAGTAATTTTTACCCCTACACTATCCAACACTTACCCTACTGTTGCACCCCCTGGAGTTAGAATAGTAATTTTTACCCCTACACTATCCAACACTTACCCTACTGTTGCACCCCCTGGAGTTAGAATAGTAATTTTTACCCCTATACTATCTAATACTTACCTTAAATGTAATTTAATATTATGCGTTGTAATGGTATGCGTTGTAAAGGTAGTATGCGTTGTAATGGTAGTGCGTTGTAAAGGTATTTTTTTTAAATGCGTTGTAGTGTCATGCGTTGTAATGTCATGCGTTGTAATGGATTATGCGTTGTAAAAAATGCGTTGTAAGTGCATGCGTTGTAATAGTGTGCGTTGTAACGTCATACATCCGCTCCAGTAAGATGGAATTAGAAAAATACAAGTACTCCCATTTGTGGAAAACTCCCATTGTGTGGCCTTAAAAATTGGCAATTATGCAACCGACTGTGGCATTTTAAGATAAACAACTCAGAGAGAAAAATATCTGTTAGAAGGAATAGCAATAAAATGTGACTCCTGAAGAATGGAAAAAGTGTGAACCACAGAGTAGCAAAAGGAGTTTAAAGCAAAAACGAGTTTGGTTTAATAAAGGGAAGCCAACGCTCTCTCGCACACTTACCTTCAGCGGCCTCGCAGACCCGCACAAGCCTGTGTAATGTGTTTTTAGCAGGTGATTATCACGGGGCTGCGTCCCCCAGAGCCTTTGATTGGCTTCAATGAGAGTGAAAGCCTCAGGTGAGACTCCCTGGCCGACATCAGAAGCACTGAAGCCCCACTACTTTTGTCCGCCTTTGAAGAAGCAAATATTAAATCATATTAGGCTAGCCTAATTAGTTCCAAGTTATTAGCATTCGAAACTTGTGATTTTAAACAAATGAATTCCCAACATTCTCTGTGTAGCCTTCCAATGGGCAGTTCCACCAGCAATGAGTATCATTGTCTGGGGAAACGTTTCTATCGGGCGCATCGTGCTGCCATCGATTGAGGCCATTTAGTGGCTCCCAGACGAGGTGTCACTTTCCTTTTAGTCAGCCAGCCCTAGCACTATTATCCTACACTTGGGGGGGGGGAATGACTGGGTAGAAGGGGGGCTGGTCAAAAACACTAATCACTGAAGCAGTTTGGTAGGCACGTCTATGCCCAGGGTACACCCTGGCACAGAGACTGCAGGAATTCCAATGGGGGGGGGGGAGTGAGTCTTAAAGGCATTGAGCCACTCGGTGAAATATTTATTAACAAAATGGTGAGGCTATCGAGGGCTCTACACCTGCAGACTATAGCACATGGGGGCATCCGGGAGGAGTCGTGCTTCTTAAGACGGCATCCATTTGTCCAAAGTCGGGATTCATATTCTTCATGGAGGATCTTCTGGCCTAGTTAGTTGGGTATAGGGGCAGGGCAGGGCATGACCTTTCAGTGAGGTTTTTTTGGGGGGGCCTGATAGTCGGGCAACTATGCAGGCCTGTGGCGGTAAGGTCATGATTGGTGAGCAGTAAATTTAAGGTCCTTAGAGGGCGGCGCCATTCTTGAATGGGGTCGCCCCAAGGGGGAAGGGACAAGTGGTCTCTCATAGAACTCCAGGGTCAGTTATAGCCGGTTGGCTGGATGGGGGAAGGGGAGTTACGCTTTCCAGTAGGCTGCTTGGCCACCCCGCACGTGCACAATGGCGCAAGTAAACGGCGCATTACTGCAAGGGCCCCTTTGGAGATAATTTACTGGGCGTACGGGGGTGACCTGGGGGAGGGGGGGGAAGTACCCTCACGGGGAACGGGCCTCCTGCGCATGCGCACTCCGTTTGGAGGGCGGTCATAAGGGCGAACGGGGATGACCTGGGGGGGGGGGAAGTACCCTCACGGTAAACAGGCCCCCTGCGCATGCCTACTCCAGTGGGAGAGCGGGCATAGTCTGATAAGGATCTGGCGCCAGTTAATGACCTTGCCGTAGGTTCAAAATAGGGATATGCTGAAAATGAAATATTATTATGATTATTGACTATCGTATGTTTAGATTCGGATAGGAATATATATGTATTAAAGATATGTTAAGGTTGAAAAATGACATTTGTACCTATCCAAGTAATCAATGTAATGGTTTTCTGCGTATTGTTTAAATATTATATTAAAATTGTTGATTTAATTTTATGTTAATAAATATGGCCGGGGGATTCACGACTCCCTAATCCAAAAAGTTCCTTGTGGTAAACGTGTTACTGGTTTAGTATTGATAAGGGAGGAGGCAGTGCTTAATTTGTAAAATATTAAGTGCCAGGGCTCTGACCAGGAGCCCACTGCAGCTTGTACCACCCATTGCCCTTCTCATCGCTGCCAAAACAACTACTAACCATCTCTCTCTCTTCTAAATGTGACAGTTCCGATTATTCCAGGTCCCCAAAGCTAAAGGAATGGCTGGGGAGGCAGGTATTAGTATTTTTTTTTATATATATTGTTTTCCTAAACAACTGTTAGACTGATAATCTCTAAATTACATGAGCAGCGCCACCTAGTGGCAGACTGCCCTGAATGTGGTGTTGACAATTAGGTGCCGGTGCTGAGCACCGGAAACCAATTAAGTGCCGGTGCTCAGCACCGGAAAGCTCCGGCTCAAATTAAGCACTGGGAGGAGGGGTCTAGGCAGTACCTGGCTATATAGAGATGCGAATAGACAGGCCCTGCATACCGGGGCTCACCAGATACTCCGAGATTCCAGTCACAAATCACTATGTTATTCTCCTTCTAAAACGTACCCAGCTCCAGTAAGATGGAATTTGAAAAATACAAGTACTCCCATTTGTGGAAAACTCCCTTTGTGTGGCCTTAAAAATTGGCAATTATGCAACCGACTGTGGCATTTTAAGATAAACAACTCCGAGAGAAAAATATATGTTAGAAGGAATAGCAATAAAATGTGACTCCTGAAGAATGGAAAAAGTGTGAAGCACAGAGTAGCAAAAGGAGTTTAAAGCAAAAACGAGTTTGGTTTAATAAAGAGAAGCCAACGCTCTCTCGCACACTTACCTGCAGCAGCCTCCCAGACCCGCACAAGCCTGTCTAATGTGTTTTTAGCAGGTGATTATCACGGGGCTGCGTCCCCCAGAGCCTTTGATTGGCTTCAATGAGAGTGAAAGCCTCAGGTGAGACTCCCTGGCCGACATCAGAAGCACTGAAGCCCCACTACTTTTGCTCCGCCTTTGAAGAAGCAAATATTAAATTATATTAGGCTAGCCTAATTAGTTCCAAGTTATTAGCATTCGAAACTTGTGATTTTAAACAAATGAATTCCCAACATTGCACACTTAAAACCTGCATGTGAAACACGTGAGTTTTATAAGCACAGTTTGTGACTGTGCGCCAACAGAAGATGCAACTGTGAGTAAAAAAGCCCCGAATATACTTACTATAGGAATGTGGTCTTCCGCTGCCTGCTGGTGTGCATCTGTTTCCATACAAAAAGTACTACTGAGAGGTTAGACTAGCACATATTGTAGTTACTTTTTCTGTAATTTACCTCTGGAATGGAGACTCAAATATGTTAAAGGGGTTATTCGAACAGCACAATTAAATGTTCACGTTTAATGCATAAAGAAGACCGACATCCCAAAATTGTTCGTAGTGGCGTTTGCTCTTAAGAGTACATGGGACTAGTACGGACCAAGAAACCCTGAAGGGGGGGGGGGGAGTTATCAGGGGTGTTTAAAAGGCTCCCGCATCTTAACACTGGCACATGCTGCAGACTCCGCCTCTTATCCGAAGCGGAGCATGGAAGGGGAGAAGGGAGCCCCTGGGAGATGGGAAACTAGCGCAAAGAGGAGGCTGGAGCTTCATAAACTGGAGCAAAGAGGGAGGAAACATTTGCTCTTAAGACACGGGACTAGCACGATCCAAGAAACCCTGAAAGGGGGGGGGGAGTTATCAGGGGTGTTTAACAGGCTACCGCATCTTAACACTGGCGCATGCTGCAGACTCCGCCTCTTATCCAAAGCCGAGCATGGAAGGGGAGAAGGGAGACCCTGGGAGATGGGAAACTAGCCCAAAGAGGAGGTCGGATATTCATAAACTGGAGCAAAGAGGGAGGAAACTAAGGCAGGAGAAGCCGATGGCGAACAGGAATGAGAAAAAACAGAAATATACATCCCAGGGGGGAAGGAAACATGAGCGCCTAGCGGGGAAAGGAAACACGAGTGACCAGAGGGCCTGGGGGGGGTAGGAAAGAAGAGCGACTGGCGGGGGTGGCACAAGCGACTGTGGGGGGGGCACGGGGAGGAAAGTTATTAGGGGTGTTTAACAGGCTCCCGCATCGTTACACTGGATGTGAAGAGTTGACATGGTAATGTAAGACCGCGAAAGTGAAAGTGATCACTAGGGTCAAATTGAGGCCGAGTGGTGCTAATGACCCGGCTTAACGAGCCTTGACCCAAGTAGCTCCTCTCAAACTCAAACAATTGAGCCGAACCAAATCTAAACCCTGGTTTAACGTGGATCTGAATGAGGAAAGGCGTCAACTCAGATAAACGGAAAGGTCTTGGTGACTAAACCCCTCGATCTTACACCTAGCTCAACTTAGATCTGCTCGGCAAGCATACAAAAAACACATTTTCAGTGAAAAGGCGTCTTTCTTCCGCAGCCAACTAGATCTGGCGAAAAACAGACCGAGAGAACTCTTCAACATTGTCAAAAGCCAAACTAACTGCACTCCCACTCAAGAAATCAAAGCCACCAATGAGCGTTGTGAAGAAATTGCCAACTTCTTCACTAATAAAGTCTCGAAAATGGATCAATCCTTCATCCAAACCTCTAACCCTCCTTCCCTCTTAACCTGCCCCACTCTAACCACCCCTGACCATTCAGAAAGAGTTCTTACCAAGGACAATCAGGTCTGCCTCCAGATAAAAAACAATGCGCATTGGTCCGACTTTGAGCTAATGTCGGAAAATTAGGTTTTCAGTATAATTTCTAACCTAAAACCTTCCTCCCACACTATAGACCCCATCCCATCCACAATCATAAAAGAACTTAACCACACCATTTCCCCATTCTGGACAAAAATCATCAACGCCTCTCTCACCTCAGGCTGTGTCCCAGACTCCCTTCAACTTGGACAAATCACACCCATTCTCAAAAAAACAGGGGCCGACCCTAATGATCTCAACAAACTCAGACCTATCTCCAACCTCCCATTCCTTGCAAAAACATTGGAGAAATGCGTTCTCCACCAACTCAACAAACACATTGATGAGTTCAACCTCCTCAACACCTTTCAATCAGTATTCAGGAAAGGCTGTAGCACGGAAACAGCTATGCTCAACGTCTCGGACGATATTCGCAAGGCTTTAGATGAAGGTGATGCCTGCCTACTCATCCTTATTGACCTATCTGCGGCATTCGACACAGTAAATCATCCAGCGCTTCTGGAGACCATGTCGAAGCGCTCCGGCATCAATGGCACAGTACTAAAATGGTTCACCTCCTTCCTTCAACACCGCTCGCAACAAATTAAAATCAACTCCTGTCTCTCGAAGCCAACAAAAGTTACACTTGGGGTCCCGCAAGGCTCGATCCTCTCCCCGGCCCTCTTCAATCTTTTCATGGAGCCACTCACAATCATCTTGAAAAAAGCTGGAGTGAATTACCACCTTTACGCTGATGACACCCAAATCTATTTCAAAATCAAGTCTCCCAGTGACATCCAACACCTCAATGCCACTCTAACCGAGATCCAAACTTGGTTCAACGCTAACCACTTAAAGCTCAACCCAGATAAAACAGAACTAATCCTATTATCTCCAAAAAGCAACCACCGTCCAATCCAAGACTGGCTCAAGAATCTGGTTGCCCTAAACTGCCCCATCGTCCTATCCGACTCATTTAAGTCTATAGACATCACCCTTGACAAGAACCTATCTTTGGAGGCCCACATCAAAACCTCTGCAAAAAGTGCTCTTTTCTCTCTAAAACACCTCAAGAAATTGAAACCTTTTCTTCCCCATGATAACCTCAAGACAGTAGTCAAAACCCTAGTTCTCTCTAAAATCGACTAAGGGAACGCCATCCTAACAGGGACTCCAAAACCTCACCTAGTCCCTCTAAGGGCAGTGTTGAACATGGCCGCTCGACTCGTTTCTGGAGTAAAAAGATTTGATCACATCACTCCAGCTCTCAACCCCCTCAACTGGCTTCCCATGGAAGGGGGGTGTATTTACAAACTGGCCTGCATCACACACAAAACCCTTCACTCTCCGGCCCCTAACTACCTGAACAACAAACTGGTAAGAGCAGGTCAATCCAGATCGCGAGAAGCTCCAACTCACTCCTTCTTATTCATCCGAAACTGAAAAAGAAAACCACACAATACCGATCGTTCTCTGGCAACGCTCCCAAGATGTGGAACGCTCTAGAGTCCTCAGATGCAACCCTTCCTTCTCCTGTTTCAAAAGGGACCTGAAAATCCATCTCCTTAACAAATACTTTCCTGACCAACGTCAACTAACCTAGACTTCAATATCCGAGTTTACTCCTCTCTCTTGACATTCAAGGATAGTTGGCTACCGGACTGTGTTAACCACCTTATCTTCCATGCTGTATTTTTTTTATCCCTGGTTTTGCTTCCTTACTGCCTGCCTACTATGTAATGCAGTTTCCGTCTGTTTTTCTTTACAGTATGTATGTAAAGCGCTCTGATACCTACGGGTCAAGCTAGCCCTATATAAAACTTTTAAAATAAATAAATTAAATAAAATAAATAAATAAACGCAAGCGCTAGGCCACCAAAAGCCTGTGGCAACACTTTGAAATACCCACACACTAAATTTCTCGCAGAGCCAGCACTGGTTCAGCGAGACCTAAAAACGCCTACTGAGTCTCACCATTTCTTGATGTACAAAGCATAGCAGCCTGTATAAAAGGATTCACTACAGCATTTAAAGGAAAACAGTTATTTCTGTCATCGTTATGTTTTCTTGTTTTGGGGATTAAACCCAATGCGTGTTGTCTCTACAATAATGCCTCTCTTACTTTTTGTGTTTATAAAAAGCCTGCAGTAGAGGCTGATAGGGCCACATGGAGCGATGCTGTGCTCACTGCTCAGACTCCCCATTGCTCCCCTTCTGAAAGTCCTGACCCAGAACCGCAGCACCCTCCTTCCCACCTGCTCCACTTCCACAGCAGCCCTCCTTCCACAGCACCATCACATGCGGCCCCTCATACATGCACCCGCCTCCGTGCTCTTCAAAACGAGCCCATACGGGTTCTGAGGTGGCTGTGGGACACAGAAGTCTCGGCGCCGCCTGGCAGATTTGCATTGTTTACCTACAGCGCCAATTGACTGGTGAGGGATGCAAGGCACCACACGTCCCAGGGCAGGCGCGAGAACCCTTCCTTATTCCGCACTACAGACTGCGCAAGGGATGGCCGCATCAGGGCCACTTCCGGCTTCCATGCTAGGATTAGGCATATCAGGGGGGGCAGTAAAAGTCCGCCACATGGCGGAGGCAGAGTTTTGGGACGAACTTCGCACTCCAAGCGGATCGTGGTTGTAAATGCTTGTGTTTTTACTTACCTGTCCCTCCCTCCCTCCCCCGCCGTTTGAATCAGGCAAGCTGCAGGATTTCAGCCCCCACCCCCAAAGCCAGATGAACTGGTTATTCCCGTGTTATCGATTGAGTAGAAGGATGTATGCGGGGGGGGGGGTTAATTAGAGGCGAGTGAGAACAGGTGTCAGAGTGCGTGTGAGTCAGCGACCTGGGATACCAGAAGGAACTTTAAGGAAGAAAGCAGTGAGGAGAAGGCGGTAAGCACTCTTTTTTCATGCGCGCAAACACTTGTTTGGTCTCTGCGGCGAAGAGAGAAGAAAGGGGACATCTGGGAAGTGGACAGTTTCTTCTGCCCTCTGCTTCGGTGCGCGCCATATTCCACCCAAGGCTGCCTCGAAGCGCCTGCTGCTGAGACACTCTCATAGCAATATTGAGCCCTGAGGACTCGGAGTCCTGGGTCGGTGACTTCTGAGGAAGCTGAGAGGAGGAGGGCTTGCAAAGGAGGGTCTGTGTGGACTTGCATGCCTTTCTCGTTGCGAGACAGCCCGAGTGGCTGGGCCTTGTCTACACTAGGGTGACCAACTGGCATTGGTGCAAATTCAGGACGGAGAGTGTAAAAATTCAGGACAAAGGGTCAAAATTCAGGACACAAATTCAGGACAGGAGGTCAAAATTCAGGACAAAACTTCAGGACAATAGATAAGTTTTACAGACACATCAGAGGAGGTCGCGCAATAGTATATAAGTAAGCCCACATATTCAACCATTTGCAAACCTATCCATCATGTATCCTTCCATCTATCATTTCACTCATCCATCCCTTCATCCATCCTTTCACTCATCCATCCATCATCCATCCACCCTTTCACCCTATCCATCTGTACACTCATCCATCCACTCTTCTACCCATCCATCCACTCATCCATCCAGCCATTTACCCTTTTACCCATCCAGCCATCCTTTCACTTACTCATCCATCCACCCAGACACTCATCCTTCCACACACCCATCCACCCTTTCAGTCATCCATCCATTCTCCCTTTCTCTCTCCATCAACCCTTTCACTTAGCCATCCTTCCTTCCTTCCATCCACCCACCCATCCATCTACTCATCCACTCATGAATCCATCCATTGACCCTATCACTCATCCATCCTTTCTCTCATCCATCTATCCTTTCACTCCTTCACTCATCTATTCATCCTTTTGTCCATCTACCCTCCCTTTCACTCACTCATCCATCCTTACATCCACCCTTCCACTCATTCGTCCATCCATTCACCCTTGCACTTATCAATTCATCAATCCATCCATCATTTCACTCATCCATCCACCCACTCACTCATCATCCATCCTTTCACTCATCCATCCTTTCACTCATCCATCCACCTTTTTACCCATCCAGCTACCCGTCCACCCATACATCCAGCTATTTACCTTTTCTCTCATCCATCCTTCCACTCACTCATCAATCCATCCATCCTCCCTCATTCTCCATCTATTCAATCTTTCATTCACACATTCACCCTTTCACTAATTCATCCAGCCATCCACCCATCCCTTCACTTACTCACTCGCCCACCTTTCCATATTAATTTTGAGCTGAGCCTTTTTGAGAAGAGGCCCATCAAGAACTTCACCCTCAGCTGCAGGAGCCATTCCAGGACTGGGGCAGAAGCCACCCAGGGCGGAGACAGGATCCACCACAGGGGGGACAGGAGCCATCACAGACAGGGGGGGGGCAGGAGCCACCACATGGGGGGGGGCAGGAGCCACCACATGGGAGGACAGGAGCCATCACTGGGGGGGGGGGGCGCAGGAGCCATCACAAGAGGGGGAACAGGATCCACCAGGGTGGGCACAGGGGTGGGCATGCAGTATTCAGGTATCATTAGGATAGGATTAGGCATATCAGGGGGGGGCAGTAAAACTCCGCCACATGGCGGAAGCAGAGTTTTGGGACGAACTTCGCACTCCAAGCGGATCGCGGTTGTAAATGCTTGTGTTTTTAGGTACCTGACCTTCCATCCCGCCCCCGCCGTTTGAATCAGGCAAGCTGCAGGATTTCAGCCCCCACCCCCAAAGCCAGATGAACTGGTTATTCCCGTGTTATCGATTGAGTAGAAGGATGTATGGGGGGGGGGGGTTATTTAGAGGCGAGTGAGAACAGGTGTCAGAGTGCGTGTGAGTCAGCGACCTGGGGCACCAGAAGGAACTTTAAGGAAGAAAGCAGTGAGGAGAAGGCGGTAAGCACTCTTTTTTCATGCGCGCAAACACTTGTTTGGTCTCTGCGGCGAAGAGAGAAGAAAGGGGACATCTGGGAAGTGGGCAGTTTCTTCTGCCCTCTGCTTCGGTGCGCGCCATATTCCACCCAAGGCTGCCTCGAAGCGCCTGCTGCTGAGACACTCTCATAGCAATATTGAGCCCTGAGGACTCTGAGTCCTGGGTCGGTGACTTCTGAGGGAGCTGAGAGTAGGAGGGCTTGCAAAGGAGGGTCTGTGTGGACTTGCATGCCTTTCTCGTTGCGAGACAGCCCGAGTGGCCGGGCCTTGTCTACGCAGATGCTGCCTTTCTGTGTAAGGAGTGGAATTTGGTAACCATCCTCCCTGCAGGTAGAGGATGGAGACGTCCCGTAGGCCACTATGGACTTGCTTAGGGTCTCAAACAGGTGAGGCTTCGCCAGGTAAGGGAGACGGGCCAGGCTCAGGATCTCAAGACGTGCTCTGGTCTGTCCCTGCAGCCGGGGCACCGAGCCTCTTTCTCGGCTACTAAAAGTGCGATGACTTCTGAGACAATACACACATAATCCTGTATGCCTGCTTTTGATCTGGCTTGTCAGCAAAATTGTCTGTATATCTGTTGTTATCAATTCTTTGAAATATACACCGAGTGGGTGTTGGTTTCCCCAGAGGAATGTACACGTTTCACCTGATACACCTGAGTGTTTGGTGTGGTTCTGCTCCCTAGGAAGTGCTGCCATTGGTACACTGAGGACTCCTACTCCCGAGAAGCCCCCGCATGACCACATCGTTTGTTACATTCAATTCTTTATCTTCTATACGGAGACAATACTGTAAATGTAAATTGTAAATTGATACTTGTATAGCGCACTACTCACCCGCAAGGGTCTCAAGGCGCTTGTACAAATACCGCTGTGGAACCCATCCTGGCTTTCCCTGTGAGGCGTCCACTCCTGGGCACCCCCAAGGTGGAGGCCAGGCATCCTTAGCGTTGTGGAGATTAAGCAAGCTATTGCCCAGAGTTGCAGAGTGGGAGCCATGATTGGAATAGGCACCGAGGCGAGAATTGTCAGCTCCGTGGAATTTTGAGCCCAAGACCCGCCAAGGCGGGGAATTGAACCCTGGTCCAGGGCTAGACCTCTGCATCAGGGTCTGCCGCTCTAACCATTGAGCCACACTTCTGTTTGTTACTCGCCCTCCCTCGCGTTTACAAAGCCAATAGGTCTGGCTCTAAGTTGCAGGCAGCATTTGTACTTGCAACATACATAGAAACTGCATTTGTGAAGCCTCTCTGTGGCACCTTAAAAGCCAGACTTTTAGCCCTGCCAGTGCTTGTTGAAATTGCCTCCGTGTAAGCTGCTGCTCCAGACCGTCTGCCAACATTCTGCTATTGGAAGGCTTGTGATCAAACAAGCACTGCATATTCCCACTATGGAGTGCTGGACCCTGTGCCGCAGATCTCCAGGGCGGCTTCAGCGGTCTCCATCTGTGCTTCTCTGGCCCTCTCCCCAGTGCCGCTCTGCTCTGTGCGCTCCCCCCAAATGAAGGGCCTGGCGTGCAGTTCTGCTGCTCTGTATTGTTTCTTCTTTGCCACACTTTTCACACCCAACAGCTATTTTCTCACGTGAGGGCCTGCCGAGCTGTGTGTCTTTGCTAGTTTCGGCTTTGTTAGGGTATCGCCTGTCAGTCCATCAGGGCGTCTGTGTGTCCTTGGGTGTGGGAGGGGGTTGTGAAAAAGAGTCCAGGGACGAAATGTTCTGGTGTAAGGTGAGAGATGCACAGTAATATGATCAGGACAGTTTATCATAGTGCATTTAATATTTATATAAGTCGTTTTAGAAGTGATTTTTTATTTTTTTACATTTGATAAGGGTAATTTAAAATTTGTTCCAAGGCCGCCCCATCTTCTCCCATTCTCACCTTTTCGCTCCGTAAAACTGTATGAAAGCGTTTATTATATTTTTATTTACTTATTTGATAATGGTTTAGAAACGACTTTTCCTCACTAGCTGAAGCACACGTCACCCGTGGAACACTGAATCCAGTTGAAGGAACATTTATAATGCAGCAGCAACAGGGCGCTTGGGCTCTGTTCAAAGTAGATCACAGAAAGCCGCTCAGTGGGCAGGCAGCCAGGCTTGGCACGTGTGCTTGGGCAGAACTAGGCAGACGCCGCACAGTGCTTTCTTCTGTTAGAGATTTTCACTGTGTATAAAAAAAGGTTCACGCGTCTCGCATCATTACCTCCTCGTTAGTCTTCCTCGCCACATGACTAACAAAGTGAGCTTCAGCTCCACACCAGAACCCTCCAAAGCAAAAAAGTCAGCCTCCCATGCCTCCCATCCCTTCCCAATATGGCCGTCCCATTACACCCTTGACCTCTATAAGAGGAGGGCCGGCCCAACCCATCAGCCTGTTTTGGTGCCTGCGGTAGCAGGTACGTGGGTCTCAGGTTGGAGGTCCTGCTCTAGCAGACCCTGGGATCTTGGGCTTTTTTCCCTCCCTTTCCCCCAGTGTTCTGGCCGGTTGGGTCCTGCTCCAGCAGGGCAAGGGTTTACGGGGGGGATGGCCGGGGTGCCATTGGGATGGAGGCCGGCGCTCTGCCGTGTCTCCACTCGTTGGGCTCCCTGTAGGGCCTGTCCTTTGGTAGTACTCCCTCTGCTCTGTGCCCGTTTTTTTTTTTTTGGGCCGCCCGCATGCCTTCCGTGGCGCTGCGGCAGCTGTGCTTGTTTGCTTGTGCCTGCTCTTTGATCGCGCCGCCCGCCTGCCCCTCGAGGCGTTGCGGCGGGCGACGGCAGTGCTCACACCGGAGGTTGGATTACTTCCATCTCTCGGCTTTCATATGCATGGCGACTCCTTGGGGTTGGAAGCTCACCCGAGACCCATCGGAACAGGGGCAGTGACAGTGCGAATTTCCAAACCGATGTTTTGGCACGGTCTCTGTAGTATCTCTGGGGGTTATAATCCCACCCTGCCCGGGGAGCACCGAGTGTGTAGTTACTGCGGCCTGGCCCTTACCTTTCACCTCTGTTGAAGTCCTGGCGGGCCTCGGTGGGCCGCCTGCTCAGCGTGGTTCCGGGGCCGGGTGCGGGAGGGCTTCTCGTTGGCACCGCTGGGTCCTCCTCGGCTCGGCTTATGTTGTGACGCATCCTCCCGGGTTCTGCGCGCTTCTGCCTTTGCCTCCGGTGTTCCGTGGTGGCATGCACTCCCCCGTTCCTCGGTTCGGGGTCGTGCAGGTTGCAGGTGTCCCTGGAGTGGCGCCGGTCCTCACGCTTTCCTGCGCGTAAGCATTTCAGGGTGGTTGGTGGTTTGCGGTGTCTTGCACACACACATGCGCGGTTGGTCCTTATCGTGCTGCGGCACTGTCAACATGGTTTACGACAGTGTGGGGGAGCGGGTTGGGTTTGATGCCTGCCTGTCCCGGTTTGGCTATTGGGTACTCTGTACTCTGGGGAATGTTCTTTCTTGGTATGGGCCTGGGGCCGGGTCTGGTGGCTCGATGGACCGATGCATCCCCTGCAGGGGCCTGTGTCTGACCTCAGGTCCCGGGGGTCCGCTCCGCCTTTCATCCTTCTGAGGTCGATGGGATGTGTGCCATTGAGTTGGGTAACGATGGCCATCTGTTGTTCTGCGCCTAGGGCCAATCGGTTTACGTTAGCTTTGCTGATGCACTTGTTATGTTGTACCTGGTGGTTGGGGGTGCTGACTCTTGCTCGTACGGTTGTGTGTTCCTGACTCTTGGCTGCTGTCGCGTGCATGTCATGTCGCTGCATTGGGCTCTTCTCACTCTTTCTTTGTTCTATGAGTGCGTTGTTGTGTTCCATTGGGCTGGTGGCTTAGTGGTCTATTGCGTCCACTGCGGGCACCTGTGTTTGACCTCTTGCTCGGAATGAGTCACTCTGGCCTCATGGTTGAGGTCTTAGCCTCTTTCTCTGACGATTAGGTGTCCAATCCCTGGTCTTTCAATGTCACTGTTTGCTCAGTATACAGTATAGGTAATGGTGTTTTCTTCAGTAAGGTTGGGAGATATTTAAAAAAAAAAAGAAAAAAAAAAGTATACTCTTAGCAGGTCCACTCAACCTTTTTCGTCCTTCTGGGGTTGTGATGAGGGGTGCCATTGTGTTGGGTGTCTGTGGACATCTGTTATTCGGCGCCGAGTTACTGTTGGGTGGACTTGCTCTTTACTGTGACACTTTGTGGTACTACGCAGTTTGTAGGGGTGCATCTTTGATTGCCTTTCATTTACGTACTGGTGGGTGTTGCAAGGTCACAGCTTCGTTGTTTGCTGTGTTGTCCCTGTCTCCGTCGTCCCTTCCGGGCTTTGGGCCTGCGGTCCTTGCATCTTGTGGACTCCTGTTCCCTCCTCCGTTGGGCGGGGTCTGACCCGGTCCTTACCTTGTTGGACGTCCTCTGGGGGTTTCCGGGGGCTGTGGGCTACGGCGTGTCTGTTGGGGGCGGGCTGCGGTTGGCTCCTGTCCGCCAGTCTCTGGGCTGCATCGGTGGTCGCCTGGTCCTGGTGGTCTCGCCCTTTCTTGTCCAGGGCCATGACTTTGCCGCTCCCTCCTCCTGCTCCCTGTCTCGGCAGTCGGCTCCTGCTCCCCCTTCCTGCCGGCTTCCTGCTGTCGCCGTGCTTCTCCTCGCCTCCTGGGGGTGGGGGCTTTGTTGTGGTCCTTTCTGTTGCCTCTCCTCTCGTCCTGGATGGCACGGTTCCTTGGGTCCTGCCCTCTGCCAGGCCGCTCCGGTTGTTGTGTTCCCTTGCTCCTGTCCATGGAGCTGTGGCTCTTCGGAAGCTCTACTGCCTTTGGGTGGTGCCTGCTTGGTCGGGCCGGGGGTTCAGCGCCCGCCTCTACTGGTGTGTGCGTTCTGCCCTTTATTGCAGGGTCGCTTTTTCTCGCTATCCTTCTATGGCGGGTCCTGTTCTTTGGGTTTCATTTGGCCCCCCGGCTATTCCGTTTGGCGTTGTCTGCCTTGGTGGGGGCCTTCCTTGGGACGTGTTTTGGGTCTTGTTGCCTGGCGGTGTTTCCCCTGTCTATCCTTAGCGGTTCCTCCCCTTCCTGTTGGTCTCGGTGCCTCTAGCCTTTCCTTGGTTTCTTTCTATTGCCCCGGTGACTCCCTTCCCGCCCTGTCTCCTGGTGCGGCTGGTGGTCTTTCTGTTCTGGTGCCTCCTTCCCGAGTGTTGGTGGCGTTTGCATTCCTGGGGGGCATGCTTGGGTTCCTGTTCTGTGCTGGGTCGGTGGGTTCCCCTGATGGCTGGTTTCCCGTCTGGCTTCTGTTTGCCGTTCCTTGGCTTCTCTGGGATTTTAACCTGCCTTGCTGGGGCTTCTTTGTTTCTCTTCTGGGAGGTTTGTACACTCCCTCGTGCTCCGGGGTGTTTGCGGGGTTCGCCGCTGTTGCCTTTTTGGCGCAATGATGCTGTCCTTGCTTGGGTCGCTTTTGGCTCCTGCCGTACCTCCCTGAATGCTCATGTTCTCTTTGGCTCTCATGCGGTGGTTTGTGGGTTGGGCCTCTTTAGTGCCTAGATGGGTGTTCTTCTGGGAGCGTCTGGTCATGTCTGCTTCCTTTGGGTCCCCGGTGTTGGCTCTTCGGCCTTCTCGTCTGGGCTCCCGGCTTTGTGTTTTTCTGGGGTCATTTTTTCCAGGGGTTCTAAGCTTGTTTTGCTTGGCCAGGGCTTTTGTCCTGTTGGTAGTGCTCGCCCTGGTGCAGAGTTTGGCCTTCCACCCTGGCAACACCTGACCTCGTCTGTACTCTGATGTTCAGCCTGTTCGGGCCTGCTTGGTACCTGGATGGGAGACTGCCTGGGGATGCCAGGTGCTGTTGGCTTTCTCCATTGGCGTCTGCTGCTGCTGTGGTTGTCTCGGGACCTGTTGCTCATTGGTCCTTGTTATGTCTCTGTGGGCGCGGGGCTTGGTGTCCTGCCCCTGCTTTCTGGCTTTCCCTTGCTGGTTTTTTGTTTCCGGCGGTGCTGTTAGGTGCCAGGGGGTGCTGGGTCTCCTGGTTCTCCTCTCCCTGGCAGGGCCCTGCGCTTCCGGTGTGGATTTGTGTCCTCGTCTTTTGTCCCTGGTTTTGGGGTCCCAGGGCCTGTTGGCTCAGGTGGCTCCCTGGGAGACTTAACATGGCTCGGGCTCGTTTCGCCCTGCCCTTCTTTCCTTCTCGTCTTTGGTGGGTTTCTGCCTGTGGCTTTTTCTCCCTGTGCGCTCCTGTTCCTGTCGGTCCTTCTTTGTTGAGCTGGGTGGGGCCTGGTTGTTGGCTGGCTGGCTGTATGCTCGCTTCGGGGGCTTGCTTCCTTCTTCTAAAACGTTCCCGGGACGGGTTGCTTGGTCCCTGTGCGGGGTGGTCTCGGGCCGCCGTGCTGCATTTCCCTTCGTTCCGGACGTGGGTGACCCTTTGGGCTTTTCGCTGTTGGCCTGTTGGCTTCCCTTGGTGGCCGAGTCTCTTCGGTGTGGCTTCCGGCACCTTCCTGGGTCCATTTTTCCTTGTGCCTGCCTGGGTTCTCTCCTTGGTGTCGCAATCCCTTCTGGGGGGGTCCTTTGTGTGACTGGGGTCTGTGTCCCACCTGTTTCTCTTCTTGCGGGTGTGATTGTGGTGACCCTCGTTATTTTGGTTGTTCGGTCGGCGTGCTGGTTACCTTTGCACCCCTTACCATTCTTGCTGCTCTTCCCAGTCTGTTTGATTGTGTCTGGTTCCGCTGCCCCGTTCCTCTGGTGGTTTCGGCTCTCTCGCAGGTGGTGCTCAACCTTGCGGTGTTGCTGTGTTTGTCGGAATGCATCTCTCTTTCTGCTGTGGTTTTTTTTGTTTTATGAGGTCACTGTGGTGGGGATACCCTCTGTTCATTCAGTTCCTCTCTCTGGGCTTTTGCTCCCCTCTCACTTTTGGTTGTCCGTTGGGCGGTCTTGGTGTGTTTGGACCGGCTTGCTGCTTTCTGTTCTGGGCCCTGTTTGCTGTTGCTTTTGACTCCGTGCGGTCTGGTTCCGTGCCTTCTCTGGCCTCCTTCGGCTTTGCTTGGGGCGGATTTTTTGACAGCACTTCGTGTCTCTGGGGTCCAGGTTTTCGGCCTTCCCGGTGTCTTTCTGTCCCGGGCTGGTTATTCCTGCTCGTGGGTGCCTCTCTCTTGGGTGGTCCTTCCACTCCTCGGATCTATTGGGTTTGCCCTCTTTCGTGGGCATCCCTTTCTGGTCTGTTGGTTTCCTGTGAGTTTCCATGAAGCCGCTTGGCTTTGGTATATGCTCACTTTGTTAGTCATGTGGCGAGGAAGACTAACAAGAAGGTAATTCCCCGATTACTTACCGGTAATCTTCATTACTCCGAGTATAGTCTTCCTCGCCTCATGAGTTCCCATCCCTCCCTCCCTGTCTGGCTATCAGCTTCATGTTTGTGCTTGGTAGTTTCAGGCTGATGGGTTGGGCCGGCCCTCCTCTTATAGAGGTCAAGGGTGTAATGGGTCGGCCATATTGGGAAGGGATGGGAGGCATGGGAGTCCTTGCACACTGGGGGTGCCCCAAGGGTCCTCTCTCTCCCCCACACTTTTCAATCAATTCATTGAACCTCTTACTGTAATCCTCAAAGCATCTAACATCCAATATCACATGTATGTGGATGACACCCAATTGTACATGAAAATCTCTTTCATCTGAAGATATTAAGATACTCAACGGAACCCTGCTCAAAACCCAAAAGTGGTTAACCTCCAACCACCTCAATCTTAACGCCTTCAAAACAGAATTCTTACTTATTTCACCATCCAAGCAAACCCCCGTTGTGGAGAAATATGTGAAAAACCTCTCCGCTCTCAACTGCACATCTCACATCATTGACTAAGAAATCGCTAGGAATAGTGCTGGATAAGAACTTAAAGATGCAGGATCACATCAGCACTTCTATCAAAGGAGCCAATTTCCAACTGAGCATCCTCAGGAAACTTAAACCCTTCCTTCCCCATGAAGACTTCAAATGTGCGGTGCAATCGTTAGTCATCTCACGGTTGGAATATGGTAGTGCCACACTCTGCGGGCTACCGAGATACAGATTAGCCCCCCTCAGAGCATCTCTGAATGCGGCGGCTAGGCTTATCACTGGCTCCAAGAAATCCAACCACATTTCTCCTGACCTGAAATCTCTCAACTAGCTTCCGTTTGCGGCAAGGATTCAATTAAAAATTGCATGTATGACTCATAAAGCACTGCATTTCAACACCCATTTGTACCTGGAAAATAAGCTCGAACTGTCGGGCGGTGCCCGTTCCTCAAGGAGCTCCAGCACCTTGGTTCTCAAGCCGAAGAAATATAAAAATATGAAAACCTACAATCGTACTTTCTCAGGTATTGCCAAGATAATCTGGAACTCCCTTTCTCCAGAAACTAGACTGATTCCTTCTATGCTCGCCTTCAAAAGAAAATCGAAAACTTTAGTGATGGACACCACGCTGAGCTAGATACTCTTGCCCTTTTGTCTCCTATCATGTAACGCTGATTATGGCCTACTTGGCAATTGTATTACCCCATTGCCTGCCTCTTTTATGTCTTTTTGTTGTCATTTTTACCGGCTGTAATGGTTTTTATCTTTGCCATATATCATTATATCGGTTGTTATTGCTTTATATCATTGCCTTTTGGGTTTCGCAACTCTTATGTAAAGCGCTCTGATACCCACTAGGATCATGTTCGCGCTATATAAAGCTTTAAAAATAAATAAATGGTTACTCGTAAAAACTGTGAGCATTAAAACAGTTAAACAGGTCTCGTCCTCCTGTTGAAATGTTTTGGTTCTTTTGAAATGTTTGGCGGGTAGTTTTCCAGCGCATGTGTTGTCTTTACGCCGTTTAAGCGCTCCGGCACTCTCTGGGTTCACAAGTGGAGCGGGAGCGGGACAGACGCGCTTCGCGCGCTCGGGGAGCAGTCCCATTTTGATGCCCATGTGCTACTCCTGCGTGAATGGCCGATGCATCGGAATTCAGTCATCGGCTCTTTGCGCATCGTTAAACTGATTGCCTGCTCTATCCCCGGTCCCTTCTGAACGCTGCCCGGAGCGTATTTTCAGATTAAGGCTCAGCCTGAGGGGAGAATTGGGGTGGCTCCCTCCACATCATCAATATTTGGTCAGGAATACTTTCACTTTATGGTGTATTGGTATAGGGACAGTTGTGTTTTGCGCTCAGGGACAGTTTGAACAGTACCTGATAATCAAGGACACCCCAGGGCTTCTCCCCCCCTTAAAGCTCTTCCAGACCTCCTGTATCTTGATGGCGTACTACGCCGAGGAGGAAGACCAGTGGGTGGAATTTAATGAATACGCTGAGTATGAGGAACCTTGTGTGCACCAAATGGAAGAGCAATTGGTTGAGGCCCTGGATACCCACGTCCAGGGCTCGGTAAACAGGGCATTAATTAAGGCGTTACAGCCTTTTACCAAGCCATTAAAGAACTATGGCAAATGTAAGTTTGGTGCAGCGCAAGGAGAAGCTTCAGGTCACACCTCGGCTGAGGTCCTTGCTAGAAGGGCCCTTAATGTAATGCACTACCATGGGTTTTTGGACTCTTCCAAGTCGCGTAAAGCGTCCGTGGCAGAGATGGAGGAGACAGAGGAGTCGTCTCCTGCCGCGCCTGACACGTCTGACTCAGATCAGGAATCGCAAACTTTACAGAAGGCAAAGAAGCAGAAACGCAAATCCCACAACGTTGAGGACAAACCGGTCAATAAAAATCTTTTGTTCGACCCCAGAAACATCATACACCAGAGGTCCACTTAGTGGGTCCCCTGTGTCGAGGTGGCACACTATGTGCAGGAGAACCTTCGGAGAGGTTTCGAGAAGGAAGTCAGGGCTACCTTACGCTCCGAATGTCCCAGACCATCTTTAATAGGAAAAGTGGCGGACACACCAGAAATAGACCCGAACATGGCCACTTTTATGAAAAAGTCGCAAGGACCCCAAAAAGGGACTCGACCGAGCTTGGAGAGGCTGTCAGGATAAACTCTTTGACGTTACCGGACCCCTGACAAAGATACTGGACGCTGCGGTCACCACCAAAGACTCCAGCACTCCATTGGATTCAACTGAGGTTCTGGAGTGGGCACAACGAGCTTCCTCGGAAATGCGAACTGCGCCCTTTCGGCGGAACGGAGAAGGTCCTTCCTTATGCGCATTGATCCGCAACTTACAGAAATGGCAAATACGGAACCAGGTACTCTTGCCAATGGCATGCTCTTCGGGAAGAAATTCGTGAAGGAGATGGGGAAATATGTGAACACATTCTCCGCCCTGGATAAGGCTCAGGCGAACATCAAAAAGTATTCCACACTGGCCTTTATAACAGGGTCGGACGTTTCAGGGGTCGAGCGACTGGCCGTGGGTTTAATCAGACCTCGCAAGGCTTCGAACAGCGTGGCAGAGGTGGTGCCAAATGCTCAAAAGTTAACCTTACCCGCAATCGCGGTGACAGGGAGACAACATAGAGGTTACAGAGGACAGAACAAATTCTCCAGAGACACCTCCTATTCAGGTAAGGTTAATGCAAACAGGGGACACCAAGGTGGGAGGTTGGATTGCTTTGTTCCACCATATGTGGGTCCTTCAGACGGTAAGAGGGTTTCAAATAGAGTTTTATGCCTCACCCCATCAGGCTCGTATTCCTCCACCCCTACATTTTTCCCATGCAGATGTGTTTTTCATAGACAACGAGGTTCAGTCACTGTTGGAAAAAGGGGCAATCGTGCAAACAGTTCCTCATACGCTGGGCTTTGTAAGTACAATTTTCTAGTGCCCAAAAAAGACAAAGGTTTCAGACTGGTGCTCAATCTGAGGAAGTTCAACTCCTGACTAATGTATCGTCATTTCAAAATGGAAGGCATACATTTATTAAGAGACATCTAGTTGGAAAAGGATTGAAGGGTGCGTCTGGATTTGAAAGACGCGTACCTGGCAGTGCCCATTTTTCCTCCTCACCGAAGGTTTCTGCAGTTCCAGTGGAGAGACCAGTGGTTTGAGTTTTCAGCCATGCCATTTGGTCTCATGTCTGCCCCTTGGTGTTTCACCAAGTTACTAAAACCTGTGGTTCAGTATCTGAGAGAACAAGGGGTGAGACTTATAATTTACCTGGACGATATTCAGATTATGGCACAGAATATGGACAGGGTTCTTCTTCATCTGAACTGGATGGTCCAACTCTTACAAGAGTTGTGATTCATCATCAACGCTCAGAAGTCCATTCTGATTCCAACGCAGTCAATGGAATTCCAGGTGTTTCAGGTAGACTCGATTACGGCTCAACTACTATTACCCTTGAGAAACAGAGTGGCTATCAAGAAGGAGTTGAGGAGAGCGCTTGCCTCTCCGACTATATCTTTGAGGTCGCTGGCCCGATTGGTGGGGCTTCTTGCCGCATCAATTCAGGCAATATTCCCAGAGCCCTTACACTGCAGGGCGCTTCAACATTTGAAGATTCTGCATTTACGCAAAGGTCTGAGTTATGCAGAACAGATCTCGATCTCCAGAGAGGCTCGGACCAAGATGACTTGGTGGTTGGAACACATGGATGCATGGAATGGCAAGGCCATTTTTGCAGCCTGTCCGGAAATAGTCATAGAATCAGATACCAGCAGATGGGGCTGGGGAGCCAGATGCGGCTTGGTGGAGATTGGGGGTCGGTGGTCCCAGGAGGAACTGAAACTCCATATCAACTGTCTGGAGCTTCTTGCAGGCTCGTTTGCGATTCGGACACTCTCACCGCAACGGGGCGAGTTGTTGTATTCTACTGCGAATGGACAATGTGTCAGCAGTACGATACATCAATCGCCTGGGGGGCACGAGGTCTCGCCTTCTGTTGGAGATAGCCAAAGACTTTTGGCCTTATTGCCTGGACCATCATATAGCTGTAATGGCGGAATACATTCCGGGATCTTCCAATGTGATAGCGGATTGGAACTCCCGGTTTCTGTGAGATGCCAGCGATTGGAGACTGCACCCCAGAATTTTCGGGCAACTGAACAACAAGTGGGGTCCATGTTCAATGGATCTTTTTGCGTCCAGACTCAACGGACACAACTACCTCAATTTTACAGTTGGTGACCAGATCCTCTGGCGATCAGCTCAGACGCATTCCTTCAGTCATGGACGATGGGCATTCTATATGCCTTTACACCTTTCGCCATGATACCAAGGGTATTGGCGCAGGTCCGTCGACAGAAGGCGGAAGTGATACTAGTCTCACCATGTTGGAAAGTGCAAGCGTGGTTTCCGGTGGCTCTAACATTGTCATGCGCACATCCAGTGCAGCTAGGGTCATTTCCAGAGGTTCGGAAGGACCCTCTGGGTTTACCTCATCCATTGGTAATGCAAGGCCAACTGTCACTCATGGCGTGGAGACTTTCAGGTGACGATGCCAAGTGCCTGGAGTTTCACAAGAGGCTCTTTTCTGCTTAACACAATCATGGGCACCCGCTATGCACAAACGATATGAATCAGCTTGGCTTAGATGGGTTAGTTGGTGTTCTGAACGGCAAGGAGATCCCTTGGGATCCGGTGTCCATCTGATAGTTAATTTTCTTTCAGAACTGGTGAATTCAGGCATGGCATATCGGACAATTAACAACTTTGGTTCAGCAATATCAGCAGGACATCCACATGTGGATGGTAAACCGGTGGGGGAACACCCCCTCGTGTGAAAAGTTGTGAGGGGAATCCGTTTGGTTAACTCTCCGAAACCCAAGTAGTCGGTTTTGTGGGACGTTAATGCAGTGTTATGTTTCCTTACGACTTGGCCAGCTAATGAGGGGTTATCGCGTAAGCAATTGTCGGCACAACTTACGATGTTATTATGTCTTGTATCCTGCAGACGTGTCTCGGATGTGCGAGCTTTGGATATAGCAAGTAGAGTATTTATTCCTTCTAGAGTCTCTTTCACGATTTCAAAGAGAACAAAGACACATTTCAGATGTATTTCATACCCTGCCTTTCCTCATCATAGCAAGTTATGTGTGGTACAATGTTTAAAATGTTATGAGGATTGTACTAGAGAGTTCAGGAATGACGTTGCAGGGCAATTATTGATTTCATTACAGAGACCTTTCCCCCCAGTCACTGCAGCGACTTTAGCCAGGTGGGTTACTTGGTTATTAAGACTAGCAGGTGTTGATACTGCAATGTTTGGAGCACATTCTGTTAGAGGAGCGATGGCTTTCAAGGCCTTTTATACTGGCTCCCGCTTACAAGATATTATGACTGCAGCAGACTGGTCCTCTGACTCAACCTTTAAGACATTTTATCATAAACCAATTAATGATGTGGCCTCGACGGTGATGGAGCAACTTTAAACTATCTGAGCCTCCTTGGACTGACATAGAATAAAACATTTTCTAGCTGACGCGACAAGAATTTTCAATTCTATTAAGGACACGGAGGCGAGGATTATCCCACCCAGGCAATAAGATGATAGTATTCTATGTGATAGATTAGTCATTACAAGATTGGTGAAATTTTCATGTACTGTTAATTATGATGATTTGGGTTTTTCTTCCCACCCGTTTTGATATTGGAAATATACAGGTTATGACTACTGAATAACATGATTGTTATGAAGGATATATGAATTATGAATGGCATATTACAACTACTTCTCTTTGCAGGAGATCAAGGCAAGCAAACCTGAGCCATCAGGATGGAGCTCATTGGGAGTCTCGTAAAGAATCTCTACGGTTAAAGTTCCAGTTACAGTTGGAGGCGCGGTTGGCGCCGCTCCTGTTCAGCAGTCGAGTTCAAGACTGAAGTTAAAGGCTTTTCGCAAAGAAAGAGGAAGTGGAAGGTCATACAAGGACTGTTATGTATGGGACTCTTAGGTGAGTGGTGCATACATTGGAGGGGGTTGTCCTTCCGGGATTATGCAAATGTAAAGTTTATTGGCTGTTGTGAATGTCAGTAAAGTTAAGAGAAGCATAATCCTCACCTCCATGTCCTTAATAGAATTGAAAATTCTTGTCGCGTCGGCTAGAATTTTTTTTATCCACGCGGCGTTGCCGTGCCCTAAATCAGTAAATGAAGGTGGCCATCTCCTCCTGGGCTCAGTTGCTCTCGTGAGGTGTCCGGGACACTCTTGTGTGTTGATTGTGTACGCCTGTGGTGGACGAGCGGCGCGCACATTATTAACCCTTTCGCATCGGCGTGTGCATTGTCTGCACAGCCACAAGCGTAACCCCTTTAATGCCGTGTAATAGCTTTTGCACTCGGGGAGGGGGTGTGGACCGATTTGGAGGCAGTGGGAATCCCATTGGCGGAATGTGTTATTTATGGGCACTGAGACCTAGGAAGTCTTTCCCTGCATCCTCCCGCTTACTTTAGTTCTAACTTCTGGTTTGTTCTTTCGTAAAACTTTTTTTCATTATGATTTTTGATTGTGTTTTCTGGAAATTATTGCAACTACGCCCTTGCTGAATATGCCAATAAAAATGATTCCACTTTATATCATAAATAGTCCTTCAAAGCTAATGAAAGTGCCGGAAACCGCCCTTCTCGCGCTTCTTTTTGTGCCCTCTCCGATATCTTTCCTGGCAAGGCGAGGAATCAAGAGCCAAGGTGTCGGAAGCAGGTATGCTCACAGAGGGATCTTCCTTAACCCCATAGAAACTTGACTCTTGTTTCCTTACAATTTTATTTAGAAATAATATTTATGATGAAACAAGTTCATTTTAAATTGTGACAATAATACATATTATAATAGAACAGTTTCAATTAAAAAACAAAATCTGTGTACTGTTGCTGTTCTATGCTTAACACGTACTGTAATTATTACCAAAGGTGCCCAATTAAAATAACAAAAGAAAACGTAGTTATGTTAATCTGAAAAAAAACAAGAAAACTAAATAATTTGGCTAAAGGTAAATATATGTTCGTCCTGTGTTGGGAACGTGCTTAGTATGAGCGGGATATACCATAAAATAGGCACAGATACGGCACCAGTTCTAACAAGCATTTGCAATGCAATAGGTCTCCCATTTACGAGAGTTACGAGCTATTGGCATTGTAAATGTCTTTAAGTTCTGTGTCTTGGATTGGAGTGGATTTGTGTGGAGTGGATTTATGTGGTATGATGTGGATAGTAACTACGTGGTATTTAGTTTATAGGAATTGTGTGTAGTGAGATTGTGTGTTACGGAAAGTATTTATGTAGTATTTTATTTTGTGTTGTGGAGTGTTATGTAGTGGAGTTGAATTTTGTGGTGTGCTGTTGAATTTTGTGGTGTGATGTAGAATTATGTGAGTGGATTGTATGTATATTAATTTAAATAGCATCTACTTCACAGAGATGACAGCATCTCTGGTCCCCAACTGCTTATGTATTGTGAAAACAGTTACCAACAAAAAGCTGCAGAAAGGTGCATTGCACAAAGGTCCTTTCAGTGCTGGCTGGTCAATAGTGAAGTAGGTAAATTTCCAGGCAAGGGGATTTCTCTGGAATTCTGGTGGAGCTGGGACAGAGTCAGTCGCACTTGCAGATGGCTACGTAGACGTCATTTGCACGATCGCATAATATAGATGGGCCTTCGCATTGAAGCTTCCTGTCTGTGTTATGAAGCATAGCTTTTTTGAGGTACTGGCTGCGGAGTTTTAAAATGCCGCTTGCCATAGTAAAACATGGCGCAACGCAGCTATCCAAAATGCTGCACTTTGAAGCTACACTGCAGTGTTTTTATTAAATTAATCACGCAGCAAATGAAGCAACGTCGTAATATGGGAGAAACAAATATATTTATTTAGGAAACTATTTTCCGGAAACAAAGCGTTTTTCAATTTTGAGAGAGCAAAACATTTATCGGAGAAACAGACCAAGAAAGAGTGATGAAGGCAGGATCAAAGCAGCGTGGCGGCTTCAGGTGCCGGTGGTGTGGATTTTGGAGGGTGCATTTTGCACTGATGCAGTGTGTTATGGGTGTTTTATTGCATAAAAGCAAGAACCGGTTTCCCCAGGCTCTACAACTTATTAGTGACACTTATTGGAGCAACACATTCTAAGTAGGGTCAGCGGCATGGCTTCTTCAAGGGTAAATCCTGGTTAATGAACCCCATTCACTTACGTCTTTTTAACTATATTTTAAGGTACTTAACAGTCCAAGCACTCCGTCCTCGTCCGTACCACAAAAGCTTTCAGAATTGGTGGCGCTTTGCTGTTGGCATAAATCAGTGTATAGTGGGGCACGCTATTAAAGTATGCTTTTTTGTGCTGGTTTGTAGCATTAAGGGAAATGTGGGCTTTCAGTGTATAATGCGCGCTCACTCGCCACGGGGTGAACCTAATGCGTTTGGCACATACATTATGGGGCTTGTTATGGAGGAAATGAAACATGTTATGCGTGTGGTGGAGGCAGATTTTCTGTTAGTTAGAAATAGTCTGTCCTGTTTACCTTTAACAAACGGCTGCTGCAAGTTCAAGAGAAACATTGCCCAGACCGGAATGACCCTTTGTGAGGGGTTTATGGAAGGCGAGCGGAAAAGGCTCGCTCAAGACTGCAAGATGCACTTACCTCGGGCGGGTTCATGGAGTCATATCGTGCCCGCTGGAGCAAGGCTCTGGTAAGGAGCGCATGAACACTCTGCGTGCAACTGAAATACTGTGGGGCAGATTTACAAGAAAGTGACGCATCTGTACAGGTGCGTCACTTTCCCTGCGCCACCCTTAGAAACCCTTGCGCCACCATAGATGCGCCATATTTACAATACGGCGCACTGTGGCGCAAGGATTGACAGATGCGTCAGAAATTCTGACGCATCTGTTGGCGGAAAATTCACGAACCTCCTTCCAATAGATAGTCAAGGGTGGGCATGTCCACCAAATATGCAAGAAATCTCCCGGGGCATTGGTTTTACAGCGCCAACATAGAGGTGAAGAGGTGGGGAACATTTTGTGCAACCTGGAGGGGGTATAGTACCATTGAGTCACAAGTTTATAGGCGGTTTCTCGCTGGGGTTTGCTACGGAAGACCTTCGGGATATCCCGAAGGAGTCGTGTCGCAAGCACGACGCAACTCCAGCAATGCGTGTTGAGGCCTATTCCCACTACACTGCGTCACTGCTTAGCCTGCTTGAAGCAGGCTTAAGGTTTTGACGCAGTGGCGTCCTAAAAGTGGCGCAGTGAAATCTTGTCGATTTCACTGAGTCACTTTTACGAGGCGTTCCTGCGTGGGAACGCCCACCCTGCATACATTATACCTGACGCAGGTATAAAGTGACGCAGGGCTTTACAACGTGACGCTTCTCCCTAGATGGGTCACGTTGTAAATAGGCCGCATTGTTTGCGCCGCTGTTGCGTCAAAAAAGTGACGCAACTGCAGCGTAAAAGTCACGCAAGGGGGTTTTAAATCTGCCCCTGTGTTTTTCTGTTCACCATATGGGTATATAGCGAAGACAACAAAACGCAGCCAGAGATACAAAATGAAGGCAATGTGAAATGAGGAAAAAAACAAGCATTTGGCGCTGGCAGGAGCTATTGAGGCGGTGTAACTTTTTTAGCCCTGCGGACGTCCGCGAGTTCCAGGGACTGGGAGCCCCCTGGGAGCGGAGGGAGGAGGTCGGGCAGGGCAGCAACTGCTGCGAAGGAGGAGTAAGTATTGAAGAGGCATTCACGTCTTAGTAAGGGTGAGGTTGCGTTTGTGCCGAGTGGGGGGTGGTGGGTGGCTCAATGCGAAGCGGGAGGGGGTGGAAGCAAAAAGAGCTTCAAGGAGCACGCCGCAGCTTGCAAAACGAAAGAAAGGCGGCTGCGCTTCATGCTCGGGTGATCCTGCCATACATAATGCACTCCCAAGAGACATCTCTTTCTCAAGGGCTTCATTACCATATGGAGAGAGGTACCGTAGGAAGGGCAAATTAAGTTGTGCAAGCCGTCTTGAAAGAACAACAAGAAAACCATGAACTGGAACGCTGTTATAAATCACAGCCCTGAGTGGGGTCGCTTTGCCAAAATATTTACTTAGCAGTTTAATCACATTGTGACCGCCCCTCGGGGAGGTTCACCGATCCTTCTGCTTCCTCCTTCCCCTCGATATGAAAGTGGTGAAGGTGGATATTGGGCACCATGAAGTAGACACCGCATATGTAAGTACATTTTTTTAAAAGTGGGTGCCGTGCGAAAATATAAAGCGTGGCGCCCGTGCAATTTAATTTATGTGTATGAAGGCCCGTGAAGCGGGAGCCATGGTCACAAAATAAAAAAAACATTAAACCAGGCACAGTGCTATGCGCCGGTGTGAGACAAAATAAAGCAAGACGTCCCTAAACATTACACATGAACTCTTCGAGCGTAATAAAATTGTAGTTAAAAACGAAAGTGATGTATCGGAGCACAAACGGATAAGGAGCCAGGCAATTAGAGTAACGCAGGAGTTAACCAATGTCGGGCAGCCCAGCAGCAGGCGGGATTACACTCGCTATGCTGCTGCTCACTACAGGTCTTGCGGCAGCGCATGCGCTGTCTAGGCTCAACCTAAACAAGCATTTGCAATGCAATAGGTCTCGCAGTTGTTAGAGTTTGTGCTATTGACACTGTAAATGGCAATGCCTTTTATTTATGTGTTGGTTTTTAAAACAAATAAAAGGCATTGTCATTTACAATGCCAATATTTTAAACTCTCGCAAATGCGAGACCTATTGCATTGCAAATGCTTTTTTTTTTTTTTAATTACCCACCCGGTTGTGAGTTTAGGACTCGCATCGTCCTGACATCCTATGTCATGCAAGCAGATGTTCCTACTCACTGTGCCGTTTCTGCGTAGTGTTGTGAAACGAGTGTAAATAGGTAGTAGGCGCTATATAAGAAGATTCTGACCTCACTACTAGTCAGGTGTACACCTCGGTGCCTGCGCTGGCCTGAGGGCGGCGTGCGGTCGTGACTGCCCGACCTTCACAGTGCCAAGAGGCAGTAAAGAGAACCAAAGTTCATTTACATGTTTGGTGACATAATTTGTGGAGTTGTATCGAAGACTTTTTTTACCGTCTTAAATGTGTTTCTGTGGTGACGGAAGCCAGCTGCAATATATATATATATATATATATATATATATATAGTAGTGGCACAGTAACGTATATATTTTTTTGCTTCTCGCTCCTTTCCGATGTCCGTGAATCTGGCATTTAGGGCGAACTGCCAGCGCAGAAATTCGGAAAATGACTGAGGCCAATACTAGCGAAAATAATGTTTCCGGTGTTGACGTGTTGTGATGTTTAACATATTGGCATAGCCGGCCTCTGACGGGTTAGTAAACACAAACACATATCACCCTCTGTAGTGGAACCAAATGAGGGAGGCGAACCAGGATTGATGCTTCGTAAGGTTTATTATAACTTCTGTACAAAGTTACGGCCCACGAGGAGCAGCGGGAGAAATCACCGCCGGCTCGCGTCCTCGTGCTCTTCTGCTCTGCCTGCCCGCCCCCCGACGTCACAGCCATCCTCGACACCGGATTGGCCGGTGACGTCAGGCGGCATGCAAGCAGAAACAGGACTACGGGGTTTTGATGCCAACGCGTACGTTACATCACGTACAACATCTCCCTTTCTTAACAAAATAGAGAACTATACATAACAATCATCTCATAACAAAATCTTCGAACCTTTTAGGTGCCCTGATATGCCTTGTAGGTCTGCGGGGTGTGATTTGCAGATTGGCCCCCGCGCTGCGGTTGCCCGTACCACCTTGGCTCGCACTCATCACATTGCGACTGTCATTCCTCACTGACATGGGACTGCTGTCGCCATGGCTTTCAACGTCCGCTAGGCCATGGCACGCACTCGTACCGTCCTCAGTGGTCTCATCAATGTCTTCTTGCACCTGCCATTCGTACATACTATCATCGACCTCATTCTCATGCACCTGGCAGCCTCTCATGATGATCTCCTCTTGACCTGCCTTGAGCCTGACAATGTCGTCCTTGCTCCGCCATCCCCCACCTTCCAAACAGACAGCTCCCCTAGTCACTCCTTGCACTCGTGCAGGGGTCTGGAAAACAGACTCTCCCTTCAACACTTTGGTTGGTTTCTTCACCAACACCCAATCCCCCTGCGCTACCTCTTTGACTTTGGCTCTATTCACCTCATCAGCGTACCGCTTGTTGCTTTCCTGTTTGGCCACAATCCTTTCTTTGACCCTCAGCCTCTCATCGGATACATCTTCAGGTACCTCCCTCATGTCATACCACCTATCAAGTTTGGGAGTAAGCTCGCTCATACACCTTCTCCCTCTCATCAGGTAGAACGGAGTGTGCCCTGTGACAGCATTGGGCGTGTTGTGAAATGTGTGTACCTTGTCCGCCAGAAATGCCTTGACATCCAAATTGGAGGCAATTGCCTGTTGCACACCCTCCTTCAGGAACCTATTCATGCGCTCGACCTGCCCATTGCTCTTAGGGCTGTATAGCGAGGTTTTCTCCTGCTTGATCCCCAATCTGGACAGGAAGTCTTTCATCTGCCTGGAGACCAACTGTGTGCCGTTGTCGGACATCAAAATCTTCGGCTGTCCTTCACTAGCGAAGACCCTCTTCAGCTCCCTGATCACACGTTCAGTGGTAACCTCCCTGACGAACTTGTAGTGGATCCATTTGGAAAAGTAATCCGTAAGGACGATGAGATGTCTGCAATCGTCGGGCAGCAGGGTAAACGGGCCCGCGAAATCAATAGCGACTTTGATCCATGGACCAGCAGGAATGTCCACCAACTGCAGCGCACTTCTCGCCGTCTTCCAGTGCTTGTCGGCCCTCAAGCATGGTCCGCACCGGTCGATAAAACTGCTGACATCGCCGCACATCCCTGGCCACCAGTAGTATTGTTTGAGTAAGTTCCTTGTGGCGGTAGCGCCCGGGTGACCTTTGTGAGCTAACCGGATTAGTTTATCTCTCAATCCTTCCGGCGGCACAAACAGCTCATGTCTTTTCACGAAGCCGCCCTCGATGGAGAGTTCGGGGCTAACCTGCTGGAAACTTCTGAGCGCACCGTTGAAGTTCCGGATCGGGGGCCAGCGAGCCATTATGTGATCCATCACCCTACGCATAGTCGTGTCTTTCTCTTGGGCCGCCATCCATTCCTCCTCCGAAATGGATCCTTCGCATATGGCCGTAGCGTCCACCAGCGCCACTACGCACTCCGTGTCATCCATGGATCCGTCCCCCTCGCCGCTGACCGGCAAGCGCGACAAGCAATCCGCTCTGCAATTGAGGCCGCCCTTGATGTGTCTAATGGTGAAGTGATACTCCTGCAGCCTGGACATCAGCCGCAAAAGCCTCGAGCTGGCCTTCCCGTTGCCGCGGCCTTCGCCGTCCATCATGTAGATTAAAGGCTTGTGGTCCGTGACCAGTTCGAACTCCATGCCCCACAAATAGTTCCTCAGTTTCTCCACGGCCCATACGCATGCAAGCGTCTCCCTCTCAATGGTGCTGTAATGCTTCTCAGCGTCACTCAGTGACCGGGAAATGAAAGCGACCGTGTTCTCCGTCTTCCCATGGAACTGGCAAAATACCGCACCGATACCCTTGGCGCTTGCGTCGACTGTAATCACATTCTGGAATGCCCTGTTGTATGGCTGTAGCACGGGAGCAGCCACGATGGCCTGCTTGACGGCATCAAAAGCAGCTTGTTGGGCATGCGCCCACGTGAATTTTTCGTTCTTCCTCAGTAGCTTCCTTAGGGGCTCCACGATGGTCGCATATCCCTGCATGAATTTGGAGTAATATTCGCTGAGCCCCAGGAACGATCGTAGGGCGTCTTTGTCTCCGGGACACGGGGCATCACGTATGGCCCTCACCAAATCATCTTTTGGCGCAATGCCCTCCGCGGTCAGCACGTGTCCCAAGTAGTCGATCCTGCCCTCCATGAACTTGCACTTGTCCTTGGAGACAGTCATCCCTTTGTCGCGTAGTACACCCAGCACTTCTCCCAGCAGCTCCAGGTGCTCCTCTTCACCCGCCGTGTGGACTAGAATGTCGTCCTGGAAGGCTTCAACCCCCTTCATGTCGCCGAAGAGCAAATCCATCAACCTTTGGAAGACACCGGAAGCTGAGGCGAGGCCGAACGGAAGGCGGACGTACCTGTAGGCACCGAACGGGGTAACAAAGGTGGTAAGTGCCTTGGACTCCTCCGTGAGGCACACCTGGTGGTATGCGGACTTCAGATCAATCAAGGTGAAAAATCGCGACCCAGATGTTGAAGACAGGATCTCTTGGATGTTGGGTAGAGGGTGGCAGTTCACCAGAATGTTTCTGTTCAAAGATCGCAGGTCCACACATAGCCGAATGTCCCCTGTCCTCTTCTTCTTGGACACCACGATTGCGGACACCCACTCTGATGCGCCTGCTTCCTCTATCACACCCTCCGACTTCAACCTATCTAGAACAGCCTTTAGCTCCCCCCTGACAGAGAGGGGAACAGACCTGACCTTGTGTTTTATCGGCACGGCATCCTCTTTCAGTCGTATGGCGTGCACGAATCCTCTCACACGCCCTACTTTGTTTTCAAACACAGACTCAAATTTGCCGATGACCTCAGCTAATCCCTCATGTAAATCATCCGGCTGCACGTAGCCGACCCAATCATCCCTCAGGACTATGGGATCATCCGCCCCCGGGACTAGCATCACCCCCAGCTTGGCCAGATCCTTCCACCCCACCAGGCTCCTCCCTTTCTCAGCCACATAGATCTTCGTTCTCACTGTTCGCCCCCTGAAGGTGAGGAAGTCCCAGAAGTACCCCATCATCTCTATGTCTTTCTCCCCAAAAGCCTTCGGGTTCACATCCGTCTCATGCAATTTCACACCTTGCCACTTCAACTCATACGTGGTGTCAGAAATCAGGGTAATGGGGGAACCAGAATCGGCCGTAAATGGCAGCTCAACTGCACCAATCAGAACGGAGCCAATAGGCCCCTTCACTCTCCCATCCTCAGCATCAATGGACAATACAATGTCCGCATCAGTATCGGCATCGCAGTCGCTCACCGAGCTCACTTTCATGCTCCCACCAGGTCTCCTGGCTTTGCATACTGCCGCGAAGTGGCCCACTTTCCTGCACTTAGAACAACTCTTGGACAGCGCTGGGCATGTCCTGCTATCCGCCAGGTGATCCCTTGACCCACACCTAAAACAAGCGAGTGGCTTCCTGCCCCCCCCTTTCTCGCTCGCCACCCTGTCTGGGGTTCTGGATGCACCTCTATGTTTGTCCTGCACAAAGAACACATTAGAAGCCTGGCTCGTGCTCGCAAGTTCTTTCGTGGACACCATGGAACGTTCAACGGCCTTCGCAATGGCCACTACATCCTTCAGCGACGGATTCCTGCAAGAAAGCAACCGTTCCTGCACCTTTTTGGAATGGCAGTAGAACACCACCTGGTCCCTGAGGTAGGTATCAGTCATCTCCCCGAATTCACAGTCCTGTGCCAACACACGTAGACAGGCAATATACTCCTCGATAGTCTCACCTTCCTCCTGCTTCCGTAAAGCGAATTTATGGCGCCCCACCATGATATTACCCTCCTCAGAGTATTGTAGTTCGAGCCGCTTAACCGCCTCCTGGTACACGTCTAGAGGGGCAAGGGCCCCCGGAGGGTCCGTATAGATGGGCAAACTGTCAAAAACCTCCTGGCCTGCTTTCCCCAACAGTCCGAACAGAAGCGACTTCTTGCGTGCAGCGCTATAACCCTCGCCGTCAATGGAGACGATGTAATTATCAAATGCGCGCAGCCACCCCTTCCACTTCATACATGGCTTACCAGGCGAGTCCAGAAAGAGGGGCGGCACACATATGTTGATGGGTTGCGCCATAGCAAGAGAGCAGGTACACGTGGTACAGCGGCGCAGATCCCGGACACTCCCCACCAAGCTCGGAAGGACACCCCGACCGCAGGGAGGCAGACGTCAGGCGCCGCAGCAATCAACGCAGCCTCAGGAGATGGAAGCACCCAATACCAGCAGAGAAGGCGCTCCCTCCACAGCAGCTCACCAGTGCAGCTCACGGAGTCGTCGGGGCGAGACAGCACCACAGGACAGCAGGCAGCCCCCAGCAGCACACCAGCAGGGCCTCGAGGCAGGAGGCAAAGGCAGGCAGCAGAAATCAGTAGCAAGAATCTTGCGCACGGGAATCAGCGAGGCGAGACCAGCGTGTGGAAACAGCACATGGGGACATCAGGCAGCAATCAATTCACTCGCGGGCCGTAATGTCCGTTTTAACCCTCGTCGCCATTTGTAGTGGAACCAAAATGAGGGAGGCGAACCAGGATTGATGCTTCGTAAGGTTTATTATAACTTCTGTACAAAGTTACGGCCCACGAGGAGCAGCGGGAGAAATCACCGCCGGCTCGCGTCCTCGCGCTCTTCTGCTCTGCCTGCCCGCCCCCCGACGTCACAGCCATCCTCGACACCGGATTGGCCGGTGACGTCAGGCGGCATGCAAGCAGAAACAGGACTACGGGGTTTTGATGCCAACGCGTACGTTACATCACGTACAACACCCTCTAGTTAACATAACCATGGCTTTGCACTGGGTACTTATGCAAACGCTGGCGCTGCCCAAAACACCAGGATGAATGCACGTGTCAAGGCGCTGCCCGAAACACCAGGATGAGTACACGTTTCAAGGCGCTGCACGAAACACCAGGATGAATGCACGTGTCAAGGCGGTGCACGATACACCATGATGAATGCATGTGTCAAGGAGCTGCACGAAACACCAGGATGAATGCACATTTCAAGGCGCTCTACGAAACACCATGATGAATGCACGTGTCAAGGCGCTGCACGAAACACCAGGATGAATTCACGTGTCAAGGCGCTGTACGAAACACCAGGATGAATGCACGTTTCAAACAGTCCACGTGCAATCAGCCCTGGGTTTCACACATTGCGTCCTTTCCAGTGGCGGTGGCTTTCTGACAGAAACAGCAAGGAAACAATTTAGGAGTGTGTTTATAAAACAAGGTTAGGTGGCGATTGCGATCAACCGTTTTTTTTATTTTAGAAGCAAATAATTAATTCCAATTTAATGTCTGGAGCAGGGATTGCCCAGAATTTCGAACCGTTTTGAAAGCGAGAATTTCGAATGCGGAATGTTTGAGAATGTGTTGCGTAATGAGATGGCTGCAGTCAAGGATCGATTCTTATAGATACACAGCATCAAACGAGATTTGCGAACTATTAAATGCAAGACTGGAAAGCGAGGAGAAAAATAACAGGGATGGGAATAAGGAAGAGAAAGAGAGGGAAATAACGAGAGAGAGAGATGGGGGAGGGGCAGAGGCGAGTGAAAAACAGGCAGCGAGGAGAAATGGTGAAGTGAGAACAATTCATAGACAGGGACAGGATTCGGAGACAAAGGGGAGAAGAGAACTAGAAAAGCAGCGGAGGGAGGGTTATAGTGAGAAAGGTGTGTGTGAGACGGACAGAGGGAGAGAGAGGTAAAATGATGGAAGGCAGAAAAATAAATGCCAGGATGTAGAAAGATAAAGAAACATATGAAGGAAGAAAATCGGGCTTTATATGAAGGAAAAGAAAGCGTAGCAGAGAACAAGAGAGACCTCTGGACAGAGTGGAGAGTAAGGTAACACGGAGATCGAGGCGAAAGGTGCGGATCGGCTTCGCAGCAGAGGAAAAACAAGTAGGTGCGAACGTTAAAGTGAAGTAATCATTTCGTGGGCGCTTTGATGTTCGCAGTGGCCACGCGGCTCACTGAGGACATCAAAGCACCCGCGAAATGTACATGCAGGCTGCCAAATGGTGCGCGCGCCCGGCCCACATGCACTGTAGTTGGGGGCCTGAAAAGCACTTGTTTACACTTCCAAATTCCCGTTTTCTATAGCTCTCGCCAGAGCAGCGCTAAAGCGCTGGCTCAGACGAGACCTAAAAAGAGCAACAGTTCATATACACAGCCATGAAATAATATAGATCCATCGGATATGAATCTTTGACGCTTCAACCCTGTTAATCTCAAATCGGACGTGGTCATGTCCAAAATAGGTAGCAGACAGTACTTGGAATTGTCATCGTTTTATTGTAGAAAGGACACCAAAAAACGCTAGACAGACATTTTTTCCTAAACTTGTTTTTATTGGCATTTAAAGTAATCACATATGAGCAGTTATTACAATCAACGGTTCTTCCCCCATCATTGCAATATATCACTGTAGCCAGAAGACAAAGGCCAGCATACATTGTTGATTATTATTATTTGCATTATTCAAGGAAGGCAGCGTCAGAGGGAGTTCATGCAATACGAGGAAAGAGTCATACGTTAAGGCACATTAGCAAAGTTGGGCCTGTCATAGCTGTATTCTCATTGCACTGGTTTGCATGTGGTGTCCGTCTAGTCACGATATCGCAACTCAAAGTTCTAACAGGACGGACGTTGGCCCAATGACTATATGCTTCAGGTCTGCTCAAAGAGATCACAATGTATAACTTCGAGCAATACATCCAACTTAAGAAGCAAATTGATAGAGAGAGAAAAGGAGGAAGGAAAACGTGAAGTAGAAAGAAGGGAGAAAAAGAAAAGTATGAGAGGAGTGGTGGGGGATGATCGGTCAGCACTTGGTTTTGGAAATGCAAGTTAGCAGGGTGGGAACGTTATAATACTCGGGGTCAAGGGTGGTCACTGACGGCATGTAAGACCAGATCAGGGTTGGCCTTGCTAGGAGGGTGATAGGGCGTCTGGGATCTGCGGTAGAGGCGCTGCTAGGGGGGATGTGTCGGCAATTGCTTTAGTAGGTCTCCAGAGGCTATCCGCATCTGGTGGGTATACAGCAACCTCAAAGAGTCGCAAGGCCCGCAGCCTCGGAGGCTGGAGTCGAGCGTGTTCCAGCTTGCAGAAATAATCCACAAGAAGCTGCCAAACTTTAGTGAAGTTAGGGCCTCATGTAGGAAGCCAAATACCGGTCGGTAACGGCCGATTTTCGGTAATTATACCGTTACCGACCGGTATTTTGGCTTTTGAGATGTAGGGGAAGAATTTCATGATTCGGTATTTACCGAATCGGTAATATTACCGAATCGGTAATTTTACCGATTCGGTAAATACCGAATCATGAAATGAGATGTAGGGGGAGTGTGTGGTGGGTGTGGGGATTCGTTATTTACCACCAACTAAAGGTTGGTGGTAAATGACGAATGGGTGAAAAAAAGCATTTTTGTGCACGTTTAAGTGTGCAATGTGGCAGACATACATGCCCTTAGGGCATGTATGTGCGCCACATGTGCACACATGGCCGAATCAGGGGTGCAACAGGGTGTCAATGTGACACCCTGCCACCCTTGCATGTGCTCCCCCATTACCGAATCGGTATTTACCGATTCGGTAATGAGGCATACCTTCCCATCACTGGGAAGGTATGCCTCATTACCGAATCGGTAAATACCGATTCGGTAATTACCGAATTTTTCCGATTCGGTAATATTTACCGATTCATTACCTACATTGCATTTACCACTTCATAAATACCGAATCGGTATGATTCGGTATTTATGAAGTGGTAAATGCCAGCCCAACTACATAAGGCCCTTAGTGTCTCGGAGCTGTAGGCGCGCCGTGAGTAATTCCATAGCCATTGTGTGCCACAGGCGGGTGAACCAGATGTTGATTGGGGGCGTTTCAGCTTTTTTCCAATAGAGGGCGATGATTTGCTTAGCGGCACCAAGCATGTGGAGCCTTAAATGCCAATCTCGGCGAGTCATGGCGCGCAGGTTCACCGGCTGGAGGCCCAGAATAATCGTAGCCGAATTGGCAGGCAGTGGGTAGCCTATTACCAGCCTGATATGGCTGAGAACCTCCTTCCAATAGATGGTCAAGGCTGGGCATGTCCACCAAAAATGCAAGAAAGCTCCCGGAGCATTGGTTTTACAGCACCAACTTAGAGGTGAAGAGGTGGGGAACATTTTGTGCATCCTGGAGGGGGTATAGTACCATTGAGTCATAAGCTTATAGGCGGTTTCTCGCTGGGGTATGCTACGAAAGACCTTCGGGATATCCCGTCACAAGTGCTCCCATTGAGTGGGTGTAAGGTCGGTGTCCGAAATCGCCTGCCACCGCGACTGGGAGGCATGCGAGGCAGTCAGCGGGGAATGTTGAAGAGCTTGATATGTACGGGAGATTAAGCTCCTGGAGTTGACGAAAGAGCGCACCAGCTGCTCAAAAGGAGTATAGTGTCTAGTAGCTGCTCGTGACAGGGATGAAGCCTGAACCCAGTGTCTAAGCTGGATGTATTGAAATCGAGCCCCTTCCGGTAACGCTTACATTATTCGAACGTTTTTAAAGTGTCCCCCAGAAAAAGATCCTGAATCGTCCGACAGCCTCCTTCAGTCCATTCTGAGGAGTAAGGCGAGTGGCAGGCAGGTGGAAAGTGTAGGTTACGAGCGATGGGAGTGTGGGGTGACAGAAAGGTAGTGAGGCCTCTACGCAATGCTAGCTTATCCCAAATGTCAAGTACCGTCTTTGTAGGGACCGCTATATAAGCACTACGAGAGCGGACGTCCTGTGGGAGCCATGCGAGGTTCCAGATAGGTCTACAGGTCACTGCCCTGTCCATATGGAACCAGACTTTTTCACTCTCCCATGCCATCCACTCTGAAATGAAGCGAAGATGTGACGCCCAATAGTATTCTAACAAATTAGGATACGCCAGCTCCCCTCTATCCCTCGGAAGCATGAGTATCTTGCTAGAGAAGCGTGGCCTACTCCCGCCCCAGATGAAGGTGGTAAGCTCACGCTGGAGGCTCTGAATCTGATGCTCCTTAATGGCAGTGAATAGGGTCTGGAAAAGATATAGTATCTTCGGGAGGATCGACATTTTGACTGTGTTCAGCCGCCCTAACTAGGAGAGCTGCAGGGACTTCCATGTTCACAGGTAAGCCAAGACTTCCTTTTTACACTCCTGCCAATTGGCTTGAGTCGATGTGGTAAGGGCGGAAGTCAGGTTAAGCCCCAAGTACTGTATGGAACCGGATGTCCAATGATAAGGAGCAAGAGATTGGAGTGCAGGGATCTCATCCGCAGGGATCGTGAGGTTTAGTGCCCATGATTTCTCATGGTTGATTTTGAGCCCTGATACCGGTTCAAACGATTGGATCAGTCTATGTAGGGCAGGTAAGGAGGTTCCTGGGCGGGATAATGTAAGAAGGAGGATATCGGCGAACAGAGCTATTTTGTGGTCCTGCCCCCCAAGTGGGATGCCGTGAACGTGTGATTGGCGGATCATGATGGCAAGGGGTTCCACTACAAGGGCGAATAAGAGGGGGGATAAAGGACACCTTTGTCGGGTGCCCCTGTGGCTAGAGATGGGTGTTGTGAGCTGGCCGTTGACCCTCACCTGAGCCCTAGGGGAAGGTACAGAGCCTTAATTCTAGCGATCATCTGAGGGCCCAGTCCTATTTTCTGTAGAACAGCTCGGAGAAAAATACCCAATCCACACGATCAAATGCTTTCTCATCATTGAGTGAAAGCAAGCACGAGGGTATTTTACAATGGTGCGCCTTCCCAACTAAGTGGGCAATACGCCGTACGTTGTCTGTCCCTTGGCGTTGGCGAATAAAGCCAACCTGGTCAGGCTCGATGAGCCCCAGAAGGTGCTGGTCAAGACGGTTAGCTAGTATTTTAGTATAAAGCTTGAGATCCGTATTTAGGAGCGCAATGGGATGGAAAGATGAACAAAGCGTAGGATCCTTCCCTGGTTTAGGAATTAAGGCAATTTCAGCTATGGACATAAATATGGAAGGGCCCACCGTGTCCAAGAAGGAGTTGTAAAGGCGAAGCATATGGGATTTAAGTTGCGGAAAGAAGGCCTGGTAGAACGAAACCGGCAAGCCGTCCGAACCCGGAGTTTTGCCCAAAGGGAGGTCTTTTAAGGTGCCAGTGAGCTCTTGTGAGGTGATGGGCTCCTCCAATAGTTGAGCGTGATAGCGGCCGATCGGAGACCACTCGCAGGTCTCCAGAGCAGCCAACACCTGATTGGAGTCGGACGACTCCCCGACATAGAGGGACGAGTAATACTCCCGAAAAGCTTGTAACTTGGCAGCTTCGGTAGTGGCCCAGGTGCCATACTCAAATTTGAGCTTGGCAATATATGCCTTGGCAGCCTGCGTCCTAAGGCGGCTTGCCAATACCGAACCCACTTTGTCCCCCCCCCTCATAATACCGTTTTTTCAGGGCTAAAAGGGCGCGCTCCACTTTGTTGGTACTGTGAGCCCGCAACTGGCCTCGAAGCACGGCGAGTTGCCTCTTTTGCAGTGCCTGGGGTCGTTCCTGGTCTAGTCGTTCAAGCGCCTTTATATCTTGAGAAAGTTTGTTCTCAAACAATCGGGCTTCTCGGATCTGACCTATGGCGAATGACGTGATGCAGCCGCGGATTGTGGCCTTAAACGCGTCCCAGATTACAGGGAGTGGAGGCTCTGGGAGGTCATTGGTCTCGAAATAAGATACGATAGCGTTCCGAAGTTCTGCTGAGTCCACAGGGTCTCAGAGAACAATGGGGGGGAAACGCCATCGGGAATGACGATAGGGGCGGGAGGAGCGATCTAGGAGGAGAAATTTTACATGAACGTGATCAGAGACAGAGATGTCAGACATGGACGCCGAGAGGGAGTCTGCGACAAGAGAGTGGGAGACGAAAATGTAGTCGATGCGCGAATAAGAACAGTGAACATGGGAGTAATAGGAATAATCGCGGGTGTCCAGAGAGTGATAACGCCAGATATCGATAAGGCCGAGGGCAGTTACTTGATTCTTTAAGGCAGACGACATAGCCCCTGTCCCATGGAATGAACATTCACTACGGTCGAGTCCCGCCTCCCATACTAGGTTGAGGTCCCCCCCCAGTATGAGATTAGGATCATCAGGTGTTATGTGTTCCCGCAACAACCCCCCGAAGAAATGAGTCCTGAGCCTGATTCGGTGCGTATATGTTGCATAAGGTAAGGACTCGTTGCCCAATCTTGACCACCACCTTGAGGAATCTGCCATCCTTGCTACAGATCATGCCTGCCCTACAAAGGATTGCCACCCCTGCTGATTTAGTGGATGCAGATGCCCAGAGTTGGATAGGGTATCTAGGATGAGCCATGCGAGGGACATCTTCCCTCAACAGGTGGGTTTCCTGGAAGAATATAATGTCCGGATTTTGCAGCAGGAGGTATCGTCATCTCTTGCAACGCTTGTTGGGCGGGTTAAGGCCCTTCACATTAAGGGAGAGGAGTTTCAGGCAGGGGATGGAAGTTATACTCCCTGTACTATGTACACTATCGCCAGCACAAGTTTAAGGGTGGGACGCAGCGTAGCCCCTCCACCCGCATCGCAGGTCCAATCAAGGTAATCAAGGTGGGTGTCAGCGTCAGGTTTGGCATAGCACCGAATGGAGGAAAAGCATCTTACACTGGAAGGAGAACACTCACCCCAATCAGGACCACCCTCCCGCCATAGGAAGTGGAAGTAAGGTAGAAAAGGGAGATAAAGAGGGGAAAGAGAAGAGACAAGATATCCAAGAAACACCAACGGCCAACGTGGCCAACAAGGTCTATTCCAGTCAATGGGTAGGCCAGGCTCAGTAGCACAGGCCACCCCAGACATGTCAATCTCCGAGGAATAGGGGTGGAAGCAGGTCTCTGAGGATCAACATCGCCATCTGGAAGCTTAGTCCGGGTCTGTCGCCGATATGGAATCCAAACAGTAGGCGGTCTTACCAACAGAATAGGTATGGGCCTAGTCCCATTCTCACAAAGGACGACACAGGTGTTGGGTGTCAAGCTATCCTGGAGGTGTGTATAGTGGTGACTTTTCAGATGGCTGTGAACGCAGGAGCGGCTGATCACCTTCTAAGGTACGAATGTGCTATAGGGTGTCCTGTTTCATCTGGGAGAAAGCACAGTCTCCCCAACGTGACGGGTGTCAGGAGCGATTTGTCTTAGCCCATTGGGGTTTTGAACAGGCAGCATGCTGAATAAATAAAAACACAAAACAACTTTTGTTTGGAAAATTATTGCTGCAGGTTTATTCCATACAAAAGTATGCAATATGGTGGGTTATCTTACGGGCGATCCAAGGGCAGGCAGCTGAACCAACCTATGCTGCCCTGCCCGCCTTATGAGTCAAGCACTGTGGAGAACCCAATCACTGCTACACCTTATGGGGTGATCGTCCTTACAGGATCACGTGACACATTGGTCCCTTATTACTCACGCCCCTTTCAGGGCGGAGTGTAGCAAGGCAAGCCTCCGGTTGCTCAGGCCCACAACTGCCCGAAGGACTAACGGGGCGCCAACGCGGTTTTCCAGGAAACTGCCATGAGGCTCCTGTTATTTGGCTCTGGCACCCCTATTGTGCAGCGCAGAGGTATCTTTCTGTACCCATCTGCTTCCAGATCGCCCTGTAACTCCGCCACAGCTCTGGAGGCGGCCCCCGTCCACCAAAACAGCTAATTTCTCACCTGCAACCTCTCATTTCCAGGCCTCCTGCAAATCCAAGGGAAGAGATCCATCCCTACTGATGATAGATGGACTCAATCTTTATCAAAATAACCTTTAACCTAACCCTGAATCATTTCATATCTGATGAAACCCAGACCCATCTGGTCTGTAAACTTACTCATTGAACTGCTCAATCTCTTTTGGGAATGTTCAACAGCCTCCTCTGACTTAGACTCGTGCCTCACTCTGCGGGGGATCATCTCCGACCACCAGAGCTCACATTGGCCCATGTATTTGCTGATCTCACCTAAGTCCCTTCAATGCTTGCTACACATGGCAGTGAGGTTGTTGCTTCCTAAGTGGACCACCAAGATGTTAGGGCAACCTTCCCCCCAGCCAGTCTCTGCTCCAATCTCATTCCGGGGAACCCCCTCCAGACAAACTTCATATGGGAAAACCGCATGGAGCTATTTATCCTTCTCTGGGAAGTACAACTGCCTCACATTACTTGTAGGAATGTGATGGCCTCCCAGGAGGGAACTCTACTCCTACCATAGCTATATTACCCTTGAGGCTAATGTAGGCTCCCACCTCCTGCAACCAGTAGTTGCAATCCTCCAGTATTTTAAGTGCTTTAACACAATTTTCCCCAATTTGTGGGACAGCATCACCCTTGTTAGATGACCGCCTCCACAACCAGCCTATCTACTGGGGCAGACAGGGCAGAGAATATTGTGCTCACATTGCCCCATCTATCTGCTGATCTCACCTAGCAGCCATCCTTCTAGCAGCGTGTGTGCCTGAACACCTGTGTCCCCATTCAATGGGACAGCAGCCCACTTGTTAGGTGACCGCTCCCACAATCCGCTTGCTTGTCTATCAACAATTGTGTAAAAGCAAACAATTTGCAAAAAATGCGAATCAAATAGAAAATACGATCAAATTACGATCCTAATTACTTAACTTACTAAGCAGGTTGAGGCCAAGCACTGCTCTACTAATTATATCCACAACCTTGATGCCGGTGGCAGAAAACTGTTCCTGAGATGTACAGACCAGTCACACTGCCTGAAATGTCCTCAATGGCAGAACTGTGATGAAGGGGTCGAGGCCAAGCCCTGCCCTACCATTCCAATCACACCTTCCGCCATCGCAACCAAGCCACCCTGGCACAATTGCGCAGATCCTGACTACAATTCCTAAGAATGTGTGGTGCCTGCACGTACTCCCACGAGCCCCTTCTCAGGCCCACACCCTCCTAAGGTCACTAACGTCTCCCGCAGACCTGCATGCAGCCAGAGCGTGCCAACCCGCGTCGGGTGCGATATAGCCAGAATTGATCATTTGCACTGCTGCTGCCTTATTAGGCTGCTGGAGTGGCCCAACGTGACCAAGCAAAGAGAGGGGGCCCGGACCCTCCCATGGCCCCCTCACGCCTAACCTGCAGTTTGAGTGCAACACCACGCACCTAATCTCTTCTTCCGTGTTGCCCCAGCATTGTCACCAGTATCAGCCATGACCAGGACCAGGTTACAACTGATCCTGCAACCCTCGAAGTCCCCCTCTTCAAACTGGCCGCATGCCCTAAGCGGCGCCTCCACTCGGGGTGATGCAGTGCGATAGAGGGCCGCCACTTAGTTCACCTCCAAGCCCAGCCGGGAAAGGACGAGCTCCGCCCTTCCACCCCTCCTGAACAGGACCCTACGCGAGCCAGAAACCTAACCACAGCACTTTGAGGCCTGTAGCTCTGCCACCCGCGCGGCTCCTAAAAATGCTGCCGGAGGCACTCTGTCCACCGAAGTAGCAGGTAAGAGTCGCGCACGCGGGCCCCCCACCCGGCCACCTGAAGCATGAGAATTGCCTGGGGATACCGGGGGTTAGAACCCGGGCCTCCAACAATGCCATTTACCTGTGTAGCCGAACCCCCCAAAAGTCAGCCAGCGCTGCATAATACAATGCGGGGGGGATGGGACATGATATCTACATTAAACAAGAGAGGCCCCCAGTCCATTGCGATTGGTTATCATCCACCGGGGAAGCGCAGGGCGGGGGGGGGTAAGTGATTTTGTCCAGAATCTGAGCATGCTGGAGATGCTGAGACCTGAACCCTGTTCCTCAGTGCTAAGGTCGGAAGCTGAGGCCGAGAGCTGCATCCTCTCCCCTCAATCATTGTGTCCGGACTAGGCGGCAGACCCCACCCTGCAACACCCCCTGCACCTACCCCTCGAGGTCTCGCCATCCCACTACCCCATGGCGATGCAACTTGCCCGAGTCCATCCATGCTCATTGAAGTACCGCTCAGCCTTCACTAACTGTCCGTGCTAATTATGCCAAGTCCGCCACAAATGGCTTGCTGAGCTGGTGCGTAGCTACTCTGTGCGCCGGTGCCTATGCGCAATGCCCTTCTCTACTATGCAGACGAGCCCGCAAATCGCCTTAATGGTGCCCGAACCACCATAACCTCGGCGTTACAACAGGGGTCTCTCGCGCCACGCCACCAACAGCTGATAAATGGTGCTGCCTAAAGGCAGCTGAAGATACACTAAGCAAGACCGTGGTGCCAGCTCTGAGGCCCCCGCCTCCCCGCAACACGGGACGACACTCTCGCCCCATAAGGGCCCCCTTACTGGCGTGTCCAGCGCAAAGAGGACGCCAGGATGGCCAGGGGAGGCATATATACCGTCCCCAGTTCCTCGTCGCGCCGGAAATGACGCACCCAGCGCGCCGCAGGCAAAAGGGGAACTCCTCTCCGGTGACAGCAGCGTTATGAGTGGCTTAGGGGAGCCTGTGTGCTTCCTGCTTCTTTCGGACTCAGGGTCAGGAAGAGAAGCAGAGAGAGGAGAGACTGCAGAAGAGGTACGTGTTTTTTAAAAATATTTTGTATTTTTCAGCCTTACCACCCCCGTTCCCTACCAGCCCCCACTGTGTTTGAGAGTAGCTGGTACTGAAGCCTGACGGCTCAGAACTTTGAAGAACACGGGGACTGATCCCGCTATTTCTAGTATGCTGAGTGAACTCTCCGCTATCTGAGGTAATCCCGCGCGTGGTGAGAATGTGTGGTGGGTATGAGATGCCTAACGGAGGGATTCGGAATTGGAAATGGGTGCCGTATGCGATTAATCGGAGATTCTCAAAGTGCTTGAAATGCGTGGGAATGGAGACATTGTCGCCCTGTAAGCCCACCTAGTCTGTATACGCTATTAGAAGATAATCGCTGGTGAAATTGTCTCCCCGCTCGTTAGCGGGCCGAATTTTGTCGCTAAACTAAGAACTCTTTCTGAAACCATATTCTTGAACCGTGTATGTCATTTTTGTCGTTATTTGGTCTTGTGCTAAGTCTTTACATAAAAGATCACTATTTTTGATATAAATCTAGTGTGGTGTCCATTTGTGGTGTTGTCACTGAGTTACTGTATATGTTCACAAATGCTTAACCTATTACACTCTGAGATAGGCCTTGTCTGCTCGCGCCAAGCTACCTAGAGGGTGAGCAGGGGTTATTTTAGGAGTGTACCCCCTTCCCCTGACTAGAGGAGAGGGTCCCTGCTTGTCACAAGTACCTACCTGTACCAACCAGAGATCCCCAATTCTAACATTGGTGGTCAGCGGTGAGGATCCTGCATTTGCATTTGTGGTTCATGTACAGTTATTGGTGAACACCACTTAGTGAGTTCAGACCATAACGCAGCAACATACTTTTTGATTTTTGTTTGCCAAGAAATCTCCATTTTTGAAAGTCATGCCTGGTTCAGTCAATGGGGAGAGGGCAGCATCTGTAGTCTCTGACATTGAAGTAGTAGAATGGGAACAGGAAAACATAGAGGACTACACATTAGCCCAGCTGAAGGGCTTCTGCAAAAGGTTTGGAGTTTCCCAGTCTGGGTGCAGAAACAAGGCCCAATTCTACAAGGCGCTGAGGGCCTGGATTGAGTCAAGGTCACCTGAGGATGTGGTGGTAATTGAACAAGCAGAAAGCGTCCATAGCTTTGGCAGAGGCCTGTCATCAGAAGAGCTGGCAGACAGGAAAGAAACCAGGATGCATGAAATGGATTTGGCAAAACTCAAATTGAATGGGCAACTGGAGCTGGAAAGCAAAAGCTGGCTCTGGAAGAGAGAAAAATCCAAATGGAGCATGAAATGAAGTTGAGGGAATTGGATCTAAAGGCTAAGAGTTTAGAGCTTACTCCCTCTGGTGGCAACACACCGCCAGTGCAGGTTGAATCAAGGGTGTACATACCAAAAGATGTGGTAAAGGAATTCTTTAAAAATGATGACAAAGGGCAGTGGTTCAAGGCCTATGAGGTAGCCATGTCTTCCCACCGGGTCCCTGAGAAGGATTGGGGAGCGGGGTTGTGGGGACGGTTCCTTAGTGAGGGGCGGGACACACTGCTAGACTTGCCTTCAGATGTTTATAATTCTTATCCCCATATGAAGGATGCTTTGATGTCTAGGTATGGGTTGACTCCTGAGTTGTATAGGGAAAGGTTCAGGGGTTGCACAAAGATTCCAAAGAGTATGTATGTTGAGTATGTAACTTTTTTCTGCAGAGCACTGGATGGTTGGGTGAAGGGTAGCAAGGTTGATGATTTTCAAGGGCTTCTTGATTTAATGGCATGGGAGCACTTGTCCAGTAACTGTTTTCCTGAGCTACGCCAGCACCTGATTGATGTAGGCTGACTAACCCTAGGAAGCTTGCTGAGGAGGTGGACCGCTGGGTCAGTACCAGGGTCCAGTGGGAGACTCCGCCAAAGGTGGGCAGGGTCCCCAGCAGAAGAGTGGGGGGGACAAGGGTAAACAGAGGGAGTTCCAAAAGAGGCCCCAAAGTAATTCCCAAGGGAAAGGTTCTCAGCCTCCCCCCCCAGAAGCCGACCGGGGCCCGACAGGTCCCCCTGTTCAAAAAGGGCCCCTAAAATGTTACAAGTGTGGTAACATGGGTCATTTTGCCTCTGATCCCAAATGTCCCCTAGTTGGTAAACCAGCACCCCCGGATGTATGTCGTTACAACGCACACTTTTACAACGCATGCACTTACAACGCATTTTTTACAACGCACAATCCATTACAACGCATGACATTACAACGCAGGACACTACAACGCATTTTTAAAAACTACCTTTACAACGCATTTCCATTACAACGCATACTACCTTTACAACGCATACCATTACAACGCATAATATTAAATTGCATTTAAGGTAAGTATTAGATAGTATAGGGGTAAAAATTACTATTCTAACTCCAGGGGGTGCAACAGTAGGGTAAGTGTTGGATAGTATAGGGGTAAAAATTACTATTCTAACTCCAGGGGGTGCAACAGTAGGGTAAGTGTTGGATAGTATAGGGTTAAAAATTACTATTCTAACTCCAGGGGGTGCAACAGTAGGGTAAATGTTGGATAGTGTAGGGGTAAAAATTACTATTCTAACTCCAGGGGGTGCAACAGTAGGGAAAGTGTTGGATAGTATAGGGGTAAAAATTACTATTCTAACTCCAGGGTGTGCAACAGTAGGGTAAGTGTTGGATAGTATAGGGGTAACAATTACTATTCTAACTCCAGGGGGTGCAACAGTAGGGTAAGTGTTGGATAGTATAGGGGTAAAAATTACTATTCTAACTCCAGGGGGTGCAACAGTAGGGTAAGTGTTGGATAGTATAGGGGTAAAAATTACTATTCTAACTCCAGGGGGTGCAACAGTAGGGTAAGTGTTGGATAGTATAGGGGTAAAAATTACTATTCTAACTCCAGGGGGTGCAACAGTAGAGTAAGTGTTGGATAGTATAGGGGTAAAAATTACTATTCTAACTCCAGGGGGTGCAACAGTAGGGTAAGTGTTGGATAGTATAGGGGTAAAAATTACTATTCTAACTCCAGGGGGTGCAACAGTAGGGTAAGTGTTGGATAGTATAGGGGTAAAAATTACTATTCTAACTCCTGGGGGTGCAACAGTAGGGTAAGTGTTGGATAGTATAGGGGTAAAAATTACTATATTATGCATTGTAATGGTATGCGTTGTAATGGTAGTATGCGTTGTAATGGAATGCGTTGTAAAGGTAGTTTTTAAAAATGCGTTGTAGTGTCATGCGTTGTAATGTCATGCGTTGTAATGGATTGTGCGTTGTAAAAAATGCGTTGTAAGTGTAGTGCGTTGTAAAAGTTGCGTTGTAAAGGTTGTTCCCCAGCACCCCCTGGTGCTCCACCCCGGCAGATGGCTAGTGTAGCCTTGGGGGAAGAGAGGGCAGTCCAAGGTGGGTGGGGTCCCGCAGAAATGTCCCTTGTCTCATTAGGAGACTGTGAGGTGGTACCGCAGACCCAGCGGCAGTGGGTGACCATCAATGGCCGTAGGGTTGAAGCTCTGAGAGATACAGGAGCCAGTGTGACAGCTGTCAAGTGTCACCTGGTGTCTCAAGAACAGGTGGTCCCAGGAGCATTCTATCCGGTTGTTGCCGCTGACAACACAGAGAGTCACTGCAAGGTGGCTCAGGTTCCCTTTGAGTGTGTGGGGGGGTCTCGGGTACTCTTCAGGTAGCTGTGAGGCCCGCCATGCCTGTAGATTGTCTGTTAGGGAACGATTTGGAGAGCTCACCTTGGGCTAAGGTGGAGCGGAGTGCTCACCTGGAGATGTTGGGTATGCCTGATTGGGCGTGTGTCACCACACGGTCCATGGCAGCAAATAGAGATGCTCAAGAGGTCCTGGAGCCTGAGAGGGAGGCCCAGGGACCGGCCTTAGAGAGAAGAGGCAGGGGGCGCGGGAAACCGGCCCCTGAAGTTCCCATGGTCCAGGAGGAGGCAGACCTTGAGGGGGATGCCCTGGAGCCTACAGGGGAACAGATAGCTGAACTGGGGGACCTGCCTGAGCTGACCTATTGGTAGCAGGAAGGAGGCCCCTCCAGGGAAGAATTCTGCAGAGGGCAGAAAGAGTGTCCTTCTCAAGCAGGTCTGCGGCAGCAGGCTGCAGACTAGGCCAACGGTGATCAGTCTGGAACACATTTCATTTACTGGGAGTATTACCTCCTATATTCAGAGCCTAAGGTTGCTGAGCCTGGGTCAGCCCGTGCGCTGGTGGTACCCCAGAGCTTCAGAGCCTTCCTACTGGGGCTGGCTCACGATGTGCCATTGTCAGGACATTTGGGGCAGGACAAGACCTTTGAAAGGCTTGTCACCCACTTTTATTGGCCCCAAATTCGCAAGAGCTCAGACGTTCATTGCAGGACCTGTCAGACTTGCCAGGCAAGTGGAAAGAGTGGGAGGAAGCAGAAGGCTCCTCTCCAGCCATTCCCTGTGGTAAGTACGCCATTCCAGCGAGTGGGGATTGACATTGTGGGACCCCAGGACAGCCATGGGCAACAGGTTTATCCTGGTCCTGGTGGACCATGCCACCCGGTACCCGGAAGCCATCCCTCTGAGGACAGTGACGGCCCCCGTGGTGGGACGTGCACTGATGGGAATTTTCTCCAGAGTGGGATTCCCTCTAGAGGTGGTGTCTGACCGGGTTACCAATTTCATATCCAAGTATATGAAATCCCTTTGGCAAGAGTGTGGTGTAACCTACAAGTTTACCACACCTTACCACCCCCAAGGAAATGGGTTGGTTGAGAGATTCAACCAAACCCTGAAGGGCATGATAATGGGTTTTGAGGAACCCATGAGGCGTAAGTGGGATGTCCTCTTACCATGCCTACTCTTTGCTTACCGTGAGGTGCCACAGAAGTCTCTAGGGTTCAGCCCCTTTGAGCTTCTGTATGGCCACCCAGTGAAAGGACCTTTAAGTCTGGTCAAGGAAGGCTGGGGGCAATCTCCCAGGAAACCTCCCCAGAATGTATTTAGCTACATGCTGGCCTTCAGGAACCAGACTAGGCGTTTCAGAGAACTCGCAGAGGCGAATCTGGAAGCCAGCCAAGAGGAGATGAAGCGGTGGTACGACCAGAATGCCACGCTGGTAGAGCTTCAGCCTGGACAAAAGGTGTGGGTCTTGGCCCCCGTGAAGCCTTGTGCGCTCCAGGATAAGTGGACCGGTCCCTTTGAGATTGTGGAGCGCAAGAGTCCAGTTACCTATTTGGTGGACTTGCGGTCTCCCAGGAACCCCTTGAGGGTCCTACATGTCAACCGCCTGAAGCCCCACTTGGAGAGGTCCCAAGTGGGCATGCTCTTGGCAACTGATGCTGGGATGGAAGAGGAGACCGAGCCTCTTCCTGACCTCCTGTCAGCCCAGGAGCAAGATGGGTCAGTGGATGGTGTCATCCTCTTTTCCACCCTGACCCCTGAGCAACAGAATGATTGTCGCCAGTTGGTGGGACAATTTTCTGATCTGTTTTCCCTGATTCCCGGGGTCACTGATTGGTGCATCCATGATGTAGACACTGGGGATAGTACACCTGTGAGGCACAAGGCCTACAGGGTGACTGACAGGGTGAGAGCGTGCATCAAGGAGGAGGCCTCCAAGATGTTTGCACTAGGGGTAATTGAGTCCTCCAGCAGTCCTTGGGCCAGCCCAGTGGTCTTGGTCCCAAAGGCTGCAGCGCCGGGAGCCACACCTGAACTCCGGTTCTGTATGAACTACAGAGGACTCAATGCAGTCACCAGGACTGACGCACACCCCATCCCCAGAGCTGATGAGCTCATAGATCGGCTAGGGGCTGCCAACTACCTCAGCACGTTTGATTTAACGTCGGGGTACTGGCAGATCGCCTTGACCGATGGGACCAAAGAGAGGTCAGCATTTTCCACCCCAGATGGGCACTACCAGTTCCTGGTTATGCCCTTTGGGATGAAGAATGCCCCTGCCACCTTCCAGAGGTTGGTCAACCAGGTGTTGGCTGGACTGGATTCGTTCAGTGCTGCCTACCTGGATGACATCGCAGTGTTCAGCTCCACTTGGGTATAACACCTGCGCCACCTCTGGGAAGTGTTGATGGCGCTGTGGAGGGCAGGCCTCACGATCAAGGCAAGTAAGTGCCAGATCGGGCAGGGTTCCGTGGTGTACTTGAGGCACCAAGTCGAGAGTGGCCAGGTGGCACCCCTACAACCCAAGATTGAAACCATCCTGAATTGGGAGTCGCCCAAAACCCAAACCGAGGTGAGAGCCTTCCTAGGTCTCACCGGGTACTACAGGAGGTTTGTCAAGGGATATGGCAACATTGTTGCCCCCTTGACAGTGCTGACTTCCAGGAAGCAGCCCCGGAATGTGATTTGGACTGACACCTGTCAGAAAGCTTTTGAGGTCCTGAAAGCTGCTATGTGCACGGCACCCGTGCTCTTGGCTCCCAACTTCTCCAAAGAGTTTATCGTTCAGACAGATGCTTCAGAGCATGGTGTGGGGGCTGTTCTTTCACAGATTAATGAGGAGGGCCTAGATCAACCTGTAGCCTTCCTTAGCAGGAGGTTACTTCCACGGGAACAGAGATGGAGTGCTATTGAGCGTGAGGCATTTGCTGTGGTCTGGGCACTGAAGAAGCTAAGACCATACCTGTTTGGGTCTCACTTCCGGGTTCAGACAGACCACAGGCCCCTCAGATGGTTGATGCATATGAGGGGTGAGAATCCTAAGCTGTTGAGTTGGTCCATTTCCCTACAGGGGATGGATTTCACGGTGGAACATCGCCCTGGTACAGTTCACGCCAATGCTGACGGTCTGTCCGGATTTTTCTGCCTCAGTGATGAGGAACTCCCTGGGGTAGGGTAGTTCTCCCCACATTTCAGCTGGAGGGGACACGTGTTAGACCTGGCACCTTGGCGTGAGTCTCTCTTCCACTTTTTGTTGCTATGCCTCATGTGTTTTGCTTGTCTTAGCTGCTCAGAGCACTGTGCCACTGCCAACCAGTGCCACAGTGCAAGTGCTCCCTGTATAAAATGTATATGTTGGTTGGCTTATTTGGTTTACTATCAGACCCCAGTAAAGTGCACCAGGAGTGCCCAGGGCTTGTAAATTCAAATGCTGCTAGTGGGCTTGCAGCACTAGTTGTGCCACCCACAGAAGCAGCCCTGTAAAGTGTGTCTAAGGTCTGCCATTGCAGAACCTGCGTGCAGTCTGGTACTGTCATGCTGACTGGGCAAGTGCACCCACTTGCCAGTCCCTAAACCTTACCTTTACTTCATATGAGTCACCTCTATGGTAGGCCCAAGGGCAGGGTGCATTGTAAGCATAACATAGGACAAGCCCTGATGTGTGTGGCATGTCCTAATAGTGAATTACAGCCATTTTCCTTTTTCACTATTGCAAGTCTACCTGTTCTCATAGGCCAGAATGGGCTGTTAGAATTGTTACATTATATGATCCTAACAGACCCAGGGAACATGGTAGAAATTCGAGTTTAGTATGCCTGAACTCAGAATAATAAAATACATCTTTTAGTAAAGTTTATTTTAATATTCTGTGTTTGCAAATACCATTTCAGCCCGCCTCTGCTATGATGTGTATCTGCTGTCTGGTTTCTGTGAGTGACAGGGCTGGGGAATTCCAGGAGACAGGCTGGGGCAGCCAGGTGGTGAATAGAGAGATTTACATCCAGATGGGTGGGAGGAGTACACCTGGCCTCTGAATAGGGCTGTGCTCTGCCACCACAATGCTGGCTCCACCTCATGTGGAGCGGCTGATGTCTCTGCCCTGCACCCTGAATGAAATGTCAGAGTCATGTCAACAAAGTGCTCAGGAACTGGTTCTGGATGGGCAAAGGCCCCTCTACCTCAGAGGACCAAAGGAATTAGGGGTATAAGTATTGGGACCCTGCTCCCAAGAAATTAGATCCTGCTTGACAAGAAGAACCTCTGCCTGAGGAGAAGGAACTGGGAAAGCTGTAAGGAGGAGTACTGTCCCTGACCTGGGGGATTGGCCTGCAGTGGTTGCCTTGCTGCTGAAGGAGAGGAGAAAGACTACAAAAGACTTTATTTCAACTTGTGCTTAAAAGATCTCCAAGGGCCTGAGTAGAGCTCGCCTCCTGTTAAGAAGTCCCAGGAACAAAAGGACTTCACCCCCAGCTTCCCCCTGAACTCTGCTGTGTGAGTTCTGCCCCTCCTAGAGTGCTGGAACCAGTTGTGGGGCCTCTGGGAGCTGTGCCTGCTGTTGGGAAGCTGGCCAAGTAGAAAGAAACCAAAGATCTCCACTTTTTCACACAGCCGGCTTAGCGAGATAATTTCAGTTGCACCGCTCGTTAGCCCGATCAGCGCTGGGAAAATCGTCGCCCCCGCTCGTTAGCGGGCCGAAATTGATCGCTACCAGCCCAGATCCCCGCTCCGCCAGTTAGCGGGCAGAATTCGATCGCTGCGAACATCGTCGCAGAGCCTGCTGCCGCTGAGCCAGATCATCGCTGGAAAAATCGTCGCCCCGCTCGTTAGCGGACCAAATTTGATCGCTGCGAACATCGCCGCACATCCAGCCAAGATCCCCGCTCCGCCTGTTAGCGGGAAGAATTCTATCGCTGCGAACTTCGTCGCAGAGCCTGCCGCTGCTGTGTGAAATCGTCGCAGACCAAGCCAAGATCATCGCACCACTCGTTAGCGTGAGGAATTTTATCGCTGCGAAAATCGTCGCAGGTCCAACCAAGATAATCGCTGGTGAAATTGTCGCCCGCGCGTTAGCGGGCCGAAATTTGGCGCTAAACTAAGAACTCTTTCTGAAACCATATTCTTGAACCGTGTATGTCATTTTTGTCGTTATTTGGTTTTGTGCTAAGTCTATACATAAAAGATCACTATTTTTTATATAAATCTAGTGTGGTGTCCATTTGTTACTGCATATGTTCACAAATGCTTAACCTATTACGCTCTGAGATAGGCCTTGTCTGCTCGCGGCAAGCTACCTAGAGGGTGAGTAGGGGTTATTTTAGGAGTGTACCCCCTTCCCCTGACTAGAGGAGAGGGTCCCTGCTTGTCACAAGTACCTTCCTGTGCCAACCAGAGATCCCCAATTCTAACACTTGATCCTCAGATTCCTGCAGCCTACGAAGAAAACTCCTTGCAGCATAGCCTGAAGACAGCCACTGCATTGCCCCCAGCCCTATCGGCCTGTCTCCAGCTATAGAGCCTGTGAAGAAGACGACGCCTGTCCTGTGGCCACCGACTTCTAAGAACCCCAGGAAGACTGCCACTCTTTAACAAAGACCAGATCTCGTGAAGACAGTGGTCATGTCCATAAAACTCCAACTTCAAAGACTCCGGATCTAGTTGGATCCGCGACCCCTGCGCACTCTGCACCCAACATCCACGTCATGAGTCTGAGTGGCTCACCTGTCAAGTGAAGTCTCCGCAGTGACGTTGACCTCGACTCCATTGATGGCTGACCTCTCCTGGACTCCACAAAGTTACCTGCATCCTCTACACAAAGGGTCCCCCTAACCGCGACCGGTTCTGGTAAAGAAATGCAGACACCAAAAGACACCCCTATATCTTAAGCCCCCCCTACCTTGGAGAGCCTAACCCAGCCGACGGTGCCCAGGTGCCCACCAATATCTCAACTTACCTGCTGTTGGTCACCTTCGTCTAGCTTCCTGGTCTGAGCCTGCAGCCTCTCTGTGTGACTGAGATTCCCCATTGAAGAGCATTGGTCACCCGATGTTGAATTGCACCCTGCACCTGGCCACCTCTATGCCCCTGGTGGTGTAGCTTTTGGGATGCCTTGTGCCCCCTGTGCTTGCTTTAACCCCCAGGGCCTGTGCCCTGAAACTGCGGGTACCTACCTGCAGCCAGCTTCTCTTGTGGGTGCCTCCAGTCTTCATTGACTAACATTGGGCCCCGTGACCTCTGCACCCGGCGGCCGGTGGTGCAGTTCCTACCTTGGTCCAACCTTGCCCAGTATTGGTCCAAGCCTCCGTAAACTGGATGGGTAAGTCGAGTACTTACCTGTAAATGCTTATAACTTTTTTCCTCCCACAGGATTGCATTGCATTTCTGCCTATTGCATTTAAATGTCTATCTTCTACAATTGCTAAGTTCTGCTGTTGCTGATTGACAATACCAAAGTATTCCTAGTACTGTAAAGCATTTTTTTACTACCTTGCAAAACAATTCCTACTGCATCTTGAAAAATATTATTGCTATTCTTGAAACTGTTACTTACCTGCTACCGAGTTCTCTTGGTTCTAAAAATAAAATAACAAAGTATACCTTTTTTATACAAAACAATTGGTCTTGGATTCTTCTTTTGAGTGTGTGTAATCATTCCTTGCCTGAGTGTGTACAACAAATGCTTAACAAAGCCCTCTGATAAGCTTGACTGCTCAACCACTCCATCACAAAAGAGAGTAAGGCATTATCCACTTTAGCCTCTGTAAAGTCTCCGAGGATCCACTGTATTCTGTGCACACAATACCTTACTTTGGTATGGTATATACAGAGCCAGCTTCCTGCAACAGGGGTGTCATATTTCATAGAATTACCACTATTTAAAACAAAGTTAGCAGGTGGAGATTGAACCCTTGACAGAGGCACCTATAGGTCATCAACCACTACATGAGCAGCAGAATCGTTGTCGACCCGCCATCGCCGTTCGCCGTCGATGTTCACCGTTGGTCTCTGCCGACGACGAGTTGCCGTCGACGACTACTCGGGGGGGGGGGGGGACCGCCGATGACAGCCAGCTACTCGTCGATAGTGGTCACTCTTATTGACGAGGTGGTCATTGTCAACGGGCTTCGTGGACGGCATGGGCGCCTGTGGACTGCGTCGAAGATGTTGACATCTTTGAAAAAAACTCATCCTTGTTAACGATGGGAATGTTGGTGATGAGGTGGAGTCGCCGCTCACAACCGTCGACTACTGGTGACGACTACCGCCGAAGACATTAACCAACCACTCATCGACAGTGGGTCACTCCCGTTGACTAGGCGGTCGTCGACAGTGTAACATCAACGGTGCTTCGTGGACGGCATGGGCGCCTATAGACAGCATTGATGATGTAGATGCAGTTGACGATGATGGAAATGACGATGAGGTGGTGACGCTTAGGCCTAGCTTTGGACATTATATCGACAAATTCGAAGAGGACATTTGCAAAGTATTTGAAGCCCTTCGTATTAGGCAAAACAAGGTTCTTTCCGCTTGTTTCATTGTGGACTGAGATATAGTTCCTGAGGGGATGGAATATATATATCTCCCTTTTGAACTGTCCTTTCTTGACTCTGAGTTAACCTTTCTCTTAAGGACATCCTGGAAGTATCTTGGTTGCGTTTCTCCCTTTATGTGACCTTCGTTCCAGTCGAAGAAGTCCTCTTTAGAGCCTTTTGCCATCTTTGTGCAGAGGCTTAAGAAGCCTTACGATCAATTTTCTCCCCCTAAGTTGAGCGGCACAGCAAAAATTGCATCTCTGTGGTATAAAGCATCTCTACCCAAAAGCACCAAAGGGTCAAAACAGCCATTTTATAGGTGTTTGAGGGATGGTAGCAATAATAACATTTTTACCATACCAGTTGATAGAAATGAGCTCAGGGAGACTCCCTGCACATGACGTGCGGTAAAATATCTGAGGGACTCGGTCTCAGTTGGGAAGGTTCTAGAGGGTGCTGTCGCCTGATTGGTCATAGTTCAAGTTTGGTCCTTTTCTTATTAAAAAAAGGACGTTGATAGGCTACATTAAACTGACTTTTCATGGCCATTATAGCCTATAATAGTGATACATAAGGCTTTATTATGGTAATGTGGGGCTCCCATTTCGATGCCAGGGAATGATTCAAGCATGTGAATCTATGAAACATCCAATACTGGATAATCTGAATATCAAAAGAAAGCGATTGTACCACTCAGTAGGTTCTGCTTTCCAATAAGTGATGCGCTGCAGTGGCCGTGGGGCAGCACTAACCATTAGAACCTTCACTTTGTTGATTGTACACAGTTCAGGTCTAAGAGAAGAGAAAACAAAAGAAGGCAACCTGAAAAAAATACAAAGCAACTTGAGAGATATTAGGAACATTGGGCTATCATTTCTACAGAAACCTTCCATGCGCAAACTAAAAGGCCCTGGTGAGACATCAGTGTCGATTTTGGCTCGTTCCCTGATGGTAGATGCATGCTGTTCATCTCAGAATCATATATCTAATATCTATAGTCGAGATAGTACCATCCACAGTCTTCAAGCATGACCGGCTAAAACTGGGCAAGATACTTGGGTTACCAACAACGTTGAAAACTGACAATGGTTACTGTTCCATAGTGCAGATTTTTGGACTATCTGACATGGTTTCCCCCACTCTTTGCCTGGTGTCAGTGTGTTTAGACTGTAGTACACTGTGATCCTGCTAAACAGGACACCAGTGTTGGTGCTCTCTACCTTAAATTTACTAGTAAGTACTTTGTACGCCCCTCAATTAGGCATACTGGTGTACCCCTGTATGATCCCAGTATATGGTACTTAGATACCCAAGGCTTTGGTACACCAGGGGTCTCCCATGGGCTGCAGCATGTATTAGGCCACCCAAGGGAGCCCATGCAGACTGTGTCTTCAGATTTGCCGTCGCAGCCTGTGTGAAATTGTCAATGCACCTTACACTTCAGATAAAAGGTTTACCTTATATCCCAGTCACTGCACTTACAACCTTTAAATCACTCCTAAGGTAGGTCCTGCAGCCCACAGACAGGGTGCATGGTTCTAAGGGTGCCCCTGCATGACCAGAGACACCCCTACAAACCCAGACTCCATTCTCTGAGCAGTGTAAGTGTGGGGAAGCCATTTTAAGGTATGTAGTGGGCATTAGCGAACTCGAGATGTCCAACTACATAATGGCTTCACTGAACCGTTTTAAAAATTCACGTGGATAACTTCAAGATGCAATATTTGACATGTATAGTATGTCAAATATCTATCCGTTCGGGCAGTCGGCCCTCAGCATGATACAGTCCATACAATACAGAGGTAATCAGAAAGTCAATCTTAACAATGATCCATCATGCACGCTATCCCATTTATTCCATTCCGATGTGTGGGCAAGTCCAACCCACCCCATCTAAGAGTTAGTTATGCCTATGCTGCGTCTGTTCACAGTCCCTGGGGCCTGACAGTTATCGATAGTGAAAAACTATCACTAAACTCTTTCAGTGGGATTCAAGTTCACATGCCATTCCATAGTTAACCATTAGACTATAACATGGAAAACAAGAAAAAAACATTAAACCAGTCCTCACATATGCTGCCTTCAGTACCAATTACTCTCCACACGGGGGTCGTTTTCTACCACTGGCCGACTTGGGTGGAGTCACCCGGCCATCGTTGGGGTCATCACCAATCTCAGGATCCATCGGTATTCCACTGTTACCCCAGGAGACAACGAGGGGGAGGAGGGGGAAAGGAAAGAGGGGGGCCACAACCCAGAGGGGCCCCCCACAGTAGGGAGTGTGCGATACAAACATAGCGGGTGGTCGGGATCAATCCGGGTCCAGGTCAGAAGTCACGGTGTTGCTTACCTGACTGTCTTCCACTCTCCTCCCTGTGCCCTCCCATAACTAGTCCTCCTGTGCTGTGGCCGTCTCACTCCCCCCCCCTTTGCTACTAGGGCGGCTCGGGTGTTCCCAATTAAACAATACCTTACTCCAAGCTTCGACGATAGGGTGCCTACGGAAGCCCTTCAGTTCTCCTCTGCGCAGTGCCCTGCCCTCTGCCACCGCCCAGCGCTGGACCTTCAGTGTCTAGGTCCCCGACAGTGGCCCCACCGCTGACTTCCAGGAAATCGCGATTCACTGCCTGGCCAATGCCAGGGACAGGTCAATGAACCAGCTTCCCACCTAACGCTTAGGTGGCCTGGGATAAAGTCCCAGAAGGCAGACCTCCACCGAGTGGGCCAGCGCACGGCCCAGTGTATCATTGAGTTTAATCAGCACTGCCTCCCAGAACTGTTGCACAATCGGGCAGCTCCATGTCTTGTGGAGGAAGTCTGCATCTAGTTGTCGACATCTCGGGCATTCCCTGGGCTCACCTCCAAATGCAGTCTGTATGCGATGTAGGGTCATGTATGTCATATGGACAAAGTTAAACTGTAAGTATTTGAGACTGGAGTTACGGGAGATCTTCTTAGGAGATCCCATAACATGCCTCCATTCTGCATCAGTGAGTTGTCTATTAAGGCATCTCTCCCATTTGCCCCACAGGTGCAGCAATGGGGACAGGGATGTCTCCACAAGAGATGCGTAAAACCACTTAATTTGATGTCCGGCCGTGCCCAGTGTGACCACGGAGTGGAGAACCCCATGTGTTGCCGGTTCCTCGCGTCCTGCCCCTCACAATCGCTCAAACGTCCTCACCAGCGTTTCCTACATGAGGAACTGGCCAGGAGGCAGTACACAGCCCTCCACTAGCTCCACAAATGGTAATAGGCATTTATCCTGAAAGCAATCCCCGGTCGTGTCAATCCCTGACTCTGTCCAAACAGACAACTGCTCCACCCCCAGGACCACCTGCGGCTCTCCGTGAGGTAGCCCTATCAATGGCAACATCGGAGTGTATCTCGGACCAGCCGGAAGTCGAACCATGCACCTCTTCCAGCACTGCAAGGCGGTGATTTGCAAGATCGATGTATAGGGTACTTTTGTTGCCGGGTTGAACAATTTAGCTAATAATAATCTAGGATGCTGTCCTGGCTCTACCAAGTAGGTGCCCTCCTGGTTTACTCCTTCTAACCACTGCGCCAGCCACTGCAATTGTGCAGCCAACTGGTAAAATTCAAAATCCGGCACTCCTAAACCTCCCTCCCCCATTGTTGCAGGGATTCTGCTTATACACAGAACTATGCGTAGAACCCCAGGACCTCAGTGAATTGTGGTGTACCAGAAACTCACCTCAGAACCCAGAACCCAGTATCCAGCTAGCATAAGTGTCCCATTCGTTATCCGAGGTTTAGCTCGGCGGTCCCAATGAAAAGACAACCCAGAACAAGCGACTCAGTGTACTCTCAGGAATGGTGGGAATCGGAAATACCTGTTCGTATATTATTCTCACATCAGTCCACAACAAGAATAAACAGAGACACGGTGAAAATAAAAGGAGTTTATTTTATAGACCACATGTCCTAAGATGCAGTACTTTGGCAAATACAAGCAGACAAATGATTATAATTAAAACCATCAGCATCGTTACAATACCATAGAATATAAAGGGAGTGATCATGTTATAAATGACAGTGGCTTCTACCACCTTCCCTTTACTAAGAAGCTAATATTATTATTATGCTAATAAAAGGTCTCTTAGGCTTGAATGGGGGACCCCATACCTCAAAGATCAGCTTAGTGAAATCACATCACAGGAGCATCAGAAGTCTTCTCGCAGGAAGGCTCATCTTCGGTCTGAATATTAAACATGATGTCTGCAATATTAAAAGCACCAACTTTCAGGTATTCGCAGCTGCCTGTATGTTATGGCTAAATAGTGAGTCGATCAACCTAGAGTGGAAAACATGCATTGTCTAACGACCCAGACTGTTCTTTTTACACCATGTACAGACCAAGGTCGCTGCGCAGAGCTCGGGATGGTAACAACAGATTGCTCTCATGTGAGGCAGAGCGCGAGCCAGCAGTTTGTTTAAACAATAACATGTAGATGCAGTGTCGTGCGCAAAAGCAGCAAGATGGCTTTCTAACATCTAACGTGGTTATGCTAACTTAACAATGTATGTACGTATTAAGGGATTCCTTACTACATGCCCCCTTGATCGAAGCACTAACCAGCAGGGAAGAAATGAGAGAACGCAGAGTTCAAATTCGACAGAGCAGAACAAGGCGTATTCAAATCGAAACCAAGTATCGGTTCAGAGAAAGTTCGAAAGAAAAAAGGAAAAGCAAAAACCTCAAAAAGGCAATAAAAAATGAAAAATGCTGTTTTAGCTAGCAATCCAAAGTCACAGGCAATCTTTAAGACATGGTAGAAAAAATATAGTGGATGACAGCACACTCAATCCATGAACGTGTACGCAGCATACGTAGCAACAGCCTCCAACAGGAAATCGTTGGCACGGCCACTAAAAGTTTCAGCCATCCAGTTAAGCAAAGAAAAGGAACATACAGGTTCTTCAATAAGCGGAGCCTCTAGCACCATCCGAGGGCAACCGACGTGTTCTTCCAGATAACTCATATCCAAGAAGTCATAGGCAGCCCTTACGATGTCCCAATTACCCAGGATTCCATGTGCCGCACCACAGGCCATAATCCGAACACCAGAACAGGCAAACTCGTGAGACACTAAGGGACTCATCAGTCGACCATAATCCGGGACCAGAGACACCGTGTTGGTTAAGCACAAATCCAGAGGCCATTCAAAGGAACAATCTAGGCAGTGAAAGACAGGTTGCACGCAGGTAAAGTAGGAATACCGGAAGGATAATCCATACGCCAGGCTCAAAGTCGCCAATGGCAGCGTACCATAATATTCAAGCATCCTGTCACGAAGAAGATGCAGACGGGGCAGGTTGTCGTGAGGCACAGAAAGTGCAGCCATTTCGTAGTATGAAAAGTAAAAGTAGCACACCTGCCACCAGCGCCAGAATCAGCGGGACACCGCCAAAGACGCTCGAAAAAATAGAATGAAAAAATGCCGGAATCACACCAAAAATAGTTTGGAAGGAGGTCACGAGGCCTGAGCCTACAAGTTTAAAAAAATGAGCCAGGCCAGTTGTTGACGAGGCATTGAAGATTGTTTGGATCAAAGCTCCAAAATGCAGGGGGAGGTCAGTATTCAAAAGCGCCTGTACCTCAGTGCGCGTATTTGCCACGTGAAGGACAAATGTTTCTCGGGAGGAAGTCAATGGCACCTCTTTTTGGGACAATCGAGCTCTTATTCTGCTCATCTTGTTGAACTCTGCTTTCAAGGTCTGAATCGAAGGCCAGATGGAAACATCCAGCCGCCCATGCGGGGGTGGAAATAGCACATTATTGCAGCAGACTACTCTCTGCGATACAGTTACTATATAAGGGATACCCACTAACATCCCGCAGCAAGCTTCATTATTCAAAATTAAATAACTACCGTTTGCAAGCAGCGTGAAAGATGGTGTAATCACTGGCACTGGGATACCTTTGAGGACGCACGCCAAATTTGGGGCGTGTACATTGCATGCACCGTGTAACTGAATGTGCCTACATACTACAGAATGATCAGGTGTCGAGGTACACTCCTCACCTTTCAGGTAAACCTCTGTACCGTCTCTTGTACATCTATACGTAAAAGGGAGAGACCAAACCTCATGTAGGAACGCGGTACCTAACTGTTCATATCTACCCAGAGCATAGTGTTTCATGCATGACGTAAACTTAAAAAGCGCAAAAGGGAGCGTGATCAACCCATGTACTAACCAAACGGCCGAATTCAATTCCGCCACAGAGAAAGGTAACGGCTCCAATTTTTCAATGTGTAACAATGAATATGTAGCATCTTTCATGGACATGAACTGCTGCTTTACAGTAAGGTTAAAGGGAAGGAATAATGATGTCGTATTCAGATAGTCCCAGGGGACCTTTCCTGCCTTTAACGTTTGTAATGTCCATGCAAACTGCATAACAGAACGCAACTGGTTTTGACCATGATACAATACAGACATATCATCATGTACAATATCAACAATTGAAGAAACAATATTGTCTAATGTATAAATTCTGGAAGAAAGTGTGTTAATGCTGTTATCTATAACGGCCAAGACCTTTTCCATATTTGCTTGATCAATGGCCCTCAATCTTGAAGCCGCTTCAATTTGCGACAATTTCCAGACTTCGTTGTAAATAGCATACGCAAACCTCTTGGATCTGCCACCCACAGGACCTTTAACAAAATCATTCAAATCTATTTTGTCATGTAATTTTGATAAATGAACTTTGACAGATGCCAAGGTGGAATGTCGCAGCCAGGATTGACATAATTTCCCTACAGAGTAGGTAGTTACTGTATGAGAGGACTCAAACCGAGGGTCTAAGCGTTGCTGCGTATACCCCCGTTTCAGACCTAGAAAACAACGTTGACAGGCATCTGAACTGCTTTGCCAAACTAACCATCCTTCACTACTAAATTTCGAAATATTGAAAGATGTATTAGAGACTAACGATTGCAAAGCAGGAAGGGACAGATCTGTTTGGTTATCCCAATTTGGGTAAGCGCCCAGATCCGGAACAGAGGGAGAATTTAGTTTTTTAGAAGTGGCCAATCCGAAACAGGTGGTCTGGAAGATGGTTGAATTTAAAAACAACATATGATTTGGTACAAGACAGGCACGATGTAAAGCTTCAGTTCCCTGAACCTGCCACGGTTTGGAACCCCAAACCGACTTAAGATCAATAGTAGCCTTCCACAGATCATAACCTTTGATTGACAACTCATCCATAAAGGACTTCGGGGCATATGCATCAACATTAGCATTTGCGATTCCTTATTAGCGAAAAATAAGGATTCGCTAATAAGGAATAGCAAAAGGCTATGCATGTAGGAATCGCTATTCAAATAGCGATTCCTTAACTTTCCTTAATTGCTACTAGCAAATAGCGAGTAGCAATTAAGTAATGCCGTCCCAATCATTCCTATGGGCCTCCAGGCCCATAGGAATGAATCGGAGATTGCATGAGCAAATAGCGAGTACCAGTAGGTTCTCGCAAATTGCTCATGCAATTTCAAGGGTGCAAGGGTGTCAAAATGACACCCTATAGCACCCCTGAAAATGATATGTGCACATATGTTGCACACACACATGCTCTAAGGGCATGTGTGTGCGCAACATGAAACTTTGAAAAATGCACAAAAGTGCTTTTTTCAAAGTTTTTGCAAATTACCATGCAGTTCATCTTCATGGTAATTTGCTCCCCCTATTAGCGAAATCGCTAATTTTTTAACTTTGATGCATTGCATTTAAGGAATCTCACTTTGGGATTCCTTAAATGCAATCGCTATTTAAGGAATCGGTATTTAAGGAATCCCTATTTAAAGAATCGCTATTTAAGGATTCCTTAAATAGCGATTTTTGCTTTTGGGTTGATGCATTGGGATTGGGTATTTTTAACTTAATACCGGGAGCTATTAGCGAATCGGTATTTTACCGACTGGATTTTGGGTTGATGCATGAGGCTGTTAGAATATAGTAATTTGGTGTGTGTCAGTCTAACCTTCAAGGCAGACTCAGACATCACTTTAAAATAAAAGGATGCTGGGCTGGAAACACTGAAATCAGTAAAATAAGTATATTTATCAACCAATGTAGGTGAACTGCCTAAAGATGGGGTAGGACAGTGTTCCCATTGGGTAAAATTTACAAAATTTCGAAACGTATTCGCTTTATGCAGGAAGTGATTGCCATAATGTTGAAAACAATACTGTTCTGCATAGTTAGCCGCATTTTCATATAAATCTTCTGCATCAAAAGCGGCATAATATTTCAAATCAGAAAACAGTGCTTCAATAGCATGAACATCCCAATCATCAGAACGAATGTTCTGCTTAACCACATCACCCATAGAAACACGAAATACATTAGGCACATTGATGACCTCAGTAGGACCATGAATTTGTAATTTAACAGCATCCCACGCAATTCCATCCAAAACGGGCCAGGCAGTAATATTCACAAAAGTCTGGTCCCTTTTCATGATGTGGGACGAGGAGTGGGGGGCCAAAGTTCCATCGATAAGTCTAATTGTAGATCTCTCTTTGAGATAGTGGCCATTCACCAGACGGAAAAATACTATTACAAATCCAATGGACATAAACAAAAAAATACTTATAAGCACCAGCCAAATGTATGTCCAAGGGGGAATCAAAAAATGTCTTTTGAACCAACTAACAAAAATAGCATTGTTCGAAGGGGAATTGGAATGCAACGAGTTAGTGTCAAAGGAGAAACGTGACTGGGTAACCGCCGTAGACTGTAAAACAGGCGATTGACCATTTGTTGGATAAGCATACTCAGTCTCTTCGGGCAGACCACCAGCCGGTGGTAATAACAAGGGATCAGTAACTGACTGCATCTCGATGGCAACATCAGACAAGGTGGTAGAAGCAGGAACCAACACTGAATTTCTTATCATCATCTCGCATGAAACTGCTGGAGTCATACTAAGAAGTATCGGCCACTCGCTGAAGTTTGACATTGTCAATAGAGATGTACCTGTTATCTTTGCGACCAGGAAGTGGAGGTAAAATGACTGTTCTTGTACCCTGTACTCCAAGCACCGGAACCGGTGCACGATAAGAGGGGCCGAACTCCTTCTTGTTCTCCACCTTCTCACGGACCAGGTCTCCAACTCGGGGTAGCCAGCCGACTACCGGAATCTGAAGCTCAGCATCAGATGTGGAGGGCAAGTGTTCCTTCGATAGAGTATCTCTGGCTTCTTGTAGGGTCTGCAAAACAGCACAGTGATCATCTACGTCAAAGGGTGCGGCCGACGCCGCCATGTCTAGACCATCAAGGTCTGGGACAAACATTCTGATTCCGAAGAGCATCATGTATGGGGTTCGCCCACCCAGAGACCTTCTAGGGAGATTATTAAGTGCACGTTGGACGTTATACAAATGGGCTAGCCAATTCAGGCCTGTGCCTAAAACTCGTGCTGTCAAAGATTGCTTTAAGTCACGGTTCATTCGCTCCACCACACTATTACCCTCAGGTCGGTAGGGGGACGAAAATTTGACTTGGACCCCCAAATTTCTCATAGCCTCCTTGTAAGCCTTAGAGGCGAACGCAGGGCCCTGATCAGAATGGAAGGTACCACACGCAAAAGTTCCCACAAAGACACGCAAATCCCTGATGACAGTCCGTGAATCAGCACTCCTTTGTGGCCATACCCAAAGAAAACGTGTGCACGAATCCACTGCAACCAAGATATACTTGTACGCAGTAACCGAAGAAAAAGGACCGTAGTGATCTAGATAAACACAACCAAATGGTTTATTAGATATGTACAACTGTGTTTGTGGTGGGCGCGCAACAGTGGAAGGTTTAATCTGTTGGCAAATGTCACAATTAAGAACATAAGCGCGCGTTTGTTTGTATAAACCGAACCACCAGTAACGTTGTTGCAACAGAGATACAGTAGCGGACCCGCCGGCGTGGGCAGATGCCAACCCCTCGTGCGCAGCTAGTATCAGAGATGGTCTGCAGTCCGCGTTGGGAATAATTCTGTCACCAACGTCGTTAATCCTCACTAACGGGACGTTATCAGGACTTAAGTGATAAAAATAACGAGAAGGAAAACCCTTCGGGTAATCACTTCCCTTCTCTGTAGCAGCAATAGCTGCCAAGATGTCATCATCAATCTTACTTTTAGACCTTGTAACTGCTGCCACCAAGTATGTAGCCACTGCTGTTTTTGCTGCCTCGTCAACCAAGCTGTTACCGACAGCATGGACACCAAGTCGTTGGTGACCAAGAGTGTGAATAACATTCACGAGAGGGAGACGTTCTTTAAAGTCTGCCACTCGAACCCAAAGCAATTTATGCTTAATTGTGCTACCTTTGGTATCGCGATATTCGTTTTGAGACCAGAAGTGTAAATTGTCATTGTAGGACTGGACACAATAAAAGGAGTCACTTACTATAAGAGTTGTGACTCGGGGATCCGCAAACTCCAGTGCAAGCACCAGAGCCCGGAGCTCCGCCAGTTGCGCGGTACAATCACCCAATGACTGCGTATGCACGGCATCAGATTGGAATTCACCATTTACGAATGTACCCACGACAATTGCGCAAGCCGCAGAATAGGCATGCTTCGATCCAATCGCCGGCTGCGCCGAGCCGTCAGTGTATATGACACAATGGTATTCTTCGAGCGGGCGCAAAGACAGAGGAGCCGGATGAACGAATTCATACTGTAAGTACTCCTGAGTCTGCAAAGAGGCGTCAAAGATATAAGTGACATCTGGTGATGTCAGAGTCGTGGCCCATTGTATCCACCGTGGATGCAAAGCTTTAGAATTTGGTACACTTGCTTTTGTCACTGCCTCTAGGGCAGGATACGGTGTCACAACCAGTATGCGTTTTCCTTGTGACAGTGCGCGTTCCTTAAGGATCGCCATCTGTACTGCTGTCAGAACTTTCTCGACAGTGGAAAAACGCAACTCACTAGAGGTGTACAAGTGTGATTCATACGCAATGGGGACTGTGTCGCCCTCATTGAACGTCAAGTACGTGAAACCCACTGCGCCTGGTACTATTCTTATTACCAGGTTAGTGCGGTTATCACGCGTCAGTAAGTATTGTGAAGCAAGAAGATCAGCCTGTAAAGACTGTAGAATAGCAGAATGTTCTAGCTGCCAGCTAGACTTCGAAAAAGAAGGTTGTACCAAGGCGTAAAGCGGCTTGATACGCTGGGCATAATCAGGAATATACGTACGTCCGAAATTCAGAAAGCCCAGCAAATACTGCAATTTTTTCAATGTTGTAGGCGCACGCAAGCATGCGCACTTCTCCAGAAAGTGAGGAGCCAATCCCTTACCTTCATTGTTGAGCTCGTAGCCCAAAAACAACACTGTATATTCCGCGATGTGAGACTTCGCAAAATTAAATTTGTAGCCATATTCCGCAAAACCCGTAATGATATTGTCGACTCGAGACAGATGTGGCATCAGCTCATCATCCGTGAGGTAGATATCGTCAACATAGGAGTATGCGTCGGGGTCCATTCTTTCTAAGAGAGAGACCACGCGAGCGGCAAAGACGCCAGGGCTGTTTTTATAGCCCATGGCTAATCTTGTGAACTGTTTCTGTTTGCCGCCTGAAGTAAACGCCGTCCACTGGCTACTCAGTGTGGACAGCTTATGGCTAAAAAAGCCATTGGAGATGTCAAGTGTCGTTTTAAATCTCTTACGCACGAGACTGTCGACAAGAGCCGAACTGTGAGTATTTTGTACTGCGCAGGTCCGGCAATGTGAATTTAAGTGCCGGTAATCCAAAACTAAACGGTACGACCCGTCAGGCTTCGTTACTGTGAATAAAGGGTTATTCATAGGGGACACACAAGTTTCAATAACACCCTGATACTCCAATTGGTCAAGGATTGCAGCGACGTGCGGTCTAGCTTCACGACGCATAGGATATTGGGGCTGTGGCTGGGGCATAGACCGCAATGGAATCTCATGGCAGGGGGACAACCGGTCCCATCCCACCTGAGTACGATACAATGCTGGCACTAGCGCCAGTGCCCACTCCTCAGCATAAACTTCAGCCTTGTCCTTAGCCACTGTGTGCGCAAAGGACGGGAGGATTACCTCCTCCCCTCTAGGAGCGTCTAAAATGAAAGCTGGGGGCCAATCTGCCTCCGCTAGGAGGATATCATAGGTGGTAGTCAGATTATCCCAAAAAATCCCTTTTATTGTACGTTGTATGTCACCCTCAATTAGTAAGACTATTTCATAGAGTCTGTCAGGGGGAGCCACTCTGGTGTCAGCTGTCTCAACAGTAACCAATGTATCAGTTGCTGTCGCCGCCAGAAATGGACGCAGAGCTTGACGGACTATGGTAATTTCCGCTGCGCTGTCCAATAGCGTCAGCGCCCATGTCCGGTTCCGAAGCCGTGTCCGCACTATCTGAGGCATACCTTGCCGTCAGAGCAGCCACTTTCTTCTTCTGAAACGGGGGTCTTTGTCGTGCGAATTCGTCCTGCTTGCCTTTACCTTCAGTCTGTCGGGGTTGGTCACGTGTTTGTGGAGCACCCCGACCTTTGCCACCGCCTCCGCCACCGGACTGTGAAGCCGATGTTTCCTGTGAAGAACGAGGAGAACGTTGTTCAGAAACCTGAAATCTATCAGGAGACTTAATAGTAGCACGATCACGCAGATCAAGTGCGCTCACTACCTGACTGAACGGGAGAGGCAGGCCGAGACCCCTGTTTCTGCTGCTGCTGCTTTCCCTGTTGTTTTGACCGCCAACTCTGTTTCGGAAAGTTTGGACGGTCATCCTTACCAGAGGCTTCTGCCTTACCCTGCTGCTTAATCTCGGGAGTTTTTACAATAGGTCTAACTCCTAAAGAGCTACGACCCAAATCTCTGTATGCCGTCGAGATTATCTTCGCGAACTCCCGCAGCTTATCCTCATCAGCAACCTTCTTCAGTTCATTACGAACTTGGAATTGCATAGCATCACCCTTCAGGTTACACATTACCATGGTAGCCACCAGGTCAAACTGTCCGAGGAGCCGCATGCCTAATTCTATCGCAGACTCCGCACCGTGGTTATCTTGAACACGTTTAATAACGGAGGGCAGTACCGACATAGACGGAGTGCCAAAGCACTGCGAGTACGTCGCTGCAAAGACCTTGCCCCAGTTTACACAATCATCAATGTCGGGGACCAAGTCTTTAGGCAAACTAATGGTAAGGATCCTGTGTTTCTCCACAGGAGATGTATTCGGGTAAACCGCTTCTATTTGGTCAAATTTTTCAGCAAGCCAAAAAGGGAAATCATCCCTATTTGGGGGGCGCTTGCCCATAACAGAATTAACCATAACAGGACTAATGACCACTGCGTGGTGGTCAGTAGGGTGCCCCGCAGCAGCAGGTGCCCCCACCTGCACATTGCGTGACACGTACTGTACCAAAGCCCTATGTACTGTAATAAGGGCAGTGTGCAGTACACGCAAATCAGCCACCGGCACCGTTAGGTAACGGGGATGAGGCGTATATCCGGCTAGTACCGGCCAAGTGGCCCCTGCAGTTGACAAAGGGCCCATTCTCGGCGGTATAACCGCATGGGGGAGGGCGCCATTAAACCAAATAAGATGCTGCCAAGCAGATATTGGTATTTCTTGTGTCCTATACGGTGTATAGTTCGCTGGCACGGCAGTGGCAGTGTAAGTATGAAAAGAGTTATCGTCCTCACTCACCGCCGGAAGCGTCACCCAAGAGTAAAACAACTCATAAGGATGAGCCGCATCGGCTCCTACCACAAAGATTACGTTCATACCAGTGTCCGGCACCCCATACTGCGTCAAATGACGTTTCAGAGGTGCCCGACTGTGCGCCGCTATATCGACCGCCATAAGGACAAGCTACACTCGAAGCAATTAGTAGCACAAGGGTTCAATAACCTTTTTAATGATCAAGCTTGAAGAAACCTATATCAACAGAAATAGGTAGGTTTAAATCCATCAGACCTGTTATCCGGAAACAAGAATGAGGGTGCCGTGGACTAATATAAGCACTACTAAGGCGTTTCAACTCATAGACCAAACGTTAGGTGCGCCATGTTGCAGGGATTCTGCTTATACACAGAACTATGCGTAGAACCCCAGGACCTCAGTGAATTGTGGTGTACCAGAAACTCACCTCAGAACCCAGAACCCAGTTTCCGGCTAGCATAAGTGTCCCATTCGTTATCCGAGGTTTAGCTTGGCGGTCCCAATGAAAAGACAACCCAGAACAAGCGACTCAGTGTACTCTCAGGAATGGTGGGAATCGGAAATACCTGTTCGTATATTATTCTCACATCAGTCCACAACAAGAATAAACAGAGACACGGTGAAAATAAAAGGAGTTTATTTTATAGACCACGTGTCCTAAGATGCAGTACTTTGGCTAATACAAGCAGACAAATGATTATAATTAAAACCATCAGCATCGTTACAATACCATAGAATATAAAGGGAGTGATCATGTTATAAATGACAGTGGCTTCTACCACCTTCCCTTTACTAAGAAGCTAATATTATTATTATTATGCTAATAAAAGGTCTCTTAGGCTTGAATGGGGGACCCCATACCTCAAAGATCAGCTTAGTGAAATCACATCACAGGAGCATCAGAAGTCTTCTCGCAGGAAGGCTCATCTTCGGTCTGAATATTAAACATGATGTCTGCAATATTAAAAGCACCAACTTTCAGGTATTCGCAGCTGCCTGTATGTTATGGCTAAATAGTGAGTCGATCAACCTAGAGTGGAAAACATGCATTGTCTAACGACCCAGACTGTTCTTGTTACACCATGTACAGACCAAGGTCGCTGCGCAGAGCTCGGGATGGTAACAACAGATTGCTCTCATGTGAGGCAGTGCGCGAGCCAGCAGTTTATTTAAACAATAACATGTAGACGCAGTGTCGTGCGCAAAAGCAGCAAGATGGCTTTCTAACATCTAACGTGGTTATGCTAACTTAACAATGTATGTACGTATTAAGGGATTCCTTACTACACCATAGGACGTCTCAGTGTGCGCAATCCAACTCTGCGTCTTCCATCCGCCCATATAAGATCCCGCACTATCGCATCCAGTGGCCTAAACCAGCCCGCGGACATCAGAACCGGTAGATTGGTGAAAAAGTACAACAATCGGATCAACATTACCATCTTTGTCAAAGATATCCTGACCATCAAGGGCAATCACAATGAGCTCCAAAAGGCCACACTGGAGTGCAGACAGCGCATTGCTTCCCCCAGGTTACCCTCCCTCATATCTGCCAGGGAATGGAAAATCTGGATTTCCAAATACCGAAAAGAGGCCCGTGTCCAATTCTAATCAGCAGGAGGACCCTCACGTCGAGGGAAGGGCCCGTCCATCGGAAACAAATGCGACTTGCGATTATTCACCCGTAACCCGGACAGACCACCAAACCCCTCCAGCAGCGCAAAAGCAGTGTCCGACCCCCTAGCAGCATCGTTAAGGTACATCAACAAATCATCTGCATACAGGAAAATTGTATAGGTCCTCCCATTCAGCAGTATTCCTAATCCCTCACCTCCCACAGGGAAAAGTGCCGCCAGCGGTTCCACCGCCATTGCGAACAGCAACAGTGACAAGGGCATCCCTGACGAGTACCGCGAATTATCGCGTACTCGGGGGATATAGTGCCGCCCGTCTTGACCCGTGCTGTCAGGGATGTTTACAGCAGCTGGACCCACTTCACCCAGCCCATGCCCAGCCCCATCTTCCGCAGTACCTCCAAGATAAAGTCCCAGTTGACCGTATCAAACGCCTTCTCCAGATCTACTGAGAGGAGCACAGAATGATACAGAACCAACTACAGCTGGCGTAAATTAAATGACGTATTGCTGGAGGGGATAAACCCGTTCTGATCCGGGTGAATCAGGTGTGTCATGTGGGGGAGCAATCTGAGGGCTAGTACCTTACTAAGTAGCTTAAAGTCAGTGTTAAGCATAGACAACGGTCTATAATCCTGCACTCCGGTCTCCAAGCGCTGTATTGGGAAGTGGTATCACAGTAGCAGACCGCGTGGTGGGCGTCAATCTACCCAGCCGAAGGGCTTCATTATACATGGTTACCCGGCGAGGGGCCAGTGCCGGCATGTATTTCGTATAAAACTCAGCAGGTAGGCCATCTGGGGCTGGTGTTTTGCCACCAGCCAGCAGGTTTATGGCTTCCCTGACCTCCTAAAGGGTGACTGGGCCCCCCAGATCTTCCACGGCGTCCTCTACCTCCGCCAGGGCCAAAAGAGCCGAGAAGGCGGCAATCTCCTCCCGTGACGGGCCTGGCAGCACCATGTAGAGCCCCATTAATCTTATCCGGCTCATGCTCCACTCTATCCTCTGCCACTCTGATCAGGGATCCCCTGGACTCTGGTCTGGTCTAATAAGCCATGCCAATAGACGCCCCACTTTATCCTCCTCGCCCTGCACTCTATTCATCATGCTGCTTGCGTTTGACCAGCAGTTTCTCCCGGATCCTGGCATCCAGCCCCTGCGCGTTATATAGGGTTCACAGGTCCTCCTCAATCTCAGCAAGCCCTCGATGGAGTTCCCTCTGTAGCACCACAGTCTGCCCCAGACAGTGTCCCCGTACCACCACTTTAAAAGCCTCCCACTTAACTAAGGCCGTAGATGCAGTGTTCGCATTCTGAGTAAAGTAAGCGTCCACCGCCGCACGCAGTGATTCCACAAACGGCGCATCCTCTAAGGGCACAGGGCTAAGTCGCCACGCAGGTGCCAAGGGCCTATGCTTCAGGAGGCGAAGAGTCAACAGCAGGGGGCTATGGTCCGAAAAGGTACAGCCTAGGTATTCGGTAGAGTGAGAGAAGGAGCCAATTAATTGTGAGCACCAAAATGTGTCAATCCGAGTGTGGAGCTGATGTAAGTGTGAGTAATAAGAGTACTCCCTGTCTCCACTGTGCTGTAAGAGCCATATGTCGGGTAGGTCCCAATGTGCCATCCACTCCTGCACCCCCGCTGCTGTCCTATGTGACTGTGCACTCACCAGAAGAGGATGAAAGCAGTCCAGATGTACATCCGCTACACAATTGAAATCAACCCCCAGCACCAGCTGTCCCACAGCTATGTCTGCTATGATTGCGGATAAGGATGTCAGGTATGTTAGTTGGTCGTGATTGGGGGCGTAACAGCAGCAAATGGTTACTTCCCGACCCATTAGTCGTCCCGCCACCAGCACATATCGACCTGCCAGGGTACGGGTCATCTCAAAGGGAACTCCTGGGCGCACCAACACCCCCCGGGCAAATGCAGAATATCCTGTGGCATAAACCTGCCCCATTCATCATCTCCTCAAATGCCCACCTCTTCCTGTGTCAAATGGGTCTCCTGCAACAGGGCGATCTGCACTGCCTAGCGCTTCAAATAATTATGAATGTTGTAGCGCTTAGCCATGGAGCCCATACCTCTGATATTCCAGGTAATTATTTTCACCTCCTGTTACGCCATTGCTGTTCAGTGTGTCCCAACATCCCCCCCTCAGCAGACCCACCCCCAAGACACTAAGATCCATTAGCAAAGCACCCCCACCCATCTGAGAAACATATCCGGTGGACTGTAACAAACCCAAACACAAAACAGCTCCCTGGCCCCAGGGCATTCTGGCGACGGCCAACTGCCCAAAATTCACCCTTACAAAAGTCAAACAGTGAAGGCCAAACCTAACGTGGTGAAGACATCCAGGGGGATCGCGGTACTGCTACCTTAGTAAGACTATAGTAAGCTGCAGCAAACAGGTCAATATGAACAGTGGTGGATGACCTCCAGCACCGGCCCAGCTGTAAAGTTTCAAAGCTGCGCAGTCCGGCCTCCCTTGTTACATGATATCATCCGCCGTGTGTGGGGTCACCACCGGGAGTTCCAGACTACCTTTGTCCAAAGAGTCTGTCTCAGAGCCTCCTGACCCCTTCGTAGACCTCGAACCTTGGTCCGATGGAGAATCTTCCTTCAAGGCTATCTCAACCGCAGCCTGCAGCGCTGCCGCTCATTCCAACTCCGTCTGTGACGAGGTGGGCTTCTTTGCTCCAATAAGTTCTGACCGTCTGTGGAACCTTTTCCCTGATCCACGGTCCTTCCTTGGCTGTTGTGGTTTCGGTGCCGGCCTGGTTCCTCCGTGCGTTGGGCCTCAAACCAGTCCCAAGCCGCCTGAGGGCTGTCGCAGAAGTGAGTCCCGCCGTCCACCACAATGCGGAGCTTAGCCGGAAACATGAGCGAGAACTGGATACCCTCTGCACAAAGTGCCTTTTTGACCTCAAAGTAGGAGGCCCGTTTCCCTCTGCACAAAGTGCCTTTTTGACCTCAAAGTAGGAGGCCCGTTTCTGTTGGATCTCCAGCATGTAGTCTGGGAACATGGAAACTTTTGCGTTGTTAACAGCAAATGGGTCGTCTGCAGGGGTTCTCTGTAGAATGATATCCCTGTCCATATAGTGCAATAGTCTGGCCACCACTAGTCTCAGGGGACAGCCTGGCACCAGAGGGCGGGCAGGCACATGGGGCCACCACGTCTCGAAGCCACAGCTCCAGGAATGCCACCATGTCCTCTTTCTCAATCCCCTCCGGAAGGCCAAGAATGCGCAGATTGTTGCCGCGGTTACGACCCTCGCCATCCTCTGCCCACCGTTCCAGGGTCGCAACTCTATCTGTCAATTCCGCCACTTGCAGTGAAAGGGTTCTGTGGCCAGGCGCTAACTCCTCAAATCCGGATTCCACCACCTTCACCCTCTCATTGAGCTTCTGGTGTTCGGCGCGAAGGAGGCCAAGGCCCACTGTCACCGTGCTTATGTCCTGGTGGAGACTGGTTTTCGTATCCGTGATAGCTTCTAGAATCTTGGAAAGTTGTAGCTGGATAGGGTCCGTCCTCGTCTGGGGCTCAGGGCTACCTGGCACCTGATCAGTTAGGACCTCCTCATGGTCAGGTGTAGTTCCAGCGTGTTTTCCCCGTGGCTTTCCCATTGCAGTCACCGGCTATGGACAGTTCAACAACCTCCAGGGTATTTCCTGAGCAGTTTGGGGTCCCGCCCAGGGGCCCAGTCCTATCAGGGCGGTGGCCCACCTGTCTGCTGTGGCAGCTCTCTGCACGATCCAAGAAACTAGGGGGGTAGCTACCGGATCCTCAAGATCCCTCCACCTCGCCCATCCAAGCAGTAATTTCAAGTCTTAGCCGCGGCCAGTCCCTCACCCACCCTCAGCCTTGCCGCCGTATATGAATGGTGCAGTGTTTTGCCAGCTGGCCCCACCTCAGTGTGCTTCCGTTCTCACTGCCGCTCTTCAATGCCCCTCAGTGGGACCAGCAGTCCGCGCCAGATTCTCTACTTTCTCGCCAGTATGTGGCCAGCCTCCGCAGGTCTTGCTCACTTAACCCTGCTGTGGAGAGGGGTGCCGCACTCGCCCGGCGACAGTCGATCCTGTGTAGTCAAGCTCCCACAACGTTCCACTGGGCCCCCCAATGGCAACAGAGACCTTATTCGACCCCCAGGAGGGCCCCTCAATCACCAGTGGTCCTATATCTTCTGGGGTTCGCTTCAGCTCAGGGGCCTTATCAGCACTCGCCGCTCCAGTGCTGCGGCACGACTCCAGGAATGGCAGCCACACCACCATCCCCAAAGGCCAGCCAGCAGTCATCTCCACCACGCCCCCAAAATATCCCTTGCCACAGCGCTACAGTCCCGTATCGGGGGCATGACCGCTCTGCTCCGCAGTCTCTCCCAATTGGCTCCATCAGGCTATGCAGTTCCACAGTTCTCAGAGTCCGCGGTCAGCACTCCAGACACCGCTGCTAGGCTCCGTCATCCCGGCTCTCGAGCTGGGCATGATGGTCGTTTTCTGCCTCAAGGCAGGTCTCCACTATGTCCTTCTACTGCGGGCTCGGCACCTCTAGTCCGGGCTCAGCAGACATACTACTCCACTGGGAGGAAGACCCAAGCAGTTTCCGCCTCGCGCTAGTACTCGAGGTCGAGGCTTCTGGCCTGGCTGAGCTCGACCGCCGTTCACTAGTGGTGGGGTCTAAGCGCCCAGTTCCGTCGTAGTCACTGCACCCCGGTCCCTCACGCCAGTGCCGCCACGTCTGGTGTAGCAGGCCAGACCGTGGCTGTTGTTTGTGCAGGAGAACTGCTGGGCCAGCGCGGAGCTCAGCTCTCACGCGTCCGCCATCATCTCGCCATGCCCCCCCTTCACCAAACCTGGTTATGTTTGGTATCAAACTTGTTGGAATCATGCAACTACACCGATTTCAGTGTTAGTTGCATAATACCATTTACTTGGGGGCTCCGTAGAGGATACCCCCATGTCTACCTGTTTAGCCTTGCAGGGTCTACGTACAAGCCAGTGCTGCCGCCGACCCCAGACACTGTTCTGCCCTCCTACTGGTGAGCCTAGCTCAGGCTGGGGAAGGCAGAACAAAGTATATCCTGTAAAAGAGAGGTGTAACCACCTCTCCTTTAGAATTGGGGGTCTAGGCTAGGGTGGGGGTGCTTCCGAGCGCTACCAGGCTGCTTTGAAGAGCACATTTGGTGTCCTCCTTGCACTCATCCTGTAACATCAGTGGCCGTGCATCCTACAGAGTCGCAAGGACTGTGTGTGCATTAAGGCAGCTGGAAGGAATCTCCCTTGGAGTGAAGGAGACACTCCCCTGCAACCGCAGGCACCTTATTGACAGTGACCGGTCTATGGATCCTGCTGTCCCATAGACTTATCAAGGCTCGACAATACAGGTGGTGGCTTGGTAGTTACCTTCGAGGCCTCACCTGTCTATTGTGCAACTTCGAAGACTGCAATCCCTCGTGAATCTACTGAAACTGGGCCCCTGAGCACCGCATCTGATTGCTGTTGCCAAGGCTTGTTGAATCTCCAATCCAAAGATCTTCGAGCTCCAAGAAGCCCCAGTCTCAAGCTTCACAGAGCTTTCAAAGCGACGTCCTCACTGCTTCTCCTGTGACGTGGGTCTCCATCTTTGTTGTGCTGCTGATGCCTCCCTGCGACTCCCATTTGCCTGCTGCCTCGGGGTATTCCATCTATTCCTGCTGGCTCTCCTGCTTGCTGAGGGCCACCTGAGCTTACCTGTGGTGGGTGAGTTCCCTTGACCTTGCTGGTCCTCCTTTCTGGAACTCTTCGTGCAACACATCTGCTGCATTTGCCAAGGCTTGTTGGTGGTCCTGCTAGCCACTGACATCCTGTAATTTGTCAACCGCCATGGAACAGCTCGTGGACGGTTCCTGTGTTCCTTCATCAATGCCTGGTCTTCACAGCTGCAACTCCAAGGCCTCCAGCCTACCATGAAGTACCCCTGAGATGGGTGGGCATTGTGCTCCTGCACCTCCAGGGCGACTCCAGGGGGCTTGGACTCTGTCTCCTTTCTCCTCAGGTGCTCCTCGTCTGGAATCCATGCCTGGCTACCACCGACCTGGTCCACAGGTTACGGTAACAGCTGGACATCCGATGATCCCAGTTGATTTCTCCCTCCGGTTCTCCCTCGCTTAGGTGTGATGTGTGTTCACGTTGCTCTGCTTATTGGCAAATATGGCCAAAAACACAGGAACTTGAACAAGAGTATGTTTTGACCAGGCAGAGAAACCTACTCTAAAGCGTGAGCTGTAACCATGTCCCAGCCACCATTTCGGGCAACACAACTACATGGATTCCATTGCACCAAATATCTTCAAACATTTTTCTCTAGTGCACCCCTTGTGGAAAATAATTTCACCAGGTCCCCCACAATGTCAAATATTAACAATAATTCTATATAAATACTGCAAGCAAGTTAAAAAATGTTACAAACTCTTCCCCAAATATAAGCAAATCTGATTTGCAGTACTTCTTTTCAACTTTGTATGCGCCTATATATGAAGGGTAAGACATAGCAAGCCAAAAATTTCAAGTGTGAATTTTCCAGACCTGATCTGAAATGGAAAAAATATTATGATCAAAGGAGCCAAAATGCTGAAGGTATGTTAGAGGACTTCAAATACATTTTTAACAAACATTGATACTCATTCTTGCCTTTTTGTCACATTATCGTATCCAGCAGACAAATAGCCCCTTGTCATGTGTAACACCTCCCTGCAGTCCTGACTTTTCAGCCAAAAACATTTTGCATGCTGGATTTATTTTAGCCCATCCTTCTAATGTTAAATACAAGGCTACACCTTCCAAAGTTAATTAACGAGACAATGCACCAATGTTCAGTTATCATTTCTAAAAGTGCAGCCAAACATGGTTGCCAAAGTGCATTTGGCAAACCTAGCACACTAAATGTGGCCACAGTGTGATCCTTTGTGAGAAATGAGGAAATACGGTCATTAGGATGCTACCCTTTGACACCGACTTCCAGCCTGGACATGAAGGACTGAAGAGTTACTGATTGCCCATTACAGAATGGCTCACCTCTACTCTTCTTTCAATAAAATCACAGTGCTGCGTCTCAAAATGTTTGTCTGTGCTCCCCAGGTGCATGCTTAAAGCTCCTTTAGCCAGACTCTGACCCACCTCCCTCAAATCAATTTATGCCCTCTACTCCTAAAGGCCCTACCCCGAATAAAAAGACGTGTTCAGTGGACCCTTGTGTTCCACACGACTCAGCTTTCACCAGACCATTCATAATTCCTACAATTCCAGACATTCAAATACACCATCCACATGTCCCAGGATTTAGAAAAGTTCAATGTTATTGCGATTGCCTTTTCCTGTCAAAAAATATTTTGGGGAGATATTTATTTACCACTAATCTTTTTTTGTCTTTATGTTTTACATAAGCATCCAGGAGCATGAGGAGGGCTGAGGCTTTGAGGGTCCGGGAGCTAGAGCTGGAGGTGCCTCCCAGAGGTCCTCGGCCGATGGCTCTACTGGCCCAAGTAAGTCCTCCTGGTGTTAACATTAATATATTTATTCCCCTAATTTTTCTGCTCCTTTTAGATCAATATGGCATCTACCCGTTTTATATATTTTTTGCAAATCCTCCTCAATCTATCCGTTTCTAAATTCTTGTTATTCATGCATTATCCTATTTACTTATTTTCTATATTTCAAGTTTCTCTACTATACGTCAAACCGTCACTAGTTACTAGTCTGTCTGTAGCTTCCTTTCTTCTGCTTTTTCAGTCAGCTTCCCTCTCCCATTTTGTGGACGGCCCAGTGGTGGTACTCTAAGACTCAAAGAACCCATTGGTCACATACTACTACTACTCCTCTGCCGTGCAGATTGCATGCCCATTGCCTAAGTAAGGTATTCTACACATGTATGTTGAGATGAGAAGGCTCAATCACTAAAACAAGAGAGTAGCCATGGTCACGTTGGACACCCCAAAGTTGTTGTCTTATTAGCTAGGCTTAGTATTATTAGCAGCAGTTGGTGAACTGATGACTGTGCACCATGTCAAGGAGGAAGTACGAGGAGGATGGCCCATTGCATTTGCCAACCAAGGCCATATGCTATTTTTTTCTCGAAAGATGAGATTCATCAATCAATAGCTCCAGCCACTCCTTAACAGCTTGTCTCTTGTCTTGACTTGAGGCTTTTTTAAAAATTGCCACCAACACAATGCCCAACCTGATATTTTTGATAAAAGATACTGTCTGTAATGTATCAAAATTGTAGTGAATGATGTGTGTGTTTTTTTAAATTTTGCTATAGAACAATTAATAGGGGGAGGTGTATCTGGCATCTAAGAAATGTGTAAAAAAATATACTAGTCGCACCGACCACCAGTGCCGGGGCCAGCAGTGACGGCGCCAGCCAGTCTGCAGATGTGGCAGCGGAACTGGGTGAGCCAGCAGCACTGGCGAGTGGTGGTAAGTCATATTGCTTGCTTCGCATTGTATAAACGTGCCATTGGGTGGTTGCGTTTGTACTGCCCCTCCGGCCTAAACATACTGAGAATGGTAACCTGAATTTTGTTTCTTTTCTGGTGTCACTGATGCAGGTGAATTCTTGAGACCAGATACTGTTAGGCTCAATGCGTGTGTTTTCGTTGCAGTAATCTCTTGCCTTGGACCCCTTGGTGTCTCGGCCTGACTCTTGTGCCATTGAGATGTTGCTGATGATGAAGTGGGCAGTACCACTGCACTGCTTCATCCACTCCACCAACCAATCAATCAATCAATCATGGAACTTATATCGCGCACTACTCACCCGTAAGGGTCTCAAGGCGCTTGGGGAAGGGGGTCTGCTACTGCTCGAACAGCCAGGTCTTGAGCTGTTTCCTGAAGGCCAGGTGGTCCTGGGTCATCCGCAGGTGGACGGGTAGGGAGTTCCAAGTCTTAGCTGCCAGGTAGGAGAATGACCTTCCTCCAGCGGTGGCTCTCTGGATGCGAGGGACGACGGCGAGGGCGAGGTTAGCGGAACGTAGCCGGCGGGTGGGCGTGTAGAAGGTGAGGCGGCTGTTGAGGTACCCTGGGCCTAGGTCGTGGAGGGACTCGTGTGCGTGGGTGAGGAGTCTGAACGTGATCCTCTTGTTGACAGGGAGCCAGTGCAGGTCTCTCAGGTGGCACGAGATGTGGCTGCGTCGGGGGACGTCCAGGATGAGTCGGGCGGAGGCGTTCTGGATACGCTGAAGTCTTTTCTGAAGCTTGGCTGTAGTACTGGCGTAGAGGGTGTTTCCGTAGTCTAGTCTGCTGGTGACGAGCGCGTGGGTGACCGTCTTCCTGGTCTCGGTCGGGATCCATCGGAAGATCTTTCGGAGCATGCGGAGGTTGTGGAAGCAAGCTGAGGAGACGGCGTTGACTTGTCTGGTCATCGATAGGGAGGAGTCCAGTATGACGCCCAAGTTGCGTGCGTGGTCCGTCGGTTCAGGTGCGGTGCCTAGTGCCGGGGGCCACCAGGAGTCGTCCCATGCGGAGGGTGATGGTCCCAGGATGAGGACTTCTGTCTTGTCCGTGTTCAGTTTCAGGCGGCTGATGTTCATCCATTCAGCGACGTCTGTCATCCCTTCGTGCAGGCTGGCTTTGGCGGTGTCGGGGTCTCTGGAGAGGGAGAGAATTAGCTGGGTGTCATCGGCGTAGGAAATGATGTTGAGGTTGTGTTGGCGTGCGATGGCAGCGAGGGGTTTCATGTAGATGTTGAAGAGAGTGGGGCTGAGCGACGATCCTTGCGGGACGCCGCAGATGACTTCGGTGGCCTCGGAGCGGAACGGAGGGAGGCGTACTCTCTGTGTTCTGCCGGAGAGGTATGAGATGATCCATTCCAGAGCCTTCCCTTGGATGCCGGTGTCGTTGAGGCGTTGGACTAGTGTGCGGTGGCAGACAGTGTCAAATGCTGCGGAGAGGTCTAGGAGGATGAGTGCCGCTGTTTCGCCGTTGTCGAGCAGGGCTCGGATGTCGTCGGTGGCTGCGATGAGGGCGGTCTCGGTGCTGTGGTTGGCTCTGAATCCGGACTGTGATGGGTCGAGGGATCCGTTCGTCTCGAGGAAGGCTGCCAGTTGCTTGTTGACGACCTTTTCGCTGACTTTGGCGGGGAAAGGAAGGAGCGAGATGGGGCGGAAGTTCTTGAGGTCGGTCGGGTCCGCTGTTGGTTTCTTCAGCAGAGCGCTGAGTTCGGCGTGCTTCCAGCTCTCCGGGAAGGTTGCTGTGTTGAAGGAGGTGTTGATGATGTCTCGGAGGTGGGGTGCGATGGTAGAGGCTGCCTTGTTGAAGACATGATGGGGGCACGGGTCGGTCGGAGATCCGGAGTGGATGGTGTTCATCATGCGTGACGTGTCTTCGGGGGTCACCTCGGTCCATGTCTGGAGGGTGGCGGCGGGGTGCGAAGGTACGACCGATGGGTGCGGGGATGAAATGTCGAAGCTGTTGTGGATGTCGGCGATCTTGCGGTGGAAGTACGAGGCGAGGGAGTCGCAGAGGTCCTGTGAGGGAGTGATGTCGTTGTTGCCGGTGCTGGGGTTGGAGAACTCCTTGACAATGTTGAAGAGCTCCTTGCTGTCATGGGCGTTCTTGTCCAGTCGTTCCCGCAGAGATTTCTTCTTGGTGGTGCGGATGAGCTGGTGATGTCTGCGAGTGGCGAGTTTGAGTGCTGTTCTGTTGTCGGCGGTCTTGTTGAGGAGCCAGGCCTTCTCGAGGGTGCGGCAGGCCTTCTTGGAGTCCTTAAGTTCGTCGGTGAACCAGGGGGCCACTTGCAGTTTTTTGGCAGCTAAAGTGCACCTCCCACTGGATCAAGTGGTGTTTTCTCAGATGGGTTGTTTGGCCTCTGGTACCATAGTTTGTACCATGCTTACCCTGACTAACACCTACTCCACAAATGGAGCATATAGCAATGTTCACCTCCTTCCTGCCTGCTAATCGAAAAGAAGTCCCAAAGTGGGGAAGTCAACTTTCTGATGCTATTCTGATGCTACTGGTGCCACTTGCAATGTCCGATGAACTGGTAGGGGGGGCTGATGTTTGACTCTCTGCAGTACCTACTTCTACTGAGGTGGTTATTGTGGATGTAGGTCGCTGCCAGGACTCTGTAAATATGGCAGCTGGAGGTAGTGTTGGTGGTATCTGTTTTGGTGGTATCCGTGCCACATCCCTCACAGCAATTTGGGATGGGGTAATGTCGGTTTCCACTGGGGAGGGGGCTAATGTCCATGATGACTGGCTCGTCATCATTCTCCTCTTCTACATCTACCTCCATAACTCTAAGGCTTTCTGGAACCTTCCTTTTCCCTAGCTTTGTCTCGTGGCGTCTCTCACTCTCAGACTAAGGTGGGAGCCCAGTGGTGTCTAGATCATCAGAAGGAGGGCTTGCAGAAGAAGTTGATGGACTAATCCTCCTTTTCCTTGCTGGGGATTTGGAAGACAGTGGACCTTCTGAAAGAGTGGCTTTCTCTTCTTCCTCAGCAGGAAGCTCGATCTCCTGAACTGCACTTATTTCGGGAGGAACTGCTACTATTGGGGGTGGTTGCGGCTGTTGTTGCCCACTTATCTGAGATTCCTGCATTGATTGGGTACTACTTTGCGATAATGAAAAGTCAATTTCAACACCACTACTCGTCAGTGTTGTCATGAGTAAATTGGCTGCCTCTGCAACAGACATGGGCTTGGGCCTAGGTTGGTGGGGTGGGTCCACTGATGCGGGGTGCTGTTCCCAGTTTGCTTCCCGGACACCTCTGCTGCAGGGGCAATTTTTGGTTTCCAAAAAAAGGTCTTGGGCGACATAACGGTGGTGGTAAGTAGCAGTGCCTTCTTCTTCTCATTGGCAACTTTCGTGGTACTGGACATGATACCTTTCTTTGGGGCCATCTTGAAGATGTCAGTTATCACACAGTGGCACAAGTTGAAGAGATGTTTGTGGTCACACGTCACGTGATGTCGTGCGCAGGGCGCAGGCCTTCTGTCTGGCAGTACAATGGGTGATGTCTCTTCCTCTTTTGTGCACCTAGAAGCAAGAAGAACATCAGTGAAACGTGGCATTGTTGTGGTTCAATTACTAGTACAAACAAATATAATATAATTTAGTAGGCAGTCACACTTGTTAGTGTTATTTCCTCAGTTATTAAAACAATTAACAATACAGTGTAACCATTTGTGAGACTTTGACAACAACAAGGGCTTTCATGGTGTACTCTCAGGAAGGATAGGAAAGAAGAAGAACAACAACAAAAATACAAATGTAATGGTTTGGCATTGTGCATCACGTGGGATGCAGCACTCAGGGATATGCAGCTGACAAATGACAATCGAACCAATAAGCCAATGGGAACAAAAGGAAGACAGACATGCAAGCCTATATGGCAAAAGCACACTGACTGCCTTCACAAAATGGCCGCCAGCCACATGGTCACAGCAAAAACAAGCAGGAGGCCTGGAAAACAATGAACTCAAGCAGGCCTATATGGACACAGACTTTACAAAATGGCCACAGGCCACATGGGGAGGCTCAGCCAAGCAAATGCTGGCCCACTATTACAAACACACTCACACACTGGTCAGAAAAAAAGAGGCATGCTAAACAACACATCTTTAATGCAACAAAGCCAAAAATGAAAATACTCAGGGCTAAAAAGATTTGGGTGGGTGGTAGTTGGGGGATTGTTGGGTTTTTCTTTCTTTATTGACATTTTAATCTTGGACATTACTTGGACATTGGTTGGGATTAAGGAGAAGGGTGGGCCAGTTGTGGGTTTGGTTTAGATTTGTTCAGGGAATACACTTTTAATACGTTTACATTTTATGATAATGAATGATTTAAAAAACTTTTCTTGGGGTTATTGTTTTACTTTGCACTGCTGCCTTTTAAAAAAAATCTGCTGATAGCGTAAACAAAATAGTGATGCAGTATCCTCCTTTATTCTACTACTTTCTCCTCCTAGTCTCTGCAGTCTACTCTGCCACTATATATTATTATTAACCCTAAGGACTAGGATGGGGTGAAGGTTACATTACCATTGTACATACATCCAACAAAGGCATTTAATTTAACACACATGAAAAAAAGGTAAAATACTAACCCTGGGCGTAGTTTGCGTATAGCTACGCGAACGTAGCTGTTAGCACTGTGTGCTTGCTTGTTCTGAGTAATAATTGCAAACAGCATCTTGAACAGTGCAAGTTATGATAAAATAAATATCTGTCTTTATATGCTAAAATGCATATAGACATTTCACAAAAGTGAAAATGATAAATTAGCAAGCAGTGAGAGAGGTGATGATTTTGGGAACCTCCCTAACCTAGGGAGAGAACCAAGCAGATGCTTTGAAAACAAAAAGCACATCTTCTTTAACGATTCAGTGGTGGTCCCATCCTCTTAGGACCACCCCAAGCACAGTTATTGGCAAAAATACAATCCCAACCAACGGCCCTGCAAAGCATTATGGGACGAGATTAGCAGTGGGCAGTGAATATTATAGTATCCAATATCAAAATAATTCTACAAAGAGCTGCAGTTCAACTAGTCGTTACTAGATGTCCCTCACGAGTCAAATGCAAAAGCATTGAAATTATTAATACATCAAGCTGCAGTTCCACTAGTCGTTACTAGATGACTCGAGGACATCTAGTAACGACTAGTGGAACTGCAGCTTGATGTGATAATAATTTCAAAGCTTTTGCATTTGACTCGTGAGGGACATCTAGTAACGACTAGTTGAACTGCAGCTCTTTGTAGAATTATTTTGATATTGGACACTATAATATTCACTGCCCACTGCTAATCTCGTCCCATAATGCTTTGCAGGGCCTTTGGTTGGGATTGGATTTTTGCCCATAACTGTGCTTGGGGTGGTCCTAGAAGGAAGGGACCACCACTGAATCGTTCACCAGCATGATATGCTCTTTGTGTTCAAAGCATCTGCTTGGTCCTCCCGCTAAGTTGGGGGGGACCCCAAAATCATCACCTCTCTCATTGCCTAATATTGTCATTCACAGTTCACTTTTGTGAATTGGTTATATGCTTTTTAGCATGTAAAATTGCTTTATCAAAGCATTTGTGGGTATTGTTGATATTTCTGCTATGCTACGTGTTATAGCACAGTTTTTGCATGGTACTACGTGCATTTTGCGTAGTAGTGCAATCTACGCAGCGTTCTACTACGCCCTGGGTTCTAAAATACTGCAAAAAAAACACATTGTGTATTTTTAATCCAATGCCATCCATGGCCAAACTTATGTTTAAATTCAACAGACGAGGGGCGTGGCCAAGATGGCGGGGTGAGCGGACGCTTCCTCCCGTAGCTCCTCCGGCCCGGCCAAGTTTGAGCCCTTTTCTTATGCTTTTCTCCCCCCGCTGAGGCTCGGCGTGGGAGTGGAGCGTGGCGGAGCACCAGGGGCGCACGTTGTTGCCGTTCCGGTTCGGATCGCCTCGGGGGAAGCCCCCCAAAAGTCCGATCGAGTTCACGGAGCGACGGAGGGCCTGAGGGGCGGAGCGCATTGGAGTGCTGTCCGGGCGCCTCGGCTGGGCCTGGTGCTGAAAGTTGCGATCTGGAGGGACTCTGGCTCGACGGAGGTTGAAGAAGCCTTGCGGGAGGGGACCCGACGGTGCGGAAGGACTAGGACGGGCGCCTTGGCACTCGGACTGGTGTCGGCGACACTTCGCACTGCGGGGGCCCCCTAACCCTTAGCCGAGGTACAACGGACTCTCTGGTAGAGTCGGACCACCTGGGCCCCTGTGTGTGACAGACTGAAGCCGGCGGTGGAACCTATTTGACTGTTGTGCGCTTTGGGAGCCCCGGTGGTGCCGCCGGGCCTGGTCGTTCTGCCCTGCTCCACCCTGCCGCCATCTTGTCCCCGAGGGAGCAGTGGTGGTGGCCTTCGCCGGAGCCCTTGCTGCTGGATGTATGTGACCCTCGCTGCTGTTGGGCTGACTTTCTGGGGGATGTGTTGATGAGACCCCCCCACTGCGGCTCCCGTTGCTGCCTCGAATGGGCTCCCGCGGCTGACGGTGACCGGGCTGGGCCGCCATTTTGTCACCTGTGACGCAGCGACTCTGCCTGTGGGGGGACACCCACGTCGAGCGCTTGCCAGCGGCTGGACATCCCTGGGGCGGCTGGACCTGTGCCCGACCGCGGTGCTGGCGATGTCTGGAAAAGGCGGCCCGAAGAAGGGGGACCGCACCCTGCCGGACATGCTTGGCAGGGCCCAGCAACTGCGGGACAGAACACAGCCCTCGCCGGGGTCCTCCCGGGCCCCGGTGGATGTGACTGGGGGGGAGCCGCCCGTCACGAGGACCTTTATGGAGGAACTGTTTAGCTCCCTCAGGGAGGACTTCCAGACACTGAAGCGGGAGGTGGCCAGTGAGGTCCGGGAAGTGCGCAGGGAAGTGGAGGGCCTTGGCGAGCGAGTTGACACGGTGGAGACGGAGGCCCACCACCGAGCGGAGGAGATAGTCCATCTTCAACAGGACGTTCTCCGCCTCCGGGAGCAGTGTGTGGAACTCCAGGCCCATTCTGAGGACCTGGAGAACAGATCTCGGAGGAACAACATTAGAGTGCGTGGTGTGCCGACTGCGGACGAGGGGTCCGATCTGGGGGGCTACCTGCGGGCCCTGTTCCGAGAGATCCTGGGGGAAGCTGCGGACTTCCCCATCAGCATTGATAGGGCGCATAGGGTCGGCCGGCAGCGCCAGTCATCGGCACCTCCACCGGACATTCTGGCCTTCCTGCCCGACTTCCCACTGAAGGAGCGCATCATGGCTGAGGCCCGCAGGAAACAGCCCCTGACTTTTCGGAATCGGCCGGTGGCGCTTTACCAGGACCTCTCCGCCATCACGCTGCAGAAACGCAGGTCCTTTAGGATTGCCACTGACTTTTTGCGTGAACACGAGACGCCGTACTCTTGGGGTCATCCCTTCCGCCTGATTTTTCGGTGGAACGGGGTGCTACACCAGCTACGCTCCTTGCAAGACATTTGTGGTGTCCTGGGGCTCACGGCGGCGGAGGAGGAAGGAGCTACACCGTCGTGGAGGTCTTCGGAGAGACGGAACCGGCGGAGATCGACGAGGCGGCGCTCAGCGGCCAGCGCAGGGCGTCCTGACTCCCCTACCATCAGGGCGGACATGGCCGATGCTCTGAGGGCGGCGGCCGGGGATTCGACCGGCTCCTCCGGCGTGGCCTTGACGGCCTAACACTCACTCCGGGGGGAGATGCCTTTAGCTTCTTTACATGCTTGGTACGGGGCGGGGGGGTCGGGGGGGGGAGCGGATGGAGGTGAGTGGCTGGACGTCCACTTCGTTTCTTTCTACGGACTTGCCCGTCTTGGGGCTTGACTGGGACAATGGGGTGTTTGAGTTTGCGGGTGGCTAGTTGCCAGGGTTGTGTTTTGGGTGGGGGGGGGGTTGTTTTGGGGTTGGGGAGGTCCCGTCCGATGTTGTCCATGCCCACCTTGTTCTGGCTTGTCCTGCGCGGCTGCCCCGCGCGCCCCACCCGCTGATCCCCTGCCCATTGCACGGCGCTCCCGATCCCCGAGAGGAATGTCGGGCCTAAAGGTAGTGACCCTTAACGTTCAGGGTCTGAATAACCCCGTGAAGCGCAGAGCGATCTTATCTTTGCTGGAGGGGACGCAGGCGGACATTTGCCTTTTGCAGGAGACCCACTTATTGCCCCGGGATTGCCATAGGCTGCGCTCTGCTAAGTTCCCCACCCAGTTCTTTTCCTCGGCAGCGAACAAGACGGCGGGGGTAGCCATTCTTTTAGCGAGCTCCTTTCGGGGGGAGGTTTTGTATAAGTGTGCTGAACAGAAGGGGAGGCTTCTTGCGTATCGCATGCGCCTAGGAGGCATTGCGTTTACGGTCGGCTCCGTTTATAGCCCTAACGACCACCAAGAGCGCTTCCTAGATTCCGTGTTGGTGGATGTCACTGCTTCTCCCGACCGCCACGTTATTTTGGGGGGAGACCTTAATATTGTCTTTGATTCTGTGATGGACAGATCGGCGCAGCGCTTCCCGCAGACGGGGGAACTGTCCCAGGCTGTAAAGGCCCGGATTGCGGACATGGACCTGCACGACCTCTGGCGCTCCATGCACCCCACGGATAGGGACTACTCTTACTTTTCGCACGCACACCGAACCTACTCACGGCTGGACTACCTTCTGGTGAGTGGACCGTTGCGTGCCGCTGCCACGGCGGCGGACATCGGGGTCCTGACCCTGTCTGACCATTCCCCAGTCACCGGCGTTTTCCAGTGGCCGGCGGCCTCCCCCTCTCGGGGGGTGTGGCGCCTCCGGGATACCCTTTTACACAAAAAGTCGGTGGTGCAGCGCATTGGGGAGGTCATACAAGACTACCTCACTCACAATAGCAACACCGACACTTCGCAGGCGACACAGTGGGCGGCACTGAAGGCAGTCCTCCGGGGGGAATTTATCTCTATCTCCGCAGCCGAAAATAGGGAGCGGCAACGGAAGAGGGACGAGCTGACAGCTCAGGTCCGGGAGCTTGAGCAGGTCCACCGCCGTACGGGGGCGCCAAGGGTGTGGAGGCAGTTGAAGGCAGCGAGGAAGCTCCTGTCGGCACTGGATCTTGACAGGGCGGAGTATGCAGCCTTGCGCTTGAAACATGCCTACTACGCTGGGGGGGACAAATGTGGCAGGCTCCTAGCACACCGGCTCCGGGTCACGCAACAGCGTAGCGTTGTGAGAGAACTGGTGGACACGGACGGGGGGGGTCGTCTCTGGGGACGCGGAGGTAGCGGAATCTTTCCGCGGCTTCTACGAGGCGCTGTATGCTGAAGAGCCCTCCTCGCTACGGGATGCCGAAGGCTATTTGGAGTCGGTGACCCTTCCGGTGCTGGATCCGGTTCAGGCGGACCACCTGGAGCGGGATATCCACGTTGAAGAAGTGATTTCCGCTATTGCGCGGCTGAAGCATGGTAAGGCCCCGGGCCCGGACGGGTACACGTCTCTGTTTTACAAGACTTTTTGCACGGCTGTGGCCCCTGTCCTTACTCGGCTATTTAACTCCTTTTCCGAACCGGGAGCCATCCCACCGGATCTCCTGAGGGCGACGGTCGCGGTAATCCCGAAACCTGGGAAGGACCGGGCCCTCTGCGGTTCGTATCGACCCATCTCGCTTTTAAATGTCGACCTCAAGTTGTACACAGGGATTCTAGCGTCCAGGCTGGGTCCACACCTCCCCGGATTGGTGGAGGCGGACCAGGCTGGCTTCGTACCAGGCAGACAGACGGTTGACAACACCAAGAGGGTGACGCATGTTCTGGAGAAGGCCTCGCGGATCCCGGGGGAGCGGATGTTGCTGTCTGTTGATGCGGAGAAGGCCTTCGACAGAGTTCACTGGCCGTATCTCGAGCTGGTCCTCAAGAAATTGGGAATCGGTGATAAGTTCCGCACCATGGTATTCAACTGCTATAAGCATCCTTCAGCGTCGGTGCGGGTCAACGGGTGTAGCTCCGGTGGATTTGCTATCGAACGCGGCAGGGCTGCCCCCTCTCGCCGCTTTTGTTTGCCCTCTACATGGAGCCGTTTGGTCAGAGGATTCGCAATAATCCGGATGCTACTGGGGTCCGGATGGGCCAGTATGTCCACACCGTCAGTCTCTACGCGGACGATGTCCTGTTGACCTTGGACGACCCTAGGAGGTCGCTGCCTGCTTGCCTCCGGGAACTGGACGCCTTTGCATGTGTGGCCGGTTTCAAAATGAATATGAGCAAGTCGATGGCGTTAGACGTGTCCCTGGCTGCGGATACCAGGAGGGACCTTCAGCGGCTCTTCCCCATGCAGTGGTCCTCGTCCACGGTGCCATACCTGGGGATTCTGCTGGCGCCCACATTGCCGGAGATGGTTACGGCTAATTATGCCTCCCTTAGCAGGAAGATCAAGGAGGAGCTTGGTCGCTGGAGCAAGGGCCTACTGTCCTGGCTGGGGCGAATCGCGGCGGTTAAGATGACGGTGTTGCCTCAGATACTGTATCTTTTTCGGGCCCTACCTCTCCAGCCCCCGGTGGGCTGGATACATCAAATGCAGGCTGACATCTCCCGCTTTGTCTGGCAGGGCCGCAAGCCCCGAATGAAGAGGATCCTCTCCACGCTTGCTCCGGAGGCGGGGGGTCTCGGTATTCCGGACCTCCATAAGTACTTTCAGGCGGCGCAGCTGCGATATCTGGTGGAATGGAGCAGGTGGGAGTCCGACAAACACTGGCTCTTTCAAGACCAGGCAGTGGCGGGCCGCACCTTACAAGAGGTTCCATTCTTGCGCCGCGCGCATGGCCCCCCTAATCTTTACGCTTCTTTTGTCACGCGGGTCCCCCTGCGGGTGTGGGATGCAGTCTGTGAGGCTCGGGGCCTCACCACCTTTCCTTCGCCGCTCACGCCCATAGTGGGCAACCCGGACTTCTCCCCAGGGATGGAGCCGGGGGTTTTCTCCCACTGGGTACAGGCAGGCTGCAGGGCACTTTTCCAGATCTATGGCCCGGAGGGAGTGGTCCCTTTTCAGCAACTCCGCCAGGAGTTCGGCCTGACGGAGCTGGACAGATTGCGCTACATGCAGGTTCGGCATTGGGCCCTCCAGCCCCAGGTGCGTGCCACCGCCGCCCGTCAAATTACACCGTACGAGAGGTGGCTGGCTACTCGGACCTCCGACGCCAAGCTAATTACCGATCTGTACAAGTACCTACAACCCCCGCCGTTTCATTACTACAACCCGGGGAGGGAGCGCTGGCACAGGGAATTGGGTAGGACACTCAGCCACAAGGAATGGGACAAAATTGCGTATCGGGCGCGGCACTCTGCATACCACACGGGCCTTACGGAGACCTTTACTAAGGTGTCCACATACTGGTACTACACCCCGGAGAGACTGTATGAAATGCATAAACACACTGACAAGGGGTGCTGGCGGGGCTGCGGGCAGGAAGGTACCCTCTCACACATTCTTTGGGATTGCCCAGTGCTGACCGCCTACTGGAAGGAAGTTTTGGACGAGGTGGATAAGCACTTTGGGATAGAGCTGCCGCGCCTCCCGGCGTATGTCCTGCTGGGCCTCCCCAATGACCTAATGTACCCACTGAAGTCCCGCAGGGGTAGGCAGATCGCGATTGCGCTGGGGTCTGCGGTTCAGAACATTCTTATCCACTGGCGCACCGCCACCGTCCCCTCCATCACGGGTTGGTTGCATAGGCTTTGGCATGTGCTGGGGATGGAGAAGCTGTCGCTTACGGTTGCGGGGGAGATAGACCAATTTGAAGAGCTGTGGCAACCCTTTCTAGCGCTGCTATCCACTGAATTCCGGGAGCTCACCTGCCCGAGGTATCTTAGGCTTCTTAGGTTGACGCCGCCGGTGACCCCAGCGGACTAGTTCACTTGTGAGACGGGGGCCCCCCGGGGGGTGGGGGGGGTGCGGGGCTTCTTGGTGAGGATTAATCTGGTGCGGGACCATAGGACGGGGGGGGTGGGGTGTTGTTTTTTCATTACTGGGGGGTTGGGGGATGGGGAGGGGGGGATTGTGCTTTGTCGAGTTGCTGCTGGCTTTCATTGCTTAGATTTGGGGTGTCGGATATGCATGCGGGGATTCCACAGATTGCATTTTTAGCCCTGCATTTACTGTGTTTTTCCCCTGGTCCATTGAGCTATCCATTGCCAACCCTCTGGAGTTGCCCCCTTTTTTTCTTTGATTGTATTCTATGTATCCTAACCTCCTATCCCCCTCCCCCATGGTTTGTTTTGTTTCAATAAAAACGTTTTAAACATAAATTCAACAGACACCACAGAAACAGTTGTTTCATGCACCCATGAGAGGCTCTGGGCCTATTGGTTGGATACCCCATTGGCAGACTAGGCCACATAGTGAATCAATTCAAATCAATATTGCTCATTTATTGAAGACACAGAGAAAATGTAGTGAACTGTGCTACATTTTTGCTAAATAAAAGAAGAAAAAAGTGCATGCAAAACAACAACCAGCAAGAAGACATGGCCACCAGAAAGAATGCATGCAGGTCTATAGCAGAAGCACACTGGCTGCCTCCACAAAATGGCCGCCAGCCACATGGCCAGGCCACAACAACAAGCAATAAGCCTATAAAGGGAAGACAATGCAGGCCTATGGCAAAAACACACTGGCATCCTTCACAAATGGCCGCCAGACACATGGCAAGGCCACAACAACAAGCAATAAGCCTACAAAGGGAAGACAGACAATGCAGCTCTAAGGCAAAAGCCCAATGGCTGCCTTCACAAAATGGCCTCCAGCCACAAGGCCAGGCCACCACAACAAGAAGCAATAAGCAAAGAGGAACAAAGGAAAGACATGCAGGCCCATGGCAAAAGCTCAGTAACTGCCTCCACAAAATGGCCGCCAGCCACATGGTCACAACAACAACAAGCAGGAGGCATGGAAAACAATGAACTCAAGCAGGCCTATATGGACACAGACTTTACAAAATAGCCCCTGGCAACATGGGGAGGCTCAGCCAAGGCAAAAGATGGCCCACTGTTACAAACACTCTACCACACTGGCCATACAAATGAGGCATTCTAAACAACGTATCTTTAGTGCAACAATGCCAAAAATGAAAATCCACAGGGCTAAAAAGGTTTGCTTGTTACAACCACACACATCCAACAAAGGCATTTAATTTTACACAAATGAAAAAAGGTGAAATACCACAAAAAATACATTTTGTATTTTTAATCCAATGTCATCCATGGCCAAAATAATGTTTAAACTGTAAATTCAACAGACACCACAGAAACAGTTGTTTCCTGCACCCATGAGTAGCTTTAGGCCTACTGGCTGAGCAAGGCCTATTTTTGGCAGACTACTGGGCTACATAGTGAATTAAATAAATATTGCAAATTGTTTTCAAAACATGGAGAAAAATCAAGGTGCATGGCCGAAATCAAAGAAACAACACCAATTTTCCAACTTACTTGTGAAATCTCAAAGTCCTCAAATCCAACGATATATGATGCAGCAGACACTTGGGGCCTGATTTCAATCTCGTTCAGAAGGGGTCCGAATCGGATTAGGAATTGCCTAAACTGTTCCAAAGCCCTTGTTCCGGACCGAATCGTCCCCCCGTTCGAATAACCAAGTACAATGCGAATATCGCGTCCGCGTTGACCGAATCGTTTATGAGCCCGATCCTGTCCGTACAACTCATGCGCAGCAGATTTGTACAGCTCTATGGACTCTGTTTCCGAGTAAGGAATTACGATGAATGATTCGGACAGCCTTCAGCATTCGGTATGTCCGGATCAAAAAAACTGCCGGAATCGTTCTCTGGGAGTCCATAGCAGGCTCCCCTTCACCTGGAGCCTTCCGAATCGGGCCCTTGGGGAACCCATGGGTCCCCTCCTCCCATGCATGCAAAGTGTGGCAGGGTGCAGGCTGTTCCCCACCCACCCCCCTTTTTTCTATGGGAGCCTGGGTACATGCCCAGTATTCGGGCTCCCATAGAGTTCAATAGGAGTCCGAGCGAACCGAGTACGTAAGCATACGGATGCCTCGTACTCGCTCATTCAGACTCCAGGAGCACGAATCGCACAAAAAGCCCTACAGATCCGAGTCTTACGAAGGGCATTCCTAGCGAGATTGGAATCGGGCCCAAAGAGTGATCCTTCCAGATCCAAATGAAAAGTGACCAGGAGATGGACACAGCACTGGGAGGGCGCCTGCTGGACAGGAAGTTGGAGACTCAGGGGCATTTCCTTCCTCTTGGAAAAAAAGAAAAAGGACTCCTTGCACAAAAAAGTACAGCCAAATGTCAATTCGAGGAGTTTTTACTCCAAATCATCATTTCGAGAAGGTTTTGATGCTGCTTGGGAAGAGAACCTTCTCCAGATTGCAGTTCCGGTAGATTCTGCTCTTTCAGGATCTCGTTCCTAACAAAACTTCCATCGGAAGTCCGATGCATGGTCAAATGACGTGTTCGCGACCTCAAACTCTCGCGGGTCCATGCGGCTGCCTAGCAAATCTTGTGGTGCTCGCGAATGGCTCTGGAAATCTCATTGGCGATCGCAGGGTAAGTCGTTCGCTCGCGTGCGTAAACGTATTTCAGGGCGCAAACACAAAAAAACTCTGCTCCATTGTGGAGTTTTTTGGCAACTCCGTGTTCTCCGCGAAACGCTGAGTTGCCAAAACTCCTCGAGCAGACAGATTTTTATGCCCAGGGTTGGCTTAGAGCTGTTGGATAACCTGGGTGGCCCTCTGACGCCCTTGTCCTGCATAATTGCTTTCCAGAAGTCTACTTAATTTGGCTCCATGCAGCTACTGGACCTCGCCCCTTCCTGGACAGTCTCTTCCTCCTGTAGTATAGTCAACTTCCTTCCTGCTCTCAGCAGATAGGCAGGCTTCTAGATACTTCATGACAGGTGCTTCTCCAGCAAGTGACTCAGACTGCAGGTGATGTCCCTTCACCTTGAACTAACGGACTGTCAGGAAGACACCAGCCCTGGTGGCACAGCAAGCATCTGAGTACTGTGCAGAGTACTTTATTCCTTGGTCATACTGGACCTGGAACTGAGGATACAACTTGGGGTAGATCGTCCCACTTTTATACATAACTGGCAGACAGGAGATGTGGATCCACTGTCTTTAATTTCTCTAGATAAACAGATCTGACCTCACTATTGATCTTTAAAACAAGGTATGCTTCCACCACTGCTGTTGTGTATTAAGCACATGGCCGGGCAGTAGTCCCCTGTCTCAACTGAGGGCACACTTAGTGGGCCTCTCCAGGTCACAGGACAGGTCTAAGACCTCTCGAAAGCCTTGGTTAAAAGCTGGATGGTACTAGGGCTATGAGAATATGTCATGTAAATTGTTTTCTGTTACGGCATGGTAGATTCACCCCTGTACCGTGCACTTGCAAGTTTGACACCATAGAATAGGGAATTACCATGCAGGGCCTTTTTTCCCAGCCATCACACAAAACATAATTGGCCATTTAATGGAATTTTTCTGCATTTATTAACCACCTGTTCTGAGCAGGTGGTAGATGTGTCCAGAGGTTGTGGAGAGGGTAAGTGAGGAGGGATGTGGACATTTTTTTCTTACTGGAGAAGCATTTTGTGCTTCCCCCGTTAGAAAAAATGTGGCATGAGTCCTGGATGCTGCTTCTGAAGCCAAAGGTTTGTCCATTCTGTGTTATTTTTCCGGCTGGAATAATTCTAATCATATTTCTTTGCAACCAATAAGTCCAAGTGCATAAAAACCTAAACAACTGATAATTGCTTAGAAAGAAATGAACACATGAAAGCAAGCTTTAATTTTGTTCATACTTGTAAAATTATATTTTTGAAAATGTACATTTATTAACAATTTAATTTTAATACTACAGGTGACTAAAACTTTGGACGACGAAAGCAAGCTAAAGATTTAGCATCGTTTAACAAAATGTCAACACCATGAGAAGAATTATTTTGAAATAAGTAAGATCATCCAGTGTTCTAAATTTTAAACTGTTTCCAAAATCCAGGTGTGGTGAGGAACTGGCGGCAGAGGAAACTACTATACCTGTAAGTGAGTTCTCCAATTCTGCGTTTCATTAGCATTGAGCAAAATCATATCCATGCATACAGCTTCAGAAATAATGGTATGAAGACCAGTTATTCAGCAGCATCATATGAACTGTTATCAGAAAGACCAATCGCTTCAGCATGACATCATAAACTTTAATCTGAAGCCTCATCAATGTCTCCTATTCAAGAGTGGAAACCCACACTGTATGAAAGAAAGGCATTGCAAAAGGCACTAACAGAAGACACCCGAAGCTGATACGTCCAACAGCCAAAAGCGTAGAGATTCAGTATCACCCCTGCTCCAAAACAGTTTTTAACCAGTGGCATAAGTTTCAGACTGTCCACCTCTGGAAATCCACATCTCAACCAACTCTTCACTTTTAGAAAACTCCACCTCTTAAATCTCTCTTTAAATTATGTTATTGATCATCTCAAATATATTTTTCCTTTTTACTGTGTACTGTTCTGTAATGAATTCTGTGTAAATTACCCCCACACTATCCATTGTGTGGGAGTGTTTACTAAAACTTAAATATATAAAAAAATAAGTAAAAACTGTGGTGCTATATCTAATGTAAATCGATCCTTATCATGAGGGCTAGAAATCATGCACCAGGCATAGGAGGATTCAGTGTAACCGATGTTCTGCAACCGATGAGTCACAATACTACTGTGCATGTTCTAACGTCCTTAGTTATTGCCATTATGTCCATGTAGAAGGGTACTTAACTTTTAAACAGTAGACATCAGACTAATACCTTACCATTGCTTTAGTAAGGACCTACACTAATGTGAGAAAAAACTACCGTTACAAAATCATTTATTCTTCCTCAGAGGACATAACTGAAGACCACTAGCTGCGATAAAAAGTCTTATCGCTGCAAATTCTGGGAATTTTTTACAATGAGTTAGTTTAGCTGGCAAATACGATAGCAGCAAATATATGTCAGATAGAAGAAATACTTGGCTCAATTTAAGTGTTAAGAAGAGTATAATCTGTTATAGAGGCTTATGCTGAACATTATCTAAACAAGCCCTGACTCTGGAATCGGGTTCACTCTTACCATGGCATATAAGGAAGACAAAACTAAACTTGGAGACATTAACTCTGAAAATAAGTCTTATAAGAGCGCTGATTGTGATAAATTTAGTGTTAAATCGAGCCTCACTGTGCACAGGATATCCCAAACTGGGGGAAAACCTTATCAGTGCTCTGAATGCCATAAAAGCTTCAGACTGAAAAGCAGTCTCGCAGAACATGAGAGGACACACACTGGGGAAATACGCTTTCAGTGCTCTGAATGCCAGAAAACCTTCTTTAATAGGCACAGTCTCACTAAACATGAGAGACTCCACACTGGAGAAAAACCTTATGAGTGTCCTGAATGCCAAAAATGTTTCCGCAGTAAATCTCATCTCACTCAACATGTGAGAATCCACACTGGGGAAAAACCTTATCAGTGCTCTGAATGCCAGAAAACCTTCTTTAATAGTCACAGTCTCACTAAACATGAGAGACTCCACACTGGAGAAAAACCTTATGAGTGTCCTGAATGCCAAAAATGTTTCCGCAGTAAATCTCATCTCACTCAACATGTGAGAATCCACACTGGGGAAAAACCTTATCAGTGCTCTGAATGCCAGAAATGTTTTAGCAGTAAATCTCATCTCAATCAACATGTGAGTATGCCCACTGGGGAAAAACCCTATCAGTTCTCTGAATGCCAGCAAAGTTTCAGATACAAAAACAGACTCACTTTACATGCACAAACCCACACTGCGGAAAACAACTATCAGTGCTCTGAATGCCACAAATCCTTTTTTGATAGGTGCAACCTTACTAATCATGAGAAACTTCATCCCAGAGAAAAACCTTATGAGTGTTCTGAATGCCAGCAAAGTTTCAGACACAAAAACAGTCTCACTTTACATGCACAAACCCACACTGGAGGAAAACCGTATCAGTGCTCTGAATGCCAGCATAGTTTCAGTAGCAAAAAGAGTCTCTCTCAACATACAACAACTCACATTGGGGGAAAACCTTGTCAGGGCTCTGAATGCCAGCATACTTTCAGTAAAACAAAGAGCCTCTTTCGACATAGAACAACCCACACTGAGAATAAACCTTATCAGTGCTCTGAATGCCATAAAACCTTCAGCGAGAAAAGGTGTCTCGCGAGACATGAGAGATCCCACACCTGGGAAAATCCTTATGAGTGTTCTCAATGCCAGAAAAGTTTCAGATACAAAAGCAGTCTTGCGACACATGAGAGAAACCACACCTGGGAAAATCCTTATGAGTGTTCTGAATGCCAGAAAAGTTTCAGATACAAAAGCAGTCTCGCGACACATGAGAGAACCCACACTGGGGAAAAACCTTATCAGTGTTCTGAATGCCACAAACGTTTCAGTAGTAAATTTTATCTCAATGTACACGTAAGAACCCATACTGGAGAAAAACTTTATCAGTGTTCTGAATGCCACAAAACCTTCTTAGAGAAAAAGTATCTTGCGAGACATGAGAGAACCCACAGTGGGGAAAATCAGTCCTGTGATTGCCAGCAAAGTTTTAGACACAAAAACAGTTCCACTTTACATTCACAAACCAGCACTGGGGAAAATCCTTATGAGTGTTCTGAATGCCAGAAATGTTTCAGAAACAAAAGCACCCTCGCAACACATGAGAGAACCCACACTGGTGAAAAACCTTATCAGTGCTCTGAATGCCAGAAATCCTTCATTGATAGGCGAAACCTCACTAATCATGAGAAACTCCACACTGGGGAAAAATCTTATGAGTGTTCTGAATGCCCGAAAAGTTTCAGTCAGAAACGGTATCTCATTCTTCATCAGAGAATCCACACTGGGGAAAAACCTTTTCATTGCTCTGAATGCCAGAAGAGCTTCTATCTGAAAAACAATCTTACGACGCATGAGAGAATCCACACTGGGGAAAAACCTTATGAGTGCTTGAAATGCAAACAAAGCTTCAATTACAAATTTCTTCTCACTCGACATGAGCGAATTCACACAGGAGAAAAGCCTTATGGGTGTTCTGAATGTCAGAAAAGGTTTAATCACAAATTTATTCTTGTTCGACATGAGAGAAGTCATACTGGAATAAAGCCTTATCAATGCTCTGAATGCCAGAAAAGTTTCAGTCAGAAAATCCATCTCACTCTACACGAGAAACACAAACACACAAGGTGAAATGGAACCTGAATCCTGAGTTGCAGAAAAGCTTCTATCTAGCACAACCTGCCTTTACATGAGAGAGCAGATATTGTGGTTGTAATAGGATTAAGCAAGAACATCTTGAGGATAACTTAGGCTGCCCACATACAACCTCCAAAGAAATTATAGGGCTTGGAATAATCAAGAAATTGCCAAAAATTCAGCAATTTGAGTATCTGAAAGTTACAAAACTCTCAAGGTCTGTACTCGACTCAGAGAAATGTTAGTGCTTGCCACAATATTCACAATATGAATGTCTTAAATTTGCTCGAACCCAAAGGTTTCTAATCACCCTTGTTTGTTAACATATGACTAAAATATATATATTTTGGGTGCAGTGTTTTGTACACTTGTTACCATTATTGAATTTTCATCATAAGATACAACAGCAGTAAAACATAGCGAAAAAGTTATCCTCGGAAACTCTTTTTCTGGTGGATACTCACCTACCTGTAGATTCCTCACCATGTGAATATTCCCCAGGCGCCTGATTCATTAAAGCAATACTGCTGCACGCCGGTAGATGACATTGTGCAGCTCAGTATTGATGCCATTCTGATTCAGAAGTGACAAGCGGAGCTGCATATAAGCACTACCCATGTGCACTGAGAACAAACACAGGGGTCCGTGAGTCTCATCTCTCAGGTCTGTATCACATATGCAGGCCCTAGGAAGATGTTAATTCACCAGTTTTATCAAGAATAGATTTCAGACGAGGCCTTTTCATTTCCAAAAATTCAAATTTGATTCTCAGCAACAAGTATATATATATATAAATAGATGAGTGATGATGGCACAGTGCTCAAGGTGAAAGTGAAATGATCAAATAATCAGATCCACATATAGACAGAAACTGGGCTGAAAATTACTTTTGTACGATACAAGATAAGCAAAGCTGAGTCGCAGAAGACCTTGTTCATGTGAAACAGTCCCTGTAAAGTTGGTGTTTTGACCTTTCCAGTTAATTATCATGGTCTCATTAGGACTGTAGATCGCCACCACGCCTGTATACTTCTCACACTTTATTCAATACACCTTAGTAAGGTATCTTCTGTATCTCAGGTCAGCATACCTGGGAGGAAGTCAAATTAAACTAGGCAGTTCCAATGCCCTGTTTGCTGGACCTAACACCTGCAGCCTGTGAATCCTCTGCTCTCAGTCAAACAAGTCTGACACGTCCTGGTGAAACCCTCATAATTGACTGTGTTGTCTGTGAGAAGCTGTACCAGCCCACCTCGGATGGTGGGCAGGAAGGCTTTCAGCGGCAACCAAAATGTTCGCAACTCCAACAGATTGATGTGGAGTTGGGCCTCTGCCCGTGACAAGAGTCCTCTAATCTCCACCTCTCCCAAATATACACTCAAATGTACTCCCCAACTCAGAAGTAATGCATCCGTCACCACTTTTAAGTCTGGGTTGAGTAAGGAGAGGGGTCTGCCACTAACAATCTCAGTCGCTGGAGTAAATTTGGGATTCTTACTCCAACAGGATGACTCTATGTCAGGAAGGACCCTAGAGGTTTTGCGGCTGTGCCAGCTGTAGCAACAGGTGACTTGTGACATGTTGTCCCTGATGTCCTGGACGTTGTCTTTGTGTGCCATGTCCATGAAAGAACTGGGATGCCTGTTGACTTTGCAGCGGGCTCTGGCGTTGGCAACATTGAAAAGCTCTACTGTATCCACAGTGAGGATAAAATTTCTGATGAAATTGCCTGGAAGTGGCAGACCAAAGAATGTACTATGTCTCTTCTTTCTTTAAATCTGTCTGGGGCGGAGTCTGCTTTTTTGCTTAAGAGGGGAGAGCCATTGAATGGCATGTCCTTTAAAGATGCTTAGATATCTTTAGAGAAGCCCATAAACCTAATCTAGGTAATGCATCGAAGTGCCACACTCGTGCCAATTTCCTGACCCAAGCAGTGTGCGGTGTCCAAGCCACAATGACTTTCAAACTTTGCAGCAACAAGTCCATCCTGAATATCTTGTGCAAGGGATGCAGGTAGAGTTTGGGCCACTGTATCCCACAAAGCATGATTATATTGGGAAGAATAGTCATTCAGACCCTCTAAGATTTAGTGATGTGCAAAAAAAAGAAAAAATCATCAGTTTTATAACAAACCTGCACCTTTTTACAAAAATGCCTGTGATTGCAACCTCCTCCTTGTATTGCTCCAGCAAAGGTTTTGTAACAAACCGAGTCTTTCTCGACATGCAGTAACCCATTCTGCATACAAGAACCCAATCTGTGGAAAAACCTTTTCAGTGCTCTGAATGACAGAAATGTTTCAGAAACAAAAGCAGACTCACTCAGCATACAAGAAACCACACTGGGATAAACCCTTATCAGTGCTCGTGATGCTAAAAAAGTTTCAGCCGAAAATCTTATTTCACTAAATATGTGAGAATCCACACTGGGGAAAAACCTTATCAGTGCTCCAAATGCCAGAAATACCTCTTTGACAGGTGCAGCATCACTAACCATGAGAGACTCCACACCAGGGAAAAAACCTTTTAACTGTTCTGAATGCCAGAAAAGTTTAAGACAAAAACACTATTTCACTCAACATGAGTATCTCCACACTGGAGAAAAACCTTATGAGTGCTCTGAATGCCAGAAAAGCTTCTATCGGAAAGCCAGTCTTGCACAACATGAGAGATCCCACACTGGGGAATAGCCTGACAAGTGCTCGGAGTGCAAGCAAGGCTTTGGTTACAAATTACTTCTCACTCTACATGAGCGTACTCACACAGGGGAAAAGCCTTATGGGTGTTCTGAATGTCAGAAAAGGTTTAGTCACAATTACAATCTCAGTCGACATGAGAGAACCCACACTGGACTGAAGCCTTATACATGCTCTGAATGCCAGAAAGGTTTCTGTGAGAAAGCCCATCTTGCTGATCACATAAAAAGCATATACACCAGACAAAAGTAAACCTCTATACTGGGTTTCAGATAAGCTTCTCACACAACCTGACTTTACATGAGACATATTGTCATAATTGCAAAAGGATTAATCAAGAAACTTTTGTCAGATAACTTGGCCTGCCTCAAAAATTGCCCACATGCAACCTCCAGAGAAATGTCAGGGCATAAAAAAATCAAATTGCCACAAAATCCAGAATTTGATTATCTTAAATTTACTTGACTCAAAAAGGTTCTACTCACAGTTGTTAAAGTACAACTAAAATGTGTATCTTGGATACAGTTTTTTGTAAACCTTTTTCCACATTACTGAATACTCAATTTTCATAATTTGATACAACAGTACTAAGTCATAACAAAAAAGTTACTTAGCTTTGATAACACTCTTTCTGATAGCTACTTTATCTAACTGCAGATTCCTCACCTTGGGATAATAAGAGCCTGAAGATCACTCGCACACGTCAGTATTAAACAATGGGGATACTAAGGAATAGTATGAATTACTATTCCAACACCTTCCCTAGTGTTGCACACACTGGAGTTGGAATAGTAAATCATACTATTCCGAAGTACAGCACGCCATCTAGAGCAAGTCGTTGTAATGACTTGCGTTGTAATAGCACTGTGTTGTAACAACCGCGTTGTGAAGGTATCGCGGTGTAATGTCCGTGTTGTAAAGAGTCATATTCCATCCAGATATGGGACCGAAGTGACACACTTGTGCTAAGTAACCAATCCAAACAGTCTGTGGTGTCCAAGCCGCAACGAATTACAAACTTTGCGGCATCACGTCCATCTTCGGTAAACTTGTGTTAGGGATGCCCTAAAGTCGTCTGGAACCGCCAGCAACATTTGAGCCATCATATCCCATAGGTCATGAGTGTAGCAGAAGAGGCAGCTGGCATTGGCTGATCTGACAGCGAGGCTCTTAGAGGAGATCATACACTTGTAAAAAGTTGGAGTGGTTGGGAAGGTATTACGATTCATCTTGCCTGTCTACACCAGTACCACCAAACTCTCAGGCCTAGGGTTCTGTGGGAGAAAGTCAGGGTCGCATGACCCTAGTTTGTGGTGAGGAAAGATTTGTTAGTTCATTGGAGACCCTGATCATGGTTTTGCTGAAGTGCACAAAAGGGTATTATTGAAGGATTATAGAGGTTCTAAAGGTGCCTGGCCTGGTTCGAGAACCTCTGTGAGACCATTTGTGTTTACCTCCATGGTGTGTAATTAATTGTAAGTCAAGTACTTCCACCGGCCTCCACATTGCTACAGTAAAGGAAGCGCTTTCCTCTGTAGCAGGGAAAGGAAGAGAGAAAATTCCAATGCCTAGAGTAGTATATAGCTCACTGACTTCCTGAATTTCCTCTTCATATTGAGGTGGAAAGTCATCTCCTTTATAAAAATTTTCATTTTCCAAGTCGGTGGCAAAAATATTGTGCAAATCCTGGGCCCTGCCACGTGGTAAAGGCTTAGTGTCTGAACTGAACAGTTGCCTGTAGGCTGTGCCCTAGTAAGATTGAAGCACAGCCTCAGTTGAGTTCGAGACAAATTCAGCTCAGAGTCAGAGAGCACAATGCATTGTGACTCCTCCTCTGGTGCTGGAGATGGCGTTGATGCTAAAGGAACTGGCACAGGAGGTGGGGCCGAGTCTGAAGTCAGCACAGATGCCAGTGTGGAACCCAAAGTGGATTGAGAGGGCACAGACTGTGCCAAAGGGTAGACCTGCCAGCAGAAGTCCAACTGTAGGCTTTCATAGATCCTTGGAGCCCTAAAGGGCTTCACATGGAGCTGGTAAAGTAACGAAGAGGCTTAGCATGGCCGAATGAAAGGTCTCAAGTTGCTGCTGTGTTACCAGTGGACCCAGAAATTTGGGGTGCATCGGGATCAAGTTCGAAATCTGCTCTGATCGTTATCAGAAGTGATAACTGGAGGAAAGTTGACACCCTCATGCCTTCTGATGAGTTCAAGAATGGCCATAAACCTGCTAGGAGGTCTTGTGTTCCTTCTTTGACTTACCTAATGACGCAATGAAGATCTTCTGCAGGAAAGACTTCATAAGCAGGAATGAGACCTTCCTTTTGAATTCGACCGGTTACAGTGTGGTGTGCTTCGATATTTGGGGAAACAAAGTTTTACCTCGCAATCCTGTATCGCCTTCAAATTCATTTGGCTGTAGTCGTCACAGGTCCTGGAATCATGTTCCAACTCTAGACACCAAAGGCATACCTTGTGGAGATCTAACACAGACATTTGTTTGTGACAGTACCTACAAGGCCTAGACACTGTTGTTTTGGGAGGTGACATTTTCCTCTGCGCACTGATTTTTAAAAAAAAATTCTGAACCAAAAGGTTTTATCAGCGATGAAGGAATATCTCTGGATCTTGCATGAAGGCGTGGAAAAAAAGGAACTGTTCTCACCACACATGGGTGGCAATTATATGTGGTTCTGAACCTCACTTCTGGAGAGGAACGACATAAGTGTGGAACTGCACAACGCCACCAACCAGCACGCAAGAGTTCTGATTTAAAGTTTCTGGATCCAATCTGGTGCTGGAAGAATAGTCACAAGGTGAGGAATCTGCGATTTGAAGTTTGCATCAGAAAAGATGTATGATGGTGCTTGAGTTATGACTAACTTCCCCTACTCTATCACCCTTTCAGATGCCATACTGATTGTATGTAAGTTGGTCTCTCTGAGGTGGCCGTGGCAGTCTTTCAGTCATGTTTGGCATAAGCCTGATAATGAACCAGCTGTACCATGTATTCAGAGACAAATCTGTCTTGTGACTGACCCTTACTCAATGTTTCTGGCATTTCAGATACATGCCTGACCATGCTTTTTCCTATCCGCCTGCAGGTAGTAGTTCTGACATGCGATATATCCTACTTCAAGTTTTCCTGTCTTTCAAAGGTGATCCTAACAAGTGACTGCAGTGCTTCTAAGCTGCCCCATGCTATATGTGACACATATTTTGGAGTTTCTAGGATGCCGCTCTATAGGACTTTAAATATTCCTGGTCTTCCATTATGAAAATGGTATGCAAATCGCAGCAGGCAAAGTGCTGTTAATTAATAAATCAAAACTGGCAGTGGTTCAGTGACTAAGTGAGTAAGTAAATCTTTATTGCTTGATTAATAAAAATCTTAGCAAACAGCTGCATAATAAAACATTTATATTAAGTAAAACAGCACTTGTTCCAATAAAAGTTACAGTAATTTCATAAAATGCAGAAGTATAAAACTTGCATATAGTACAAAAGATAAAATTATTATTATATGTATTATGTTAGGCACACAATGTCTGCTGGGAGGCCATCCTCCTTGAAGTTCTCCTCAGTTCGGATGTCTATGAAATTAGGTGTAAAATCCTTACCAGATTAGTGGTAAGTCTAAATTTGATCATTCCCAGTGAGTAGATACCAATAAATTAACAGTAGCCTGGATTGCTACGCAGTTTGTTGGGAGGCTGCCAAGATTAATTTTGTTTTCACTCCATTAATGAAATGAACAAAGCTGCAGGCTAGCCAGACATCGAACCCCTCGAAGCAAGCCTTCACCGCCTGTCTGCATGTTCGTATCTGATTTTCATTCAGGCGCGGCTTTAGAAGCTGTCTTCGTTCCAGATCTAAACTCTTACACACGCACAGTAGATGTAAAACGTCCTCTTTTGGGTTGACGCATAATCTGCAGTGGGTAGGTGGATGTGTGCGTTTCCACGGCGGTAAGTGCGGTTTTACCAGTAATATTTCCAGCCTCATTGCCAAAAGGCTTTCTGTAGCCACGAGGGCTGTTGGGAGGGCTTAAAGGACCACAAGACGACGTAGTGTGCAGAATGTGATTAATTCGTGGTCTTCAGACTGAATCAGAATAGTTTGGGTTGTAGAAATCCTGTTCAAACAGAAGGGTAACACACAAAAAATAGGAGATGGCTTCTCTCCAACAGTCCTGGTTCTGGTCCGTCAGGGTCGAGTTCCTCTGTGTCCCTTTCTCTCTTTGCGTGCGGCGGGCAGGGGAGGAAAGAAAAAGAAAACAGGTCGGGGTCAATGACTGGTCTTGTGGCTTGTTTCTCGTCTGTCCTACCGTCACCAGTGCACACGTGCGGGAAGGGTTGTGTGGGACTGTGAGTTTTATTCTATCTTCACCCGAGTGCCCTACCTCCCTGCACCTCCGCACAACCCCCACCAGAATGATCCCCTGAGGGATACTCGCCTTATGCCACGGCCCGTCTTCAGGGCCGTGGCGTCGGGACCCGGGGCGTCTTCTCCCTCTTTCTGCCCGCCGGGTATGAATGCAGTGTATAATACGTTCTTCTTGCTCCATCTCCTCTGCTCTGCCTTCGCCACCCTCCGCTTCTCTGCTTTGCTCCCCACGCTCCGTCCGTCTTCCCCCGAGCTCGCACACCAATTCCTCGTCGTCCTCGCTTTTGGTGCCTCCCCCTTCTGCCTTCGTCAGAGACTCCTCCTTCCTGGCTTGGGCCGACACTAGACCGCTACCCGCTTCCAGTGTGGACGGACTTGGCTCGTTCAATTCCCACTTCTGGTCCGTCCCCGCGCCGTTCTCTCCACACTTCCGGTCTGTCCCCGCGCCGTCCTCTCCACATTTTCCTTCATCCTTCTTGAGAAGCTTGTGCCTAAATATGGCTGTGGTGTGCATCTCGAGTAGCTCGAGGGAAACAATCTTAACCGATTTGTTTACCAAGGCCCTAAAACTGTTATAAGGAAGACCGGATTTCCACAAATCCTATAAAGCGAGCAACCTTATTCCTGACTGAAGGTAAACCATAGCAGGGCAGCCGTTTTTCCTTGTCATCTCTTTCCACAAGTATGAGTTTAATGAACCAGACTTAGCACTCTTTATTTTATACCAGCATTTGGCGTAGATGCCCTTCCGTGTTATTTGCTGCTTTTGTAGACCAAGCTCCAGCCTTATATGTGCTGGAGAGGTGTACTGTGGGAGATTGAATATTATTCTGGCAGCTTTGGTAACCACTTTATCCAAAATTATTTCGTCTTTCCCTCTCATTGATTCGCCTCCATACGTAATATTTTGGCTGAAGCTTTGCTCGGAGTACTTCCAAAAGAGGGATAAGATTGAGGCCAGTTATTTGTGTCCTTTTTGTTTTTTAGCGTAACAGCCAGTAGGGTTCCTTTTCCATCGATGGCCACTTTTTGTTTGTGATACGTACCCATACTGTCAAAAACTATTCCCAAATATCTGTAACTTTTAACCGTCTCCAGCTGCCTACCCCCCACCAGCCATCTGAATTGATTCTTGGTGCTTCGCTGATTAAATACCATAATTTTGGACTTCTCATGATTTATACTTAATCTGTTCTTTTTGGCAAAATTGCTTGTGACGTTTATCAGATGCTGTAGGCCGACTGGGGTTCGGCTGATCAATATCCGGCCGTCGGCATATAGTAAGTTTGAAAGTGCAGTGGTTTACACTCTTGACATGGGGCTACTTGGATAAGGGACTGATTGCTCGCCAGTCCTGCTGACTTTTCAGAGGCAGGAAAAAGAGTGGCATTCATACATGCAATAAACATGCATCGAATGAAGCAGTATTCAGTGTTTTAAAGGGTTGGTGTTTTAGGAATACGTTTTAAATCCAGTAGTTAGCATGGGTCACACTGCACCCAAAAGGCTTTCTTCCTTTGAGTAGGCAGGTATAGTGCCAGAGTTTTTTTTTATGTTTAGGAATGCTTCTTCGAAGAGGCTTTTTCTCAAGTATCTTTTATAGGCTGTACGATTACATAAATTCTTAAGTTTTGGTCAAAGGGTTGCAGAGCTGAGCTTCATCCTCACGAGTTGACTTCCCAGTGTGTGTCTTTCAGTTAAGCTTGGCTTTTACAAACAGATTTGTGTCACTGAGTTTATATTTGGACAGTGGCCTGTCTGAATTTGAAAACCATGCAGAGGAGTTTGAATTTTATTCTCTGTACCATTGGAGGCCATTACAGATTCTAAGCAGTGATGTGACTATTTCTTTAAATTGAAATAGAGTCTGATTACTTGGTTTTCCAGTCTTTGGAATTTTAATATCTCTTTTTTGGTGTTCTGCTGTAAACAACATTGAAGTAGTCCAGCCTCCTTAGCACCAAGGTTCCGGTCAGCTCAATATGGTGAGAAACCTGCATTATCGGGCTTTTCTTCTTTGCAACATTTGCTAGAAAAGAACAATGGATTAAACCCAGACCTTTGTGACTAGGGGTGAATGTTTGCATTGTTCAGCGTTCCGTCCATCAATTGTTCCTTTTGTCGCCCTAAGTGGGAGGGTATGCCCAGATGTGGGTCCCGTGCTCACTGCACCACTGGATTCAAGCTAGCCTAGCTGATGAGGGGTGATGCCCTGAAACTGGTCCCAGGGGGCTTGTTTCTGGTCCATGGTGCACATGGCTTGGCAGTTCGGGCTGGACTGTTCCCATGAGGAACAGGGTCAAGACTGATTTGCATATGGCTGGGTCCAAACTGGGGTGGTGTGGTGAGCAAAAAAACAATGGTAAACCAAGATCTTCGTGACTGGGGGTGAACATTTGCATTGTTCAGCATTCCGCCCATCAGTTGTTCCTTTTGCTTTTAGAAAACCAGACATAGTAGTGAAAAAGAAACTCATTAATATGGCTGTGATTCTAGGTTCCTCTCTGATTACTTTGCCCTTTGTAAGGAGGGGCACACAGTGACAAAATACCCAGGAATGCAATCTGAAATCAATTAAAGAGTGAAACAGAGAAACAGATCTGGTCTGAGTTATCATAGTTAAAAAGAATTAAAGCTTATATAACAAAATCGACCAGCTGCTCATAGAGTTGAAAACATACAACCTCCAAAGAGAAGCTATCTGTGCCTTGAGGCAAGTATAAAATAGTAAATCAATTGCAGCACATTTAAAAGATGAATCTGCAGCGTTAACCAGACATACTATAACTCTGGAACAATCTTCATTCCTCCTAATGTATGCAGCACAAAACCAAACTTGGAGCCCAACAAACTACTGTTTTGATATACTTCAAACTGAAAAACGCAACACAGAGGTAAATACTTTCAGAATTCTAAGCTCCAGAACATCTTCAGTTTTAAAAAGACTTCCTTGTACATTAGAGAATTTACTTAGGAGGACATATTTTGTCCACCACTAGCTCTGGCCCTAGGGTTGATCAAAGTGATTTTCATAGTAACTAAATACATTTTTAGCAATGTACGCTGACTACCTCACTACAGACCAGTAGACTAGGAAACTAAGATTAAGTAGAAGGGCACTTGAATGTGACCAACCCAAAATTATGAAAATATGAACAAGTATTTGTTTAAGCAGCTAAACTTTACAACGTCATCAGTGTGTACTATTGTATACAAAAAAGTTATGGTTGGAATGCTTGAATTAATCTCAGCCTCTGTCCTGACCCTGCATGTATGAAGAATAAAAGGTCCTTTAATACAATTCTAATCCCAATTTATATACAAACATCCCTGCCTAGGGCAGATGGAGTATCCACTCTAATATTGAAATAGCAGATACTAGGGGCTGTTGTACTGATATCCATTTGCAAGCCAACATGTGGAAATTTCCCAACGACTGGTTTGCGAACATGTTAGAAGTTTTTAGTGAGGCCTATACCCTCCCTACGGAATAATTATTGAGTAGGTCGCTACATGTGACTTTCTGCAATTCCCTGAAAATACAGGGATGGATTCCTGGAAGTGACAGCAATCCTGCATTCGTTTTACCGAAATTATTTTTTATTTTTTTTTAGATGTGGTACATAGCCATTATAGAAACATCACCAATAACGAGAAAAAAATGTTTTCAGTTTGGGAAGATTTTGTGGGAAGCATGAATAGGCCCTCTGGATCACTGTATTTCCTGTCTTACCCCTGGGCCACTCCACATGTTTCCCAGAAAGGAAGCTACCCTGATGGAGATATTGGCAAAATGTATGCTATTCTAACTCGGTATATGATTGTTTGCTACAACAATAGTGGTCGGAAACCATTAGTACATGTCATGGTAACTAGCAGGTAGCAGGGCCACTCTCCTTTCACATACCCTTCTAATTGTGAATTGTCATGAGTAAGTTATGCCATTTTGCTAGTCGGAAAGAGTTTTCAAACTCGCAAAAAGGGCACAGTATATCAAAAGACTCTCAAAATTAGGAATACGAAATTAATGTAACTTTACCAGATACATTAATCAGTAAATTATCTGAAATTATTGGATATCAAATTTTACATTTTTTATTTAAATGAGAGAAATAAAGTTAGGTTTCTTGGTCACAAATATAACGTTTTTTAAACAAAGGTGCTATAATAGTTTTTTCTACATTTACCATAATGGCTATCTCTACAGTAACCACATCTCACAATCAAATCATGCTTGTTCTAATGAAAATGCTAAATGATATAAAAGAAATTAGGAAATGTACATCACCTTTTTACTTGGGAAGCTTCAAGCTAGAGAGTCAAACTAACTTTTTTAGCGTTATATCAAAATTTTAATAAGTATATTTCAATACGTTTGACAAAGGAATTGGGGATATTTAATGACTGACTGAAATGGGATAAAAAATAACAGACAAACACCTACCCCATCAGGACAAAATAAAGAAGACTTTCTTTCAACAGGATGAGAGATATTTTGCTTATTTCTCTCGAAATTAAGTTTGGAAATAGCTCTAATTGAAATAGTAAACTGTAAACCTAGCTATTTAATTTTAGCATCACTCCAGATTTCATTTAAAACATCATATATACCTCTAACACAGCACTTGTTCAAAGGTAGAATTTTGGATCTATAAATTTAATGTATTGTTAAATATATTTGCAAATACTGTCATTGCTACAAAGAAACACGTAAAGAAGTCTCTTGGTGGCTAACATGCCATACGTAATCATAGGTTTTAGATCTCATTTCCCGTTTAGGTTACAAAGTGGTTTTCTTTGTTCTTCTCTAAACCACTATAATAAATCTATTCAGTCCTTTAGACTTTCTTTGTTTGTCCCTGGTTCTATTGCGGATGATAATCTACATTTATACTATGTTCAATTCCACCCAGGGCCTCTAAAACCTATTTATTATTGAGCTCAATTACTAATATAGGAAATAAAACTTTAATACAAATATAGAGCCTTTAAGTATTATGCTAAGTCAATTTATGGAACAAAATATGAAGGACAAATCTGAATACATCTAGATCTATAAGCACAACCCAACCACTCTATTTTCCAACAATAGATGAGCTCTCACTATTCTCTGGGTATAATTAGCTCATATTGCATTTTGTGTTGCTCTTGTTCTGGGTCTGTTGGAAATATTTTCTGTATGATATTTGATTGCCCAAAAGTTAATTAATTCTGGTTTCAAATTTTATCAAAGCTTATTTTTATTTTTGTACATATTAATATGCTCTTCTGTTTCGTTATGTTTAGTTGGGCAGCAGATTTAGAAATATCATGTTTTTCATCCCGAGGTAAAATTGTACATATATTCATTGTTGTTGGGAAGAGAACAATAATCAGTGCTGTGATGCTCAGTGGAATGGGATAATGAAAGTGGATCGAATACAAGTTTATAATTTGGAACCTCTTCTCCAAAACACATTCAGCCCATAATCATTAGTCAAAGATTGCTGATTAGATTAATTAGCCTCCTTGAACAGACAATCCTATTTCATTCAAATTGGACATTTCTCTTTATAAAATGTTTGTTGCTCAGTATATTTTTCCATGTATTTTAATATTTGTACTGTATTTCTCATTGAAGAATAGTTATATGTTATTTTATATTTAGAAAACAGTATATAAATGACACCTCTTTCTCCAATCTTCTCTACCAGATAGATAGATAGAAAATGTCTACTTTTAAGCTTTTTCAGGATGTCTTATTAAGAATGTTGCTCTTCTTAACTGTTATGTTACAGTATGTTGAAATTTAGAGATTTTCTTTTCGCTTACATGTATCCCATCTGATGTTTATTAATCAACTTGTTTATTATGTTGTATTGGTCAATACATTTTATAAAACTTTAAAACAATTAGTGATGTGTATTTGCATTTGCAACTTTGGCAATGTAATGCAGTTGTATTTTGCTAACGCTCCACATTCCATGTATGTTTATACAACAAGTAATGGTCATTGATGTGGAAGACAAATGTAGGTGGAAGAAAAGAAGGAGGAAGACTTATTGGGAGCCAAATAAAGGAGCAACCCTTTAAAGTTAAATTCAAGAAATTTTAGTAACTTTCAGTTTGACTTCTTAGCAAACCAAAAGGAATCGAGCCCTCTTCGACAATAAAGGTATTGGTGTGGGTTAAGGAAAGAACTACATATAGAACTGATAGACTGTATCCGCTTTGTTCGAATAAAACATTTTTTGTGAGAATACAGAGGTGAGCCCAAAAGGTTTGAGGATCCTGTCCTTATTTATCTCTCAATAGATAATTTCCTGAACATTGTAATTTCGGAGACTCCAGACATGAACCTTGAAAGACTGATGATCCAGGACTAATTTATCTAGTTTAAGATAATCTCCAGGAATATTAGGAAGTGGAAGGTGAAATCAGTGGTTAGTGAGTTTCTAGAGTATCTTGAGCTGCATTATATAGTATTACTAAAGGAAATCTGATGGCCTATAGAAGGATTTCAATACTTCAAAGATTAGATACAGTCAAAACGCTCTCTGCTAGAGGTAGAGCAAAGGGTGGTTTTTTGGATATGGTACAGGATTTCTAGGGTATCAGGTGGGTAGGACGACAAGTTTGTACAGGGCATTGTCCTTGTCCCACAAAGATATGCAACAGCAAGTGACCTGTTGGCTAATGGCTGAAGGCGAGGACGCGTTCATGAAATAGTTTGTACATATCTCATCAGCAGCAATATGCTTGCAGGACTATGTGGATGATTTTAAAGCTGGGATGAAAGAAAAGAATGGGGCAAGAGGACATTCAGTAGATACAAGATGAGAGTGATTTTAAGCCAGTGATTAGTTAGACTTAATTCTATTGAAAAAAACAGCGAAGGGGAGGATTATCGCACTGGATTGCATTCATAATGCTCAGTTCAATCTCTGACATTTTTGCAGTGCCTGCTTATCTCTCACATACAGGCTTCTCTGTATTAGTACTTACAAAAAAAATTATTAACAGTTACTAATTGTTTTATTTAAGTCTTTTAAAGTTCATGTCAAAGTAGGGTGTCAGAGTGCTTCACATCACACACATATACATTATATGTTCCTCTTCCCTTCTGAATGTTCCTCCGCCCTGTCCAGCAGCAAATCACCATCTTTGGTGTGCTTCTACCCTACATCTCAAACACATCTTGGGATAATTTTGCTGGTGCCAGGCCATTGGGGAGTACAGTCTTCTCATGTATAGTATAAGTCCCTGGGACCCCTTCACTGCTGAGGCCTCTAGCTCCAGGTCAGTGGTCATTTTAGTGCTGGTGCTGGGCACTCTTAGAGTACAGACCTCACATGTGGAGCTTGAGTCTCCTGGGTCCCTGCTACACTGTTGAGGCCTCCAGCTCTGGGTCAGTGGTGTTGTTAGTGCTGGTGTTGGGCCATAGGGCAATACAGTCTTCTCATGTGCAGCTCAAGTCTCCTGGGTTCCCCCTGCACTGTTGATGCCTGCGGGTCAGTGGAGACGTTAGCGCTGGGGCCGGGTCCTCATAGAGTACAGCCCTCGCATGTGCAGCTCAAGTCTCCTGGGTCTCTGCTGCACTGTTGAGGCCTCCAGCTCCGGGTCAATAGAGTTGATAGTTCTGGTGCCGGGCCCTCATGGAATACTCAAGTCTCCTGAGTCCCTGCTGCACTGCTGAGGTTTTGGGTTGGCACACCCACCCCTCCAATCACTTAAGATCTCAGTTGCCATTTAGTCTAGGTGCTGCACTACAGCAGAGAGCCCTCCTAGTTGTGTTTATGGCTCTGTTCCGTGGCCCCTCAATGGTACTTCCTTCCCTGCCGCTATGTTGTCTTCCTGAGGTCAACAGGCCCTGAGCCTTGGAAGTTCCTCCTGTTTATATAATTTTTCGATAGTTTGCCCTACAGTGTGGAGCAGGCTTGGGGTCCCGTGATTAACAATACATTTTAGCCTCTTGCATGAACTGCAAGGGATGGTTTTGGAAAGAGAATCAAGTAAGCACAGACACTTGTTCAGTGAGAAATTTACACCTGACTTATACAAGATCCCTGTGTCACTTATGCTGAAAAAAGTATCTCATCCTCAAAACAACATTTTAGTCAAGAATATTAATTTAATGTTGCATTGCCTTTCCGGAATGTGTCTATACAGGCCGGGTGACCTCTGTCCTGAAATGTCCATCAACTGGAGTGGTCCAACATTACTCTCTTTTCTTAGGGTGTCTATGGGTCAAGCCATTTCCAGTGACATTTTTTAACTGATTCTTTTGGCCTGTACACACTTTGTAAGAATGAGCACCAGTGCTTAATTTGTAAAAGAATCAGGCCCTGATTATGAGTTTGGCAATCCGACCGCCACTGCGGCAGTCGGTAGAACACACAGCCAAGCCGGCGGCATCCCAACTGCTGTATTAGGACACTATAGCCTGGCTGGCGGTGTGTTGTGGCAGTGGTACGGCAGCGGCATGCTTCTGCTCATGAGGAGAGCCTGAAGCACATGCCGCCGTAGTGCAGCACCAAATGCACGTCGGGCGCACTGTTGCCATGCACCGTATTGTGCATAGCAAACAGTGCGCGCATAACAGTGCTGGCATAGGGGGTACAGGGGGCACAAACTGTGCCTCAGTCACAGTTCCCAATGGGCTAAAATGCCCTGAGGTCCTTTTTGGGGCACCTTCCCTGCCTTTCTGCCAAACTTTTTATGGGAGGGGGTCCCTGCCATGAAAAAGTAGGCGGAAAGGCAGGTCGTGATCCTGGCCGACTCGCGTCCTTCTTCATTGGAAAATAAATTACGGTGTACATCTTGCGCGTGTGCATGCACACTCGCAAGACATATAACGTAGTGTTTTTTTTAATATAGGACGCGAGAGGAGCAGGATGGAGAGCGACCAGGCAGGGGAGGCGGCAGATACACAGGTAAGTGCCTTCTTTTTATCATTTTAAAGCATTTGGGAGGGGGGAGGGAGCAGCAAACTCCGCAGACGGAGCAGAGTTACCCGCCCAGGGTTACCCAAAATGGAAAATTCCCAGCTGGACCTTTTCTGCCGGAGTTGCTGTTACAGTGCTCCATCATGATGTGCTGCAATTGATTGGCCAAGCTATTCAGCACAGTGCTATTCAGACTACCCACCTGTTGGCAGACATGTTGACCAGTTGTCAAGCAACTGGTTATATGTGTGTCACTGTACACTGGTTCTTTTTTGTAGGGGTTAGGCAACACCTGTCAGCAGATGGCAGCGCTGAAGGAAGTTTTAAGGGCATTCAGTGGCACACACAGTAGCGATGTTCAGCTTGACACTGTAAACATCATGGAAGAGTTTAACAGCAAGATTTTTTAATGTCTTTGACCCTGAGGTCTCGGATTGGATTGCTGCCGTGGACAATGGCAGTAATATGGTCATGGCTATGACAGATGTTGCAAATGTCATGGTTCTGTGTTTGGCGCATTGCATCAACCTGATGGTGCAGGACTTTCTCAAAAAAAGAAGGCATATTCAGCAACATGTTGGACGCCTGCTGAAGAACATGCACTCATTTCATTCATTCTTTTAAAGCCCAGAACCAATTGAGGATCATTCAGCGTGCTAATCAAGTACTGGTTAAAGCCCTCATACAGGAGGTGGCAAGACTTTGGACCTACTACATGCTGCAATGTCTGTTTGAGCAGGACAGACCAATCACTGACTATGTCCCTCAAAGAAGAGGGGATGCAACTGGGAAAAGCATGACAATGGAGGCGGACAAATACTACTTTTTATGTTTAAATTTGTTTTATTGTGCTGCCAGTACATAATACACATCATATAGCTGAGTTGGCGTCAACATTCGGCCGTTCTCAGTATCTCTCCAGCTTTAACTAAATCCCCGACCTCGTTAACTCCCTCCATTGCCACCCTTTCCCCGGTTGCCGGCTGTGACCATCGTGCTTCCGCCGTCATGGGTTACAAAGTCTGATAGATGTCAGTGGGTTGGGGGTTCGGTCAGGCGCAACAACTTTAGATATCTGGGGCACGTGACCTCGGTGAATTCTTGGGATAGGAGTACTATGAATGGGTGCCATGTAGCCCTAAAAGTGTCTCCCCCTGGGTCAAGTGAAGTTGCTAGTCTTTCCATTCCAAGGAGGTCCCAGATGCTGTGCAGCCAGGCAAGTCTTCTGAGCACCAGAATTGGCTGGTGGGCCACACGCAGTGCCAGTGTAATATGTCTGCCTCGTTTGGAGCAGAGCTGGTAGGTGAGCAGACTGGGAAGCCCCAGGATTGTCTAGGAGGGAAACCTAAGGAGCTGGGTGTCGAAGTGCGTGTCAATTTCTGTTAGGATCTCTTCCCAGAAGGCTGCTAGTCTAGGACACTCCCAAAGAATATGGACTAGGGTCCCAGGGGAGTTGCTACATCTCCAGCACTTATCCCCTTTAGCTGGGTCGATTTTATGTGGTCTGGCTGGGGTTCAGTACCAGTACGAGGCAATTCTCACCACCGTTTCTGTACTGTACTTAGGTGTCGTATGTCTCGCCCTATGTTATATATCTTGCCTTTCCTTCTGTGTTAATGGGTGACCTAGCTCCTGTTCCCACCTCAGCTGTGCCAGAGTTTTTGTATGTGGTTCTGAGCCCAATAGAAATTTGTATAGGTCTGTGACCATTCGTTTGCCTGAGTCCTTGCCAAGGAGCCACCTCTCAAAGCTGGTTAAGGGTCTCTGTGCAAAGTTCCTGATTGCCGGGTCCATGACCCAATGTCTTATTTGTGTGTTTCAGAAGCTGTCCTCCTCTGGAAGCCCAAGGTCTGCTTTCAGCGTATTGAATGGGATGGGGCCTGTTTCATCAAAGAGGTGTCCCACAGATCTGTTGCCTGGCCTCTGCCAGGCTTCAAAAGCCCTGCTGTGCAGGCCCGGTGTGAAATCTGGGTTTCCTACTATTGGGGTTAGCGGAGAGGGGAACGATGTCAGATTAAGCTTAGTCCCCACTGTGTTCCAGACCCTCAGCAGGGGTGCCGTAATGGCTGAGAAATATAGGTTGGGGGCCGGCCCACCTTCTTCATAAAAGGGATCTTCCACAAGGAGGTCCCCGCCAATGCCCTATCCATAAATAACCATGATTTTTCCGATTCGGGCCTGGACCATCCACTATGGATCGTAGCTGGGCTGCCTAGAAATATTGTTGAAGGGATGAGATCTCAAGACCCCCCTCCCTTGGACTGCGCCAGCTCAAATTTTGCTTCATCCGAGGCCCGGATTCTCTACAGGCCTTCTGTAGAGATTGAATCGTCCCATGTGGGGGCCAGAGCAGCAGGGTCAGGAACACGTACAGTACCTTAGGTAGAATCGTCATTTTAAGGGCAGCTACCTGTCCCAGCCAGGATAGCGAATATGGCTGACAGCGGAGCAAGTCCGATTTGACTTTATCCACCAGGTCTTTATAGTTAAGTGCCTACGTCTCTTGGATGATTGGTAGAAGCTGAATGCCTAGATAGCGGATGCTGGAGCTCCAGCGGATCGAGAACAATCACGTGAGGTGCACCTGTGTGGTCCAGGGCACCGAAAGACTTATTGCTTGGGATTTAGAGATATTGGTCTTGAGTCCGGAGACTGCGCTAAAAGCCTCGATCTCCTGTAAGAAGCTCACGAGAGAAGACCTGGGATCGTATCAAACTATTACATCATCGGCATACAGGGTGGTTGATAAAGTGCTCCTCTCCCCCAAAGCATACCTCTTTAATTTCAGGTGAATCTCGGACCCTCTGTGCAAACAGCACCAGGTAGAGCGCAAACAAGAGGGGGGAAAGGGGACATCCCTGTCGCGTCCTGTGGCGGATTGGTAATCAATCAGAGTTCCTGCCGTTCACTCTAACCAGCCTCTCGTATTTGCTTAGTACCCAAGTCCGAAATCTGTCTCCCAGCCCAAAATGGTTCAGGACCTCAGCCAGGTTAGGCCAGTGTACCCTATCGAAGGCTTTCTCTGCATCGATGGATAGAAGCATGATCTCTCGTTGGTTGCTTGACGCTTTGTCTATCAAGTGTAACAGCCTCTTTGCGTTGTCGGGACATTGCCTGTTGGGCCGATCAGTCCTGGCATCGGGGGGGGGGGGGGGGGGTACAGCCTCACCGCTAGTATCCCCGTAAACAGTTTTGCATCGACATTTAACAGCGAAATGGACCTATATGACCCGCATTATCTCCTGTCCTTGTACGGTTTTGCAATTACTGTGATAGAGGCTTCAAGCATTGACGGGGTAATGACACGGGACCTTGAACACTCTTGCGAGGGGGGAGCCAGCAGACTGTGGTACGTTTTATAGAAAATGGCAGAGAAGCCGTCCGGGCCCGGGGACTTATTTGTTTTTAGCCTCTCTATCACTGTTATAACCTCCTCTATTCTGATAGGGCCATCTAATTCCGCTGCCTGATCCGCCATTGCTCTGGAGACTCGTGCTCCTTCTAGGTAATCTGGGATGGGCTCAGAGGAGAGTCTCTGTGCTGCATACAGGTCTTTATAGAATTCTCCGAACCGGGCAGCTATTGCCTCCTCTCCCACTATCTCCGCCCCAGGTTCCGAGCTCAACTGCTCTACCATATGGGCCTGTCGATTCCCACTCAATTTATTTGCTAACATCCTCCCGCTCCAGTGTAAAAAGCGAGCTTGAGGTGTAGGAGTGAATTTTCGGCGAGGTCTAGGTCTAGGCCCGTCAGTTGTTTTCAAGCTGCCTCCAGTTGTCTCCACACCCTAGGGGCCCCTGTACGATGATGTATGTTCTCCAGCTCCCATACCTGGGTCTGAAGTTTTTCCAATATCTCGCCATGCCCTGTTGTCTGCCGCTGATATCGCGATCAGTACCTCTCAAATCACCGCTTTCAAAGCGTCCCATGTCATCGCTGTGGGGGACTTTGGTGTATCGTTCACCTCCCTCCACTTCTTGGATCCCCTCTGGGCGGCAGAGTAGGGCTTCCCTCAGTCTCCAGGTTTTGGGTATTCGCCCCTTGGGTGGGAGAGTAAGATCTAGTACGACTGCTGAGTGTTCCGATAAGGAACAAGGGTCTATCTCTACTGAGACTAATGCCTCCTGAACCCCAGGAAGCAGTCTAATCTGGCATGTGATCTGTGAGTGTGTGAATAAAAGGTGTAATCCCTCGAGGTCGGGTAATGTTCTCTCCACAGGTCCCTCAGTCCCATGTCGCGCACCCATCCCCGGGTCCCCTCGCTTAGGGCTCCAGTCGCTCCAAGGCGGGAGATGGAACGGTCTAGATCGTTATTGAAGACTTGTTTAGGTTGCCCCCCAGGATCATCCACTCATCCTGCGTCGCCATTATGTCCCCTATTGCCTCTTGAATAAACTGTTCCTGCTTCTTATTGGGAGTATATATAGAGGCTACTAGTATGGAATGTGAACCTTAGTGCATTCAATACCCCAATAGACGACCCTTTGTCCCCACCTTCCCCTGGAAAGCGCGTGAGAATAGGATCACTACCCCGGCTGCTTTATGTACAGTGGAGGAAAAAAAACATTGTGGGAAGGCTCTGGACTTGAGTATGTTCCAGTCCCTATGCAGTAAGTGAGTCTCCTGCAAGAGGCATATGTCCCCGCATGAGTGTTCGAGGTATGACAGCACTGCTTTTTTGTTTGACTGGGTTATTTAAGCCTTTGACGTTGAGAGTAAGTAACCTCAAGGGTTTAGTGGGTGTGGTCATGGTATGGTGTATGGAGACCTCTCATCAGGCCAGTCCGGTTACCTCCGAATTTCCCTGTAGTGCAGCGCAGGTGAAGCAAAATATAATGTGCGTGTGTATAGGCTAGCACCCATAAACAACCCCGAAAAAAAAGGAGAAAAATAGTGTCCCTGGCATGGAGGTGTCGCGTAGTTTGTCATCCCATTACCAGTGATGTAGTTCCTATGCGGGTGCAGTGATAGGTCGCAACCAAGTCTCTTGATCTCTTGGTCTTGTGTCCTCCTCTCCCGCCCGCCGCCGGCTCTCCTTTTGATGACGGAATCCTCATGTTTTGATGCTCGCTGTGGTGCCCTTAGAGACCTCATCCAACACTGCTTTCCTCTCGGGTGCCATGGCTTCTTAATCCGGGCCTGAGCTCTTGCGTTCCCTAGGGACTCTCAGCCATCTTCCTCCTTCCTCCTGGTTGTGCCTGCTTGCTTGAGTGGGTCCTCTTGTGTCTTCCGCTTGTTCTATTTGGAGCAATTCACATGCCTCTGTCCGCGATCTTAGCTGTCGCAATTGGCCCTGCCTTCGAAACACCAGGCGGAACAGGTGACCCCACGAGTAGGCCACCTTCTTCACCCGTAGGAACGTTGTGATCTGCCTGAATTCGTTGTGCTTCTGGAGTGTTGAGGCCGCCAGGTCTTGGAAAAGGTGGACTGTCTGGCCTGAAAAACTATTTATTGAGCCTCTCGGGCCTTCTTGAGGATCTGTTCCTTCAGGGGGAAGCTGGGCACACATGTTAGGATGTCTAAAGGGCGGCTCCTCCCCGACCCCCAACCTCCCCGACCCCCAACTGCCCACTCTATGGGTTTGATCTAGTCAGATCTCGTTAGGTGCTGTGTCGACCAAGATGTTTTTGAATAGACTAATGACATAAAGTTCAATGTCTTCTCCCTCCACATCCCGTGCAACTCCACGGATACAGATGTTGTTCCGCCTGGAGCAGTTCTCTAAGTCTTCCATATGCGCCTGTAGGTCTAATTGCTGTTCCATGAGGTGAATAATCTCCTTTTGCAGCTGTTCTATTTCTTCTTCATGTGATGTGTCTTTTCCTTCTAGGGCGTCCACCCTGTCCCCGATGTCCGTCACCCCCTTGCGGATGGCCTGCATCTCTCCTGTGAGGTCTCTCTTGAACGCCAGAAGATCTTCTCTTAGGCTTAGAAACAAGGTCTCCACGTATGGGCATGTTACCGGTGCCTCTGCATCGTCCTGCGATGGGGAGGCCACCTTGCTCGGCCCGCTCTTGCTTTCTCCCTCTAGTAGGCCCCCATTTTCAGGAGCATATAATTGATTGATTCCCCTTTCTTCACTGTGGCGGTCGCCATTGGGGAGGCAGTGATGTTGGTCTGTTTATGCTGCTGTACTAGGTCCTCTTCTCCAGCTCCAGTTCAGCCTCCGTCCGTGAGAGTGACCAGTGTGGCAGTCTCCAGCTGCCTCGGTACACGGACCAATTCTGCCTGAGTTACGTCTCTCGCCTGGAGGCCTACCTCCCTCTCGCTGACCAGGGGGACCTCCTATGTTGGGCCTCGCCTCTTTGTGCCTCTCTCCCAGCTAGTATCCCCAGTCTGGGGCAGTTCACCTCCTTCTTGCCCTGTAGAATCTGGGGCCCTCCCCAGTTGGGCCGTTGCTACTGAAACCGTCCAGGCTGGCTAGAAGGTGGGGGGGGCTCAATCTTGCTAGAGGGCTCTCCGCAAGTCCCAGTCTATGCACGAGGGTGTCCAGGGCGCCAGGCCTCATGCTCAGGTGACCTCGCCAGTCTGCCCACCAGTGCTCCCCCTTCAGGTTTATGTAGGCTGCTCAACCTCTGCCATTTATCCGGCCCCCACTGCGGTACTCACGGTCTCTGCCGCAGCTCTTGGGTGTCGCTGGGGCTCAGTGATGATTCAGGGGCAGAATCTGCCGTGTGGGGGCCTGCAATCTCCTGGGCTTCTCCTCCGGTCCCCTTCTCAGTTCGCTGGGGCATGTTCAGGGAACTCACCAGGCCCCCGTTCAGCTGGATCAGTGCAATCCCCCTGGGGCTGGGGCTGCTACTCTTCCTTCATTGCGAAGAGCGCAAGCCTCTGTCAGCTTGTCGCCCGGGTGTCCCGCCCGCTCCGCCTCTACAGCCAGGTCAGGCGCTATACTCCGGTCGCGTTTCTGCCGTGCCTCTCCCCCTTCTTGGGTCGCGGTCTCCGGCACATCGATCGGCTAGGTAGCCCCGCCTTCCCGCTGTCGCAGATTAATGCCTCCTCGAGTCTGCAGTACAGGCTGCCGGTCTCCGTCAAAGTCGGAGGTCCATCGGTGCTGGATTGGGCGTTAAGGCCAGCGGCGGGCTGGAGAAATGAGCAAATCGTCTTACTCAGCCACCATCTTTGCCACGCACCCCCATACTACTTCTTTTGGAGCTTTTCACATGGGAAGTGAGAAAGGGGGATCGTACGATAAGCCAAGCAATTCCATTGGTGCATCTGCTACAGGACTAGTTGAAAAAGGTGGCACAAAGTTTTGCCGGTATGAACGAAGAAGCATATGAGTTGGTTCAGAGCTTTAGCCTTTGCTTGGCTGTTAATACAAGGCTGCAAAAAGGCATTGTGTCCTCTAAAGAGTACATCTGTGCCACAATACTTGATGCACTGTACAAAAAAATACTGGCCACCTTCATCTCTTTTTCAGAAGGGGATGTTTCACTCTACAAGACTTGGATTGTTGATCAAGCAAGAGACCTTGAAGAAGAACTGCTTCAAGTTAGAGGCCCAAGCACAATTTCTGGCATGCAGCCCTCAACCTCCAGTTAGGGCGGTGCTGTTGTCTCGCAGCCAACACCAGCAAGAGGAGAATCTGACCCAACCTCTGCAATGGCTTGATTTCAAGTGGCAGGGCTTAAGTCAAGTGCAGGGGGAAGGCAACAGCGGTCAAGCAAGTGGCAGTACCAGTGCCCATTCATGGGATGGTCCAAGAGTATCTGGGTGACCCAGAAGAGGTCTACCCAGAGCAAAACCCATTGGTCTATTGTTATGGGAAGATGCGACAATGGCCAGAGCTCAGCAGGCTGGCATTAAAGTATCTGGCGTGTCCGGTAGCCAGTGTGTCTTCTGAGCGTGTGCTCAGGGCAGCTTATGCAGTTGCTTATGCAGTTTTCACAGTCAGAATATCGAGTCTCTCGCCTCAAAACTTGGAGAGATTGACCATGATTAAAATGAACCAATAGAGATTGATCATGATTAAAATGAACCAACACGTCATACCACAAGATTACACTGTTCCTAAAGCAGCACATGAGGAGGATGAGGGCTATCAAGTCTGCTAGCTGATGAACTTCTGGGCGAACCCCCTGAGTTTGAGGACATACTCTACTTCCTTCACTAAGTAGCCAACAACAGAAGAACTTGTGTATGTATGTGTATATATATATATATTCACTGAAAAAAAACATAGGTTTCAGAGACGTTATAGTTAGAAATTAGCATTTAAAAAACCTTAGAAATTCACAGAAAAAAACATAGGTTTCAGGGGTGTTATAGTTAGCTGCCCATTTCACTCGTACAAAACCATAGAAATTCCTCCGTTATAGTTAGTTCTGCTAACTATAACTCACGCGCCCGCACTGCTGATGATGTCACATATTGCATCATTCATGACATGGTCAGTGACATCACTGATGACATCATCCACTGAATGTGGTTTAGTTTGAAATTTAAATATGTATTGTATATATACCAATCTGTATTGAAGATTGAGTGGATATATAACTGTCTGGATGGAGGATTTAGTAGCTGTCTGACTGTCTTTTTAAGTGAGTAATTAAAAGTGTCTCACTTAATACATGGATTATTAACGAAACTATGTGAATGTGTGCAGCACTGTCTCTGTTGTTGTATAACATGCTGCCTCAGTTGGTCACTAACTACATGAGTGTGTATATTAGTTATTGATTAGTTGGGTGAGTATTTGTATGGGACACTGAGTTTGTGTGTGGTTGGATGGGGTGTGTGTAACTATGCATAGATGTGTGAATGGTTGATTGACTAGGTGTATGGGTTTAAGAGTGCATGTGGAAACAGTTGGTTGGGTGACTGAGTGTATTTATTTGTGTGTTGGTGAGCGAATATATGTTTAGTTGTACATCTTCAACAAAGTAAAAAAATAAAAGGCATTGTATGTGAGAGTTGGTGTATATAAATAAGTTTGTGTAGGAGTCAGTGATTGTGAGAGTAAATATATGAATGAGTGTATATTTGTAATGGTGCTTTTTTAACATATTAACGATGAGTTACTATGTGTTTGAATAAATGAGGTGTCGTTGGATAATTGTGTAAGTGAGTAAATTTAAGTGCGATACATTTTTTCATGAGTGAGTAGGATGACTGCATAACCGACTAAGATGACTGCTGATGTGTCAATGTCTATATATGTGTATAAGTGCATTTGATAGTGTTCTATTAATTAATGACTGCATGTATAGATGATTCTGTTGTTGAATGGGTAGTTGCGTGTGTAGACTTAGGAATCAGTGAGTGGGTATGTAGTAACTGGTATTGGTGACACAATGGTTTCAAATATGGTACTCTGTATTTTACAGTGAGTGATGAAAGGTTATAATAGTGTATGATGTGGTGTATCGGATTGTCAAGTGGATGATGTCATCAGTGATGTCATTTGAGATGTCATCAGTGATGTCACTGACCATGTCATGAATGATGCAATATGTGACATCATCAGCAGTGCATTGCGGGCGCGTGAGTTATAGTTAGCAGAACTAACTATAACGGAGGAATTTCTATGGTTTTGTACGAGTGAAATGGGCAGCTAACTATTACACCCCTGAAACCTATGGTTTTTTCTGTGAATTTCTAAGGTTTTTTAAATGCTAATTTCTAACTATAACGTCTCTGAAACCTATGTTTTTTTTCAGTGAATTTCAAAGGTTTTTTAAATGCTAACTTTTAAGTGTGATAGTAGTTATATCTATTTTTTTGTTCTGATTTTCTACAGTTTTTTAACTGTTTATTTATAATTATGTTATTCATTAAATAACATATATTTTTCTGAAAATTGCAAAAAAACATTTTTAATTAAAACTGAAATATTGATTAATTTTCTTGTTTTAATTTTTTATTTTAATATATTGATATCATTTTATTTTTTTAAAAAATCTATTTTTTTTCGCAGTCGCGCACTCAAATTGTACACATCACGGTGGGTGCGCGCATTCTAGCCGCCATTTTAGAAAAGTCATGAAGGATCCGCGTATGGTGTGCGACGGCTGCGTGTTTTTCAGTTACATCATATACATTTAATATCACGTGATATGCGCGATTGGTATGCGACCAGTCTGCGACTCCTGCTCCCGCGCATTCGCGACACATGCGCATTACGGTACAAGATGTTTGCGCGCTTGCGGGTCCCGCGTGACATCATATATGTGCTGGGGCGCGCTGGGTGCGCGACTCCCGCAAAAAAATGTATGTTCCAAAATGATATGTATGTGTCTTTAATATACATATTAAGGCAAGAGATTATGTAAGATATTCATCAAAATAATATATTTGTACTTATAAGAAACTTATATTATTTTTAAATATATTTTCGCGAAGTCGGGTGCGTGCGTCGTGAGTGCAGAAAACCAGGTCAGCAGAGCTGCTGTAGAGCCAGAGGACCAGGTCAGCAGAGCTGCTCTAGAGCCTAAGAACTAGGTCAGCAGAGCTGCTCTAGAGTCAGAGAACCAGGTCAGCAGTGCTGCTGTAGAGCCAGAGAAACCAGGTCAGCAGAGCTGCTTTAGAGGGAGAGAACCAGGTCAGCAGAGCTGCTTTAGAGCCAGAGAACCAGGCCAGCAGAGCTGCTTTAGAGCCAGCGAACCAGGTTAGCAGAGCTGCTTTAGAGCCAGAGAACCAGGTCAGCAGAGCTGCTTTAGAGCCATAGAACCAGGTCAGCAGAGCTGCTTTAGAGCCAGAGAACCAGGTCAGTAGAGCTGCTCTAGAACCTAAGAACCAGGTCAACAGAGCTGCTCTAGAGCCAGAGAACCAGGTCAGCAGAGCTGCTGCAGAGCCAGAGAAACCAGGTCAGTAGAGCTGCTTTAGAGGCAGAGAACCAGGTCAGCAGAGCTTCTATAGAGCCAGAGAACCATGTCAGCAGAACTGCTTCAGAGCCATAGAACTGGGTCAACGGAGCTGCTTTAGAGCCAGAGAACCAGGTCTGCAGAGCTGTTGTAGAGCCAGAGAACTAGATCAGCAGAGCTGCTCTGTAGCATAAGAACTAGGTCAGCAGAGCTGCTCTAGAGCCAGAGAACCAGGTCAGCAGACCTGCTGTAGAGCCAGAGAAACCAGGTCAGCAGAGCTGCTTTAGAGAGAGAGAACCAGGTCAGCAGAGCTGCTTTAGAGCCAGAGAACCAGGTCAGCAGAGCTGCTCTAGCTGACACTGACACTGACTGACTGACACTGACTGACACTGATTGACACTGACTGACACTGACTGACTGACACTGATTGACTGACACTGACTGACTGATATTGACTGACATTGACTGACACTGACACTGACTGACTACTCTCTACTACTGACTCTCTACTACTCTCTACTACTCTCTCTCTACTACTCACTCTCTACTACTCTCTACTACTCACTCTCTACTACTCTCTACTACTCACTCTCTACTACTCACTCTCAACTACTCACTCTCTACTACTCTACTACTCACTTTCTACTACTCACTCGCTACTACTCTCTACTACTCACTCTCTACTACTCACGCTCTACTACTCTCTACTACTCACTCTCTACTACTCTCTACTATTCACTCTCTACTACTCACTCTACTACTTTCTACAACTCTCTACCACTCACTCTCTACTACTCTACTACTCACTCTCTACCACTCTACTACTCACTCGCTACTACTCTCTACTACTCACTCTCTACTACACTCTCTACTACTCTCTCTCTCTACTATACTCTCTACTACTCTCTCTCTCTACTACTCTCTACTACTACTCTCTACTATTCACTCTCTACTACTCACTCTACTACTCTCTACTACTCACTCTACTACTCTCTGCTGCTCTCTAGCACTCACTCTCTACTACTCTACTACTGTCTCTACTACTCTCTCTCTACTACTCTCTCTACTACTCACTCTCTACTACTCACTCTACTACTCTCTCTCTACTACTCTCTCTCTACTACTCACTCTCTACTATTCACTCTCTACTACTCACTCTCTACTACTCGCTCTCTACTACTCACTCTCCACTACTCACTCTCCACTACACGCTCTCTACTACTCTCTACTACTCACTCTCTAATACTCACTCTCTACTACTCTCTACTACTCTCTCTGCTACTCACTCTCTACTACTCACTCTCTACTACTCTACTACTCGCTCTACTACTCACTCTCTACTATTCTCTACTACTCACTCTACTACTCTCTCCTACTCTCTACCACTCACTCTCTACTACTCTACTACTTACTCTCTACTACTCTCTCTCTACTACTCACTCTCTACTACTCACTCTCTACTACTCACTCTCTACTACTCTATACTACTCACTCTGTACTACTCTCTACTACTCACTCTCTACTACTCTCTACTGCTCACTCTCCACTACTGATTCTCTACTACTCACCCTCAACTACTCTCTACTACTCACTCTACTACTCACTCTCTACTACTCTACTACTCTCTCTACTACTCTCTACTACTCACTCTCTACTACTCATTCTCTACTACACACTCTCTACTACTTGCTCTCTGCTACTCACTCTCTACTACTCTCTACTACTCACTCTAATACTCACTCTCTACTACTCTCTACTACTCACTCTCTACTACTCACTCTCTACTACTCATGCTCTACTACTCACGCTCTACTACTCTACTACTCTCTACTACTCTCTCTCTACTACTCACTCTCTACTACTCACTCTCTACTACTTACTCACTCTCGACTACTCTCTCTCTACTACTCTCTACTACTCACTCTCTACTACTCTCTACTACTCACTCTCTACTACTCTCTCTACCACTCTCTACTACTCACTCTCTACTACTCACTTTCTACTACTCTCTCTCTACTACTCTGCTACTCACTCTCTACTACTCTCTACTACTCACTCTCTACTACTCTATTACTCACTTTCTACTACTCTCTACTACTTTCTACTACTCACTCTACTACTCACTCTCTAATACTCACTCTCTAATACTCACTCTCTACTACTCACTCTCTACTACTCACTCTACTACTCTCTACTACTCACTCTCTGATACTTTCTCTACTACTCTCTACTACTCTCTACTACTCACTCTCTACCTCTCTACCTCTCTCTCTACTACTCTCTACCTCTCTACCTCTACACCTCTACCTCTCTGTACATGCACACATATGCACATATGCACATATATATATGCATATGCATTTATATATGTATGTGTATGTATATATACATATATAAACATATCTGCATATCTATATAAATATAAATTCATGCAAACATATACATATACATATATGCATACATATGCATGGTATGTATATGAAATTTTGAAAAACACTAATAAAAGCAAAGCTAAAAAGCCACCTAATTATAAACAGAATTACTTTAACTTAAACGAGGTCGAGACCTATTGCATTTTCAATGCTTGTTTACTTTGGTTCCATCAAGAAGGCATTCAGATGTGACACATTTGCCATAAATTCTGAATGGTAGCACTCTAGTTCCTCATTAGATCACTGTAGCAAAGCTACTGCTCACCATGGAAGTCTGCTGCTGGTATTCAAAGTGCATGTTTCAGTCTGCATGTCAGAACTTTTTAATGAAATAGAAGAGGATTTGAGAAGTCAAAATGTGCCCTAAGTTTTCTTTCTGCAGCACTAATCATAATTTCTATGGCAAAATGAACCCCCTCATTTTGTTCCTTTGCAAATTAAATGTTTTAAATGTTACCACTTTATTCCAATCAAGATGGCTTCAGGTGTGCCATACCTTTGTCATAAGTAAGACTGTTAGCGCTCTAGTTGTTCTTTAAAACACTCTGGGATTTCTGTCATTGGGCTGTACTTGGGCTACATCTCGGTGATATTTGTGCTACATTTGGGCTCTTTTGTCTCTGGTGGCCATCTTGGGAACCTTGTTATGCAGATTCCTAATTTCCTCATTTACTGCAGTCTCCTCAGTAGGCATACTGTCAGTTTTTTACTTTGATTCAATGAAGAAGGCATTCAGATGTGTCACACATTTGCCATAAATTCAGAATGTTAGCACTCTAGTCGCTCATTAGATCACTGTAGTAAAGCTACTGTTCACCAGGGAAGTCTGCTGCTGGTATTGAAAGTGTATGTTTCAGTCTGCATGTCAGAATTCTTTAATGAAATAGAAGAGGATTTGAGAAGTCACTCAAAATGTGCCCTAATTTTTCTTTCTGCAGCACTAATCATACATTCTATGGCAAAATGAACCCTCTCATTTTGTTCCTTTTTAAATTAAATGTTTTAAATGTTACCACTTTATTCCAGTCAAGATGGCTTCAGGTGTGCCATACCTTTGTCATAAGTGAGACTGTTAGCGCTCTAGTTGTTCTTTGGAACACTCTGGGAAGCTGCAGTAGAACACAAAGGAATCAACTGACAGTCTCTGCCCTTGTTGGATGTACATGTTTTACTGAGAATGTCAGACTTCATTCTCACATGACTGAGAAAGATAATGTGAATTTACAGAAAATATGCTCTCAGTTTAGCTTATAGATCACCTTCCAAATCTCTGTGGGAAAAGCATGTGAAAATAGTTTTCTCTCAAACATGATTCATGATATCCCAGCAGAAGGCTTTTTCACACGGTAAAATCACCTTAGAACATACCACAATTCCTAAAATGAGTATGGTACCATCAACAAATGATTTATAATGTAACTAAAGTCTTAAAACCTTCTATTAACTGCAATGCTTTTTAATGAGGTGTTATCATGTATATTGGTCCCAAGATGGCTGCCAACACTTCTTGGATGAAGTGCTGACAGCCAATCAGATCTCACAATGAGATGTGTGGTTAGGCTCCGCCCAGATATGTATATGATTTTACTTTTGATTTTCACAGGAACTACTGAACGGATTTACACCATATATGCAAAAGGCACATGCCTGGCCTGAGGACTACCTCTTTGCCAAATTTCACGTAATTCTGTTCAGCTGTTCGGGCTGTACCTTCGACTAAAGGTCCTATGAAAAAATGCATGGGGAAAACGCGTTTTGGGACCCCCCCTTTTTCTCGGCCCCCGCTTGACGAATCACCCCGAGACTTTCAGGGTAGGAGCTGAACGGAGCGCCCCATTTGTTTTGAAAATTTCGCGAGGATTCGTCAACCGGCGCCAAAGTTATTCAAAATAGAATTTTGAGATTTCCTATGGAAACTAGGTTGTAACTATAACTATCTACTGGCGACCGCCAGTAGATAATGTATGTATGTATATATATATATATATGCATTCAAAACAACTCCCAGCACTTCCTTCCGGCGAACTGACAGAAACGGACCACCAGGACAAGTAAGTGGCAATATTCTTTTATTGTTCCTCATTCCTCATCTCATGACGCGTTTCGGGCATATATATATATATATATATATATATATATATTCACTGAAAAAAACACAGGTTTCAGGGACGTTATAGTTAGTTGGACATTTCACTCGTACAAAACCAGAGAAGATCGGCCGTTATAGTTAGTTCAGCTAACTATAACTTGCGTCACATATTACTTGATGTAATATGTGACGGCATCAGCAGTGCATTGCGGGGGCGTGAGTTATAGTAAGCAGAACTAACTATAATGGCCGAATTTCTCTGGTTTTGTACGAGTGAAATGTCCAACTAACTATAACGTCCCTGAAACCTGTTTTTTTTCTGTGAATTTCTAAGGTTTTTTAAATGGTAATTTCTAACTATAACGTCCTTGAAACCTATGTTTTTTTCAGTGAATTTCAAAGGTTTTTTAAATACTTATTTCTAACTATAACGCCCCTGAAACCTCTGGTTAGGCTGTCCGGTTTTAGGTTTAAACCTAAAATAACTGATAAAACCCCACTGAAAGAGAAATAGCCCTCACCAGTGGAAACATAAAAACACTGAAAAAACACCTGCACAACCACAAACGAAATGACATTCAAAGGGAAAAAGAGAGTGAAAGAGTTATTTTTTTCTTCCTGAAGGGGCCAATACAATGTAATTTTGTTATATAAGCTAGCAGTAAGAAAGACTAGGCTAACATTATTCTGCTTGAGTTTTGGTTTAGCGATGGCACTAAAATATTGTTTCTTCTTCCTTTTGCTTTTTTTCAGTTTCATGGTCTTTGGTCTAAAGATGCAGGATTTAGAAGCATGTTTTAGGTTTTGTTTAATTATTTTATAAACTGTAGAGAATCAGGAAATATCAAAATCATATTTGATATTTTAGCTGCGTTTGATAATTTCACTGATAGGTAAAATGGCTGGTTTCATAAGAATCTTTCCTAATATGTGTTATCACATTTACCCACAGAGAGTGGGTAAAAACCCTTAATACATCAGCCCCAGTTTCTAGTGAGTCAGTATTGATAGTAGGTATATTGCCAACACCTCAGGCTTTAAATATTCAATGCAAGGTATAGTGACAAGTATATGCGAAAAGAGCGCTATCGCCAAGCATCTCGGATAGTGGTGAAAACATAACACCAGACGTTTGGAAAACATGGAACACAGTGTCACTTGGAATGCTCTGCAAAGAAAGGTTCTTTCCAAATTCAACAAAGATTGGAGTGATATTGTTCATATTTGCAATGATTGGGCTATGTATATGAACATTTTGTGTGATGATCTGTCAAAATTGATACCTGAGCTGAAGTGCTTCCCTGCAATAGATCCTTGCCACTAGTTAGATGGTATGCTGGAAGCATCTTTACGATCTTAAGAGTTAATGAGGAATGCTATTGACCTTTTAGTCCATTCTGGTGCACTGTTTTCTTATGCACAGGAACTAAAACGCAAATATTTATCATTTCATGCTTTGTGTGGCTTCAAAGAAAGAGTCATCCCAACTGTGTACCTTAGCTGATGGTTCTCAGTCCAAGGGGCTATGAATGCCATATTATCTATGTGGCAACCATTTACAGAATCTTTGCTGAGTGATGATGCCAAAGGCAAGAATTGTGAGGATCTTTTGTCGCATATTGATAGGGATGTGAAAAAAGTACACTCTACTGCATTCTTAGATTCTTACAGGAAAACATAACTGCTGTAGTGGACATCTAAAAAAAATTAAGTCTGAAAACACCCTTGTCTGCCAAGTGTTCAGCATAATTGGTGTAGATGTGAAACATCTCCTGGAGAGTAGGATGGGTGATACCTTTAGTGATCTTGGCACTGCAACATGTTCAATGTTAGAATGCTTGCCACCTGGTAAGCAAAGCAATGTTGAAGAGCAATTCAGGAAATTTTATTTTGCAATGTATGAGAAATGGCTTGCAATGATGCATAGAAATGTCCCTTCACCACCAGTGACATTTAAAGTCAATGTAACATCACTGTGGTACTCTGTACAAGTTATAGATCCCTCTGTAAAGGGGAATTTCCTCTGTAGTTTCAAAAGTGCTGCTTCATTTTTGACCGCTTCAATAACTCTGAGGGCATAAGCGCCCAGCGCAATGCAGTTGTTGCAGAACCTACCTTGAGAATCACAATCTTCAAGTGCACCAGTATTGGCATGGAAAGCTATGCTAGTGGCCAGGGTTAACAATTTGTATACTGGCTATTTTGGCGTTGGCCTTCTCAAGCACCAATGTTGAGAGGACCTTTTCACAGAAGTTTACATGGAAAGGAAAAAGCGAGCACACATGACCAAAGACTCATTGAATAAGTATTGTATGGTGTACTACAATAAGTTTAATTTGCAAAAATCTATTTGGACCTCATATACACTATACGTACAGTGTCTATATACCATGCGCTATCAGTGTAGAAAGCAAAGAATATTAAAAGCAAAACATTCCATAAACACCAGAAAAACACTGTTTCTGTTTTTAATGGCGCGAAAATGTGTAGCCACTGATAACCACTGTATTTTTTACGCATTGAAATCGCCTGAAAACACTGGAAAAACCCCACCAGAATTTACCAAAAATAGAAACTGAAAACAGGAAAGCCTACCTATGGTTTTTTCAGTGAATTTCGGGTTTTTTAAATGCTAATTTCTAACTATGCCTACAAAGGTAGGACATGTGAAGAAAGAGGAAGAAAAGCGCAGAAAGAAGCAAGACAAATGCAGAAAGAGGCAACAGAAGTCCAGAAAGACGAAGAAAAGTGCAGCAAGAGATGAGCAGAAAGAACCAACAGAGGAGCACAAAGTCCTCCTGTGCCCCCAACTTTTTGCTGACGGGTACTGGTGGTAACTGACTCTGACTAACCAGGCCTAGAGCCAGTGGTATGCTAAAAGACACTTACAATACAGTGAAAATACCTACATACACTAGGGAACACTATGTGTTGGGGTATCCCTGTGATTAGCATGACCTCCTCTGTATTTGCCATGAGTTACTGCCTGGGTCATTGCATGAGTACATGAGTAGTGACTGGATGATTAGAGTGCTGCAAAGAGAGTGTATGGTGAATTTATAAGTGCTTGGGTTTTGGCGGAGTGATTGGATAAGTACATGGTGCTCGCTGGGTGATTGAAGGAGTGCATGGGTAGTGACAGGGTGATGGTTGGACTGCATGGGTAGTGCTCAAGGTATTGTAGCAGTGCATGAGTTAGTGCATGGGTCATTGCATGAGTGTATGGGTAGTGACTGGATGATTAGAGTGCTACAAGGAGAGTGCATGCTGAATTTATAAGTGCTTGGGTTTTGGCGGAGTGATTGGATAAGTACTCACATGTCACATCAGGCCCGCCCCCTCCCTTCACCACTGTGCAAATGCGCCCCCAGGCGGGTTTTAAGTTGGGGGATTAATTCCCCTTGAATCCTGAGGGTCCCTGGGGGCCAACGAGCCCACCAGGTACCTCCAGTAAGTGCCATAGAGCTGCGTTGCAGAGAGGTGGTCCAAGGCCATGCCCCTTTTTACATCGCTCTTTAACGCAGCTCTGTGGCGCTTACTGGAGGTACGAGGTGGGCTAGTTGGACCCAAGGGACCCTCAGGATTCAAGGGGACTTAATCCCTCAACTTACAATGCGCCAGAGGGCCCGTTTGCACAGTGGTGAAGGGAGGGCGTGGGGCCTGATGTGACAAGTGTACAAACGTGCCCTGTGGCGCGTTTTAAGTTGGGGGATTAAGTCCCCTTGAATCCTGAGGGTTCCTGGGGCCCAACTAGCCCACCAGGTACCTCCAGTAAGCGCCACAGAGCTGCGTGGCCCCTCCCCTTTTTACACCTCTCTGCAACGTAACAATGCAATTGCCATCAAGTGCTATATTAGCCCCGCGCTTCTGGGGAGATACCGCCGATTGTCTCGCAGACAGAAACGAGACTACTGCCCGGCCTGTTTATCTGGCAGCATCAGCAGCGGCCCTGCACCGTCACCCGAATTGGCCAATTAAAGATATCAACAATATTCCACCGAGGCCAGGCCTGGTAATGTGCCGACAATGCCCTTATCTAGACGGTGAGTGGATGGCGACGTGTGGTTTGCTGAACAATCAGGGGCAGCTTTACAAGCCCCTTGCGCCTCATTTACGCCGCCGTTGCATCACTTTTGTGACGCAGCGGCGGCGGAAATCCTGCGCCATGGTGTGGGGTACTTACAACGTGACACATCTGGGAGATGCGTCACGTTGTAAAGCCCTGCGCCACATGTAGGCGTTCCTGTGCAGGGGGGGGGCGTTCCGGTGCAGGAATGCCTCCTAAAAGTGGCTGAGTGAAATCTACAAGATTTCACTCAGTCACTTTTCGGCCCATGCTGCGTCAAAACTCTGCGCCTGCCTGAAACAGGCGTAAGGTTTGACGCAGCATTAACAAGAAAGGGCCCCCTAGAGGATTGCTGGAGCTGCGTCGCGCTTGCGACGCAACTCCAGCAATGCGCCACTTTTACGGCACAGATGCGTGACGCATCTGTGCCGTTTTTGCCCCATGGTGCGCCGCATTGTAAATGCGGCGCATCCATGGTGGCGGAGCTGTGGCGTACAATAACTGGCGCATCCCTGCTGATATGCAGGGATCCGCCAGTTATTGTAAATTTGCCCCTTCGTGTGCATGTAATCGGAGCAGTGTGGACGCAGCTTTTAGCATCAGTGCCGCCTGAGCGCCCACCCGGGGCCCGCCACACTCTGTGTATCTTTATCATCGAGGTGGAGACGTTAAACAGCCTTCAAATGACTAGTGCACCCATCCTCGCTCCCTCCGTCCCGCGCAGCGACGCGCGCCCCCTACCTGCTTCAGCCGCCTCCACTTGGTTCTGCGGTTCTGGAACCAGGTCTTCACCTGCACAGAGAAAAGGGAACAGGGTTAACAAGGCTGACTGCGCCACGGGCCTCCTCAGAGTGGAAGCACGCGGCTGTATCTGTGGGTTCACGCTTAAGATAGGTGGATGGATGGATGGATGGACGGATGGGTGGGTGGGTGGACGGATGGATGGGTAAGTTTGGGTGGGTGAATGGATGGATGGGTGATGAATGGGTGAATGGATGGGTGGGTGGGTGGGTGGATGGATGAGTGGGTGAACGGATGGATGGATGGGTAGGTTTGGGTGGGTGAATGGATGGATGTGTGGGTGATGGATGGGTGGATGGATGGTTGGCTGGATGGTTTTGCATGAAGTAGCTCTGGTCAGTGCCCCGCAGCTCTCCTGTGAATCCCAAGGGGTCCAGGACGGCCTTGGCCTCTCACCTGTCTCTCGCTGAGCTGGAGCACCTTGGCCAGGCGCTTCCTCTCGGGAGGGGACAGGTACTTCTGCGTCTCGAGCTTCTTCTCCAGCTGGATGGTCTGGTCGTTGGAGAACCTCACCTGTTCCCCTTTCCTCTTATGCAGCGGCCTCTGGATGAAGCGGCTCCACAGGAGGGGCTTACCTGCGAGGGAAACACTGCCCGTTACTTGTGCCGCTGACCGCGGTCCCCGCAGGGGGCCACTCGGCGGTCGGCGCCTCAGTGGCCCCGGGGCCCCGGTCACCCCTCCCCACCCCCTCCCTAAGGGGGGGGGCGGGGACACAAACTGGAGCCCCCCTCCATTGGCAGGGCCGAAAGTGACGCGCAATGCGTGTCACTTACTGGCCCAGGTGTGAGGGGGAGGCTATTTAGCCTTCCCCCACCCTTCCTGGCGACCTCTTTGTCGCCCACCTCGCCTTTACCTTACCTCGCAGCATCGGTCCATCGTCCGCGCCTCCTCGTGCTCCGCCGCCCCCCACGGCTCTGTGATGGTCGTCGCCTCCACGCTTCTTGTCTGGTGAGTCTTGCAGCACCCACTCCGCCCCGGCCCTGTCCCTGGGCAGTACCAGGTCGACGGGGCCCTGTGGCGAGGATCGCCACGGGCGGAGGGGATGCAAGATTGGGGGCTGGGGAGGCGGGTTTGGGCTAAAGAGCGCGATGTTTGATTTCGCCCGGACCGTTGCGGGGTTTGGGGAGTGCGGGCCGCGCAGGGGGCAGTTCCGTGCCATTGAGTGGCGGGCTCGGCATCTGGTGTCGATTATTGAGCTCTACGGCCTGCCTACTCCTGGGCGTCGGGGCCCCTGGGGCCAGCTCCGGGTCGCATCCTTTCTGTACATCGGGGGAATGGGGGCACTGGGCAGTCATGGCGTATAGACGGGCATCGCTGTGGCAGAGATCTCGAAAGCAGCAGTGCAGGTGCACCATTGCCGGTGCCTAGTAGGATCCTGGGGCATGCAATGTGTGGCGCTCTCTGAGTGTCGAGCATCGAACCGCGAGCTCACTTCCACATCCTGGGAGTCGGGGCAGACCACGTAATCTTCCGGTGTAGGAATGGTCGTGTAGATACGGCCCTGCGGCAATTCCTTCGGGTCGTGTGCCCGCTAGATAATGAACGGTGATAATGAATCAGATTGCAATCACTGAGGCGCAGGTCCTCAAACACAATCGGTCGGGTTTGTTGAGTCTCGGGGCCGCGTTGGCATTCTGGTTTTCGGGGTATTTCACTCAATCTCCCCCCTGTTTAAAGATGTAGCTTTGATACGTTAGGCTGCTACTGTGCTAAGGGCCGTGGCTCATGTTCTCAATCCGGGGGGCGGGGTCTTCGAATCTCGGGCCCGCGTCCGCATCGTGCCTTGTAGGAGAGCGATTGTGGTCGGATGGTTGGTTTTCGACTTTGGGCCGGGAAACCAGGGTTCGAGCCTAGAGGTCGACTCCACATCCTGGGTTTCTGGGTGAATCACTTAATCTCCCCATGCGCGAATGCAACCGGTGCTCATTTAAAGTGCCGTCATTTCTGTCGCGCGGTTCAAACCTGCATTGGAGGTGTAAGGTAACCGATGCTCATGTAAAGCGCCGTCAAACCGTCGCGCAGTACACACCTGCATTACATAAATATTGTAACCCTTTTGCAGTTAAAGCGCTGTCATACCTTCGTGATATACAAACCTTCCGGTTGTGGCCGCGCTACTACTTCCTGTGATCCTGGGCAAATCATTTAACCCCCCACCCCCTCCCCCCGTGCCTCGAGTGGGGTCCGGGTGATGACGCGGGGAATGTAGCGCAAATGTCAGAGAATGGTGTCCATTAAAAGAAATGGGCATACATTTTAAATCACGTAATCTCCGTGATGAGGATGTGATTAAAACGGGTCTCCTTATAGTAAGCAATGCAACTATCAACCACTTAATGTAAATACGAGCCCAACAGCTGGTAAATAACTTTTCTGAACTCATTGCTATCTGAGAGGTCAAGCAAAGAATCGACCATAATGAACACTGCTTTGTAGATCCTCTAAACCCTAAACTCTAAAACTGTGTCTTTTAACCAATATCGGCGAGAGAAAAAGAGGTTGTGGCGTAACGGCCAGAGCTGCCGACATTGGAAATAGGAAACCAGGTTCGAGCCTCGGCGTCGGCAAAACATCCCGTGATTCTGGGCAATTCACTTAATCTCCCCATGCCCAACAAGAAACAAGCATTTACGCGAGTTTAAACTATTCACGGCCCCGATGTGTAAATTTAGACAGTAATTATGACATTCGAGCACCTGAGTGGCCCGGTGATCAAAGGCATATCATTTGGTTTGAATTACGCGCCTAGTGCCTGGTTGTGTAATGTAATTAGGGCACTCAGGTAAAGCGCTCAAATACCTTCGGGACGATTGCGCGCTGCATAAATAGGCAACAGGTTGCTCCTGACACTCGCTCACGCAAGATGGTACTTGGGAGCGAAGCGCCCAGTGCTTAGATTTAGAAGTTTAAATACGGCACTCATGTGAAGCGCAGCACCACCTTCGGTCGAGCTCGCGCAATTATGTTGATCCATCGAGATTGGTGACGGGGTGGCCGGGGTCCAACAGGAATTGGGGGCTGCCTAGAGTGCATAATCACGGAGTATTGTACTTGTCATGTAAGCTCTCCAATAGACTTTGTGCTATGCAACCGGCGCTCTTGCAAAGCGCTTCAATGCGTTCGTGTGGCGCTCGCGTGATCTGGGGCATTCAAGCATGTTAATATTGTACTGGAGCCCCCCGTGCCTGGATGCGTAATGCAAATATGGTGCTCTAGATCGGGGACATTCGAGCATGAGATATTGTACTAAGCCCCCGTGCCGGGAGGGGTGATTTAAATACGGTGCTCACGTAAAGCGCTCCAATACCTTCGGGTCGATTTCGCTCTATAAATATGCAACATGTAGTGGCTGGCTGCCTAGAAAGCAGATGCTTGATGCAGGGATTGCATTGTTCACAAGAATTTTGCGCCAATACCTTCGGGTCGAGTTTGCGCTATGTAAATATGCAAGCCGTAACTGCTGGCTGCCTATAAGGCAGATACATGTGCATGCATTGCGCCCATTACGCGATTACGGCCATTACTAAACCCCCCCGCACCTCAATTGTTAATCTGGTGCGTAGTGGTGATCACGTTCGCCTATCACGTGAAAGGTCCCCGGTTCGTGACCGGTCGGAAACACTTTAATCCCTCCGTTGGGTCCAGGTGGGCCTTCGTGGATGAGGCCCGCCGACTGCGCTGCCGCCAATGGGCGAGAATGCGGGCGGCGAGCTGCAATGGATGCGCTGCCACCGAATGCGTTAATGTGTCATATAAACACGTGTCCAGCTGTGAGGAACTGTTGCTCATCTCAAAGGTAAATTAAGGCACTGGGGGGGATTTCTCGTTTAAATACGGGGCCCAGGGCCGGGGACATTTGAGCGGGTATACGGGATTGAGCACCAGTGCCCTGTGTGAAAGTGAATGCGAGACTTAAGTAAGGCGCCACAATACCTCGCGTCGATTTCGCGTTCGAACGCGATTGAGGTACTGAGTTACCAGTGCCCTGGGTAGGGTCAATACGATGCTCATACGCGTGCAAAGTAAATGAATGGGGGTTCCACGGCAAAGAAGCCGCACACTCTGCGCCGGGGGAGCCGTTAGGAGATTAGCATCGGTTCACGGCCCTTATACACCAGCACTGCAAGGCTGGGAGCTGCCTGGGTCCCCGCTGATCGCGGGCGGTGCAACACCTGTGGCGCTCCCTGGTTAAGGTTATCGCCCCCCCTCCCGCTGCAGTTGGGGGTGGGGGGGCATGCAGTGGGCTGCGGCAGACGCAATGGACCTGGCACGGGGACCGTTTAGTATGGTACGAATCTTGTAAGCTCCCCGTGCTTGAATGTGTAATGTAATAAGGTTCTCAGGTAAAGCGCTCCAACACCTTCAGGTCGCGTTCGAGCTATATAATTATGCAACATGTATTGCTGGCTTCCTATAAAGCAGATAAATGATACAAGTGCATGCATTGTTCACATACGCGATTACGGGCATTAATAAACCCCCCGCACGTCAATGGATAATCTGGTGCGGTACTCGCATGATCCGGTTCGGGGAGCTGGTAATATGGTATGAATGTCTTAAGCACCCCCTGCGTGAAGATGTAATGTGAATACGGGGCTCATGTACTGCACTCCAACACCTTCGGGCGGTTCACGCTGTGACTCTGGAAAGATAATTATTATCCACGTGCCTGATGATGTACGTATATCGGTGCTCATGAACGGCGCGCCATTACCTTCGGATCGAGTTCGCGCTGTGGGTGTGACTCCGGGCAAATCACTGATCACCCCATGCCCAGATATGCATGCGTGCTGCTGGGCCTGGTCCACCTGGACCCCCGAGGGTCGCGAATATGCACGCGTGCTGCTGGGCCTGGTCTACCTGGCCCCCCGAGGGTCGCGACTCATGATCACACTTCCGTGCCCGAATATGTATGTAGATACGGGGCGCATGGACTGCGCTCCATATACCGTCGGGCGAGTCGCGCTGTGACTGCGGGCAGATCACTTAATCTCTCCGTGCCCGATTATGTATGTAAATACGGTGCTCATGAACTGCGCGCCTATACCTTCGGATCGAGTTCGCGCTGGGTTTGTGACGCTGGGTAAATCAATGAATATCGCCGTGCCCGAATATGCATGCGAGCTGCTGGACCTGGTATGCCCGGGTTCCCGAGGGTCGCGGACCTGGCGGCTCATGATCTCACTCCCGTGCCCGAATATGTGTGTAAATATGTTGCTCATGCACAGCGTTGCCATACCTTCGGGTCGAGTTCGCGCGACATAAAAGTGCTAATTACAGCAAGGGTCGCGCAGTCCGATCCTGACCACACGTGACCACGTGTCGCTCGTCTCCAACATTTTGCTGAAAGGGGGCTTGGGTCGTTTGTCATTGTTGTTGTTGTCTCGACACCCACCCCCATTGCTTACGGCCTCGCCCTCCCAGGTGCATCAGTCCTTGGGCAGGGCGGACCAGTCTGGGGATAGTCCTAACGTAGAACGGTCATTGCCATGTTAGTAACAGTTAAACACGGGTCGCTGCCGACAGTCTAAAAGAGGTATGCTTAAGCCCGCAACTCGGCCCCGCCAACATGCTTATGTGGGCCGCCTTCAACGGTCACTGATATGGGGAACTCACACATATCTAACTGTAACCTAGACACCCGGGTGGGTGCCTAGTCGGGCAGGGCAACGCAACCGAGATAGAATGGTAGTTATTATCTAATGCTAAAGGAAGTCTGGATTGAGCCACTAGATGGGTTAGATATGGGTGCAGCTCAGTGCCCCAATCGCATTGAATACGGGGACGCACTGACATAGCGGCAAAAGAATAAGTGGTCACCACATAGCGCATCACTAGGGCCTAAATCATGGCACAAGGTTACCGGCGTGATTGTCCAAGTGGTTGCGGGTGCGCCGCTCGCGAGCGGATTGCAACCCGTGGTTTACCTCTGTCTCAAATCGACCGATAGTTCATGGTTAGGCCGATTAGCCTGCAGAACACTGAGCTGGGCACCATAACCAAGAGTTAGGCCTGCAGGAGGAGTAGCTGAAGGAACCATATAGGAATAGGTCCAGATGTCCTTTGGGGGGCATTCCCCTGCAACCAAAGACAGATTTCGGGTTGCTTCAATGAAGACCTTCCACCCGGCTTGTGGGTGGTATAGTTGTTATATAGCAAGTGTGCGGTCGTTCAAAAGTTTGGTGAAGACCACGTAGAGCCCCAGGGCGTCAGGGCATTATTGACCATGCAGCATTCGCGACGTTCAGAATAGGGCCGGTATTTGCACCAAAGTTTCCGGTTGGTTCCCACAGACTTGTCTGCCCCCAAGGTTATCCTCTAGGGGTAGAACTTGAGACTAAGGGGGCATTGCCTGCTTCGGCGGCACAAATAAGCGATAGCTACGCCGGGATGGAGTTACCATGCAGGTCCTGCCACCACTGGGTTCCCCCCAGGCGATGGGATCAATTTAGGTGGGACCGCGAAGTCTACGGTTCCTGGGAAGGTTCCAGCGGTAGGGCATTTAGCAACAGATAAGGTACCAGCGTGTGGGTATCAGATATCTGCTTTCCAGCAGCACCGTGCCCTGGGAGCACGCGCGTTGCCCTAACTCTAAGGCCCACCCAGAAGGGGGCCGAGTAGCAAAACAAGTGAATAGGCTCCAGAGGCGGGCCTCTGGCCTTCAGCTGGGTGAAATCACCATCATTTGGAGATAGGCCCAGGTAAAATAGTGCTTTTCGTAATGCCTAGAGGACCAATGCGTTTGGTGGCACTCTCCACCGGAATCACTGGTCGCGTACTGCAGCTGCAGGAGACTGGGATCCTGGTTTACGGACACTTTTACCGTTCTCAGGGGGCGCCGCCAGCCAGCATATGGGTGCTGCTGTCCCAATAACTGGGGTGTCAGCGGGGCAAACACAAGGGGACATTATGGCAATAGAACATTGGTCACGCCCAGGGTGCACTGAATCTCTACTTCAACGGAGCAGGATTTGGCACCACTGGTGGTGCTCTGGGTTTGTGGGGGCCCCCCCCCCTGCCACCCTCCCACTGGGGAGCATGATGGGAGGGGCGAAGTAGGACTTAGTCAATCCTCAATGCTTGAACTTTACTGACAGCGCGCAATGCTTAAGCCAAACAGATTCCCGAAGCTGGTATGCCTAGGGGATTCATCACCGAGGGATCTGTAGGGGCATAATTCCTATAAGGGATGGTGGGCAGGGGCAAGAGTCGCCCCTTGCCCATGGTCACGCGCTGGCAGTTAGGTGCACTCCCGTGCCCCTGGTTAGCTATCAGAGGGGACTGTACAAATGTTGAGTAAAACCCTTCTCGTCATAATAGCCAAAGCGGGCAGGCCCACAATTGTGAATAGGTGTAACCTTCCCGCTGGGGGGCGACTAGTTATTGCACATCTTCACAGGTCCAACGGGTTCTTTATTTCAGCAGACCCTATCCGATTAGGATAGCGTCTAGGGCTTGGGGACATAGATGGGGCCATCTACAACTACAGGAGCTATAGCTCACTGGTAAGTCTTGGGCCTGTGGTTATAAGGGATCTCACAGGGTTTGAGTACCGCTGGCACTGTCAAACTGTCATGAGGTGGCAGAATTTCAAACTCTTCTTTCTGCTAGGATGGTTCCCTTCCAGCTAGTTGCAGGAAGCACTAGATAGGAGAGGTGCAGGTAAGACTATAGCGGGTTGGTGGGGGGCCCTGGCTGCGACGGTGAGCCGCCTCCAGGGCTGTGGCGGAGTTACAGGGCGATCTGGAAGCAGGCCGGTACAAAGGGTACCTCTGCGCGGCACCAGAGGGGGTGCCTGAGCCAAAACGAGGAGCCTCAAGGGAGGTCCCGGAAGCCGTGTCGGCGCCCCGCTAGTCCTGCGGGCGGTTGTGGGCCTGAACAACCGGGGGCTTGCTATGCGACGCTCCGCCCCGAGAGGGGGGGCGTGAGTAGAATTACCAACGGCACGTGATCGTAGAAAGAATCACCTGGAGGGCAGCACCGGCGGGCATCGCTCCCGCGCTGCCCGGCTCATCAGGCGGGCAGGCGACCCAGTTGGTTGTCTGCCCTTGGATCGCCCGTAAGATAACCCACCCATTACATATCTTGGAATTATGTAATAAACCTACAGCAATTGTTACCCACCTACAACTGTTTCGTGTGTGTCATTGGGTAACCTAATTTGGGGGAGGGGGGACAGCGGGGTGCCCCTGGGGGTACTATGTGCATTGAGCCCCTCAGAAGCAGCGTCATGATACAATAAACGGGGCCAGGAAGGGGGATATGAAACACGGGATCAGTTACAGTGAGCGGTGGGCATAGGGACCCTGCGAGAGCCCGAGGTTAGAGTGCACGTGCACTGGCGTTGCAGAGTCCGGGGCAGTTACAACCCTGCACATGCAGAGTGGAGTCCCTGAACAACAACATCCCTTTACTGCGCATGCGCCGGGGCTGCAGAGGTTCCCTCTCCGAGGTCTGCTGAGCTGACCCCAACCCTACAGCCCTCCATCCATGGCACATTTACATCGCCCACCACAGGGGCTACTTGCCCCATCCTGTAGCCACCCACTTCCCAAACGACCCCTCTCCATCCATGGCACGTTGGCCTTGGCCACCCCAGGGCAACTGACCCCAGCCTTTAGCCCCCTCCCCCATCAATGGCACATCGGCCTAATGCCTACCCGCCCCAGCCTGTAGCCCCATCCATGGTACATCGGTCTCAGACACCCCAGGGGCTATGGCAACATTTCAACCAATGTGTTTCCTGAGGGCTATCTGGCAGACACAGGCTTGCTTCCTTGTGCCGTTGTACACTAATACCAGGAACTTAGTGCCCCGGCATCCCTGCAGTGCCTGTCAGCCACTCCTGCAGTGCCTGTCAGCCACTCCGCACACCCGGAGCTCCGTCCAAGCGCGGAGGGATGGCTTTCAGAGTTGAAATACCGCTGACAAGTTCTGCGATCTTAAAGTTGGAACCCCGGCATGGCAGACTGAACCCGCCATCATTCCGAGGTCGGCATTGTCGACCTACTTAGTAACATTCATTAGATAAAGCCCTTCGCGTGTACGGTAGGGAGTATTTTTTTAAAGTTATTTGTGAATGAGTGCGCTTCTGAACTTGAGCCGAAGCCACAGGTGGAGGTAAATGCGGGAGATTCCTGTGAGGAGTGGTTTGGGTGTGGCTGGATCTGATCCCCGGAGGTAGTGTCTGTTTTATTGTAGCACTTCAGATACAAAGCCTGCCAGTCGCCGAGTCACCCATGGGCTGCCGGCTACAGTGCCACTACTGGTGGCTTCTGCCCGGGTTAATGCTGTAAGTCTGCTATACCGAGGGGCTAGTCTAGCGGTTAATATTGTTATTGTAACATAATAAACGGGTTACAGACTGACCAGCAGCGGGCATTAACGCCTACTAATAATTTTAATAATCGCCTCTGCTCAAGCACTACAAGGGCCTTTGAGTCACCGTGTTCTCGTGTGTTTTTTGTGTGCACAGTGTGAAAGACGGCATTTTTTTCGGGATTTCGTTTGCGTCAGTGTTCAGCCGGACGGCTGCGAAAACACACAGCCCCACAACAAATAGGAAGCGGCTGGTTATTTTAGCTGCAATAAACTCCCATCCAACACAGAGGAAATGAACAATATCAGAAAAACGGATCCAGGCGATCAGAAGCCGAGTGTTTCCTGAATTTGTCTGCATAGAGGATGTCGATAAAATAATCAGCAGTGTGCGCGACTCCCGGGGAAGAGGCCGGCAGGAAAACACTTCGCTTCAGAGAGACAGATTTACTCCTATCGAGAGCGCACGGCTTCCGGCCCGAGCGGAAAGAGGCCGGGACCTGCTGTTACCGAGGTATATCATTTACATAGCCCCGGGGAGGTGGGGGTCCCCGGGGCTGCGGGGTCCCCGCTAGATAAATAAATTGCCCCCGGGACTTGGCCCACCCGGGGGCTTTGAAAATGAAGCACGGGCGACCGCGCTTTGTTTTTAATTTTTTTTTTGATAATCAAGTTTATTGAATTTTAAAAACCACAAATTCATAAAGGCATCAAGATCAAGCGTAATATCATACTGTACATACACATGTAGGTCGACAAGGATCGGCGAATCAAGTAGAAGGGTAAAAGCATACAGAGGGTTAACCCAGAAGACAAACCACATGTAGCCACTCAGGAGAGCAGGTTCAGCCATTGCCCCATATCTTTTGGACAAGTTCGGGGCAGCCCCGGGCTTCGAAGAGGGGTTCCTCCTGAGTCCCACACCAGTCCACCCCCGTCTCCACCGCCGCACAGTGGGGGGCTTGGCCTGGGACCACAGCGCCGCTATAGCTCGCTTCGCCACTGCCACCGCTATCCCGAGGAAACGCTTGTTGGCCCGAGACCCGTCCAGGCCATCGAACATGCCTAGAATCAGGCGCAGGGGGTCGTGGGGTGATGGTCCACCCTAGGGTCTGTGAGAGCTCTAATTCCACACCTGCCCAGAATGGAGCAAGGGCAGGGCAATGCCACACCATATGATAGAAATCTGCAGGGGCCTGGTTGCAACGCGCACAGGTCGGGGAAGGGCGCAGCTGGGCTTTGTATAGGCGCTCCATGTAAATAGTAAAGTTGGACTAAGCGCAGCTTCGATGAGGTCGTCAGGGTCTTAGGGGCCATGAGGGCGTCCCTCCAATCCGCCTCTTCCAAGGGGCCCAGCCAACCCTCCCACAGTGCGTCTAAGGTTATGGGGGTATTGTTCACGAGCGAACGGTATATCCAGGAGACCCCGCCCCTACCCAGATTCCCCATCATCACCTGGGCCTCAAGGGGACTAAACTCAGGAAGGGAAGAGGAAGAGGATAGGTGCATCCCCAGGGCATGCCTGAGCTGCAAATATTTCTAAAATTGGGAGGGGTGGAGAGAGTAGCGCTGCTGCAGGTCTGCGAAAGTTCTGATATGGTCCCCCACCCAAACATCCCCAAGAAGCGAGATCCCTATGTGATCCCACCGAAGGAAGTCCCAGAGGGATGAGGTCTCCTGCAGCCATGTGCCATACCACAGGGGGGTCTGCTGGTAAGTGTCCGATCCAACATCGTGTGGCGCAAGGCAGTGCGCCAAGCCTGGAGGACCGACCGAGTGACAGGGGGCAGGTCTTGCGGCACGGGGGTTCCATACAAGTAAGCCTGAAGCCGCGGAAAGTCCATCGCCTGAAGTTCCACTTGGTACGTCGGGTCGAACTAGCCGCCCGTGAACCAATCATGGACCACGATAAGTTTTGTGGCAAGGTAATAGAGATGAAGGTTGGTGACTCCTATACCTCCGTCATAAGGGGGTATTCGTCAGTGTGCCAGGGACATCCGCGGTCTCCCGCCCCCTCCTCCCCCCCCCCACAAAAAACGGGTTAAAACACCATCGAACTCGCGAAACCAGGTCGCCGGGAGCTGAAAGGAAATATTCTGCAGAATGTACAAGAACCGGGGGAGGGCCATCATTTTGAAAAGGGCACTTCTGCCAAGGGTGTTAAGGGGAAGAGATTGCCATTTCCTAAGGCCCGCCCAGGCGAGTAGGGGTGTGATGTTTAAGGCCTACTCAAGCTCTGGGAGCAGGGCAACCCAAATCCCCCAGGTACTTGAAGGATTGCCTGCGCAAGGGGATGGCTGTCTGCCAGTCAAAACAGGCACGGGACGGGTGTAGGGGAACCAAGGTGGACTTCGCCGGGTTGAGCCGAAGGCTTGAGACCCGTTCGGAAGCTGAGAGAGCCTCCAAACAGCACGGGCCGGAGGTCTCAGGGTACACCAGAAAGAGGAGGACATCATCAGTGTATAGGGCGATCTTGTCCACCCGCAGTAGGTCCCACGTCCATGTTGGAGTCTTGGCGAATAAGGGAGGCCAGGGGCTCCATCACCAGCGCGAATAGGAGTGGCGAGAGCGGACAGCCCTGGCGGGTGCCCCTACAGATAGGAAATGCTTCTGACAGTACACCGTTGACCAGGACCCTCGCTTTAGGGCTGGAGTATAGAACCTGAGTGAGGCGCCGGAAAGGCAAGCCGAACCCCATCACCTCCAACACCTCATCCAAGTAGGCCCAATCCACCGTATCAAAGGCTTTCTCAAAATCGATTAAAAGCAGAGCCAAGTACGGGGTGAGACGGTGGCGATGCGCAAGTGCCAGGTGGAGGCGGTGAATACAGTGCCGCGTGCCCCGGGCAGGCATGAAGCCGCATTGATCCAAGTGGACCAAATCACGTAAGAGATGACGGAGGTGCTGGGCGAAGATTTTCACCTCGGTGTTAATGAGGGAAATAGGGCGGTAGTCCTCACAGTCGATGAAGGGGGGCTGTGTCTGCGGAAGCACCACAATAGTGGCCATGTCCGATTCGGGGGGAAAGGACCCTGTGTCTACCACGTGACGAAACAGTTCTACCAAGTTCGGGACCAGCGACTCGCGATAAGTCGCATAGAATTCTTGCAGGTATCCGTCTGGTCCCGGCGTCTTACCGGAGTTTAGGTGAGAGATAGCCTCTTGAACATCGTCCGAAGTAATGGGGAGATCCAGAGTCTCCGAGATCGCTTGGGGTAGACGCTGCAGGTGGGTCCCTGTCTCGGCCAACAATGCAGCCAGTGAGGCCTCAGGGGGGCGGGCCGGGTAGAGATTGGCATAGTATGCTGCAAAGGCTTGGGCGATCACCGGTGAGGTGCAATGGTGGGTACCGTTCCCATCGCGGACCTCGGGAATGATACGGGCGGCCTTGGGATAGGAAATGAGATTATGGAGTAATTTGCCGTTTTTATCACCCCAGCCATATATTTGAGCCACCGAAGAGCGCCACAAAATTTTAGCGGCCTCCAGGGAGACTTGGCAGATCTCTTCCCGAAGGAACGTGAGCTGCCGGGCGGACTCTTCACCCCCAGCGGACCCCTGAGTCGACTCCAGCTGGGCAGCCTGAGCCTCTAACTCTGCAAGGCGGGCGACCTGAGCCTTGCGCTTCGCGTGGACCAAGCCCCTAGCCACCCCCGTATGGTGGCCTTACCGGCTTCCCACAGAGTACCCGGTGAAGAGACTGACCCCGTGTTGAGCACAAAGTAGCTCTTCAGTTCTCGGCCAAGTGATTCAACAAAGTCCTCATCCTGCTAAAACCAGGCATTCAGTCTCCAAGTCGTACGAACACCGGCGGGGGCATTCCGAAGCCAGAGGGAGACAGGGGAGTGATCCGAGATGCCCCTAGGCAGAATAGCGGTCCCGGATACCAATGAGCAATCAAGGGCAGGCATCAGAAGCAGGTCAATAAGAGAGTGAGTGTGGTGGGCCGCAGAAGTGTGAGTGTATTGCTGTCACCCGGGATTCCACACCCTCCACACGTCGCAGAGACCCAGGGCAGAGGACCAATCAGAAAGGCGCTTAGCAGAGGCAAGGCAGGGTGCAGAGGGAACACCTGTTGCATCATGGGAGGGGTGCATAACAGCATTAAAGTCTCCTCCGATGACCGTCAGGCCCTGGGGAAGGGCAGGAGCATGAGTCCTCGGAGCGCGTCAGGCATGGCAGCGGGAGGAATGTAGAGAGATACAAGACTAAGAGGGTGTCCCTCAATCTTACCAACCAGGGCCACATAGCGGCCTTGTGCATCGTTCTCAACCCGGGATAGACTAAAGGGGAGACCCCTACGGAGCAATAAGGCCCCCCCCGGGAGCCCCGAGTAAAGCCTGAGGGCCAGAGACTATCAAACCCATACCGTGCAAGAAAAGCGCTGTGGGTGCCTAAGAGATGCGTTTCCTGTAAAAAGAGGATATCGGGAGCGTGGCGTTGGGCGCTGCAGAGAACTGCAGTCTGCTTGATACGATCTAGGAGGCCATTGACATTCCACAATATAATGTGGAGGGGTCTATGTAGAGTGGACATCATATGGGTGGGTATAGTGTGTGGAATGCTACTATTGCTATACCTGGGTCCCAGGGGAGGTCACCCCCGGTCGGGGCATTGGGATACAGTACGCGTGGTATGCGAATCACCGTGTCATCCGCTGTGGCGCGTGTACAGTGCTGGATGCCCAGTAAAACAAAAAACAGCGGCCGGTAGGCGGCCAAAAACAACAAACCATCGGGAGACAACGGTCTACCCACCCTCCCTCTCCCCCCAATACCCCCCACCCTACACTTCGGAACGTGAAGCATCTGTCGCCCTGAAAAGAACAACGAGAACTCAGTAACACAGCTGAATCGGGAAGCTAATCTAAAACGGTTAGCAAAACACGAGCCTGGCAATGATGGACCCTCCATGTAGACGGATAAAAAATCGTTAACAGCTAGACAAGAATGAACAAATAAACAGGAAGACCAAGTCCTGCAATACAGTCAGAGTGTTCAGGTAGTGCAAGTGGTCGAACTCGGTCCGGTGGTGGCGGACCCCTACATGTGTGTGGGCCTAGAAGGGGGATGCCACCATAGGGGCTGCTAATAGAGCAGCGTACGATCGTCATGCAACAGCCACCTGAGGTCAGTTCTCCCCATCGTCCCCAGTACCTCGGAGCACAGGACTACGCTACAAGCCCGAGTATGAAATGGTCTGGCGCAAAGCCCCAGAAGGGTCCGGGGCGCGGTCCAGGTCGATCCGGGAATCAGTGGAGCTGAGAGACCCAGATCTTCTGGGCGATGCATGAGAAGGAGATAGTTGAGGCGCATCTTCCGGGGAGGGGGAGGTCGATCCCCGGCGAGCCTCCATCCTGCGGGACCTGTTGTGGCGCCCCTGGGACGTAGGTATGGGCAGGTGGGGCTGCGGGGGCATCTTCTGAGTGGGGGATAAGGCAGAGGTGATCTGGATAGGGCGCTCCTCCATGAACCAAGTCCAAGCCGCCTGGGGACTGTCAAAGAAAAACGCCTTGTCCTGAAAAATGACTCGGAGGCGGGCCAGAAAGAGGAGACCATAGCGAAGGCCCAGACTAAGGAGTTTCTGCTTAACTTCGCCATAAGTGCGACGCTGGGTCTGCACCTCCCTGGTGTAGTCTGGGAAAATCATGATCTTGCTATTCTGGAAGGTCAGATGGCCCTTTGTCCGGGCCTCCCTAAGGATAACGTCCCTCTCCCGGAAGTTGAGGATCCGCAGGATGATGGGCCGGGCGGGAGCTCCTGGCGGAGGCCGGGGAGCTAGGGAGCGGTGGGCACGCTCAATAGCAAACCATGGGTAAAGGGAGTCTTTAGGCATCCATGTGCGCACCCATGTCTCCATGAACGTGTCCGCGTGGCCTTGCTCCACTCCTTCGGGAAACCCAATAAGGCGTAGATTGTTCCTTCGTGTCCTGTTTTCGGCATCTTCGGCCCGACGGTGAAGCTCCGAGGTCTGAGTCTGGAGATGGGCCACCTGGGTCTTGAGCTGGCCTATATCATCCTCGGCCGTGGAGAGACGCAACTCCACCTCCGAGATCCGGGCCGTGGCATTTCGCAGGTCCTGCCAAATAAGGGCCATGTCGACCCGTACCTCACCAATCTTGTTCTCCACCAATGCCTGCGACGCACCAATGACCTGGAGGATAGTGGATTGATCCCCCCCCAGAGGGAACCGGAGCGGTGGGTCCTCCCTCCCCCGGGTCCCGTCCGCCCGCGGTGAATTTGTCCATTGTTGTTTGGGTGTGGGAGGCCAGGGTCTGTAGGGCGCGAGTCCTGCCCATCATCACCGAAGGTGGGGGTCAACCGTCACATGGGCAGGCAAGCACCCTGAGAGGAAGGGGGAGCCCGCCACCCAGACTGTCAATATTAGGGCCCAGGCGCCTGGGTCAGCCCCCCAGGTCACTGTTCACCCCCGGGGAGAGCCCGCAGGCAACCAAGATAAGCGCCCCAATCAGGAGGAGCACCAAGCGGCCAACAACCAAATAGGCCCGGGAAGGTAAGTCTCCTGGTCGTAGCACAGTGGGCGAGAGGCAGCTCTAGGCAGTCGGACAGCTCCAGGCAGCGGCGCAAGCAAAGAGGGTCCACTAGGGTGCAGGAGAGCCTGGGCGAGCGGCCGAGGCGGTGGGCAGGGGGCCCAGACAGCGCTCCCCCATCCTCCAATGGCAGGGACGAATCCAGAGAAGAGGGGGTGGTGACCCCACAACGACCAACTCCCCCCGGCGGCCCTGCCAGGGAGTATGCGCCTCCACCGCCCCCACCCGCTACCCGACAATGGTGGCCGAAATCAGGAATGGCCAATCATGTGTCCAAAAGGAGGGCCGGATAACATTCACGGGAGGCAAGGGCACGTCCACCAAGCGAGGAGGAAAGGAGGGGGGGCGCTCAACAATGTTTTGGGCTATTACGGCTTTTACGCCGGATCCTTCCGCTTCTGCCCGAAGACATGCGAGCCACGATCGTAAGGAGCACGGTACTAAGCAGAATGGACTACTGCAACTCCTTATATTTAGGAGCCCCCCAATACATCCTGCAGGGGCTACAGAGAGTTCAGTCAGCTGCAGCGAAGTTGGCGCTAAATCGTAGGCGCGACTCCTCTTCCACTCAGGCGCTGCGAGAGCTTCACTGGCTGCCAGTCAGAGAAAGGGTTCTTTTTTAATCCCTTTGTCTGGTTCATAAAGCAATACACGGGATGGGCCCGGTTCCTCTTCAGGAAAGATTTACACTGTATCTTCCCCCGAGACAGTTGCGCTCCTCCAACGCTAACTTGCTGGTACAACCTAGATTTAAACGAACTAGGATGGGTGGGAGGGCTTTCAGTGTGGTGGGTGCTCGGATGTGGAACGAGCTCCCACTGAGGATTAGACAGATGGATTCTTTAATGGAATTCAGAAAGAGCCTTAAGACCTGGCTTTTTCCAGCAGCTTGATGGCCCCCGACCTGCCCCCTCCCTCAGCATTAGTGATATCCGTTTTGTCAGAGCGCCAGGGTACCCATAGGGTGATAGTGCGCTATACAAATACCAATACAATACAATACAATTTGTCAGTTACACGAGTGGAAGGGATCACAAGAGAAGCGCGTTTAGAAAAAAAAGTAAAACCACAGCTTAAACGGGAGGTCTATGTATCCACATTTTCCACCCAGTCAAGAAGATTATCCTACGACATTGGGAAATATTACAAGCAGAGCCCGACTTCAAATAACTTTTCCAAAATCCTCCAATATTTGCGTATAGACGATCTAATAATTTAGGCGAGATCTTAAATAAAAAACCTTTGACACATGAAGAACAGTTTAAGGGCATGCAAACATGTTTTAACTGCTCACACTGCAATAATGTTCTTACAGGATCCTCTATATCACACCCGTGGTCAGGCAAACCAATAACCTTAAAGTTTACAGGCAATTGCAACACTAAGAACATTATTTACTTAATCAAATGCCCCTGTTCACTTCATTATGTAGGAAAGACAGAAAGGGTCTTAAGGACCCGAATCACAGAACACAAGAGTAGGATCAGAACGCGAGCATCAAGTTCTCCGTTAGCGACTCACTGGGCAATGGCAAATCATTCTATAGCTCAACTCAGGTTTACTATTTTAGAGGTAGTAAAACAGCATTATGATAAAGACATGTCTAAAGTCATCACACAAAGAGAAACTTTTTGGATCAAGTACTTAAATACCCTCACCCCCAATGGTCTCAATGACAAACTAGAACTCGCTTGTTTCCTGTAGAGCCATTTATGTTCTGCACCATTTGATCTGACAGATTTATTTGATTTATTAGGTGTATTCCTGACGGACTGGCCAGTTAAGGCAACAACCACATTCTCAGCATTGTAATTTAATTTTCAGTTGAATCCACATCTGTTTGACTCCCTAGTACTCAAGTAATTGTTTATAACAGTGAACTTTTTCGATTGGATATGCATTCCATAAATTGAACTGTTTAACACTCAACTAGTACGATAACTAGGAACCGTTCATGTGAACCATTTGTTTTTCAACCTTTTTGAATTATCAGTTACTCATAAGGGATGACAATTAGGAACATTTTATGTGAGAGCATAGTTTGATGCAATTGATCATTATTGTATAACAACATAATTTGTATCACTGTCATAAGGAAGATACACAGGGATTGCTTATGTGAATCATCTGTTTTACAATTGTTTTATAATTGTCAGTATAATCTCTGTATAGCCTAATATACATAAAGGAACACAACCAGTGACTCTCCTTGTGAATTATGTATTTCATGCAACTAAATGTACAACCTTGATATAAGCATAACCATCAGTACAACTATTCCTGTATAAGTGCCATTTATATTCAGTTCATATATATGTATACAAGTATCAAAAGGATGTTCACGTTAACTAGCTGGTCGTATACACATGTGATAAGTATGACTTTGTCAATTGTTATCTGGGAAGTGGAGCAGGTCATAACACTACTTATGACTCGTATCTTTTTGACGGTCCGCCAGGACCATATGTGTGCAATATAGCAATATGATTCATCTAGTACAATTTACTGTAATTATTGTTTATTTGCGCTCGACGAGCCATTAGTGCAATTTGATCTTCTGTAGCTTGTTTTCACGTTTCGTGTTGCATAAACAAACCAACATGGCCGTCGCGCACGGTAGTCTCATATATTCATTAGCCCTATTTCGATGTTTAGCAACTCGTGCGTGAAAACAAGCAAACATTAGAAAGTTTATAAATGGCGCAGTATTGATCGAGCACTGTTTACACATCGAGACCACACCGCATGAGGCCCTCATCTGTCTTTCATGTAAATTCAGATCTAATCTATATAGATTTGTAGCGCGGGGGGTACACACCTTAACTTTGGTAATTCTCACCTTATTTCTGTGAACATGTGTTTTTTGATGCAGAGAGGACGTGTTGCTCACAAGTACTTTCAACTCTATTTTTTAAGTTGATTGGCCGGTGTAGAAACAGGAAGGTGAGATGCACGGTTTTGATTCATACTAGAGGTGAAGGTCTAGGGTGATTTGGAATTCCATCGTAGTAGTAACAGTGAGGTTTTTTCTACGTTCCTTGACAGGACAACCTTGGGTGTTTGTTGCATACAAGATAACACTCGTCTCAATATGCATTTGAAATTCAGATAGGTAAGCCAAGAGTCTTTTGGTAGTCCAATAATAGCCCTCCTCTTGCAATTTTGGCCCGATCACTCTGATTTGGCAATTTATTTTTCACAGATATTCCACGCGCTTATCGCGCCACAAGTACTGGATTTGCGGTATTGGCAATTAAAGAAACTATCGAGCCCGTGGGCGAGAATAGGTATTTCTAATTAGATTGGATTCTTTGTACAACTTACATAGGATCAGTGCATATTGTTCCTACATTTATCTAACACACTGCCATGTGGTTTACGGTCACTTTTCCAATCTTTCCTTGCACATATTTTTTTCACTGCTTCTCTTTTTCAGGTTTATTTAGGTTTCCTTACTGGGCATGTTTGTCAGGTCACAACAAAAAATATTGATTGTGATATTACTTTCGCTGTGCAAGATACCCTTTGTATAAAATGTCAATCTCTTAGTTTTTCCCGGTAAATGAGAGACCATCCATCACATAAAAACAATGATGTAGTTTTACTAATTCAGTATATGTATGTTTTCTGTAGATTTCCCTTGACGAAAGGTGTATGATGCACCCGAAATGCATTGGGAACAACAAACTCTGAGTTTCAGTACTACATACAATGTTATGTGAAGTTCCACACTCATCTATGAATCACGCTTTTGAATAAAGGAAGCAATGAACTACGGTGGATTGAAAACTTGTTATTATGTTTAAGCGTATCAGTTCACTATGAAGTGTTGAGTCTGTTCACTTGATGAAGTTTTGTTAAAAATTGTTTCACATGCTTAATGTTATTAAACATACTCGTGACAGAGTTTTTTAGGTAGTGCAGGCTTCGTCTAGGACAGACAGTCTTAGATATTATTTTCTCTGCACACGAGACAGACATTCCGGGAAGAAGAATGCAGATGCACTGTCCATATTGCCATTTATATACCGTATCAATTCATTTTTCATTTCTTAACAATTTTTATAACTGTGGGGGTGCTCTCAATTTTGTATTTTTCATCTCTAGGTAACATAACAATTAGATAAATTGGGACTCTGGGGCTGAAGGACTGTTTGCATTTGGTAACTGAACTGTCATTCCTTCCACAACAGATGCGAGGATGATGTGCTGCTCATCGACTTGATGAATATTGTGTTGGTCTTTGTCTGCCCTTTCTCCAACTCCCCCTTCCCATCCATTCATGAAACCCCTAACACTCTTCCCCCGGGTTGCGTGATCTATTCAGGTCTGGCTCCATAATATACACCGTTAATGGATCACACACGTGGTGGGGCCAATGTGATTAAAGCAACACCACCGAATCCAGGATCTTCTTAATTAAACAATAGCCCACGCTAGCCCCACTACCCACCCAGGCATGAAGGGAACATCAGCCATCATAGTGCAGGGTCTCCGAACAATGCCTGTCCAAGGATAGGTGGCACAATAGTGTACACTATGGCCTGATTCACAAAGGTAAAAGTTACACTTTTTGTGTACGTTTACTCTTGCAGTTTAACTGTGCTACCAGTAACTTTAGGAGTTGCAGACTGTATAACTTGTAGATACTCTTTTTAAAATAATTGGAGTTACTATGCTTTATGCCATTGCTTGTAAAGTTGTTTTTTTTTAGCTATTTTGTATTGATTTGTATCACAGCAGCTTAGAAGCAAGTTACAAACAAACTGATCTGTGTTGCATGGCCAGGTGCAAGAATCCCACTGTGGTAAATCCGCATTTATGACAGAATGACAGATTTGACAGGAGTAATAGGTTCAAACCATAAACTGGTGAACAAACAAACCGAACTTATAGGTCATGACAGTTATAATTCCGGGCAGAATTACTGAAAAAATGAAGCAATATTTTTGTCTTCCCTTCAGGACTCAGTTCCCCAGACATGCGCCATCCTGTCACATGGGCTGACTGCACATTCGCCGGGTGTCAGCTCCTATTCCTACATTTCTATCATGCATGTAGGGCTCATTTTCGGGAGGTTACATCGTCGGGTACATAGAGATTAGTAACAACTAGTAGACAAAAAATGGTCCCCTTCAGTCAGGGAACTCCTCCTTAAGCTCTTGTAACTCTTGTACCAGTGTGTCCCATTCTGTAGCTATGGGGACCCTGCGCAACCCTTGAGTCTCCTTCCTGCGGAGCGCCACAGACTCAGCTGTACCCCATTTAGGTGTCACTGTGCACCAATGTTTCAGTTCCGGTAGTGTGTTGGCTTTCCACTGCATGGCAGTGGACTGGCGGACTATAGGCAGTGCATTCCCTGCCTTCCTATGTTTGAACAGACCTAGAACTCCACTCTCCATGGTGCAAAGGCCCTCGGGCCCCGTGATCTCCCATAAGTGTGACTGTGACTGCCTTCGTCAGCATTGCGGCCACTGGGCAGTCCCAGAACATGTGAGCCATGCCAGCCCCTGGTGCCTGGCACCGGGGAAAACTTGGAGTCCAATCTAAATATCCTGGGTAGTCGTGCAGGGGTGAGATAGGTCCTATGCAAGCTATTATGTTGTATATATTGAAATTTATGGGAAAGTTTGGTGGATATGCCAGTACTGTACTACTTGTAAAGTTACTGATGGAAACGTTACTCATCGTAAATTTACAATGCAATAGTAAAGTAACACCAAACGTGTAACTTACATTACATTTGTGAAGCAGGCCGAGCAGTGTGCCAGGGCCGGTTTCGGTTCCCAGTCCGGCCCTGCCTGACTCAAGATATTTGTAAGAATAGTTTTAATTTTAGTAATTGAATACTAGCTCTCCAGATTGCTTACAAGTTATTACTGCTAGGTATTGTTTTGTTATGACGTTTTTGTCATGGCAGTCGCAGTCTTGGATTACCCCCCTAAGTCTGTGTTTTCTTTCAGTTTAGTTGCCTGTGACGGCTAATCCTTCTGAATTATCCTTCAGTTGGAGTTCACCTTGCAAGCATCATTCAGAATAGGTGCGATTGGGACCAAGTTGTTTTGTGATGTTTTCCCTGTTAGCGCTAGCTCACTACTACCACCTGCATTAAAAAGGCCCTTTGGGAAACCCTGCAATAAGGTTTGGGAAGATTGAGATAGGTAGCAGGCAGCGCTTAATGTATTCGAGTAAGTGAACTAGTTAAGAACTTAGTACTGAAGTTCTTCTCTGGAAGGAGAGATGAGAATCACATTTTTGTGTATGTTGTTGGCAGGCTCCATATGTGGTCAGTAGTTACAGAGGGTACGGGTCCAAAAAGGGCAGTAACTAACTAGGATACAGTAGCACTTACAGGTGTATGGGTGCTGCAAAACCTCATCAAGCATTATAGTCAAACATAAAATTAGCCAGTTTTCTGTTCTCACTCTGGAAGCTGGGTATACTGGACTGCAGGAAGAGGTGAGTATAAGTAACCCACTGTAAGAAATAATATATAGCAAGGGAATTCAGGTAGAGAAAGTCTAGGGTGAAAACTGAATGTATGGTATAATGTGTGAAGATTTCAGAGGACAGCTTCTTGCCTCACTCTTGTAAACTGCCAATGCTTCGCTAACCAGCAATGCAAAGACAGATACTAAAGAAGATAAATGCCCCTATATGTTTTAAACATGAGAAATCCACCCACAACAGGCCCAACCCCCTCCCCAAACCAAACTCCCAAAATTTCCCCTGTACTCAAATCCCCTTCCCACCCTCTCCACCCACAACAGACCCTCCCACCAAACACAAATCTTTAATAAAATAGGGCTTTGAGAGCACCCAGGTCCTTTTTAACATCAGCCACCTCTCTGGCCAGGTTCTGCTGCCCATGCCTCAGCAGTGCCAGCTCCCGTAGGATGCAGTGGAGGAGGCGGTCAGTTGATGATAACAACAAGGAGAGGGTGGCGGGGTGCATCTGGCAGTGTTGTGGCTGAGTTGGAGGCGGCCCTGACTGGAGGCCCAAGGGCTGTGCCTCTTCCTCTTTGAAAACCACAAGCTGCAGTATCTTCAACCTTTGGCACCACAGCCAGGTTGCTACCTCCTGCTGGTATAGTTGCTGCAGACTGGCTCCAGCGAGACTAGCTATATGAAGGGGAAATATACCAATCGTGATGTTCATCACAAACACTTGTTTGCACTGTCTATAGTGGTACAGTAGCAACACATTGCTGATCCCCTAGGGCCACTGGAATTTAATTGTTTGATGTGATTAGTCACAGGGCCAAGATGTTCAAGCAAATGCATCTCATAAACATAATCCAGTAGCACTGACTGCAAGGAATGAAGTCAGTCCACCAACATAATCAAAACGTGATTTTGGGTTAAAGGATTTCATATTGAACAGACACTTTATGTGTGTTAATAAATGAATTAGCTGCTGTAGAAGGTTGGCTTAGTATATGGTGTACACTTGCACTAATCCAGGTAACCCTTACGGTGATTTTAATGGTCCTTGATAACCTTTGAAAGCTCTCAAAATGGTAGATGTGGAGAGCAGCCTTCAGGCTTATCTTGAAGGAGTGTGAAGCAGCTTGTTTTACCACATTTAATTTTCCAGTGTAGATTAGATTAAAAGGAACCACACACAGTGTCTATAAAAAAACTCTGTTTATTACACAACACAATCACTAAGACATTGGTATATCTCCTACCTGGAGATATCAACAATACACATGAAAATACGTTAAATAAATCAGATAAGTAGCACATATATACACTGGTCTCCAGGGGGAGACTAAACCATATAATAAGATAGTGGAATGCGAACTGCAAAGAGGAACGAGACTTGGACCAGAGGACTCAGAGGAGCTGGGAGAACAAGGAACCACCCGAGGTAAGTACCCAGGAACCCCACGGAGGCTGTGTGCAGAGTGGAAACACAGCCACTTGCCCAATGGACGTCTATGGAGAAGTTGCAGTTTTAAAGAAGAAGGTCCCTTCCCATAGGACTCAGAAGAAACCCTTTGGAGGATGGAAAGGTAGAGAGCCACCCCACCTGTGGATCCCCAGGAACCAGGTTACCTGCACCAAGGAAGCCAGGTGCATAGGGGTGAAGTGCCGTTGGAACCTCCAGTAGATGACAATGGAAGACTTGGGAAGAAAGGCTTCAGGAGAAGTCTCTGAAGAAGTCCGGTGAAATCCAAGGATTGATTCTTGATGAGGAGAACCTGCAAGCAGAGTGGACAGAGTCTGTCACTCAATGGTGACCAGGAGGCACAGAAACACAATGCTCACCCTTGTCGGGAAGTTCTGAAGAGGCAACGAGGACCATGTCTCTACAGCTTTGGGGACAAGGCGACTCTGAGAAAGACCAAGAGCAGTGCACCTGCTGTTTCACATCGGATGTCAGTGTCTAGGTGGTCAGTGTCCAGCGGGATCACCAACAAGCTTTGGTAGTCGCAACTGGTGTGGGAGATGACAGGATGCAGTCGTTGGGACCAGTAAGGACCACAGGACTCACCAAGTGACGGAGAGTCAGAGCAGGCCCCGAACAAGCAGGGGAGCCCACCAAAGCAGAAGAAGACTCTTGAGAGGACCCACAGGCCGAAGACACAAAAGTCGCTAGAGGACCTCAGGCAGTTCACCAAATATGGAGGCCCATGGTGCAAGGAATGCAGTAAGGACGCTGGTCTTCAAAGGATGAAGTGCAGGAGGCTGCAGCTTCTTGTAGGCTAAAGATCTTTGAAGTGCAGAGCCAACAAGCCTTGGCAACGGCGAGTTGACACGGTGCACAGGGTTTTGGTCCCAGCGGCTCCGAGTGATACTGTCCTCTAAATTGCAGGGAAGACAGGTCAGGCCTTTGGACAGCCACAGAACCACCACCTGTGTTGCTGAACCTCGTGTAGTCTGTAGGACGACGGGAGCAGCAGACTGGTCAGCTTCGTTGCAGTGTCTGCAGATGTAGGAGAGTGACTCCTACACTCCAAGGGAGATTGCTTTGGATTTCCTCGATGGCCTCAGGTCTTCTGGAGAACCTGAGTAAAGCACAAACACAGACGAAGCAGAAGACTTGCAGAACAGCGAGAGCAGGAGCAGTAGGAATCTTTCATGATGCAGTCTCGGTTCCAGGCGAAGTCCAAGTGTCCAGACTGTCGAAGAGTGTCTTACCTTCAGAGGTAAGTCTTGCTCCACAACAATTCTGAGGACCCACGCATGAGAGAACCCTTAAATACCCAAGCAAAGGATTTGAACGACTTGGTGATCCCTCCCAGAGGAGTGGCTGGACAGTGAGGAGGATACTCCCTTGTCCTTTGTCCAGTTTCGCACCAGGTATGGCGCAGCCAATATATAGTTAGACATCTCGTAATGACTGGTGTCCACTGTATGACGTAAAATGGCTAACCACACTTACAAAGCCTGGAGAATCGATTTTGGGGATTGTAGGGGTGTCCTGCTCATGTAGGGGCACCCTTACACTTGTAACCAAGCAGCCCGCCCTCAGTACTGAAGGGCCTACCATAGGGGTGACTTATAGGTTTTAAGTGTAGTGACCTCGGATATAAGGAATCATATCTGTTGTGAGAGGTGCAAGCACCACCTCACACAGGCTGCAATGGCAGACCATGTCACAGTTTAAGTGGACTCCCATTGGTGGCAAAATGCATGCTGCAGCCCATGTGAGACCCCTGGTTTACCTAAGCCCTGGGTATTTTAGTATCGTATATTAGGGACTTATAGGGTACACCAGTAGACAATTGTGGAGGTACAAAATTACTTACCAAAGCCATTTTGGGGGAGAGAGCACAGATGCTGGGGTCCTGATTAGCAGGATCCCAGCAACCTACAGCCAAAACACACTGACATCAGGCAAAAAGTGCGGGTAACCATGAAAGCAGATCCTACTTTCCTACAGCTGCCATTAATGAGTAAGGCGTATTTATGTTGCATAAATACTTGACCATATGTGCAACATTATTGGAGTCATGCTGGCAGGTATGCTAAACTGCATCATGTTCTTGGGGCAGCTGTGATATAAATGCTGCACTGAAGAACAGCGAACGGGATATATTGTTTTATTCATCACATTTTTCATAGATTGTTCCAGTAATTGGGTATCTTTCATAGATTCATATGATTGAATCATTCCCTGTCATCGAAGTGGGAGTCCCACGGTACAATAGTAAAGCAGTATGTATCAGTATTATACGCTATAAAGGCAATGCAAAGTCAGCTTAATAGCTTTTTTATGTCCTTTTTAAGGGACCAACGTTGAAGAATGGACATTGCATCTCTAGGATTCCAGCAATTGGCAGGATCAGCTGTCCTTCAGCACCAGGGTTGGCTCAAAGCCATGTCATTCTGACCAGAAGTCCTAACTAAAATTCTCAATATGTCGTACGATGAAGATTCATTATTTGGTAAGCATGTGGATGACGCCTACAGGCAATAAAGTCGGACACTTAACAGCTGGATCTCTAGGAACTCTCCAATTCCGCAAGACCCCTTTTAGCCGGAGCTTGTGGGGGAGGAACATACTCATATCATGGAGGATACCACAGATATCAACCACAGTCATACCAACAGCCCTTTGGGCCCACCTATCAACAACACTAGCTGTATCAAGAACCGGCATCAGCAGCCTGTTCTAAACAACAGATATCGTCAGAAAGCAGTGGCAACCTCAAAGTGCTGGTTATACCACCTATACAGCATCTTTCTGAGGGAGACAGAATTTTCCAATACCTACATCAATGGAGCAAGATCAGTACGGACAAGTTGGTCCTGGATCTCATTGTGTATGGCCATACGCTGGAGTTCATTCAGGTTCCACCTCACACCAACAAAATTCTTGCCATCGCACCTTCATCTTCGCACGTTGGTGTTGGCTATGCTGTCAAAAGGGGCCATAGAGCAGGTTACACACTCTCAAAGAGGAAAGGGGTTTTAATCCTGTTTTTACCTAGTGGGGAAGAAATGAGGGGCGTGGCGCTCCATTCTGGATCTCAGGAAATTCAACAAGTACCTGAAGAAACAATCTTTCCCTATGATTCCCCTCCTGGAAATCCTCCACCTCCTCAACCACAGAGATTTTTTAACCAGCATCGATCTCCAAGATGCCTGTTTCCATGTTCCCATCCACCCCAGGCATCGCAAATTCCTCAGATTCACTATACCCGGCACTCACTACCAGTTCAAGGTACTCACCTTTGGTCTCGGATCTACTCCCCGGATTTTTACAAAATGTCTCGCCCTAGTGGCAGCCCACCTGCGACAAAAAGGCCTTCAAAGTTTCCCATATCTCAACGATTGGCTAATAAAGGCTCCATCATTCCACCAAATGTCGAGGAATACTTCCTCATGTCTTCAACTCTTTCAAACTTTGGGGCTCACAATCAACTTCCAGAAATCTCTCTTTTCTCCTTCAATCAGAGTAACATTTCTAAGAGCAACTCTAGGCACACTGCTAGACCAGGCATTCTGTCCGCAGACAGGCAACAGAAACTTTCCATACTCTCAAAAAGAAAGTGTGCTCCAGTTCACCTGATCAAGCCTCTACTCGGCATGATGTCCTCAGCCACCCTCCTATTGCCTCATGCTCGTCTCAAAATGTGTCCTTTACTGGAGGAACTGGATGCACAGTGGCTCTAAGTTGAAGGGCAATTCAACAACATCACTCAGATCACTCCAGTGATAAAAAATGCTTAGCAAAGTTACCAGAACTCAATAACAAGTGCAGTGAGGACCTTTGTAACTTTTTAGCCAAATATTTCCAGGGTAAAGTAGAGGAAGTTTTTAACACCTTAATAATCCAAATTGTAGGTCAGCCTGTACAGCTAATGAAACTCCCTTTTCATCTAAAACATTGGAGATTTTCTTCCCACTGAAAATAGAACAGGTTCAAAAACTAATAAAATCAACTACATCAGGCTCAACATCAGATCCTTGCTCTCCATGGATAGTACATTTAGCACCAGAAATTATAAGCGAACAACTCACCAACATTCGTTCACCATAAGTCATAAAGACAGGACTCTTTCCAGATGACTGGAAAATGGTTTCCATTTTCACTCTGATAAAAAAAACATTCTGAATCCATTAGATCCTAGCAGTTACAGACCAATTTCCAGACTGCCAACTCCCTCAAAAGTATTAGAAAGGGCACTGAATATAGGACTAACATCCTTTATAAATGACAAACTTTTGGATCCAACTCAGTATGGATTTTGAGTAGAACACAGTACTGAGGCTGCCTTAGTTGATGACTCTGAAGAGCTAAGATTAATCTTGGACGAAGGGGGGGAAGGCCGCCCTGATCCTGTTGGATCTGTCGGCGGACTTTCACACGGTCAACCATAACATCCTAACTGACCGAATCGTGGATCTAGGAATTCAGGGCAGGGCTCTTAAGTTACTTCCTTCCTGTCAGATAGGGTATGATATGTAGCAATGGGACCCTTTTCCTCAGACCAATTCAAGCTGCCATGTAAAGTACAATGCTCCTCTTTGAGCCCCTCCCTTTTCAACCTATATGTTACCCCACTGGCTAGGCTCATTAAATCGTGTGGTTTTTCAGTTGTATCCTACGCTGAAAGTACCCAGTTAATAGTTTTGGTGTCCAGTAACCCAGGAAAAACAGTAGAACACTTCAACATCTGCATGGCCTAGATCAATGAGTGGATACTGTTTAAAACTTAATTCTGGAAAAACTGAGGTTCTCCTCCTGGGTAACGACTAACCGTGGGCAATGAACTCCGCTCTGGAGATTTGCTACTTACGCATTACCTTGAATACACGGAATTCATGCAAAAACACAGAACCTAACCACGTACCGGAGTTAGCTACTGCACCCACAACCCTTTGCTAAACCAACTTTACCTTTATATGCTAAAAAAGCATATAACCAATTCACAAAAGTGATCGTTAAAAACCATCAGGCAATGAGAGAGGTGATGATATTCGGGTCCCCCCTAACCTAGGGGGAGAACCAAGCAGATGCCCTGAACACAAAGGGCATGTCATGCTGAACGATTCGGTGGTGGTCCTATCCTCCTAGGACCACCCCAAGTAAAGTTATGGGCAAAAATACAATGCCAACCAAAGGCCCAGCAAAGCATAATTTTTTTTTGTTTAAATATCTTTATTAGTTTTTTTTTTCAAAAAATGTCCCCATTTGCACATGGTACATATCATAACAGATCTTCAGAAAACAAAAATTAAATAAGAGCAGTGTTTCCAAATATACATTGCATTTTTGCATCAGTATTGTTGCGAGTAAACCACTCAGACTATTGCCGATCATAGTACAATGCGTTACAACATACACATTTTTCATCGAGTGACTATCTCTCCTAACATCTTCCTTGATCAGCAGACCTACATATCTCTCCACAGTGCTTAGTCGCTCGCGGAGAGAGAGGAGTATAACCAAGTGAGAAGTGAGGGAGAGAAAAAGATGCCAGTGCGAATGACAAGTGTTGAAAACAGTCTTCAGTAGCCAGTGCACCAGGCCGACGAGGGACTTGTGCCAGAGGGAAATAGAAAGGATAAAAGCAGATACCCCAACAAATTAAACCTTTTCAATATAAAACTATACACAACATAATTAAAAGGCTGCCTTCTAAAAACCGTTCTGGAAGTCATTGCACTATAGAGTATGGGACTTTTAAATGCAGGAGGTATGGCAGGATAGAGCACTGGGGCGGAGGTCGAGCGCATGACAGTGTCATGGACTCGCTCCAGGTGCGTAGGCACAGGGACAAAAAAAATAAAAAATAAAAAAAGGGGGGGGGGGCAGAGGACTACGCTACGCCAGGCACACGCCACTAAGCGGCATCCAGTGAGAGGTGAGTGAATGAAGGTCTCCATGTGTCCGTCTCCCTCCCCCCAGGACCGTTGGTATGCATCTTATGGGACGACTGTCTAGGTGTGATGGCCCTCCCCAGTATTCGCAGTGTTGAAAGCTGTCAGTAGGGCGTCCCATTGTAGTGCTATGTGATATTTACGGAGCCCCGCCGTCTCCTCCCTGTGAAGTGCTGTGCTTTCTGCCTGCGCCCATATCTGAAGGGAGTGCGTCCAGCCAATCGTCTCCGGAGGGTTCGCCTGCTTCCACTGTTTCGTAATTAAACGCTTGGCAGTTATTAGTCCTAAATCTCTGAATCGTGATGTAACCCTATTCTTCTTGGACCTGACATAAGCTCCCAATATGCAGAGCTCCCACGTGGGCGGCAGGGAGGTGCCCGTGCAGAGTGCCAACGCTGCAGCAACACCCCGCCAATACAGTTGAAGGGAGGGGCAGGTCCACAACATATGTAGTAGATCCGCGTCAAGTTGATGACAACGTGGGCACTCAGAGGTGGCAATGTTAAAGTATCTATTGATGCTATCGGGAGATAGATACGCTCTCTGTATGATATATGTTTGTATTAGCTTGAATTTAGAACTCCGTGGTATGTATGTAGCACCAGCTAGGATAGTGGTCCATTCCTTGTCTGTCCAGGGTCGACCCCTGTTAGCCTCCCAGCGGGCACGAAGCGCCAGCATCGGCTTCAGTGTGTGCGTGAGTAAAGCCGTCACCAGCCAATGCACAATGTGAGAGCCTGCTCCCATGACCTGCAGATATTGCAGCAACAGGTGCATCGGCGGCTCGGACATTAAATCCCCCAATAGGGCCGAAAGAGCTCGTATGAGAGAAGTGTGGAGAAGAAACTGTCCAGCAGGTAAATCAGTATCCTCTGCTAGCTCCTCAAATGTTCAGAGCGTGCCGTCCCTGTAAAAATCACCCAGAGTGTCTATTCCTGCTGTGTGCCAATGCTGGAGGGTGGTTTCAGAGGTGCTCATTTCTCCTCTGGGAGTCCCTAAGAGCGGTATGATCGGGGCATACGAGAGCATCGCACGAGTGAGGTACAAGCTCCTTTTATAACATCGATGGGCAATGCCCAGATGAAGCTGTTGCGGACGCGGGGTCCGGGCAGCCGGGTGAAATAGATTACATATTTGGGTGTGAGTCCACGGCTGCTGCAAAGTCGCCGTGTCTTCAAGGTTAGTGCCATTAAGCCATTTCGTCACCCAGTTGAGCTGCTATGTAGTACAACTCCAGGTTGGGAACGGCCAGCCCTCCCTGAGAAGTGGGAGCATATAACTTCCACAGCGCGACCCTGGGTCTCCGGCAAAGCATTATGGGGCGAGATTCTATAATGCAGTGAATATTATAGTATTAGCTCTCATCTGAGCCAGGAGAGCTTCTGCCACTTGAGGAATGTTTTGATATTGGATATTATAATATTCACTGCACTCTAGAATCTTGCCCCATAATGCTTTGCTGGGCCTTTGGTTGGCATTGTATTTTTACCCATAACTGTGCTTGGGGTGGTCCTAAGAGGAGGGGACCACCACCGAATAGTTCAGCATGATGTGTTTTTTTGTGTTCAAGGCATCTGCTTGGTTTTCTCCCTAGGTTAGGGGGGACCCCAAAATCATCACCTCTCTCACTGCATGCTATACTTTCATTTTCACTTTTGTGAGATGACTATATGCATTTTAGCATGTGAATATAGAGTTGCTTGTTGTTTAACCAAATGTATGTGAGGTTTCTGTTTTATTACTTGGGATGAGAAGGCAAGGAGTTTCCGCGTAGTGGTACTCCACCAACTTCGCCCACCCTTAGTAACGACACCTCATTCTGGTCATCCAACTGGTGGCAGACAGACCTCGGCATTCTTCCCTCTCCTGTGAAAAAGGTGAAGAATTTAGGGGTTATCTTTGATGATAGATTTACCTTTAAATATCAGATCAATGCCCTGGTATCATCAGTGTTTTTCATCTTAAAAATGACTAGGAAGATTTGCCCTTTCATCCCCATAGATCTCCAGAAGGCGGTGGTTACAGCATTAGCCCTGTCCAAACTGGATTATGGGAGCACATTATTCCCTAATATTCAAAAAACATTCTTCCAGAATTTGCGGATGCTTCAAAATGCCGCAGCACGACTGCTTCTGGGTGTTCCTAAGCAACAATCTGTATCTCAAAATTTGGCAAAGCTGCACCGGCTCCAGGGCCGGACTGGCCGTAGCGGGCACCGGGCAATCCCCCGGTGCGCCACACGGGTGGCGGCCGGTTTTGGGCCCCTGGGGGCCGTTTTTGGTACAGGGCCGTTTTTGCAGCATAGTTGCAAAATCGGCCCTGTAACAAAATCGGCCGAAAACCGGCCCTGGCAAAGAGCTCAGCGGCTCCCCCTAGCCCGGGGGGGGGCAGGCCGAGCACTTTGCCAGGGCCGGTTTTCGTTCCCAGTCCGGCCCTGACTGGCTCCCAGTTCGTAAAAGGATAGAGTTTAAATCTTTTTACATAAGCTTTAAGGCTTTACACAGTATTGGTCCAGATTATTTGGAGAAAAAAACTCATTTGATACTCCCCATCTAGAAACCTAAGATCTTCTAATGCAAAGCTTCTGGTGATTCCTAGGACCAAAAGTGTTCAGTGAGGTAGGATAGGATTCATTGTAGGAACAGCCAAACTCTGGAACTCTCTCCCCCTAAAACTAAGAGACAGTCTCAATCTTTTGTTTTTTACGATATCATTAAAAACCTGCCTCTTAAACAACCAGTTCCTAAATGTTTAGCATATTGTATTAATTCTTCGCTTGATGCAGCACCATGACGCCTCTGGGCATTCGAGCGTTTTACAAACTGTAAAATCAAATCAAATCATGAAAGTCGCTCATCCTTGGTGGACAAGCGCTGGCAATCTCTCAGCAGGATTAACATTCCTTCCTCCCCTTTCAGAGTACTTAATTACAACAGATGCTTCTCTTGAAGGGTGTGGGGCTCACTTACAAGATCTTTAAATCCAGGCCGAATGGACTTTAGAACAATCCAAGATGCATATCAATTTACTGGCGCTCAGAACAATCTTGCTGCTCTCCAAGCCTTCTTGCCGAGGGTTCAGGGGTCATCCAAGTTAAGGACAGACAACACAACAAGTATGCATTACCTCAACAAACAAGGAGATACAAGATCCAAAGTTCTATCCCAGGAAGCTCAAACTATCTGGCAATGGGTACTACATTGTCAAGTGACCGTAGAAGCAGAACATCTACCAGGGGTACACAACTCTCTAGCAGACAGCTTGAGCAGAACGGCCCAGACTTGTCACAAATGGGAACTGAACCAACATGTTCTGTACAGCATATTTCAACGATTGGGCAAGCCCAAACTGGATCTTTTCGCATCTCTAGAAAATAAAAAATGCCAGTTTTACCAAAGCAGGTACCCTCAAAAGGGGTCCTTGGGGAATGCCTTTTTGATGCAATGGTCCAGGATTTATGCCTGCGATTTTCCCCTGATCCCTCTTGTTCTCAGGCTTCTCATGAAAATTAAAAGGAAACCATGCCGGTTGATACTCATTGCTCCAAGATGGTGGAGACAACATTGGTTTACGGAGTTCCTCATGTTGTCGGAGGACAACCACATTCAACTAAAGCCCCAGGTGGTCTTGTTGTCGATGAACAACAAGGAGGTCCTTCATCCAGACCTGATTTCTCTGCATTTATCAGCCTGTCTCCTGAGCACCATGAGCTCTGGCAGCTAGCTATTCCAGAAGACGGTAAGAGTATCCTTGCAAAGGCCAGAGCTGACTCTACCAACAAAACATATCACCTCAAATGGAAACGATTTTGTCTATGGTGTGAGAAATTTCTTGTACATCAAGAACAGGTGTTGCCATATTTGCTAACTCTAGCCAAATCTGGTCTGGCCAGGCTGGATTTTAAAGTTCATTTAGCTGCTATTTTTGGGTACAGACAAACCTTGGGATCGCCTTCCTTTTTGTCTCACAGATTAATCGTCCAATTTTTTAAAGGAGTATTCAGAGCATATCCTCCAATAAAGTCACTGCCACCTGCATGGCAGATTAACACCGTACAATCCCAATTGATCAAATGTCCATTTTAACCTATCCACAGGGCTGAGTTAAAATTCCTTACTTGGAAGGTGGTGTTGCTGCTAGCTTTTATTTCTGCTAGAAGAGTGAGCAAACTCCAAGCGATATAACATAACATAACGTGAATTTGTAAAGCGCACATTCACACATACGCATCTTGGCGCTGAATAACATGTTTATTGTTACCCAACTCAATGGTACTCATTTTATCGACCTCAGGTGGATAAAAGCCTGAGTGGACCCTCCTGGATTTGAACCCGTGACCTTGAGGTTAAACACAGGCCCCTAGAGTGGGCACCTTAGCCCACTGAGACACCAGACCCATGTTCACTTTTAAGGATCTTTTTTTACAATTCAAATATAGCATTGTAATTCTTCGGACTAATCCCTAATGAATACCGAAGGTTCCCATGGATTTTCATCTCAATCAACCAATTATGCTAAAGATTTTCTTTCCCAGTCCTCAAACACCAGCGGAAACAACTCTTCATACTCTTGAGTTCAAGAGGTGCTTAAAGTTTTACTTATATTATATCGCACAAAGCAGATATACATTTTTGTGTCCTATGAAAACAATAACAAAGGTGGACCAGTTTCCAAACCCACCATAGTAAGGTGGATTTCAATAGCCATATAGTTCTGCCATTCTAAGGCAGGTAGACCTTTAAGACAGAAAACCAAAGTGCATTCTACAAGAGCAGTCTCTACAACAGCAACTTTATTTGCAGGAGTGCCCATTGAAAATATATGCTGTGCTGCAAACTAGAAGAGCAGGCACACTTTCACCCAGCATTACTGTCATGCAGTACTTTGACATATTTTCCAATAAGGTGAGCCTGTTACCATACAATGTATAATGTTGTACCCACCATCCGCTGTCAGATTTATCTCTTATTTTATAGCGTATGTACTACACTGCTAATTGTTCTGATTTAATCATGTGAATCTATGAAAGATACTCCAATACAGGAGAAAGAACTTGTTACTTACCAGCATCTCCTGTTCTACAGTATTGGTATCTTTCATAGATTCACATGCAACCCACCCTCCTGCCCTTAGAGGCTCTCCTTCTTGGCAGGTAGGGACTATACCACTAGTGCTTGGAAACTCTGAGGGGAGATGCCTCTGTTGGGAGTGTTCTAAGGGTGCTGTCACCTGATTGGTCATTGTTCAACTTTGGTTCTTTTTTTAAAAAGGACATAGATAGGTTCTCAAGCTGACTTTGCATTGTCATCATAGCCTATCATACTGTTACATACTGCTTTAGTATAGTACCGTGGGACTCCCACTTCGACGACTGGGAATGATGCCAATACTACAGAGCAGGAGTTATAAGTAAGTACCAAGTTCTATCCCATCCGTCAAAGTCTAAATCAGGTTTTCAGTCCCACATTACACCATGGCCTCCACCACAAATCATTTTCAACAAATACCTTGACTTAGCCATGCGGAAAGTTAGTCTACACTACAGCAAGATAAGGTGGTCGTAGAGGTTTAGCTATGGAATAGTTAGGTGTCACTGACAATGACATGTAGTAAACTTTTGCTTAGTCAGTTGACGGAAGGATAAAATTGGAACCGTAACGTTAAATGCATATTGGAAACCATGAAATATAAATCACTTAGGCAGAAAAATCATGAAGATGCTGAGATGGAATTTTCATTTTTGGGTAGAGTGGGAAAGAAAGAAAGAATAATAACCTCAGTAGGTGACAGAGTGGGCACTGGGAAACACCTTTTATTCAGTTTGTATGCTTGTAGACTTCGTGCCGTGCTGTTAGCTGAAGCAGACGCACATCTGCAGAGTTAAACAAAACCTCCATGAAACTCAGCTCCGCAACTCCGTTCCATCTCATCCCAATCAATAAAACAGAAACCACACATAGCTTTGCTATAACAACATGTAGCTCTATCTTTACATGCTAAAATGCATATAGTCATCTCACAAAAGTGAAAATGAAAGTATAGCATGCAGTGAGAGGGGTGATGATTTTGGGGTCCTCCCTAACCTAGGGAGAGAACCAAGCAGATGCCTTGAACACAAAGAGCACATCACGCTGAACGATTCGGTGGTGGTCCCATCCTCCTAGGACCACCCCAAGCACAGTTATGGACAAAAATACAATCCCAACCAAAGGCCCTGCAAAGCATTATGGGACGAGATTCTAGAGTGCAGTGACGATTATAGTATCCAATACCAAAACATTCCTCAAGCGGCAGCGGCTCTCCTAGCTCAGCTGAGAGCTAATACTATAATATTCACTGCCCTTTAGAATCTCACTTCATAATGCTTTGCTGGGCTGTAGTGTAGTTCCTATATTCCTGATAAGCTCTGCGCATTGGAATAATATACACTATAGTTTTGACATAGGACTGGGGTCAGTATGTCTCTATAGAGTACATTAAACTTAATTACTTGTGTGTGCCAGCTAACTCAGAGGTCACTAGAAACTTCTCGAATAAACAAGAAGGAATTAGTTTCTGACAACCGCATAAACATGACAACTTTGTTTCCCTTAGACTCGAAACAATCTCAGAATCGTGGAAACAATGGATAATAGTTTCACTCTGTCAATCGGGCATGCTTCGTTGCTACAGAGTTACACAGAAATGGATAGAGGGGCGTTTCAATAAAAAGGGTTTATTGAACAGTCTTATTTCTCATGCAAGAGATAGGAACTGCTACAATCGTAAGACAGAATGCGAAGTATAATATGTACAGCGTTAGCAGTACGATAAAATAATACTGCAATAGCATGGTTTATAGCTATGACAGATATTCATAAAAATACATACATAAATAACACAGGCTAAAATGTTAATACTCATCTGATGCTTCTAGCTAGTTCTACCCCAGTGTACCTAACCTAAGTGTAGCACGAGGTAAGAATTAGGTGCTATTTGTTTATAGTCTAGTTTAGCTATAGTTGCCAAGATTTGCCAAAAGTCCCTCTAGGTTCTAGTCCACTCCATTCCTTAGAATGAGTGAGGTTGGAATCTCTTTCCGAGTCTCGATCTCTAACACCCCACAAGGGGAGTCAGAAACACTGGAGCTGGATTCTCTGAGAGGAGGATGACAGGGTCTAGTCAGTGCGTCAGGTGGGGACTTGACTTCCTTCCGAACTTGCCGCGGCGAGCCGCGTCGTGCAAGTAGGCAGCCGAACCGTGGTTTGTCATGGTAAGTGAAGGTATATTTATACCTTGCAGGTGTTAAGGAATGCCAGAATTGACGTAAAAGTCGGGCACAAGAATGTCATGAATGAACCCCTAAGGAACAGATGTTCATGCATAATAAATGAGTTCTTGGAGACATCAATATCCAAGCAAGGGGAAATCCTAAAGGCTTAAGAGTCTGGTTTTCCAAGAACTCGTTGTGACGTAGATGAACGGATGTAGGTGGCCATGCCTGTATTTGGTTAGCATGGATAATGCCTAAATAAGGGTAGGATTTCTATGCCTAAATATGGGCAATGCGAATTGTGCCTATATGAGGACATAAATCGGGAAACCTATATACGGTATCTAAATCGACACACAACAGGGCCTTTGGTTGGCATTGTATCTTTGCCCATAACTTGGCTTGGGGGGGTTCTAAGAGAATGGGACCACCACTGAATCGTTCAGCATGATATGCTCTTTGTGTTTAGGGCATCTGCTTGGTCGTCCCCCTAGGTTAGGGGGGACCCCAAAATCACAGCTCTCTCATTGCCTGATATTTTTTTAAAGTTCACTTTTGTGAATTGGTTATATGCTTTTTAGCATATAAAGGAAAAGTTGTTTAATCAAAGAGTTATCGGTGCAGTACCTACGGTTAGCTGTAGGGAGGAAGGTGATGAGTGGGATATATACCTCGCTTAACATATACAGAATGTCAGTGAGAAAGTAAGGTGACTTAACACATGTTCCTGCCACCGTTGGTAGTCCTTCTCCTCCCTCAACCGGCTGGTCATCCTCCGGCGGCCTTGGCTGGCTGGCACTTGTGGCGGCACTGGTGGTCTGTGTGCCCAGACAAACACATAATGCACCCATTTTAGACACCAGATTAGCCAGTAATTATCTTGCACAAGGTAAAATGGCAATACCTCACTAACGTTAGGATAGCTATCAGTATCTACTTCTATCCAAAGTATCTCTTTGGAAGTTTTGTTGGTTAACGACATTCTAAAAACCAAAAGGTTTTTTTGGGGGTCAAACTTTCTTTATTGATTTTATAAGGTACAGAAATTGTTGATGACACTGTCAATATGGCTGTAAACCAACAGCAATTAAAAGCTAATGACGGTTCCCCTGTAGTAAAAATCATTGGCTGACATAATGCAAAGTATACCTGTAAAGTAAAGGCAATTTAACAATTAGCCAGTTTTGCTAGCTTAAGTAATAAAGGTACCTTCCTATAAAATAAAGGACTTCCAAGCTTGGAAAACATATAAAAAGAGATTAAAAGTACAAAGATATCAACCAACAGAACGTACATGGAGGGTTTCTTGGTAGCACAAAGACCCAGATGTGGGTTCTATCGTATGGGTAGGGATTATTCTTGTGTATCAGTTATCATTTGGAGGGGAGGACCAGAAGATATGTTTGGAAAAGATGAAGTGCCCGTATTCGGGTGTGGCAGGAGAAGAGCGGTAGACCTTGTCAGAGAAAGCGTACCAAGTGTCCCCATATATAATCAAACTCCTTCCGAGTGTCAGTTAGAATATTGGTCCCACGCTCCATTGTAAGGGTCTAGCGTGCCATTGGGACATGGATGGGGCTTTGGCTTTCTTCCACGCTGCTGCCAAGGTCAACTTAGCCGCCCCCGAACAAAGTCATAGAATAGAGCTGCCCCCTAAAGTTTGGCGTTTAAGAGAGGGATATTGGAGTCCCAAAAGTTCAAACTCCGGCCTGTTTGGAACTGGGTAGCCCAGTATCTCTCTTATCTGTGCTAGTATTTCATTCCAGTATGGCTGAATACTCGGGCAATCCTACCAGACATTCCAAAAGTCTCCCAGCATCCCACAGCCCCTCCAGCACCTATCGCACATGTTTGGTAACATTTTCCAGAGTTTCTCCTGGTAAAGGTACCAGTCATAAAGGAGTTTGTAATGCGCCTCCTGTAGCCCCATAGAGTACATTTAGAAATGTAACAGTAAAGTGTGCACCATTGCTTGGGCTCTGTGTTGATCTCTAGTGTTTGTTCTCAGAAGGATACATGGCGTAGAGCAGGTTTACACTTGGTGCACAGTAAAAGTGCATATAGAAAAGGGATGCATCCCCCGGTGTCCCCCGGCAGTCCGGGCAAAACGTTCTATGGGGAGTAGGTTTCTAGTAGCAGCAAGTTATACCTATGGTTGCAGCACCCAATTTTTCAATTGAGTGTAGTGAGAAATTTCCGATGGAGTTGCAGCGGCAATTCTTAAATGTCCCCTAAATCTTTCTCCTAATGGACGAATGAGGCTACGAATGGATAAGAATGAAACACAATGAAGGGGTGGTAGGGAATGCAAAGGACATATGGTATTGGTTGGTAATGGTATCTCATTCCTGCCGTGCTGCACTGCGGTGGAAACTGCTAGTATAAGACAACACAGGGGGTCCGTCTATGGCCACTCTATCTCTGTCCCTGTACTTTGTCACTGTTTGATCAAAAAAGCTTTCTCAACCAATATGTTTGGTGGATAGAATGCTTGGGCCTGCAATCCTATTTATATCACCAAAAAAGATCTGTTCTATTAACAGTTCTACACAAGAAAACATGTAAAAGAGGGGCAAGAGAAATCAAACAAGCATTGGCAAAGCCAATAGGTTTCGCCTAAGCAAGAAGTATTGGCTTTGTCAATGCTTTTAGACATGTTGCACAGCAGTGCAGTGTGCTGTGCAACACAGCTTCAAGTAAAGGGAAAAAAAGCACTGTGATGGGGTTCTACTTTAGGAGGAAGAAAAAATAGAAATTTCAGTGTTACAGAAAAAAGGTTACTGCTACATATAGAGCGTTGACTTGCAAGAAAGTGATATATGAGGCAACTGTGATCAGCTGTTTTAAAGAATTCACAGCTTCTCCTTTAGCTTGATAATGGCCTGCACAAACACAAGTACCTTCAAGGTTAACAAACCGGGAATGGCATCTGGCGACTAAGTTCAGAGCACCAAAAGTTGATAAAACAGAAGTAGACACTGTACCGTTTATTAATTCAAACAGATGTTTTGTAAAGAACTAGGAATAATGTTATGCAGTCTTAGTACTGAAAAGACAAAAACATGATAAACCAGGACATGAACTAAAGAGACAGTCCCTTTAGATGGACTATAAACCCTTACTGGGCACTCTGATCATAGGCCCAGGAAAAACTCTTCAATCCAATATTTATGAAAGAGTCTTCGCGGTGTCTAGCAGTGTGCGTTACTTCCCCCTTCAGTTTTCCCAGGATGGGAATGGGATGCTGAGTGACATCTGTCTGATTGTGAAGAGGAAGAGCGCTAGCAGCTCCTTATTTCCCACCCTGCCAGGAATGTGATGTGGGCGAGAAAGTACTACCTTCCTTACCAATGGTTTATTTTGGAAACACACGTGCCGCTCCGGTGCCTCTAGTTTGGAGACTCACTGCCCTGCGTAGTATCCACACATAAGAGACGGGAACAAGTGGACTTGGTAGAATTGAAATGTAGCTTTATTCCACAGGTACAAGGATGCATACACCTTCTCCATCGCATTCCAAGTCCCAACTGTGCTCCTGGAGCTCTCCCACCGTTCTTTACACAATGCTAGGCAACATGGAATCTCAAGCACGAGGAACATTCGTATTGAGATTCTATGTTAAAGGAAACCTGCGAATAAATACAACAATGATATACTACACATCCCCCTTCTTAAACAACTTAAATAAAATGCAACACATCCCCCTTAAACACAATAACACCACCCCCTTGCATTTTCAATGAGAAAGGAAAACTTATGTGCAAACAAAATTTTCTAACAATTTGGGTTTCTTGATAGTTCTTCCAGACCTTCTGGTTTTGGTTACCTCACACTTACTAACAGCCTATGAGTCTGCCTTGATTTCCTCACTCCTTCCTTCTCTGCACACTCCACTCTCTTCACAATCAACCGCACACCAACTTGGTCCAACCAACTCTCCAGTTCTATCAGTTGACCCAACATCCAGGTTTTCATTATCAGTAATCTTGGTTTCCAACCACCAAAAGCGTCTCGATCTATTTTCACCACAAACTTCCGTATGTGGCTCTTCGGAATGTATCTCATATCTAGCAATGGCTAACCAACTCATATGGTGAATGCCACCATCCTCAAAGTCAAAAAGTCAACAAAAAAAAATTTGATTTAGTTCTCTACTGAGAACAAAAAATAAGGAGTTTAAAAGCAGCAAGATTACATCTGTGACTAAAAGGACTTTGTAACATTCATCCTAATACAAATTTATAAAAAGTTTTAAAAATTTGAACAGGTTATAACAGGTAAATTCATTAGGAGGTGATTGTAAAAGAAAAATCAAATCCTGTACATTTGCACAGTTGCACTTTGTTTGGATTGGCTTTAAGAACCTCTTTCTAGCAGCAACGACTGTGGGATTAGGGCATACGAACAGAGCATGTATCAAGTCTTGAACTCCTCCTTGACAAAGGTCGCATAGGCTTCCGGCATTTTTGTTTTGTGTCCAATTGCAAGTTAGGGATTTAAAAGGGAGAATCCCAAGTCGAAGTAAAATCATGCATCGCCGGGCGCCGTGACTTAAAGTAAAAGTAAGATAGTGTTGCCTTTGCTTAAGTTCCATTGAGTCAGCATATGCCTTGTACAGTAGTAGTTTTGAACAGTGTAAAATGTCAAGATCGTAACTTATTCTTAGAGCTGAGAGTTTTAAAAAAAGTTTCAAGTGTGCCGGGGTCCAGGATTTCAGCAGATCCACTGTACATTCTGTTAACTTCAGTGCAAACGTTAGATTTTGATAAAAAACATATTTTGTAGATCCTTGATCAAAGATTTCTGATCTTAGCAGTGCTCTTAGGGTTCCTGGTTCTGCGTGCAAGATGTTATATGCCCATCGTATTATGTTGGTAATTCCCCAGGCATATGTACTGGTTAGAGAAAACTCAAGGCGCAGGGCTCGCGCGGGCACAGCTTGAGGCACTTTAGTTAGTTTCCGGAGGCTCTGGCTTTCTTTAAGTTGTACTGGATGTCATTGACTTATTGGGATGTGTTCGAGAGCATATGAAAGAACGGATGGAATCTTTGTACTGAACACCTGCAAAAGGGATAAGAAATGCCTGCGCCCGGTAGAAGAGTACAGTCTTTGGAGCGCCCTGGTGTGAACATCTGCTTTGTGGGCCAAGTGCTGGAGGTGGGAAAGATTTTTTAAAGTTTGAGTAAAAATACGCCCCAAGTAGGTGTATTCCTCCACTATTTCCAGCAATTTCCCTCCTAAGGTCCAGTTATAGTTTGTATGTTTTTGTTTTCCTCGGAAAGGGACTATTTTAGTTTTTGCTGTGTTTGGGATAAAAAAATTCCTTTCAGTATATGTTGAAAGTGCATCCAGATTCCTTTGAAGACCGAATGGAGTAAGGTCAAGAATAATCACATCGTCTGCGTACAGCAGGGTGTGCATTTTAGACAATGCTATTTTCGGAGGAAAGTTGTTTACCTACGCAAAGCAACGCGGAAGATCACTGAGGTACAGGGAAAATACTAGAGGAGCTAAAAGACACCCTTGCTTTAGTCCATTCGATGTTTTAATTGGGGATGTAAGGCCCTTTTCTTTCCCAAGTAACACTTGACACCAGGTTTCTGAATGTAGAGCAACAATTATACGAAGTATATTTTCTGGGATTCCCAATTTTTGTAGCTTTCGCCAGAGTATTGGTCTGTCCACCCTGTCAAATGCTGTTGAGAAGTCAATGAAGGCGGAGTAGACAACCTGTGATTTCGAGACCACGTATTTATCAATTATTGCTTGGAGCATAGCTATATTATCGTTTACAGAATGATTTTTTCTGGAACCCAGCTTGATTTATCGGTATAGATCCAGTTGAGAAAGCCCACTCTTTGAGATGTTCCAGTACACTGGCCGCGGAAACCTTTCCTGAGGCATACAGGAGGGCAATCTGCGACAGCCGAGAGCCCTTCTTATGAATTGGAATGATTATACTTCCTTTCCAGGAACTAGGAATTTCACCAGTGACGAAGCAATAAGAAAAGAGAGGAGCTAGAAACAAGCTCCACTCCTTTGAATTCTTTTGGAGCACCTTTATCAGTATCAAATCTGGGCCCATTGCTGCAGATGATCTTGCTTTTCTTATAATAAGTTCGATTTGGGAGGGTGAAGGAGAAAGATTTTCGAGAGTGGTTACTCCGATCTTATCAACTTGGGGTTCATGTTTTCTGCCCTCTCGTTCTCCTTGTATAAGGTGTATCAAGTTCCATGGTATTCTTCATCACTTTAACAATTTTTCTAGGAATACTAAAGCGGCTTTCCCCTTTAATCACTTTCCTGCCATATTTCACTCTTTCCCACTGACCTTCCTTCAAATCAACTTCCTTCACTCTGTTCCTGGCATCAAAGTAAACTATATTCTTTGACTGAGAAGATCTTATACAATCCTTAACATTTTCAACATCCAAATCCACAATCTTACTTCTACTCATCCAACCAGGATTCAGTTTACAGTATGGCAATCTACCTCTCATAAGGCAAAAAGGGCTCTGACCAACCGTTTCATGCAGTGTCAATCTGTATGTCCATACTATCCTTTTCATTTTGTTTTTCCAATTACCCTTAACTTTAATGGCAAGTTGGATAATTCCTTTCACCATTCTATTCATTCTCTCAACAACAGCGTTACCTCTTGTTCAATACCTGCCTGTCTCATGAAAGATTTCATCTCTTCAGATTTAAATTGTACACCATTATCTGTCAACATGACAGCTGGAAATCCTTCTCTAAGAAAAATCATCTCAAGAAACCCAATGACGGCCGCTGAATTCACCTTATCAAAAATTTCCAATTCAATCCATCTAGTTAACATGTCCATAAAAACTATGACATGCCAACGTTTCCCATCTTTGTCCGTTAATGGACCCATTATATCCATGGCCACTTATTCCCAAGGAAGATTGGGACAACTCAAAGAAGAGAAAGGAGGGTTGAGGGTTTTAAAAGTTTTGTCAGCACATTCACATTCCACACAACTTCTCACAAACCTTTCAACCTCTATGTCAATCCTAGGCTACCAATACAGCATTTTCACATTTTGTTTGGTTCTTGAAATACCTGCATGACCCTTATGCGCTAAGTAAACCAGCTTGTTCCTGACGTGACTGGGAGGAATAATCCTTTCACTTCTGCACATAAAATCACCACATAGGCTTAGTTCATCTTTAACCTCCCAAAAAGCTCTTAAATCATCACTACACTCCTTTCTCTGCATTTTTCCCCAACCAGCAGTGATTTTATTTGTTACCTCCAGCAAAACCTCAAACCTTGAGATATGCTTCCATCCACTCTTGCTTCCTTATGAACGAAGAACTGCTTTTATCTAAAATGCGTGGCACAGAACAATCACACCAAGGGTCTTGTTCAACTTCTTTAAGTGACAGAGACATTCTGCTGAGAAAATCTGCAGTAACATTGTTGACTCTAGGAAAATACTGGACATCATAAACAAAATCAAGTAATCTCTTAGAGAAACAAGCAATTCTGACCGATGCTCTAGACAAACCCTCTGTAGTTAATAGCTTCATCAGAGGTTTATGATCTGAACGTAATGTGAACTTCCTGCCCCAAATGAATTTTCGGAAGTGCTCCATAGCCCACACACAAGCTAGTGTCTCCCTCTCTATCACCGAATAAGTTTCTTCCGTAGGTGATAGAGAACAAGAGGCAAAAGCAATGACAACTTACTTGCTTTGTGTAGACATTTGTGACACAACACAACCTAACCCAGACCCACTGGCATCAGTGGTGATACTAGTGTCAGATGATGGGTCAAAAGCTTGTAGAATTGGAGCATTGACAATGGCTTTTTTGATTCAAACAAAACATGACTAAATATCCTCATTCCACTCGAAATGAGCATTATGCTTCATTAAAGCCCTCATCTTGTGCGTTTTCTGTGTAACATTTTGCACAAATTTCACATAGAATTCGGTTAAACCCAGGAAAGTACGAAATTCTTCCTTATTCTTAGGTGCCAGAGCTTTTACAATGGCATCCACTAACTTATCTGTAGGACGAATACCTGCTTCAGAAATCTCATGACCAAGGTAGGTTACTTTTTTCTCAGCAAACTTACATTTTGAACTCTCCACAGCCAAACCTTTATCTTTCAAAATACCCAGAACTTTTCTTGGGATTTCATCATGAAGTGCTGTGTTCTTACACATCACAAGAATGTCATCTTGAAAGAAAACAACCTCAAGAATGTGGCTAAATATTTGGAACATCAATCTTTGAAAGACCACTGCTGCGGACGCCAAACCGAAAGGAATGCGTTTAAATTGAAAACAGCCAAATCGTGTGCAAAATGTGGTGAGGTGTCTACTTTCCAGCTCTAGCATTATCTGGTGTATGCTGCTGTTGAATCCAGTGTAGAGAACAATTTGGCTTGCCTTGTCAACATAAACGTCTCATCAATTCTTGGTAAAGGAAATTGATCGATAATGATATTACCATTGAGCCAGCGCAAGTCCACACACAAACAAACCTTTCCATTGGGTTTGCGTACAACAACCAATGGGGAAATCCATTCGGAAGTCTCCACTGGCTCAATGATATTCAAATCCAGTAGTTTCTAGAGGTTCTTTTTTAACTTCATCCCTCACTATAAATGGAATATTGCGAGCTTTATGTATTTTTGGAACAGCACCTTTTTTAAGTCTAATTTAATTAAAGAAACCTTTCAACTTCTCTATCTTACCATTAAAAAACTCTGGAAATTCCTTTGAAGCATATACTTTGGTATTCTCTCCCTCACATGCTACCAGAACTTGTTCCTTGCTGTTGGGATCAAGAATAATATTAAGACTTTTTTGATCCTTCCATCCCAGAACTGAGGGACCCTCTTTTGCAACATATAATTTACAAATGGCATGCCTGTCCTTGAATCTAAACATTAATACTCTAAACCCAACTATATCTATTCTTTCTCCTGTGTAACTTTCTGGTGAAATGTCTGATGGTTCCAATGAACCACCAACTTGATTAACAAATTGTTTATCCCAAACAGACTGATCTACAATGGTATACGGTGACCCAGAATCAGCTGCCACTTGTATCTCAACACCACCAATCATCATCCAGCACATAGGTTTTGAAACTCCTTCATCAGAAATGTTTAACACAACTCTTTTACGAGTGTCACCCTTTTCATTTGATACAAGCCACTTTTTAAGAAACTGAGAATCATTTTTTCTGTTTTCTTTTGCGTACTTTCGCAAAGCGACCAACAATTCCACATTCTAAACACTTTACAGATTTGGCTGGACTGGACTAGTCTTGCCGCATGCGAAGAACTGCCACATCTATAGCATGCGTAGTTTGTGCTTCTTCCTTGCTCAGCAAAGACTCCTTTTTTTCTTTCAATTTTTTGGTCTCTAAACCTGTCATTGGTCACTATGTTCTTGTGTTTGTTATCGGATATTTTCCCTACAATCTCAGGAGAGGCTTTTTCTTGTGATAAAGTGCTCTAGCACAACGATCCGATAGTTCAGCTTTTTTTACCATTGCTATAATTTCTTCTTCCACCCAGAGTTTATTCTGCATAGCTTTATTTTTAGTGTACATGACAATTGGGTCGCGAACCAGTTGATCATGAATAACGCTGAATCTGCATCTACTAGCAAGATGTTTCACAGCAGCTACATATTCTTTTATAGTTTCACTTTTCTCTTGCTTCCTCTGAAAGAAAGCGTGTCGTGTGACAGCAATAGATACAGCCAGAGTGAAATGACCATCAAGATCCATTATTACACCGTTGAAAGCATCAATATCACTGTTTGCTCTTTCTGGCTTTTGTAATTGATTATAAATGCGTAATCCTTCTGGTCCTAAACAGTACATTAGGGCTCTTTTTTCCTTTCAGGAGAAAATGTACCACTAACATCCTCTGAGTTAGCGATGTAATTTGGGAAATAATCTTTCCCTTGGTTCCATTGAACTGCAGGTTCACCAGGTGCTGCTAAGAATTCTACAGCAGGAGCGGAGGCGAGGATTATGCATTACTTTCCTCACTTTTTAATCAACAGCAAGTTAAAAGACACAATATAAAAAACAAAAGACCACAACTCCCATGAAGCTCAGGAGTTACCGTGGCAACCATTAGTCCAATCATAGCTACGATGTAGTCCATAACCAGTAGTAGTCTCCGTAGTCCTTCCTCTTTCTTCACTGCTGGCCCGTCAGTTAAGTCCCTTCTCTCCTTACTGTGGCATATTGGGGTCTTGGCTTGATGGGCTTATTGTATTGTTTTTCAGCACTGTAACGTTATCTTGACTGGTGTATAGGTGTCATGATCTCGCCCGTTTCCTCGCTCCCGACGAACGGAAGCGAGGCTTTCCCAGTACGAGACTCCTCCCCACTACAGGCTCCAAACAGGGTAGCGGTCTAGTGGCTGAAGATCGACTCAGCTGATGTCATTGGCCGGCCAGCATTTCCGGCGGATTGCGTATTTGAATCCCAAAGACGCCCACACCAGCGCTTCGGATTCCTTCCACGGAGCTTCGCTGGACACGCAGGAGCGTAGCGAAGGCTCTAATTGCAACCAGACCCTCCGTCTGGACCGCGCAAGGGCGCCTACAGCTGCTGCTAACGGGACTCGTGTAGAGTCTCTCTCTCCTTGTGTCCTACTCTCACAGCGCAGGAGCGCTGTCATCCCTGGTACTCCCGCGACTCATGCGACGGCACGGAGTCGTACTCCCCTTGCCCCTCAGCACAGGAGCGCTTTCACCCTTGATCATCCCGCGACTCGTGCGACGGCACGGAGTCGTACTCGCCTTGCCCCTCCTTCACAGCGCAGGAGCGCTTCCATCCTTGATCACTCACGACTCGTGCGACGGCACGGAGACGTACTCCCCTTGCCCCTCTTTCACAGCGCAGGAGCGCTTCCACCACTGACCAGTCAGCGACTCAAAGCACCCAGATTGACCTTGTGAAACAGCGCTGGAGCGTATGTTTCTGTCACGCTGAAGCCTTCTCTAGCTTCAAACGCTGGAGTGCTTGATGCCTTGCCTCATCCTCCCTGCGCAGGAGCGCCAGCTTTCAGGTAACAATTGCAGAGAGTGATAGTGAGTGTTGCTAGTGACTGCATACCAGTGCATGTGTCTCTTCCTCTTCATTGGCACAGCAATTACGCCTATCCTCTCTGTCATCATTAGGTGAGATCCGCGCCAGACCCAGACCCCAAAAAACCACGGGAGGTGCCCCAGCACGACACATCACCCTCACCTGCTTCCTGGCAGCCTCCCCCAGTTCCCTCTTTGGCCTGGTTAGTATACTCGGTCCTTCCAGGAGGAAAAGGGTCCAGGAGGGGGTTGTCTTTGTCATCCCTGTGGGATCTCTCCACAACTGTAAGGTAAGAATTGTGGGGACCTGACAGAATCCGAAGCCCACGTATATATATCCCACCCGGGTAACATGGACAACCCCGACGTTACCTTGCAGGACAAAGCAGCCATGTTAGTTAGCATCCAAACCGAGAATCGTAGTCTGCGACACGACATAACCACCTTACAAGGGCAAGTAGGTGCGGGAAACATAGGACCCTGGGGTCCCTCTTCCAGGGACCCCAAGGAATACTAAGGCCTCCTACATTCAACCCGGGGGCCCCCCCGCCATCTCTCTCGACTGCTTCCGCACCCATTCAGGTCATAGCTCAACCCACGGCCCAACTGGCCGCACCAGAACGTTTCTATGGCGATAGCGCGAAATATAGTATATTCCTTAACCAATGCCATCTGCACTTCATGGCCAGAGCATCGGCCTTTCTTGATAACGCCTCCAAGGTCGCCTTTGTCCTATCGTATTTGGGAGGCGACGCCGCGCAGTGGTCCATTCCATTGGTAGAGAACGACGAACCTCTCCTATACAACTTTCCGGTTTTTAAGGAAACCACGCGTCGCATGTTTGCCCGCCATACATTCGTGCAAGCTGCAGACAATGAATTACTCAATTTAAAACAGGGCAACACCGACCTACTACATTACATTACCACCTTCAACCGTCTGGTGGTGGAAGCCCGTTGGCCAGACTCAAAACAAGTGTCGGTGTTCTATAGGGGCCTACGTGAAGAGTTAAAAGACCTCATTTCGCAAATGACCGACCCACCAGAAGAGATTGGTCCATTCATAGACATGGTTGTAAAACAGAATTATCGCCTACAAGAGCGGAGAACAGAAAAAACCAAAGGAGGAGAAGCCAGAGTCCCTGTGTACAGAGACATACCAAAACACCGTGATAATCCTGAGCCTATGCAGATCGGGGGTATCCGTGCCCCCCTGACAAAAGAAGAAAAGGAAAAAAGACGGAAACAGAATCTATGCCTCTATTGTGGCAAGAGCGGCCATTTCGTGCGGGAGTGTCCTGCAAAGCCCCGCCAACCCAGAGAGAGGACTTCGTCCGTTCTCCCGATTACCCGAGGAGACGGGTTGGGAAACGGGACCTCCCAGTAGTGAACGGGGTCTGTCTACTGGGACTGTTGGCAGAGGAAAAACAGACCCCAACCCTTTGTGCCAACCACCATCACATGGGCTTGCTGGTTGTCTTGCACTCATCGATAGGTCCATCATGGCACGTCGTAGCCTTGATTGACTCAGGAGCAACCGGAAACTTCATCGATGCCCAGTACATGACGGGCCTGGGCATGCAAAAACGAACCAAAAGCAAGCCCGAAACGGTGAAAGCAGTGGACGGCACGGATTTGACCTCAGGACTAATCCGATACCAAACCGAGGGTCTGGTAATGGTGCTGGAAAATCAGCACACAGAGACCATCGCCTTCGACATCATCGATGCTCCTCAGTTTCGGCTCATATTGGGCCTTCCCTGGCTGATACAGCACAATCCCCTGATCCATTGGGCAACTGGCAAAACCGTTTTGGACTCGGCCCATTGTATTCCCTATTGCTACCCCTCGGAGAAGAAAACCATATCGAGGGAGGTCCAGGCTTGTACTCTGCCACGGGATGGAATGGGAATAATTACACACAAGACAGTACCCAAGGAATACCAAGACCTGGCTCCTGTATTTGACGAACAAGGCGCAAACACCCTACCTCCACATCGTCACTTCGACTGCCGCATTGATTTAATACCGGGGTCCACGCTTCCCTGCAGCCGTGTTTACTCCCTCACGGAGAAGGAAAACGAGCACCTTCGCGCCTATCTCAATCAGTACCTACAGAATGGGTTTATTCGCCATTCCAATTCTCCTGTCTCTTCCCCTCTCTTCTTCGTGGCGAAGAAAGAAGGCGATCTACGCACGTGTATTGACTTTCGGGCGATGAATGCCATAACCATTAAGAACAGGTATCCCTTACCGTTGATACCCGACCTGCTGGATCAAGTGAAAGACGCGGCCATCTATACTAAGCTGGATCTACGAGGGGCCTACCATCTTGTCAGAGTCCGTGAAGGGGATGAGTGGAAAACCGCCTTCCGAACACGGTATGGACTGTTCGAGTATCGGGTCATGCCCTTCGGACTCTGCAACGCCCCAGCCGCGTTTCAATATTTCATTGATGAGGTGCTAAGGGAATTCATTGACAAATGCTGCATCGTGTATATCGATGATATACTGATTTACTCCGCAGACATGAAGGAGCACCTTCAACACGTACGGGCGATACTCCAGCAACTACAGCGACATGGGCTGTATGTGAAGCTAGAAAAGAGCGTATTCCACACCACAACTGTGGAATTTCTGGGACACATCCTAACACCAGAAGGCGTACAAATGGATTCCAGAAAAGTCGACGCCATATTACAGTGGCCATCCCCAAGCTCCGTGAAACAAGTCCAAAGGTTCCTTGGATTCGCAAACTACTATTGACGCTTTATTGCGGGCTTTTCCCGGATTGTTACCCCCATTACATGTTTGTTGCGAAAAGGGACACGTTTCCAATGGAACGCCGGAGCGGAACGGGCTTTCCAGGACCTAAAAAACAGGTTCACATCAGCTCCGATACTAAAGCACCCTGATCCCAACCGCCCCTTTATAGTGGAGGCTGATGCCTCACAGAACGCCGTAGGGGGTGTCTTATCACAAAAAGACAGCAAAACCAATCTGCTCCACCCCATAGCCTACTATTCCAGGAAACTACAAGCTGAATGTAATGACTCCATTGGGGATAGGGAACTCTTGGCCATAAAAACCGCGTTTGAAGAATGGTGACACTACCTGAAAGACGCTAAACACACGGTAACAATATTCACCGACCATAGAAACCTACGGTTCCTTCGCTCAGCCAGAGCCTTAACGGCGAAACAGCTACGATGGACGCTATTCTTCAATGAATACGATTTCCAGATCACCTACCGTCCCGGGAGGGAGAACGCCAAGGCTGACGCCTTGTCCAGACTAGAGGAAACCGAAGACCAGGCACCCACCACGGACCCAGTACCTGTCATTCCCAGTCGATGCTTCCAGGGGACGGTGACCTCATCCTCCTTCTTATCCCAGCTACACCACGATTTACAACAAAAAAGACCAAAAGACTGGATCGGAGACATCCAAGACCTTACAGAACAAGATGGATTCCTGTTGAAAGAAGGACGGTATTATTTACCTCTACCTACCCACCAACAACAAGCTCTAGTTCTATGCCACGATCACCCCCTCTCCGATCATCCTGGATACCAGAAGACCAAAGACCTGCTGCAACGACAATTCTGGTGGCCTACCCTGAACCATGACACACAGGCCTACATAGATCGCTGCACCATCTGCACGCAAGGAAAGACGACCTCACAACCCATAGTAGGGCTGTTACGTCCCATTCCTGTTCCCCCCTGCCCGTGGCACACGGTCTCGATGGACTTCGTAGTGGAACTTCCTAAAACCACTATGGGATACACGACTATCCTAACTATCGTGGACCATCTAACAAAAATGGCACATTTCGTACCACTACAACGCCTACCCTCAGCTGCGGAATTGGCAACCATTTTTATGCAGAACGTGGTACGACTACATGGAATCCCTTCAGTACTGATAACAGACCGTGGAACTCAGTTCGTGTCCAGGTTCTGGACAGAAATCTGCTCTCTTTTGCACATGGAAGCCCGTTTGTCATCCTCCTATCATCCCCAAACGGATGGACAGGCAGAGCGAACAAATCGTACCATGGAACAATAGCTCCGTTGCTTGCTACTTTCCTTTGACACAGAATGGTCCATCGTGTTGTGGATGGTGGAATACGCCTATAACAACAACAAACACGCTGCCATTGGGGTATCTCTGTTCTACTGTCTCCAAGGGTACCATCCCAGAACGACCCCCTGGGAATAGACACAAACCTGTGGGATTCCTACTATACAGGAGCATCATGCCTTCCTCCGTACCATATGGCAGCAAGCCCGATTCGAGTTAGCCAAAGCCAAAGAAACGTACAAACAACATGCAGATAAACACAGACAAACCGAACCCACCTACGTAGCGGGGGATAGGGTGTGGGTTTCTATCAAGAACCTTAACACACGGGGGCCGAAGAAACTATTGCCCCGACACATAGGTCCCTATCCCATAACACGGGTTATCAACCCGGTGGCCATGAGGCTATCACTGCCTTCTCACATGAAAGTCCATCCCGTCTTTCATGTCTCTCTCTTACGTCCTGCCCATCCTGACTGCTTGATAGCGGAGCCCCCTCCTCCGGTTTCTGTGGATGACCACGTGGAATACGAGGTGCGGGCCATCCTTGACTCCCGTAGAACAAAGGGGAAACTCTTTTACCTGGTGGATTGGAAGGGATATGGTCCTGAGGAACGCTCCTGGGAGCCCCTTTCACATGTCCGCAACGCACCTGCCTTAGTTTGTGCCTTCCATGCTCGGCAACCCCTTAAACCCCGCCCTGTTCTCCCTCTTTGAAACACGGGTTGGGCTATTTTAGGGGTGGGTGCTGTCATGATCTCGCCCGTTTCCTCGCTCCCGACGAACGGAAGCGAGGCTTTCCCAGTACGAGACTCCTCCCCACTACAGGCTCCAAACAGGGTAGCGGTCTAGTGGCTGAAGATCGACTCAGCTGATGTCATTGGCCGGCCAGCATTTCCGGCGGATTGCGTATTTGAATCCCAAAGACGCCCACACCAGCGCTCCGGATTCCTTCCACGGAGCTTCGCTGGACACGCAGGAGCGTAGCGAAGGCTCTAACCGCAACCAGACCCTCCGTCTGGACCGCGCAAGGGCGCCTACAGCTGCTGCTAACCGGACTCGTGTAGAGTCTCTCTCTCCTTGTGTCCTACTCTCACAGCGCAGGAGCGCTGTCATCCCTGGTTCTCCCGCGACTCGTGCGACGGCACGGAGTCGTACTCCCCTTGCCCCTCAGCACAGGAGCGCTTTCACCCTTGACCATCCCGCGACTCGTGCGACGGCACGTAGTCGCGCTCACCTTGCCCCTCTTCCTCAGCGCAGGAGCGCTTCCACCCCTGGTCACTCACGACTCGTGCGACGGCACGGAGTCGTACTCGCCCTGCCCCTCCTTCACAGCGCAGGAGCGCTTCCATCCTTGATCACTCACGACTCGTGCGACGGCATGGAGTCATACTCCCCTTGACCCTCCTTCACAGCGCAGGAGCGCTTCCACCACTGACCAGTCAGCGACTCACCGCACCCAGATAGACCTTGTGAAACAGCGCTGGAGCGTATGTTTCTGTCACGCTGAAGCCTTCTCTAGCTTCAAACGCTGGAGTGCTTGACGCCTTGCCTCATCCTCCCTGCGCAGGAGCGCCACCTTTCAGGTAACAATTGCAGAGAGTGATAGTGAGTGTTGCTAGTGACTGCGTACCAGTGCATGTGTCTCTTCCTCTTCATTGGCACAGCAATTACCCCTATCCTCTCTGTCGTCATTAGGTGAGATCCGCGCCAGACCCAGACCCCAAAAAACCACGGGAGGTGCCCCAGCACGACACATCACCCTCACCTGCTTCCTGGCAGCCTCCCCCAGTTCCCTCTTTGGCCTGGTTAGTGTACTCGGTCCTTCCAGGAGGAAAAGGGTCCAGGAGGGGGTTGTCCTTGTCATCCCTGTGGGATCTCTCCACAACTGTAAGGTAAGAATTGTGGGGACTTGACAATAGGTCTAGTTGCAGCCGGTGAATCTCCCGCTGGCACTCGCGCGGTAGGCTTCGGCCCGAGCGCGTTTCTCTTTTTATACGGAGCGGGTCCACTAGGTGGCGCTGTTTCGCGCCGTTAGCGAAACGCTCCGTTTTCGGTGCCTGTGAAGCGCCGTGAGTGAATTTGGAGCGATCGCTCGTACTGGATCCTGCCCCCCTTGCCTGACACCGCCTTAGCGGTAAGACTTACGGGCTTAGCCCTTTCTCATACACATTTAGGGGCTGTGTCCTCCGCATTGGATCCTCCACAGGGGGTGTCAGCTTCTGGACACCGGCGAGGGGGAGGGCCCCCTTAACCCAGTTGGGGCGTTTTTTTGGTGTCCTCACCTCCTTTTTGCGATGAATGCTCAGAGAGAGCACGACTATACCCCATCTTTGACTGAAGAGGACATGCTCTCCCAGGCACGCAGACCTGCAGAGATGGACCGGCTCCTCTCTTCGGCCATTGCACCAGGCGCTGGCCCCTTTGCAGGACAGTGTGGACCGTTTGTCCGCCCATGTGTTCAAGGGCACGGGAATACTGGGGGACGGGGGAGCCGGGCCTAGCGGTGTGACTACTTCTCACCTGCGAAAGGCCCATAAGCGTGACGCGGGGCACCTTGAGGGCTTCAGTCGTCTGGCGGAAGTCTTTCAGAAGAGTGCGCGCACACTTCGTGATGCACCCTACCGGGAGGAGGTCTTACCCGGGGAAACCGGCGACGATGGCACCACGGATTATGACCCTGAGGAAGGGTTTCCCGAATTGGGGGAGGTGGAATGAGAGGATGAGGGGGATTCCTCGAATGGGTACCAGGAACACGACAGGTCTTGGCGCCCTCAGTCGTCTGCCTCATCTGTAGGAGAAGGGGAGGGTCCCTCGTCGGATATGTTTAATCCCCTATGTATCTACAGACCCCGATCCACAGAATGGGTACCGGACAAAAAGGTGGCCGATTACGTGGCGGACAAGATCCGGCGACCACTCAATAAAGAAGTTAGGGCCCGACTCCGGTCCGAATGTCCCAGACCGTTACTCCCCAACGGAGTCACTCTGACCCCGGAGATTGACCCCAGATTATGTACATTTTTTTCCAAATATATGAAGGACCCTAAAAAGGGGATAGATAGATCATGGCGGGCTTGCCAAGACAAGCTCTTAGATGTGATGGGAGCGCTGACTACGGTTATTGAATTAGCAGAGAGGTCCCGTGATTCTGGGGTACCCCTGCCTGCAGAGGAGGTGGCGGGTTGGGCGCAGCGCGCTATGTGCCTCCTGGGCAACGCGAATTGCGCCCTTTCGGCCGAGCGCCGCCGTTCTCTGTTGCTGAAGATTGACCCCAAGCTCGGTGAGCTTTCGTCCTCGGTGGCAGGCCCGATAGCCCAGGGTTCCCTGTTTGGCGATCCGTTTGTCAAAGAGTTGGGGAGGTTTGTGGCGACTTTTTCGGCCCTTGACAAAGCACAAGCCTCTATGAAGAAAATTTTTCCGGGGAAGGTTTTCGGTGGGGCCGAAAGAGGCAGGGGTCGCTCCTCCAGCCGCCAATCGAATCAAGGCCCTAATAGAGCCCAAGCCAAGCGCAATAATGGATGGCAGGACGGTCGACAACCGAGGCCGTGGAGGCGCCCACAACAACACCGGAGGATATAACGGTAAGCGTACCTTTGTTAACCCCGGTTCGGTTGGGGGGGAGAATCGCCCGGTTTTATCACAAGTGGGCGGAGATCACGTCCGATCCTTGGGTACTGGAAACGGTCAGAGGATTTCACATAGAGTTCTACGGAACACCGGTTCAAGGAGTCTGACCCAGACCCTTGGTGTTTTCTTCTCAAGACGAGTCTCTCATAGACCAGGAGGTTCAGGAGCTTTTATCCAAAGGGGCGATCGGCCCTTCAGATCTTCACCCCACGGGGTTTTTGAGCAACATCTTCCTGGTAGAAAAATAGGACAAGGGTTACCATCCCGTTATCAATCTCAGGGACTTCACGAGTGGCTAGTCTATCGCCACTTCAAAATGGAGGGGATCCATCTTCTCAGAGATCTTTTGTTGCAGGACGATTGGCTGGTGCGTCTGGACCTCAAGGACGCCTACCTCTCGGTCCCCATTTTTCCACCGCACCGCAGGTTCCTCCAGTTTCGGTGGAGGACACAGGTTTTCGAATTTCTGACTCTTCCCTTTGGCCTGTCTTCGGCTCTGTGGTGCTTTACGAAGCTCCTCAAGCCGGTGATGTAGCATCTCCGGACTCGGGGCATTCGGTTGATCGTTTATTTGATCGTTTATTTGGACGACATCCTGATAATGGATCAGTTCAGGTCGCATCTAGGCTCCCACTTACGGATCGTAATCTCCCTCCTTCAGAGCTTTGGGTTTACCATCAATCAGGAGAAGTCGGACTTAGTCCCGCGGCAGGACATTACCTTTTTGGGGTTCAGGATAGACTCCAGGTCGGCGACCCTGCACCTCCCGGAACAGAAGACTGGGAAGATCAAGAAAGAGTTGAGGAAGGTCTTGCGGAGGGACAGGATCTCCTTGCGACAGTTGGCCAGGATTGTGGGCCTGTTATCTTCATCGATTCAGGCCATCTTCCCGGGGCCCCTGCACTACCGTGCCCTGCAGAGACTGAAGGCGTCCCATCTACGGAGGGGCCTTACCTACTCCCAGTTGATCTATCTGAATCAGGAATCTAGAGGGGAACTCCAGTGGTGGATCGACCACATGGAGGCGTGGAATGGCAGAGCGATTTTTGGGTCGCAACCGGATCTGGTGATAGAGTCGGACGCCAGCCGCCTTGGTTGGGGAGCCCGTTGCGGCTCGACCTCAGTAGGGGGAAGGTGGACGGAGGAGGAACTTTCCCTGCATATCAACTGTTTGGAACTCCTGGTGGGGTCCTTTGCTATTCGGTCCTTCACGAAGGACAAAGTGTCTTGTTGTATGCTCCTCCGGATGGACAACACGACGGCGGTGCAATACATCAACCGCTTGGGCGGCAGGTGGTCCAGGGTTCTGGGGGACCTAGCCAAAGACTTCTGGCACTACTGTCTTCAACACCAGATTTCGGTGACGGCCGAAAACCTCCCGGGAGCTCAGAACTCGGTGGCGGACTGGAACTCCAGGCACTTCCGGGACGCCAGCGATTGGAGACTGGATGCGATGGTTTTCAACTTACTGATGACCTCCTGGGGTCCCTGTCAGGTAGATCTCTTCGCTTCCAGATGGAACGCCCAGCTCCCCAGGTACTTCAGCTGGAAACAGGATCCCGGGGCAGAGGCGGTGGACGCTTTTCTCCAGGACTGGTCATCGATACCAGCTTATGCCTTTCCGCTGTTCTTGTTCATTCAGAGAGTGGCGGCCCAGGTTCGGTGGCAGAGAGCCTCCTTGATCCTGGTAACCCCGATTTGGCACTCTCAAGCGTGGTTCCCTTCTCTGCTAGAGCTGAGCTGGGATCTTCCAATACGTCTGCCACTCTTCGACGAGGTCTTGGTGGACCCCCTGGGCAATCCTCACCCCCTGGTTCTTCAGGGCCATCTTCATCTTATGGCGTGGAGGATTTCAGGCGACGTTGGTCGGATGGAGCTCTTTCGCGGGAGGCTGAATTCCTCATCCAGCAAGCATGGGCCCCGGCGACCATCAAGCGGTACAGATCAGCTTGGAGGCGATGGGTACGTTGGTGTATGGTGAAACACCTGGATCTCGTGGGCTCCAGCGCTTCTTAACGGAGCTTTTTCAGGAAGGGCTCGCTTATTGTACCATTAACTCATTTCGATCTGCCATTTCGGCGGGCCATGTTCCCATTGATAACAATCCGGTGGGAGAACATCCCTGGGTGTGTAAACTCTTGAAGGGCATTAGGATTTCTCGGCCCCCTGAGCCTCGTTATGCAGGCCTCTGGGATGTCAACCTGGTTCTACGTTTACTGATGTCCTGGCAAGACAATCAGTACCTGTCTAGAAAGGAAATCTCAGCGAAATTGGCTATGTTGTTATACCTTATTTTGTGCGAGAGGGCTTCAGATGTCAGAGCTTTAGATCTCACAGCACGGATTTTTACCCCGGAAGGGGTCACTTTTACCATCTCGAGGAGAACCAAGACGAGTACGAGGTCAGTAACTTATCCTGCTTTTCCAGATACCCCGAAATTGTGTGTGGTTAGATGCCTCAAGGCCTATGAGGATATGACCTTGGAGGTACGGCCTCCGGGCGAGCGGCAACTTCTGATTGCCATTAAGAAACCGTTTAGAGCGGTGTCTTCCCCGACCATTGCCAGATGGGTCAGGTGGATTATGACTGAGGCTGGTATTGACACTACTGAGTTTGGGCACACTCTACCAGGGGAGCTATGGCTTCTAAGGCCATCCAGGTGGGGGGTAGATTGGAGGACATTATGAATGCGGCGGATTGGTCTTCAGATTCAACTTTTAAAAAGTTCTACTTTAAACCAATCCATGAAGCGGCCGCTCTGGTGGTAAGGAGGCTTTGAACATGCATGATCCTCGCCTCCGCTCCTGCTGTAGAATGAGAAATTTCCTAGTTAACACAAAGGAAAGTTTCAATTCTAATAAGGAGACGGAGGCGAGGATTATCCCCCCGGGCAAGTTTTCTCTTATGCCTTCCCACCCTTGTTTTTTTCTGGTAATGGCTCTAAGGGCAGAGTGTTTCAGAGTTTCGTATCAGGGAAGTAACCTTTTGAGACTTCTATTGTCAATGATTCTTGCTGATGTTTAGTATTTTGTATGCATATGATTTTCAAGGTTTGATGTTATATCACGCTTTGGCATTCTTGTAATATGTCTATTTCTGATTGTTGTGACAAGATTTTGCAATTGTATTGATATCATGCGTAGCATGTGGACTTTGTTAAATGTTATGGTTTTGTAGCAGCCTTCAATATCTTGTACATATCATACTAGGTTCCGACTCCAAGACGGAATAGGACCCACAGGGCTTAACTTCCTGCAGCAGAGAAAGAGGAAGGACTACGGAGACTGCTACTGGTTATGGACTACATCGTTGCTATGATTGGACTAATGGTTGCCACGGTTACTCCTGAGCTTCATGGGAGTTGTGGTCTTTTGTTTTTTATATTGTGTCTTTTAACTTGCTGTTGATTAAAAAGTGAGGAAAGTAATGCATAATCCTCGTCTCCGTCTCCTTATTAGTATTGAAACTTTCCTTCGTGCTAACTAGGAAATATCTCATTCTTTAGGAGAAGACAATTGCATAGGTGGAGTGTTCCCTTGCACAACCAACCTTTCCTTGGTAGATATGGCAATTTTAACTAAGCAAAACTTATGAGTTCACAATAATAGCAAGAAATGTTATGGTGTATGCATCATCATATAAATACCTTTAAAACCTGGTGTACTTCGCCGCGTTGAAAATATGAAAATCCTTGGTTTGCTAACATCAGAATTGGTGCACTTTGCTTTGTCTCCACATTAATTACGAGAAACTGACAGAAAAAACCCAAAATGGCGGCACGTAGAGTGACCGCTTAGCTCCTGAGGTCACGTTGAAACCACGTAGCATAAGGAGCTGCATGTAGTAAGGGTGCCCAGTAAGGTTCTGAGGTGACGCACACAAAGCTGGCCAGCGCGTCGGAAAGTCACAATGCATGCGCTACAGCGCGTGTGGATCAGTGGAACGCGCACAGGAGTACGCTCGAGGCAGCGCACGCTGAAGACTTTAAACAATGGTTAAAACGGTAGGAGCTCGTGCCAAGCGAAATTTAGGTAGGGCTTTGCTGGCACTTACCATTTAGCATTTCGAGCACTGATTACACAATCGAGGACTCCCTGCGTTGGTTGTAGGTGGAAATCGCTGCTGATTTCTTTCCATGACAGGAATAACCGCTTTTTCTTAAACTTGATTAAAGAGTAGAACCGACGAATACAAGGTGAAGGTTCCTTCCAGTCGTCGCCAAAAGCATGTAGTATCCACACATAAGAGACTTGGTAGAATTTCAATGTAGCTTTATTCCACAGGTACAAGGATGCATACACCTTCTCCACCGCACTCCAAGTCCCAACTGAACTCCTCTGTACACAATGCTAGGCAACATGGAATCTCAAGCACGAGGAACATTCATATTGAGATTCCATGTTAACCCCTTCCACACGCTTGACGGAACCACGCCGTCATGAGCCACGGGCGGCGTGTGCTCATGACTGCGTGGTTCCGTCATGCTGCGGCCGTTGGCGGCCGCTCCGCCCACGCGGCACTGATTCCCCGCCTGTGCGGGCGAACAATGCAAGTGGGCGGAGTCGTGACGGAACCATGCCGTCATGAGCACAGCTCGCCCGTGACGGCGTGGTTCTGTCACGAGCATGGCGGCGCTGCGCTCACCCCGAACCCCCCAGCGCCACGGCGGAATTCGCGCCGCAGCGAAGGGGTTAAAGGAAACCTGCAAATAAATACAACAATGATATACTACACCTTGCTGATATATGATCATAGATGAGCAACAATCTGTGCTTTAACACTGCATGCAGTAGGAGGCAAAGGGAAGATGGGTGGTAACAATCCCAAACACCTTGTGTGCACCAGAAAAGTTCTCAAGCAGTAGTGGGTGGTTGGAGAAAGACAAAAAGTGGGAAATAAACCACCTAATAACCAAAGAACACGGGCACAACAAAGCGCAACACAAAGCTTCACTTATTTCCATTTAATCCGTGAAATGTGCATTCTTTAAAAAACAAAGCTACCACTGTACGAAAATCCATATTATGCCTTTACCTTAATTTGCATTCTGGGGATACTTGTGCTTGAGTGCTTTGCAGCACTCACGCTCTGCATTCGTGCTGAAAGAACTGTTCCAATAATATTGTTACACATTACACATGAACTACAAATCTATATAAATGCCCTATTAGAGGTTCAGCCTTTATGAATAGCAATACAAATATATTTAAGTTCATAATCGTCTCCTTTTCACGGATGCCAACTCCAAACAAGCATTGTTTGAGAGCTGGAACTAAAATATGGAAAACGTAAAAATGTCAAAAACAAACAAAAAGACAGTAGGAATATGGACAACATGCTTCTTCCACCTCCAGTTAAGTGGAAAATGAGGCTGCTGGGTTTCACAGCTCATGGGAGTCATCTCTCCTCTTGTTGTGCCAGCTTGATGTGTCCCTGTTTATGGCAATCTGAGCCCCGCAGAGTCCAGATGGCCAATGTTTGTAAACAGACACAATACTGGTGGGCCACTTGCAAGATCAAAAGAGACTTTAAAGACATGCAGCAAAATTGATTCATGCGTCGTTTCGGTACAGTTTGGCTATTATTTTAACCACGTGTCTGTATAAATATGTATATTGCAGAGGTATGATTGCCAGTCACTCAAACCAAAGGCACTGGAGTTTAACCACATGCACATGGTACAGATAGCACAGCTCAGAGAACAGAGTAGTAGAGCCCTGTCTGCACTGCCTTGTTAAAAAAATATATGGGGGTTTATGTTAGCGCTAGTTAGCAGCAGTTTTCTTAACGCGGCCTATGACCAAAAACGATCACCCTGTTAGCGATGTATTTACAATACGTCGCTACATGGTGATATTTTCAGGTATCCTCAGTGAAAACTGCTGCTAACACTAGCATGAAGGCGATAGAAATTCTGATGTTATCGGACGAAAACTGATGAAAGATCCATTAGCGGCAAAAAAACTCATGTTAGTCAGTCCAACGTGACTTCTTATGCCTCTAAATAGCCTATAAGTCCATCTTCAATGGAAAATAGAGAACAAAACCAATGGAATGCAGAATGGAGCAGCCAGGGCCAAGTGCAGCACAGATCAACACCACCCCCCCCACCCCCAAGCCCACCAACAGCCAGGATGACCAGCCAAAGTCCCAGGGGAAGAGGAAATTTAGGGCTACAATCATGAAAAGAGGAGCATTGCTGGGCAAAACCAGTGATGCATCACTTATCATTCCGGACTCTTTGCAACACCATGGCATTTAAAACCTTGAAAGCGCGGACAGTCCCCGGGGCCCGGAGGCCTCGCTGGGCTTGCGTCTGGGACCCGGAGTGGGATGCGGAGGTGCTGTGGATTTGCTGGGCCGTGGCGGTAGACATTGAGGGATCGGCGATCTCCATTACCTGGTGGTGAAGTCTGCCAAGTCGCATGGAGACAAGTTGCTGACCTGTGTGACCGCCTGGTGTCCCTTGGAGCTGTGAACGGTAGAGGCGCTCATGCGCACCAACATAGGGAGGTCTGCATCACATACCACGCGCCACCACTACACTGGGGTGCACGGAGGAGATTACCAACAGTGGCTGCGTCTCTGCATCACAGGCCCGAGGATGTTGAGCTGGCCGGGCCCTGTTGCATCACCTGCATTGGGAGGTTCCCCAGCAGACGTTGTGGCGACTGCTGTACCCAGGCTTGTGAAATCCCGCCTGGCTGAAGCTCCTGCTGGCTGAGTCACAGATTTGGACAGAGTGCAGCGGATTGCGTCACAGTGTCAATATCCAGGTCAGGAGAAGGTGGGACGTGTAGCGGAGGAGGCCCGGGGGTCGAGCCGGGCCCAGGCCTAGCTCCTGTGGATGATGCATCCCCAGTGGCGGTTGATCCGCTATGGAAGAAGAGCGTCGCCCCACTGCTTTCAAGCAGTGCAAGAAGAGGAAACATAACATGATGATAACTTTCTGATCTACTCATGTTATGTTTCCTTTGCTATAGGGCTACTCATGGCCAGGGCAGGGGCAGAGTGGTATGCCCATTCAAGTGCACAATGACTGTTTGGTCGGCCCTCTCAGGCCGCCCAAAGCAGTCATGCGCACTTCCCTGTTTGCAATGCAGGCACCATTACAGCCTGCATGGATTACATGCCCACCCCTCCAGCCCCTGGCTGAACGCCTTGTCACGGTGCTCAAGAACAATCACAATGCTGCATTGCAGCATTGCGATTGGCTATGGGGAGGGAGCCTGGCTGCCTGCTTCCTGTTCCTGGAAGCAGACTCAGGAGAACAGGAGCACAGAAGACACGGGACCCGGCGTCAAGGTAAGAATTTAAAATATATTTAAAACCCCCGCTCCCGCCGCGTCCCCACCCTTTCCAGTGTCCTTTCCTGCGTTTCCCACCTCCCAGCTGTCTAGTCCCCCCGCAGCACTACTTAATTGCTACTGCTGTGCCGCCATGCGCAGTGGGCGTACCACTGGTGTGCCAAAGGCAAGACTGTCTGCGTCCGTCTGCCCCTGGACCGCACCCAGCACCAAGGACCCTTCCTCTCAGACACTCCACCGTTATGACGCCAACACCATCCTTGCCATCAACCCTGCATGGATGCCACAACGCCTGCCATCTAGCAACACTGTAGAATTCTCTAGCACCCTGCGCCTGTTGAACCTGCAAATGCACCTTCTGCCACACCAGCACACCAGCGCCTTCTGCCACCTAGCCGACCAACAGCGCAGCCAACCGGCTTAACTGCATCCTTCTCAACGTGCGGTCCCTCCACAAACACGCAACAGAAATCTGGAACCTCCTTGACTCTTCAGACATCGCCTTCTTCACGGAAACCTGGACCAACCTCTGCTCCGCTCCGGACATCACCATCACCATCCATGAAGGCTACAAATTCACCCGCATGGACCACCCCAAGCTACCAGGAGGGGGCATTTCCATTGTCTACAAAACCACACTCCGACTGACCACACACTCTGGCCATGGAAGACCTTCACTTCCAGATCTGGACCAACCCCAGCACCACCCTCTGTGGCACCCTCATCTACAGGCCTCCCAGGCCATGAACCCCCATTCACCGATGCCATTGTAGACCTCATCGCAGACCAGGCTCTCCCATCCACCGACAACATCCTACTCGGAGACCTCAAGTTCCTCCTGGACAACCTCAGTGACCAGAACACCACCCCCCTCTTGGAGAACCTCGCCAACATCGGACTCAAGCAGCTAGTCACCACACCAACCCACATAGCCTGACACATGCTCGAACCCGTCTTCTCCACCAGCGGGAACGTCAACTATAGCCACACCACAGGACACTCCTGTACCGACCATCACTGTTTACATCAAGCCTTCACCACGCCCACCGTACACCATCGCCATCATTGCCCCCCGTCGCAGCTGGATCAAGTCCACCAAAGAACTTCCCATCAAGTCCCTCAGCACCACCACTCTGCCAACGCTTACAGACGCCAACACCACAGCGTGCAACCTCCACCGATAGATCTCCAACTGCACTGATACCCTGGCACCCCTCAAGAAAAGACCAGGCAAACAACACTGAAGAAGGCCAACTGGTTAACTCCCGCCCTCCACTAGTCCAGCCCCACCTGCAGACGTCTCGAGAAGAGATGGAGCCACAACATCGATCAACTCCGCAACACAGTCACCCTTGCACCATGGCGCAAGGGTGCCTGCGTTGGTGCATGGCAGCCATTGTGTGCCAGCATAGGGGAAAAAGACAGGTGTGGCTTATTCATGGGCCCCTTCTGACAGTTTCACCCCGCCGGTGCGTCATTTTCTTGACTTACTTGCAGCGTGATTCTTGTACCACACTGTGCCATATTTGCAAAGTGAAGCATCTAGGCACATGCGTGACCTTGTGAAGCCCTGTGCTACATTATACCTGCATCAGGTATGATGTATGCAGGGTGTGCGTTCCCACGCAACAAAACCTCATGGGAGTGGCGCAGTGAAATCCATCAGATTTCACTGCCACAATTGTAGGACGCCACTGCGTCAGTACTTTACGCCTGCCGAATGGCAGGCGTAAGGGTGATGCAGTGCCACAGTGATAGGGTGGTCTCATGCATTGCTGGAGTTGTGTCACAACAACTGCAGCTATGCGTGACTTTAGCGCTGACAGATACGTCAGGATTCCAGACTTATCTGTCATTAATTGCGACATAGAGCACCATACAGAGAATGCATCGCATCCATAGTGTCGTAAGAAGGGCGTAGTGAAAGGTTTTGCAACGCTGTTTTGTCGCAGCGATGCAACACTTTCCATGAATGAGGCCCAGGAATGCGCCCCATCTTATTGATGGTGCGCATTCCTGCCCTGTAGTTTTGTCACAGGGCAGCGCAGCAACATTCCTTGCAGCGCTGTACAGCACCAAAACCTTCTGAAAAGAGGCCCCAAGTGTTTGCACCATTTTTAAGACCAGCTATTTTCTGGGCTTGAAAAACTGCCTCTAACTGAAGTTGGAGGGAGTTTTTTGGGTTTTGCACCATACAAGGAATTCCTTGTAAATATCAAGAAATGGGGCTAGCGACAATTTTTACACGGGAACGCCCACATTGCATCTCATTTTCGTTAAGTCCCGCTAATAGAAGTGGCGATCCTAAAAATGCACGTTTACACTGGAAAACAGCCGCTAATTGCAGTTAGCGGCAACTTGTACATACGGCAATAAAAAAAGCCACCGTAGCGTCTAAAAATGGACGCTACGGCGGCGGTAACTCTCTGTACATATGCCCATTTGTTTTTTGCTTTACCTCTCCACAGAGAAAGTAAGCTTCCAATCGATCTTCAGTTCCCCAGTATGGCAATGCAGATACTCGGCCTAGAGTGCAAGGCCCGCAATCCTGCTCATGACGTCACATATTACATCACTCATGACATGGTCAGTGACATCACTCATGACATCACTGATGACATCATCCTTGTGATAGAGTGGCGGTCGCGCGAGTTATAGTTATCTGAACTAACTATAACGGGGGAATTTCATTGGGTTTTTACGAGTGAAATATCCACCTAACTATAACATGCGTGAAACCTATGGTTTTTTAAGTGAATTTGCAAGGTTTTTTAAATGCTAATTCCTAACTATAACGTGTGTTTTTTAAATGCTAAGTTATGTATGTATTATTCTTTTTTTATATATTTATTTTACAATCAATTACGTATTAAAAAATTATTATTATTTTTTTTTGGCTTTTCACCGTGCGCGCACGGTACGCGCACCCTCGCGATTTCAAAAAATAAATAATTAAAATGTTTTTTCTGCCTTCGGGGTCCTTCAGGGACCCCCTGACAAAGGCTAGGGGGTCAGGAACTCTCTACCCTGCCCCCTTTTCATGTTCGCCACCTTCCTTTTTCACTCTCGCACTGAAAACAAACAAAATGGCGGCTGACACTTCCTGATTTCGACCGATTCGAACGTTGACTAACATGTAACCACCAATCAGAATTACGCTCGGGCACGTTAGGGTGCTCGCACGGTAGATATTTATATGCTTTTAAATGCTATTTTCTCAGGAACTACTGAACAGATTGACACCAGACCTGCAAAAGGCACTTCCCTGACCTGAGGACTACCTCTCTGCCAAATATCAAGTAATTCTGTTCAGCCGTTCGGGCTGTACCTTCGACTAAAGGTCCTATGGAAAAATGCATGGGGAAAACGTGTTTTGGGACCCCCCTTTTTTCTCGGCCCCCGCTTGACGAATCACCCCGAGACTTTCAGGGTAGGAGCTGAGCGGAGCGCCCCATTAGTTTTGAAAATTTCGCGAGGATTCGTCAACTGGCGCCAAAGTTATTCAAAATGGAATTTTCAGATTTCCTATGGAAACACGGTCCTAACTATAACTATCTACTGGCGACCGCCAGTAGATAATATATACATATATAAACATATAAATATAATCTGCATATCTATATAAATATAAATTCATGCAAACATAAACATATACATATATGCATACATATGCATGGTATGTATATGAAAGTTTGAAAAACTCTAACACAAGCAAAGCTAAAAAGCCACCTAATTACAAACAGAATTGCTTTAACTTAAACGAGGGCGAGACCTATTGCATTTTCAATGCTTGTTTACTTTGATTCCATCAAGAAGGCATTCAGATGTGTCACACATTTTCCATAAATTCTGAATGGTATCACTCTAGTTGCTCATTAGATCACTGTAGTAAAGCTACTGCTCACCAGGGAAGTCTGCTGCTGTTATTGAAAGTGCATGTTTCAGTCTGCATGGCAGAATTTTTTAATGAAATAGAAGAGGATTTGAGAAGTCACTCAAAATGTGCCCTAATTTTTCTTTTTTCCTCACTAATCATAATTTCTATGGCAAAATGAACCTCCTCATTGTGTTCCTTTTAAATTAAACTACGCACTCTCTACTACTCACTCGCTACTACTTTCTACTACTCACTCTCTACTACTCACTTTCTACTACTCTCTACTACTCTACTACTCTCTACTACTACTCTCTACTACTCACTCTCTACTACTCATTCTCTACTACTCCCTACTACTCTCTACCACTCACTCTCTACTACTCTACTACTCACTCTCTACTACTCTCTCTCTCTACTACTCCCTCTCTACTACTCACTCTACTACTCTCTACTACTCACACTCTACTACTCTACTACTCTCTACTACTCTCTACTACTCACTCTCTACTACTCACTCTACTACTCTCTACTACTTACTCTCTACTACTCTACTACTCACTCTACTACTCTCTACCACTTAATCTCTACTACTCTCTCTCTCTACTACTCACTCTCTACTACTCACTCTACTACTCTCTCTGCTACTCACTCTCTACTACTCTCTACTACTCACTCTCTACTACTCACTCTCTACTACTCTACTACTCTCTCTACTACTCACTCTCTACTACTCACTCTCTACTCACTCTACTACTCTCTACCACTTACTCTCTACTACTCTCTCTCTCTACTACTCACTCTCTACTACTCACTCTACTACTCTCTACTACTCTCTCTGCTACTCACTCTCTACTACTCACTCTCTACTACTCACTCTCTACTACTCTACTACTCTCTACTACTCTCTCTACTACTCACTCTCTACTACTCACTCTCTACTACTCTCTCTCTACTACACACTCTCTACTACTTGCTCTCTACTACTCACTCTACTACTCACTCTACTACTCACTCTCTACTACTCCCTACTACTCACTCTACTACTCACTCTCTACTACTCCACTACTCTCTACTAATCACTCTCTACTACTCACTCTGTACTACTCTCTACTACTCACTCTCTACTACTCTCTCTCTACTACTCACTCTCTACTACTCACTCTCTACTACTTGCTCTCTACTACTCACTCTAATACTCACTCTACTACTCACTCTCTACTACTCCCTACTACTCACTCTACTACTCACTCTCTACTACTCCACTACTCTCTACTAATCACTCTCTACTACTCACTCTGTACTACTCTCTACTACTCACTCTCTACTACTCTCTACTACTCACTCTCTACTACTCTCTCTCTACTACTCACTCTCTACTATTCACTCTCTACTACTCACTCTCTACTACTCTCTCTCTACTACTCTACTACTCTCTACTACTCACTCTCTACTACTCTCTACTAATCACTCTCTACTACTCTCCCTACTACTCTCTACTACTCACTCTACTACTCATTCTCTAATACTCATTCTCTACTACTCTCTCTCTGCTACTCAGTCTCCACTACTCACTCTCTACTACTCTCTACTACTCACTCTCTAATACTCACTCTCTTCTACTCTCTACTACTCACTCTCTACTACTCTCTACTACTCCCTCTACTACTCACTCTCTACTACTCTCTACTTCTCACTCTCTACTACTCTCTACTACTCACTCTCTACTACTCACTCTACTACTCTCTCCTACTCACTCTCTGCTACTCTCTCTACTACTCTCTACTACTCTCTCTCTACTCTCTATTACTCATCCTCTACTCTCTACCTCTCTACCTTTCTCTACCTCTCTCTACTACTCTCTACCTCTCTACCTCTACCTCTCTACCTCTACGTCTCTACCTCTACACCTCTACCTCTCTACCTCTCTCTACCTCTCTCTACACGCACACATATGCACATATATGCATATGCATTTATATATATGTATGTGTCCTTGCACTTAAATGTGACAGTTCGTTTTTTTGTACAAAGGGCTTATTAAGGTTGCCTTTTTAGGTGGATTATATGCACTATGCACTTATTTTAAAACCACCTTTTATGGCACCTCCTTTTTGTATTTTATATATTTTATATATTTTTTATATATATTTATATATTTATACATTTTTGTCAATGACTGTCTATTTTGTTAAATAACTGTTTACTGAGCCCCGTTGTTATAGTTTGCGTATTTTGCACAAGACATTGAATGCATTGCTGATCATGCCTAAAGGGAGCAGATTGTGTGTCAGGATCTATTTGGCAGTCTGTCTTCTATTTTCTTCTTTGTGGTGTTCAGTGTCGCTCTATTTATGAGCTCATTTCACGGAGACGCATCATGTGATCAAGCTCCCTGCGTGGAGCGAAACGCGTCATGGAGGACACTGGTCCGTTTATTTCTTCATTTTAAACTGGGTATTAAATTATTTGCTTCACCCGCCCTGGCTTGTGGGATTGTTTGATTTTTGATTTGGAGGCGAGAGGTCCGTGCCTGTATTTCCGCCGAGTGGAAAGGAGAGCGGAAAGGACTATTTCTATTTTCAAATCTACCGGAGCAGGCTGTTTCCGGTTTCTCGGACCCTTCTGTGATTGTGAGGCACAGCGTGTACACAGCCATCTGCGTTTCGGCGCATTTCCTGTTTCTGCTCGGAAGAGAATCGCCGTTGCTGTGCCCCCCGGTTGAACCATTGAAACGATTACCACTGAACACGTTGTTTCTCCCGACGACGTGAAGTTGCGGAGTTCGCTTGGTCGGAGGACCGGCAGAGCTGCAGTCTTCATTTCGGGTAAGGAGTTCCTCGGTTCTGGTGTGGTTCTCTGATTGGGTAACTAACGGGTTACAGAATTTCCTCCTATATCTTCATTTTACTTGAAGCAACACCCATTGAAATATAAATATAATCATGTTTTCCAGTGATGCCATCCGTGACAGGGAATCAGCGGCGGATGCCCTATTCCTGAATGTACCTACAGCAATAGAGGAACATAGAAACTCCAAGAATGATACAGCCAATGATGATGTTAAAACATTGCTTAAGACTTTAGAGAAATTACTGAAAAATGAACTTTCAAAATGGTGGGAGAAAAAATCACTTGAAAAGTATAGAGATGCCAATCGTGTTCCTAGGGGACTGCGTGTTCTTATTGCACCTACTTTTGAAAATCCGAATCCTCATATGTTACAAGAATGGGCAGAAAATAATTTACAGGCTTCGATGAATATGATCAATATTCTTATTAAGTATGCTGAAATCGACCGTAATGCCCTTCTGACTGAAATAGAACGCATAAATGGACTACTCGATGCATCTGGTCAAAGTGAAAATATTAATAAATGCAAACATGACATCGATATATGTCTAAAGAAATATGAGGATGTGATTAAAGAGAGAAAGATTTTCAAATTTGCGAGAGACCAGAATGACTACGCTACTGGTAGAATCTTTACTTTTGCACGCAAGTACGATAACTATAAAAGACAAGCACTAACTGGGGGTACTACACGTGGCAAACAAACTGCTGTGAATATTGATGCCCAAGCTAGTGAAGGGGATTCAGACATACTGTCCCTCACCTCCAATGATGATTCTGATGATAGCCGATCAAGCTCTGCCCTACCTTTAACATCTGCTGCTTCAAGTTTTTCCTTAGTTGAGGAACTAAATTTTGTGAGCGAGGACCGGAGGTATGCCTTGCGCCCCCGCAAACCTCAATTCGTGCAAGGAGATCAGTTAACCAACGCAGGAGGGAGAGGAGGCTCAGGCACCGCCAAAAATACATCAAGAGGCAATGCGAGAAGGGCCTGGAAAAAGCATTAAACACTAAAGAAAACACAGTTATCAATTTAACTGATACCACATTGACGACAACTGAAACACAATTACTATCACTGGGCCTTTCCTTTTGTCCTAAAAACCGTTTTTCCTACAATCTCTCTAGGATTGACGTGTTCAAGTTTATAAGGAAAATCAAACTAATTAAATATTTTCAACTTAACACATCAGCTGCTAAGAATCCAGTTAATATTACGAATACCACCGACATTGGAGGCTCCTTACAAGTTAAAGACACTTCTAATCTACAACTAATGTTTGATTTGGCACAAGTGACTGAAGATGGGGATCCTTCTTCGGCCAGTCAATTCATATGTTCTAAAACGACGGCCCCCAGCCCTTTTCGTCCCACCTCCACCTTTCTTCCACTGATGCCAAAAGATGCAGTGGATGTTTTCAGTGATCGTGTAATTACAGAACTTAAGATTTTAAATAGAACAGTTCCTTTTGCATCACGACAGAGGGATTATCGCAACAAACAATATCACACCTTAATGTCCAAATTACAGAATAATCCTAATCTTATTATCAGGAAATCGGATAAAGGGGGCAATACAGTACTGTGGTCTTGGAAAGATTATCTGACAGAAGCTGCCCGTCACCTATCCGATGTATCTTGCTATAGACAAACAACGAAATTTGAAATGAGATCTGCGGAGGAAAAAACACGTAAAAAAATCTACCTTTGGAAAAGAAACGGATTGTTAACTAAAGATGAAATGAATTTTCTAAATATTGAACATCCGGTTATTCCTATTTTATATTTTTTACAGAAGGTTCACAAAAAAGTAACTCCAGTACCTGGGCGTCCCATTATCTCTGCCCAAAATAGCATGAATGAGAATCTGTCGAAGTATGTTGATTTTTTTCTACAGCCACATATGACTTCACTGCCATCCTATATCAGGGACACGACTGATTTCTTGAATAAGATTAAAGACATTACATGGTGTTCCAACTACCTGCTGATAGTTATGGATATTGAATCCCTTTACACAAGTATTAAGCATTGTCATGGCATGATTGCTACTAAATATTTCTTAGACAACAGGGATATCAATATGAAGGACCACAACAAAATGATTTTGGAGATGATTGAACTTTGTTTGTCTACCAATTTCTTTCTATTTGAGAATGTGATATACCATCAAGTGCGTGGTGTGGCGATGGGGGCATGCTTCTCCCCCAGCTACTCATGTTTACATGTGGGTTGGTGGGAGGAGCATGTCCTCAGGACCACCCACCAGCACTGGTGGAGCCATGTGGTTCATTACTGGAGGTATATTGATGATATATTCTTAATTTGGAATGGTTCAAAAGAAGATGCCAGTAGTTTTGTTGACGATATTAATGTGAATGATCTGAACCTCAGGTTTACTGCTTCCATTGATATTTCTTCTGTCGAGTTTCTTGATGTTCTGGTCTATATAGACAACAATATACTCTGTACCAAATTACATAGGAAGACAACTGCAGGAAACTCGATTTTACATGCTGAAAGTGCACATCCACGTCACCTTATCAACAGTATACCGTATGGCGAATTCATCCGCATACGACGTATCTGTAGTCATGATACTGTCTCAATTGAATGTCAGATGGCAGCTTTTAATAGGTTCCTGGACAGGGGCTATAAAGAACCTCTCCTCACACATGCCCTTAATAAATCTAATTCAGTGCCCAGGGTTACTCTTTTACAACCTAGCAGTAATAAGATCACTGAATTAGATCTTCAGTCTATTCGTCTTATTACCACGTTTAGCTCTCAAGAAAAAGCCATTCGTAAAATTATTTATTCTGAATGGCCTATTGTCTTAACAGACAATATTTTGGGTCCTATCCTCCCGAGTTTACCTTCTATTACTTTTAGGAAAGCGCCCTCTATGAGAGATGCTCTAGTGAGAACCATGCCTCCGGTTAATACCAAAGGCACTTGGCTTAATAAAAGTGGTTTTTTAAGTGTAATTCCTGTCGGGCCTGCACATTTGCCACCAATAGTACACACTACAGAACAGCCTTTAATTGCAAAGAAATAGCCATTCAGGGACATCTGACGTGCCGCACTGATTATGCAATTTACAAACTTAAATGCACCTGCAATCTTGAATATATAGGAAGTACAAAACTTCCTGTGCATAAACGAATCCTGCAACATATCAGGGCGACAGTAAACTCAGACCACAACTATCCCGTGGCAAGACATTTTAAGTCCATCCATGATAATAAATTAAAAGATCTGGAATACACTGTCATAGGAGCAGTTGCCAACCCCGGACGAGGTGGCAACCGTGATAAATTAATTAGACAGCGTGAATCACATTTTATTCTAGCCTTAGATACAAGAGCTCCGAATGGTTTGAATATTAATGAGGATCTTCACAATTTTTTATGAGTGGTTTTGTGAATTACTGTCGCTACTTGCCTTGTCAATTTAATTCTATTGCTGAATTGGTTTTTACACTTTTTAATGTCTTTTAGGCATTTTATGAATAAGTTTTTAATTTTCAGACTGCGTGATTCTTTAGAGATTTTCTATTTTCCCTGGGCTCTTGATCTGTTTAATAAGATGAATTTTTTATATGGCTTTTTTAGTATATTTATGAAATTTTGTTTCTCTTTTTTGACTAGTTTTATTCATATATGCTGCTAATTTTGACCCATGTCCTGTGCTGTACACATTGAGTTTTGCAACATACCTCTTGGGCTCTCAGTCACTGGACACTTGTCCTTGCACTTAAATGTGACAGTTCGTTTTTTTGTACAAAGGGCTTATTAAGGTTGCCTTTTTAGGTGGATTATATGCACTATGCACTTATTTTAAAACCACCTTTTATGGCACCTCCTTTTTGTATTTTATATATTTTATATATTTTTTATATATATTTATATATTTATACATTTTTGTCAATGACTGTCTATTTTGTTAAATAACTGTTTACTGAGCCCCGTTGTTATAGTTTGCGTATTTTGCACAAGACATTGAATGCATTGCTGATCATGCCTAAAGGGAGCAGATTGTGTGTCAGGATCTATTTGGCAGTCTGTCTTCTATTTTCTTCTTTGTGGTGTTCAGTGTCGCTCTATTTATGAGCTCATTTCACGGAGACGCATCATGTGATCAAGCTCCCTGCGTGGAGCGAAACGCGTCATGGAGGACACTGGTCCGTTTATTTCTTCATTTTAAACTGGGTATTAAATTATTTGCTTCACCCGTCCTGGCTTGTGGGAATGTTTGATTTTTGATTTGGAGGCGAGAGGTCCGTGCCTGTATTTCCGCCGAGTGGAAAGGAGAGCGGAAAGGACTATTTCTATGTGTATATATATATATATACATACATATATAAACATATATATAATCTGCATATCTATATAAATACAAATATAAATGCATGCATACATATACATATATGCATGTTATGTACATGAAATTTTGAAAAACACTAATAAAAGCAAAGCTAAAAAGCCACCTAATTACAAACAGAATTGTTTTAACTTAAACAAGGGCGAGACCTATTGCATTTTCAATGCTTGTTTACTTTGGTTCCATCAAGAAGGCATTCAGATGTGACACATTTGCCATAAATTCTGAATGGTAGCACTCTAGTTCCTCATTAGATCACTGTAGCAAAGCTACTGCTCACCAGGGAAGTCTGCTGCTGGTATTCAAAGTGCATGTTTCAGTCTGCATGTCAGAACTTTTTAATGAAATAGAAGATGATTTGAGAAGTCAAAATGTGCCCTAAGTTTTCTTTCTGCAGCACTAATCATAATTTCTATGGTAAAATGAACCCCCTCATTTTGTTCCTTTGCAAATTAAATGTTTTAAATGTTACCACTTTATTCCTATCAAGATGGCTTCAAGTGTGCCATACCTTTGTCATAAGTAAGACTGTTAGCGCTCTAGTTGTTCTTTAAAACACTCTGGGATTTCTGTCATTGGGCTATACTTGGGCTACATCTCGGTGATATTTGTGCTACATTTGGGCTCTTTTGTCTCTGGTGGCCATCTTGGGAGACTTCTTATGAAGTTTCCTAATTTCCTCATTTACTGCAGTCTCCTCAGTAGGCATACTGTCAGTTTTTAACTTTGATTCAATTAAGAAGGCATTCAGATGTGTCTCACATTTGCCATAAATTCAGAATGTTAGCACTCTAGTTGCTCATTAGATCACTGTAGAAAAGCAACTGCTCACCAGGGAAGTCTGCTGCTGGTATTGAAAGTGCATGTTTCAGTCTGCATGTCAGAATTCTTTAATGAAATAAAAGAGGATTTGAGAAGTCACTCAAAATGTGCCCTAATTTTTCTTTCTGCAGCACTAATCATACATTCTATGGCAAAATGAACCCTCTCTTTTTGTTCCTTTTTAAATTAAAGGTTTTAAATGTTACCATCAAGATGGCTTCAGGTGTGCCATACCTTTGTCATAAGTAAGACTGTTAGCGCTCTAGCTGTTCTTTGGAACACTCTGGGAAGCTGCAGTAGAACACAAAGGAATCAACTGACAGTCTCTGCCCTTGTTGGATGTACATGTTTTACTGAGAATGTCAGACTTCATTCTCACATGACTGAGAAAGATAATGTGAATTTACAGAAAATATGCTCTCATTTTAGCTTATAGATCACCTTCCAAACCTCTGTGGGAAAAGCATGTGAAAATAGTTTTCTCTCAAACATGATTCATGATATCCCAGCAGAAGGCTTTTTCACATGGTAAAATCACCTTAGAACATACCACAATTCCTAAAATGAGTATGGTACCATCAATAAATGATTTATAATGTAACTAAAGTCTTAAAACCTTCTATTAACTGCAATGCTTTTTAATGAGGTGCTATCATGTATATTGGTCCCAAGATGGCTGCCAACACTTCTTGGATGAAGTGCTGACAGCCAATTAGATCTCACAATGAGATGTGTGGTTAGGCTCCGCCCAGATATATATATCATTTTACTTTTGATTTTCTCAGGAACTACTGAACGGATTTACACCATATATGCAAAAGGCACATGCCTGACCTGAGGACTACCTCTTTGCCAAATTTCAAGTAATTCTGTTCAGCCGTTCGGGCTGTACCTTTGACTAAAGGTCTTATGGGAAAATGCATGGGGAAAACGTGTTTTGGGACCCCCCTTTTTTCTCAGCCCCCGCTTGACGAATCACCCCGAGACTTTCAGGGTAGGAGCTGAGCGGAGCGCCCCATTAGTTTTGAAAATTTCACGAAGATAAGTCAACCGGCGCCAAAGTTATTCAAAATACAATTTTCAGATTTCCTATGGAAACACGATCCTAACTATAACTATAACTATAACTAGTGCATGTTGAGTTGTTCTGTTCGAGCGGAAGGAAGCAAAGGATATGGCTCATGGAGGGTTCATGCACCCTAGAAAAGATTCTCACTTCAGTCAGTAAGCTAGCTGCTTCAATTACAGGATGCCTGGCTGTGTTTCTCACCTCTAAATGTTCAGGTAAAGCTGAAGCATGCATTATTTATTATAAATATATATGTATCTGATTGTGATGCTTCCCAGCCGATGCCCCACACCACCTAGCAGTGCTAGGCAATGAACAGCCCATCCTGTCTGAGGCACCCTGATTCCCCTTGTAGAACACAGTGTTGCCTCATAGTGGACCCTGCCTGGTGTTTTTCACAAGAAGCCTGCTCAGACTTAGCTCCTGCTCCCTCAGTCCAGAGTAGGGCCCTGCGTTGCTTTCCTTTTAGTCCTATGACCCCATTTGTCCCTTTTTAAACTCCTGTCATTAGATCTCAGCATTGTTGGTAGGTGCAGGCAAAGGCCATTCCTGAGAAGCTCGGGTGCCACCTGTTTATTGAAAGCACAGCTTTCAGGAAGCCTACACAATTGTAAGCCCTCAAAGAGAAGCACACAGAGACACAAAGGATGGTGTCTGGTAAATCTATATATAAATCTATAGAATCTAGATGGATCGGGATGCGTCCTGAGCAATTGCCAGTGGCTGAGATTAATTCAGGTAATCCAACCATCCCCTTGTTGTTTTTGCATTTACTAAATATATATACACACCAGTCTACTTTTATCTCCCTTGTCTCAACATTTGCTGCTTTCATTTAGAAAGCAGAACGTGTCTTATATTTTCTTGCTTGCCATTACAAATTTGCCAGTATTTACTCACAAATTTTATTTTGTCTGCCGATTTACACTTGTTTTTTTCCAATACAGTTCCTCCCAAACAAATTATGACCATCCAGTGTCCAGCCTGTTCATATTGTCAAACTCTCCATGGTCATCAAACCCACCCTTCCTTACTGGAGTGCAGATCTGGCCAGCACTACCTCTGCTGTTAAGATCCTGTGCTTTTAATGGTTTAGAAAGGAGAAAGAAGTAATAGGAGACAGGAACAGAAAATAAAAGGCAAAGAGGATGTAAGATGAGAAATGGAGATGAGGAGGGATGCAAAGGGTGGAAGAGGGGGGGAAGGTATTGTTGTGTCTCTTGTCAGGAATACACAGGAGTCAGGTAAGGGTGATTCTACGTTCTTTATTGCTCCACTCTTTGTCGCTGCTTTTTACCCCACATCTGGTCGCTTCCTCTTCCCCTTGTGGTCTGCCTTCCTCCCCACTCCCCTGACTGGAAGTGGTGTCCAGTTCTCACCCCCTCCCCAGCAGTCGGGTACAGGGTCCTAGTGCCCTTGTGCCCAGGTCACGACATCTCCCCTTTTGTTGCAGGAAAATGACAGAAGTAAGTGGTGAGAGAGAGAGAGAGATAGACGAAGACGTGTCGTTGTCTCCATCATTACATTTATTCAATCAGTCTTTTTGGTCTTTTGCATTCTCTTCTTGGATATGTCTCTCCCTTGTCTTTCTGCCATTCCTCATCCTGTCTCTCGTCTGTGCCTGTGTCTCCAGCAGCTGTGTCTCTTCCGTCTTCCTCCACACTCTTTAATCCCTTGAAGTGAGAGCTGTTCCTTGTTATTTGGTAAGGGCCTGCTGTCATCATGGGCCCTTTCACCTGTGTCACCGTTAATGGTTCCTTTGAAACTGGACTGTCCGATTCTCTCAGTTGCCGCTGGCGTACCACCACTGCGTCCCCTTGTTTGAGATGCGATGGAGTGGCATGTCTCCTGGCGTCAGCATAGGCCTTCATTTTCTCCTTGGCCTCGTGGTTTCTGACAGCAATGCTGCTGTGCGTTGGTGGCGCCGTTGCTTCTAGCTGTGGTAGCCTTGTGCTGCTTGTTCTGCCCAGCACCAGCTCAGCGGGGCACCGTCCCGTGGAGCTGTGAGGGGTGTTTCGATAGTCTCTTAGCACTTGACAAAGGGCCTGTCCTATTGATATCTGCGCCAGCTTTGCTCTTTGGACAGCCTTTTTTATGTTTCCCATGAATCTTTCTACCATGCCATTTGCTTGTGGCCACAGAGGTGTTATTTTCCTATGATGAATGCCTAGGTAATCCATACATTTTCGAAATTTCTCCTCTGAGAATGGCGGACCATTATCTATTTTTAGTGTTTGTGGGGAGCCCCAGGCTGCGAATATGTCATCCAGTATTGGCAATGTTGCACTTGCCGATGTTGACGAGACTTGTCACACGATAGGAAATCTTGAGTATTCGTCAATGATTACGAGCAAGTAGTTGCCCGTTTCTAGAGGCCCATAGAAGTCTGCTGCCAGTTCCGTCCACACTGCCCGTGGGAGTTCTGACATTTGAAGTGGTTCAGGCTTTGCTGGCTGCCCTGTGGTATGGCAGATGTGGCAATTTGTGATAGTATTCTCCACCATATTGTCCAAACCAGGGAACCACACTTTCTCCCGTACCAGCTTCTTTGTCGCAACCATGCCTCTGTGTGATACGTGTGCCAAGTTTACAGTTTGTCTGCGCAAAGCCCTTGGCATAACTATTCTTGTTCCTCTCATTACTATTCCGTTCAGGGTCTCTGATAGTTCTTCATGAACCTTTTTGAACGCCAGCATCTCCTCCTTGTTCACTCCTTCTTCCATGATGCTGCGGTTGTCAACATGTCTCCACCTCTGCTGACTTGTCACCATTTTTACCGCTTGCATCGTGGCATCCCTCCCTGTTTCTTGCTCAAGTTCTGCTATCGTAATCGATGCCGGAGTGTTTTGTTTCAGCACAAAGTTCTGATATTTCTCCGCTATTGATGTGTCATGAGGTCTTTGTGGTAAGGGATGCCGTGACATGTAATCCGCCGGGTTGTGTTCTTTTCCTGGTTTGTGCACGATCTTGAAGTTATAGTCCATAAGTCTTATACCCCAGCGCTCAATGCGAGGCGGTATTTTTGCATTTGGATTTCCATAGATTGTCACTAGGGCCTGATGGTCTGTTATGATAGTGAATGGTTTCCCATAGATGAACATGTGATAGTGCTCACACGCCCATACTACTGCCAGACTTTCTTTTTCCGGCTGCGAGTATGCCTTCTCAATGTCGGACAGGCTTTTGCTTGCATATGCCACGACCTTCCTTGGAGAATCTTTGCCTGGCATGTGTTGTGCTAAGATCGCTCCTAGTCCTACCGGGCTGGCGTCCACCGTCAGTTCCGTATATAGTAGTGGATCGAAGTAGGCAATATGGTCCACCGCCATCACAGCATGTCTGATGGTCTCAAACGCCTTATTACATTCTTGTGTCCAGATGAATGTCTGACCTTCCTTCGTTAGTTCCCTGAGTGAAGTGCTCACCGTGGCAAAGTATTTTATGTATCAAGCGCAGTAGCTGGCAAGCCCAAGGAATGACCTCACTTCTGCGACGTCTGCCAGAGGACTCGCTTTTTCCAGTGTCTCCACTTTGCTGTGTTCTGGTCGCATTCCTTTTCTGGAGAAGATGTGTCCGAAGAATACCAGTTAATTTCTTCCTATTTCGCCCTAGTCTTCATTTAGAGTTAGGCCTGCTTGGTCCAGATCCAAACAAATATCCCGGAAAGCCCTCTCATGCTCTTCATCTGATCGACCAAACACCAGAATGTCGTCACTGTAATTGAGGCTGTTCTTTACTGGCCTTATGACTTGCCGTATTGTTTCCTGAAATATCTCTGCGGCCAATGAGATGCCAAAACTCAGTCGTTTGTAATGAAACAGACCCATGTGCGTGCAGAATGTGGTAATGTACCTTGATTGTGGGTCAAGCTCCAGCTGATGGTACCCTTTACACAGGTCCAGCTTTGAAAACCAGCAGGCGCCAGTGAGGCAGCTGATCATATTATTTAGGTGCGGTCCAGGGTGTCTTTCCCTTTCAATTGCTGTGCCTGGTTTCCTCATGTCTACACATATGCGATCTTGGAGGTGTTCTTCTTTGGAACTGCCACTATTGGTGACACCCATGGGGTCGGCCCGTCCGCAGGCTCTATAACGTCTTGCCTCAACAGGCTTTGTATTTCCTCTTCTACCTGTGGCTGCAGGTGTATCGGCACTCGTCGGTGATGCTGAGCTACGGGTTTTACATCATCAAAAGCTTTATTTCGATAAAATTATATCATCAAAGCGTACAAACAAACATAAAAGATACAATAAAAATCAAAACGAAATTCAGTGAAGGCGAGAGAATAATACAAATATCGATAGACGGAATACTGGATAAAAATACATTACTACATCCTTTTTCCAATCCCCCTCGGCCTAACACATGACATCTAAAATAATTTGGAATAAATAGTTTAAAAAGAAAAAGAAAAAAAAAAACAGTCACAAAGTTAAAAAAGTATTAAATTACATTTGGTACGAGAAAAGAATTGTTTCCCCTAAGCATTTTGACATGAAGAAGAAAAGAAAGAAAAAGGAGAGGCATTATATCATATTATAAGGAGGCAAAAAAGGTATATTACGACAAAGGACCCAGGAGCTTTAATCTAATCAACCAGGACCAGGCAAGGAATTTGGCCACCCCACATACGAGCAAAGCACTAGTGTCCGATTATAGAATTCTAAGCGCTACACGATGGTTCGCAGTGCCCAATTGTCTGCAGTCGGGACTCAACCATCTTGCCCTAGGATTTTTGTAGATAGGGCACTCGAACAAAAGGTGCGCTACAGTTTCCACCTTCGCTTTGCAACATGGACAACTTGCAATCGTTTGATAGGGGGGTTTCCATTTGCTTGTACACTCCCGAATGGGCAGCGTACCAAATCTGAACTGAATATACAGTCTCCTGTCTCTAGGCTTCTGGATAAGATCAAAGTAAAACTCCAGCCTTGTCACTGGTTTATGTAAGTAAAACGCCTCAGTTAATCTACCAACATTCACAGCAGTGTTCTATTGGTTATCAATCCAAATCCAATAAGCCTTCTTTAGATCAGCCTTGCTTAAATGCATTCCAGACTCCCAGACTTCTCTTAAGCCCATTGCAAAGAAGGACTTTTTAATGTTACACAGCCAAGTGATCCTATGGGAACCCGACAAACTCATCACTTCTCTAAGACCCTCAACATATTTGGAGAGCTCGGGGAACACCATAGGCGGGTCCAAAGAAGCAAAGGACGTAGTCTGGCAAGGTCCCTAAATGAGTGCCTGCCCATGTCTCTCATAAGAGGCTTTAGTGGGGTGCCCATTGGGAGCGAGACCAGATCCCTAAGGAATTTGTTTTCCGACATTGAGATTTCTTTAACATTATCGAAGCCCCAGAGTTCGGCCCCATAGAGTGCCGAGCTTACAGCTTTTGCAGCATAAACCACCAGTGCGGGAGCAACGGGCCTGCTCTGGGATGAGCGATGTTCCTTCCCAATTGCCCCCGCAACTCTCTTGTGGTTTAGGAGAATTTTGTCGATGTGGGGTCTCCAACTAAATTTGTCAGAAATCCTAATTCCAAGGTAATCAAAGATTTTTACAAACTCAAGGGTAGCTCCCTCTAGAGTAAGATTGATTTTAGAAGATCTTGAGAGATTAAACGAGAGGAGCTTAGTTTTTGAGGTGTTTATAGATAAGCCTCTCAAATTGCAAAAAAGGTTGAACCTTTCAAGAAGCTTTTGCAACCCTGCTGATGTTTTAGAGATTAGCAGGGTGCCATCGGCAAAGAGTAGGGCTGGAATCTTATCGCCCGCCAGGGCCGGGGCATCAGCAGGAAACTCCCGTAAACAGATTACCACTCCATTCACAAATAAAGAGAATAGGGTGGGAGCCATAACACAGCCCTGGCGCACTCCCCTAATGACCTGAATTTTGGGCGTTTTTTGATCCTGACAACCCCATCTCACTTGGGCAAAATTGCCCTTGTGAAGGCGAATCAAGAGATCTAAAGTAGGTAGCGGGATTCCCAATTCCTTCAGCACCGACCAGAGGCGGTCGCGAGGAACTAAATCAAAGGCAGTCTTCAGATCTATGAAGGCCAAATGAAGACTGCCCTTGCCAATCGAAACCACCTTCCAGTGGAGGAGAAGGAGCCGAAATACCTGGTCAATTGTTCCCACATTTGCCCTAAAGCCTGCCTGGTAATCTGACAGAACATCATTTTCAATAGTCCATGACAAAATTCTTTCTAACAAGACCCTGCCAATCACCTTCTGACCAGCATCAATGAGGCTGATTGGGCGGTAGTTGGCAGGATCTTCCTTGGAGCCTTGGAGTTCAATTGAAGGTCCCGGTGTGGAAGGGGCGGGACAGCGGTTGCAGGCACTGCCCCTCGGGCTCCTGGGGCTTGTGGTCTGCGTCAGCTCAGCCCCCGGTAAATGTTGCGCTGCGTCTCCCGCGGAGCGGGAGGCGCGAAGTTCAATTGAAGGTCCCGGTGTGGAAGGGGCGGGACAGCGGTTGCAGGCACTGCCCCTCGGGCTCCTGGGGTTTGTGGTCCGCGTCAGCTCAGCCCCCGGTAAATGTTGCGCTGCGTCTCCCACGGAGCGGGTGGCGCGAGGTTCAATTGAAGGTCCCGGTGTGGAAGGGGCGGGACAGCGGTTGCAGGCACTGCCCCGCGGGCTCCTGGGGCTTGTGGTCCGCGTCAGCTCAGCCCCCGGTAAATGTTGCGCTGCGTCTCCCGTGGAGCGGGAGGCGCGAGGTTCAATTGAAGCTCCCGGTGTGGAAGGGGCGGGACAGCGGTTGCAGGCACTGCCCCTCGGGCTCCTGGGGCTTGTGGTCCGCGTCAGCTCAGCCCCCGGTAAATGTTGCGCTGCGTCTCCCGCGGAGCGGGAGGCGCGAGGTTCAATTGAAGGTCCCGGTGTGGAAGGGGCGGGACAGCGGTTGCAGGCACTGCCCCTCGGGCTCCTGGGGCTTGTGGTCCGCGTCAGCTCAGCCCCCGGTAAATGTTGCGCTGCGTCTCCCGCGAAGCGGGAGGCGCGAGGTTCAATTGAAGGTCCCGGTGTGAAAGGGGCGGGACAGCGGTTGCAGGCACTGCCCCTCGGGCTCCTGGGGCTTGTGGTCCGCGTCAGCTCAGCCCCCAGTAAATGTTGCGCTGCGTCTCCCGCGGAGCTGGAGGCGCGAAGTTCAATTGAAGGTCCCGGTGTGGAAGGGGCAGGACAGCGGTTGCAGGCACTGCCCCTCGGGCTCCTGGGGCTTGTGGTCCGCGTCAGCTCAGCCCCCGGTAAATGTTGCGCTGCGTCTCCCACGGAGCGGGAGGCGCGAGGTTCAATTGAAGGTCCCGGTGTGGAAGGGGCGGGACAGCAGTTGCAGGCACTGCCCCTCGGGCTCCTGGGGCTTGTTGTCCGCGTCCCGGTAAATGTTGCGCTGCGTCTCTACGGGTTTTACTGCTTCATTGATGAGCAGTGTTATTTGCCGTCTTTTTAGTTTTCCTAGTCCTTGCAGTATTGCTGGATAGTCTCGCAAGATGTTCTTTTTCTCTGACTTGAGGTACGTCATTGCAAGGAAACCCATCATCTGCGCCGTGACATTGCTCAGTAGACATGGTACTGGAATGTCGCCCTTTAGTACTTGTATTTCTTCCTTGCTTGATCGGTCTTTGTACATCAGTGTCTCTGCAAACTTCCCCATGTTGATCACTGGTTTCTTCGAGCCCCAGGTAAATATGTCAACAGTGGATGGCACTAGTGTTGGTTTTATTTTCATCTTATCATATTCTGACACGCACATTATGTTGAATGTGGCACCGCTGTCCAGCACGAATCTTGTGCTGTATTTTCCCACATCGATGTCTACGGTCGCCGTTTTCTTTACCTGAAGTTTCTCAATTAGATTAATGCTCTCTCGCTCTTCTTCAACAGGGGCAGCATCAGACATCAGGTATAGTCATTCCACGTTCTCTTGTACTGCCTCTCCGTCCGATTCAGCTGAAGAACTGCGATTTGCCGTTTCCATGTGTCTGGCATATCTGTTCGTTGCCGTCCGTGGTCTTCCGAGTCGTCCTATCTCACTTTTGAATTGTGCGCCCATGCAGGCGCTTGCGAAATGGTTGTCCCTGTTGCATTTTCTGAATCTCTGACCCATTGCCGGGCAGGAACCGACGTGTGGAAACTAAAACCCGCGCCTGTAACATGTTCTTTCATGTGGTTTTCTTGGCAGTCGCTCATTGTTTTCAGTCTTCCGGGTGTTCATGCGATTACTTTCAACCATGCGGTTGGCTTGTTCTATTCGTCTTTCTTTTCCCAGTTCCATCTGTTTTGCCCAGGCCATGGTCAGAATTTTCTCCAGCGAGGTTGGTTCTTTCAGAATTCGTGTACGGAACTCCACAGACTGACAGCCTTCAATGATGCGCAGTCGAATTGCTTGTTCGTTGTCAAACTTATCGAATTCGCAGTGTGTGACCAATTTGCGCAGTCGTTTGGCAAAGTCGTCAAGGGACTCCCCTGCTTGTTGGTACGCAATGGTGAAGCTGTATCTCTCAAAATCAATGTTTCTTTGCGGGTCAAACTTGTCTGTGAGGCACTTGATTAGTCCCTTGTATGTTGCTGTTTGGTCTTGAGGGAATCTTACTAGCAAGTCTTCTACTTCATCCCCTACGAGGTTTAAAAATAGGTCTATGTGCTTGGCTTCTGCAACATCTGTGGCGCGCATCTGATACCTGGCTGTGGGTCAGATAAGTTGAACGGAAGAGGTCTGTGGAATACTGCTTGCGTGCCGTTCTTGTCATTTGTTTGATCAACCATTGTTGGGCGTGCAGCACTGGTGTTATAGCGTACTTCTTTATCCCTTTGGTTCTGCTTTTCTTCTTTTCTTATCTTTTATCTTCTTGTATTTCTGTTGTGTATTCCTTATCTATTTGTTCCTTTTTGTTCTGCTTTTCTTCTTTTCTTATCTTTTCTTTGCTTTTATTTCTGCTTTATTGTCTTTCTTTGGTGCCTATTTATCTTGTTCATCGTTTTTGTTTTGTTATTCCATTGAATTCCTTTTCATTTGAAGCTTTTCTTCTGTTGTTTGTCTATTTCCTGACTTAAAAATGGCTGCGGGCCTCTCGCGCTTCCTATTGACTTGATTTGCCTGATTTTAACATGGCCGCCCAAGTCTCGCAAGATCGCGGGCCTTTCTGTGACTTCGCCTGACCTTAACATGGCCGCTGCGCCATTCGCGACGCTGATTGACTGCTTTTGCCTGGCCCTAAGATGGCCGCTGTCCTCGTGCGAGACTTTGTTTAATTCACTCGCGCACGGACTTTCAGGCAGGCAGCTGGAAGTTCAATATCGGGTGCAACGCTCCAGTTTTTGCGCGCGCCGCTTATGCGCACGGATGGGCGAACCGCTCAGGGCCTCTTACCGCTTTTCCAGTGCGGCTAGGGTGGGCTCCCGCGTTGCTTCTTCTTTTCCGGCACTCGGACCAGGGTGGGCTCCTGGCTCCACTTCTTCTTTCAGCAGATGGCGAGTGTCTTGCAGTAATTGTTCTTCCTTCTTGCACCGACGGACCAGGGTGGGCTCCTGGCTCCGTTTTTCGATCTCGAGGGACCAGGGCTCGGTTTCTCGATTGCGAGGGACCTGGGCGCACGCGTCGTCTTCTGAATCCCGCCTTCAACGCCAGTTGTCGTGTCTCTTGTCAGGAATACACAGGAGTCAGGTATGGGTGATTCTACGTTCTTTATTGCTCCACTCTTTGTCGCTGCTTCTTACCCCACATCTGGTCGCTTCCTCTTCCCCTTGTGGTCTGCCTTCCTCCCCACTCCCCTGACCGGAATTGGTGTCCGGTTCTCACCCCCTCTCCAGCAGTCGGTTACAGGGTCCTAGTGCCCTTGTGCCCAGGTCACGACAGGTATCAAGAGAAAGGAAAGAGGAAGAGCAGCTGTGCCCAAGATAGAGAATGAATGATAGTGAAAGGATTAAACATCGTAGAGAATGAGGACAGAAAGTGATGGGGCAAAGAACGGATACCAGGAGAGAGAAGGAAAAGTTGGCGGCAAAACAAGAGAGCGATAGGAAGAAGGAGAGAGAAGAAGAAGGAAGTATTGAGAGAAGACGCATAGAGGTGTTGTGGTGTTGTGGTTAGGGATAGGAGGCGAGGATTCAGAAAATGGGTGAGGGAGCAAAAGAGGAAAGATCAGGATGGAGAAGGGGATAGTATATGAAGTAGCAGGCGTGGTATGATGCACCATTTTCCACATGTTTTTCACAAGCTTCTTTGTTGAGAACTCTCCATAAGCTTCCATTGTAGAGGTCGGGATAGCTCAGGGCGTTTACTCAGCACAGCATGGTGGCTGGCATGACATCATTTGCCAGAGCTGCTTTTGGTTCCCAGTCCAGCTGCAACTGGCCTCAGAGGTGGAACATTCAGTGCCAAGAACACAGGTGTGGCTTGCTCTTTTGGGCATCATAGTGCTACCCTGCATCTTTGCATGTAATAATACTTGACCTTCACTGGTAGCTGAGGTAATAAAAATGCTTTTAAATGTAGGCTGTGCATGTGCTTGTGGTTAAGAGTGTGACAGTGAGAGCAAAATGAGTGTGAGTCACTGACAGTGAGCATGACAGATTGACTGGAGTAAGAATGACTGCAGCTGAGTGAGAGTGGGTGAGAGAATGTATTAGGAAGAATACATATGAGGGAGTGTTAAAGATTGTGACTGTGAATTAGTGACTGAGAGTGAGTGAGTGAGTGAGTGAGTGAGTGCAACCACAAGTGCGAATCAGTGAATTGTGTGAGAGTGAATAAGTGGGAGGGAGCTAGAAAGAGGGATTGTGAGTAAAAGAGAGTCTGAGTATGAATGACTCACAGTAAGAATAGTTGAGAGTGAGTTCAAATGAATGACAGTAAGAGAGTGCAAGAAAGTGAAAATGAATGAGTGCAAATGAAGGAGAACAAGTGCTGATGAGTGAAAATGTGAGTGAGTGAATGTAAATGATAGAGACTGGGAATGTAGTGTTATGCTTGAGTCATAGATTTGCCCAGACATACTCAAGAAATCCTTGGCTAAAAGAGGCACCCGTCGCAAAATACTTGTGCCAGTGTACTGAAAGCCATTCTGATCACTACAGACACCTTTGCTACTGGCAAACTGGAGTTGAATTTTGGCTTAATTGGTCCATGAGGAAATACTGATGCTGGCATACTAGCAGCTACTCTTGACATATAGGGCACTCTTGGAAAAATCCTGGTGCTGGCATACTTGAGGAAATTATTGCCATAAGGGGAAGCACATTGGAGGTAATAACTAGCATATGGCAGGACAACAGTGGGATATGGGTGGGGGAACCATGATAAAATACTGGTCCTGACATGTTGTAGATTATTTAACATATAGAGGCCTTAGAGCACATTTTGTAACAATGGGGTCGATTGGCTTGTCATAATATAAATGGACATGAATATTTACTGAGTGCCCTTTCAGAGCCTATGACGTGTTAGCTAATCTATGTGAAAAATGTGCTTTACAATGCACTAGTTGACCCAATATTTAAAAACATTTTCTCAGTTTGGCATCCCCTCTGCACACTCTGTAGAAGAGGTCTGGCTCATTTACTTCGCTCACTACAATTCAGAGCTAGTATTATTTCCCACCACTTCAGAAGATCATGTCAGCACCATAATATAGGTGGCATTTAAAAGACATTTGTTTGTGTTTTATTTTTATATTAATGATGAAGTTATTCTGGAATGTCAGTAATCTCAATTAGTGTCATGTTGTCAGGATTAAGATCACATGACATCACCTCCAGAAAAGATTCAGGTTCAAAGGGCATGTGATGTAAATTCCGGTGATGTCATTATGGTTAAAATGTGTGTGATGTTACTTCAACACCTGGCATTTTGGTGAATCAACGTCCATGCGCAAGCACTGTGCAGACGAAACCTAAAAAGGGAATCAGAGAAAAGCTACAGACAGGAGAAGGTCAGACACAGAAAATAGAAAAACACAGGGAAATGCAGGGATAAAAACATTAGATAGGGGAGTTGAAAAAAAGTAAATAGTATAAATATGCAGTGCCATAATTTTACTAGTAAGAATAGTTAAAAGTAAGAAATAATAATAAACATGACTTGCTGGGGTTGGCAGAAGCGTCTGCCGCGGAGCTGGTGGTGGGAGTCGATGTGCTGGTGGTCATCTTCCCTCATGTTGCGGTGCTGGTGGCAGCTGCTTATCTGGGTACCTTGGGTATTCATGGCAGGAATAATGATAAAAAGAATAATGATTGGTGGTACTCTCTCTACATAAATATTTTAACAGGCACAACATTGTACATTTTGAATCAGATAGCCTATTCCTAGTTTCCTAACCTAAAATTAAATTTTGAACTATTCATTCATTCCAACAAATGATCTTTGCTTGTCCAACCTCTTTTGATGGGTCAAGTCCATCTCCCTTTGCGTACTGCACATCAGGGAGATAGGGACTGTATTAGCTATGTAAAACTACAGAGAAGAATGCTAAAACACCTGATATATTATCATCATAATAGTAGTGACATCCCCTTAATGATCCTAAGAAAACACCTGGATGGCTCACACTGGAACAGAATCATGGCAGTATCATTTACTCTCTGATACAAAAAGTGCATTATGGGAGTGGCACACACTAAGGGCTCAATTACAATGCGGCCTGGAAAGGCTACGACCACAGGTCAGAGCCTTTCCGGCCCGCATCTCAGTTTAATTTCCAACTGCCGCATTACAATGCTGGGGGTCTGAAATTAAACCGGCCGGTCGTTCTGGCTGGCTTCCGATAGGCTCAGGGAGCCTGTCGTCCAGTCGGAGGCCGGCCTGTAATTCCAAAGGGCGGGCTTTCCGCCCTTGGGATTACGATACTTGGTCTCAGGCAAGCTTTCCATGTCGGGCTTTCTGACATGGAAAGCCTGTCGGAAGGAGAGTATGGGGGCTCCTAGCAGGGCCCCCTTGCATCTGCAGCCTCCGGTTGGGGGCAGAGGGGGCACATATGGTGCCCCCCTGTTAATCCCTGCACCCTGTGACAGGCACCCGGAGGTGCCTGCCACGGGGTGCAGGGATTAACACCCACCTCCCGGTTCCCTATAGGAGCATGTACTACGGCCACTTTATGGCTGTAACACATGCTCCCATAGGGAAATGGTGGAATGCGACCGAACAGTGATCGTTCGCATCCTAATCAGAAGGTTGGGACCGCCGACCGGAAGTCAGTCATTGCCATTTCCGAGACGGTGTCGGGCAGACGCAAGTCCGCCTGACATCGTAATAGGCCCCTAAATCTCCGTAGCTGCCAAGGTTTCAGATTTTGATTTTCATAGTTTCAGGGGTACTTATGAGTGACATCCAACAACCAAATGTGTGACATTTAGAGTGACACTCTCTTGTGAGCAAAATCGAGCAATGAAGATGGAAGGGCACTTACTTCTCGCATATGCGTTTTGTTTGTTTTATAGCACTACTTATACCAGTATAGGGTGTCAGAGCACTTCATATCACTTATACAGATACAACAAATCATATGTGTATATCAGTCTATAAGAAATGTTACATAAGACACGTCATCCATACTTGTAGCCAGTATATATTTTAAGAGTGTTAGGTGTGCAGAAGCACAAACTCAGGATTTAAAACGTACCACAGTTGTTGGTTTTACTAAAAAGAATGTACCTCCACCCAAACTAACCATTTTTAGCAACATTAGGATAATGAAAGACTGGGGGAGAAAATAACGTCGGTTATAGGGCTGCATTAAGGATCCATGACTAATAATTAAAGGAAACAAAGACAGGAAAGCCATCTTACAAATGAATACATACCATTTTATTTACAGCCCTATTCAGTGTCAAGGTGAGGCCTTTGCAGACTCTTTAAACAACAAAGGGCTGTATTTTTCTTTGGTGAAGCTGGCATCCCTACTGATGCCTTTTCACAAAATGCATTCTCCCTCTGTGGCAGTAAAAATGAAATACAAATGTAAGGAATAGGCAGAGTAGGGACCCAGGGGCCACATGAACCAGTGAATAAACACAAAGCCTCCTTAACCGGTTCACATAAGCATGTAAATGGTCTTTTAAAGAGCTGTGAAAAACTCAAGTGTAGCGGAGATAAGCTGCAGCTTGAGCTGCCCAGCCGAGCCCACCGCAGCTCAAGCTGCAGCAGCCTGGGCTGAGACACACGACGAGGGGTGGGCGAGGGAGGCCTTTATCCTAGGGTGACCAGACGTCCCGGATTTCCCCAGACGGTCCCGGTTTTTGGAGAAGTGTACCGGTGTCCCGACACTTTTCTCCAAATTGAAGAAATGTCCCGTTTTTTGGATAGTGCCTGGGTTATTTAAAGAAATGTCCTAGTTTTTAAGGGAGTGTCGGGTGAACCTGAATGTGCAGCACAGTGTTATGCAAGCTCACATTTCGACCGGCCCTCTTACAAACTGGGACAAAACTTCACTACTTTAAACTCTCCTGCTGTGCAGCTTCGCCTCATTTAAGCAGCACAGCAGGATTTAATGTGTGAATATGGGCTATACAGGCCATAGGGAAAGGCCAGGCCCACCAGCAGCCGGACCCTGGAGCTCTTCGCAGAACGGGAGGTAATGTGAAAATACATTTTTTTTAAAGAACACACATATACTTGTATATAAGATGCCCTGAGACCTATTTGGACAGTTAGTCCTATTTCTATGTCTGTGCCCGTCCCGGTTTTTAATTATATTACAGGATTGGAGGCTTCAGATTATGCTTCTCTTTCTATTTTATTGCCACTCACAGCAGCCAATCAAAACTTTTTTGTATGCAAAACAAACACTACACATCCCATGATGCTTTGTTATATGTCACTTCCTGTATGACCCTATAAGAGCCACCATAACCATAACATGAGCCTCTTTCTTTGCTGCTCACGCAGGAAGTTAAGTGTCTCAGAAATGTTACTATATTTGATAATCGAATGTTATTGACTGCATGCGCTGACATTTGTCATTCATTTATGTCTATGGTGTTTTTACATGCGTCACGCTGCTCTATTTCATTGTGCTGTGTAAGATGCGCGTACCGCGTTAATTGTTGTAAGCACATCGTTTTTCATTTCCTTAATTGTGCCGCGTTAAATAGATTTGGCTTTCTCTTTGGATAAGCGCGATCGCGCTAAAGTCATTTACCCATTTCGGGTGGGCGCGTACAGCGCGCTACTGCTTTCAGCTTCCACACGCTGCAAATGACTCCCGCAAGGCAGCGGTGATGAACGCTTATGCGTGTGGCCCAAGCAGCCTTAATTGTGATGGCCCATTATGTTAATATGTAGTGCGCTGCTGTCGGCAGTGAAACAGCTCACTTTAGACGCTACAGGCTTTCCCTCATCGCCGGTGCATTTTTTACTTGAGAGCTTTTGCCGATCGTCGTGCGTAGCTCAATTGGGCTAGTTTTTGGTAGGACTGGGCTACGCACAATGTAGTTGACCCTAAAATCAACCAGAACTCATTTTACTCTGAGTTCTTCAGACAAGAGACTTCTGACTACGCCTGAGGTGGCTGCAAAAATAATCTGGCCTTGGAGTGTGCACAAACTCCTTGAATTGTGTACTCTTGGCTCTCCCTACGCCCTGTGGGCTGCAAGAATACTTATACAGCTTTTGCTGAGAAGCTAGGTACTTATTTGGTGTGTGTGCTGTGGGTTGGCTCCCCCCTCTACTCCTCTTCTGCCCATTATATTCTAATTTCACTTCTGCTATGGAGGATTGGGTCAGTTATGAGGATGATAACCTTTATGAGGAGGAAGTAACTACCCCTTCCCTGGAGGATAATATTGTGGAGGGACTGGACGCTATGGTCCAGGAGTCCGTGAATAAGGCTGTTGAGAAGGCAGTCCCTGGGACTGTGCAGCAAGCGTTGGCTGCTGCTTTGAAGCCCATAACTAAACAATTGGAGCGCTTTGCCAAACTACCCCGGCTGAACCGAGTAAGGACACCACAGGCAGTGGGTTCCAGGCCACATCTTAGCCCCACGCTGACGCTCTCTCTTTACTACCCCCTTCTGGTAAGACTATGCATCCGGACATTGATACGAACACAGACACTGATACCACAGGGACTGACACCCCTGATGAGGCTCGCCCAAAGAAGAAGGCTAGGAAGACGGAACACGTGGAACAAGACCTAACCCAAACTATGTCTACCCCGTTCACCTTCAATCCTGCCGACATAGTCCATCCTAGGTCTTCGGACTGGACTCCCACGCCGGAAGTTGCGGCATATCTGCATGATAATCTCCAACGGAGCTTTTAATAAGGAGGTGCATAATAGATTACGTTCAGAATGCCCCAGGCCAGACATTCCGGACAAGGTAGCAGAAACTCCAGATATCGACGCGAGCCTGCTCACCTTCCTCAAGAATTTCGCAAGGACCCGAAGAAGGGTATTGATCGGGCCTGGCGAGGGTGTCAAGACAAGCTCTTGGACGTGGCAGGCCCTCTTGCTAAGATCCTAGAAATGGTCTTGCAGGCGCAAGAGTCGGGCACTGCGGTGGATCCAGATGTATTGGCAAGATGGACTCAGCGTGCCAAATGCCTCTTAGGAAATGCAAATTGTGCTCTCTCTACAGAACGGCGAAAGTCACTTTTCATGCGGATGGACTTAAACCTTACTGAATTAGCGGCAGCGGAACCAGGACCCCTGGCAGAGAGAAATCTCTTCGGAGAACGCTTTGTCAAGGATGTTTCCAAGTACGTGGGCATATTCACGATGCTAGATGAGACACAATCTGGCATTAAACGTATCTTTCAAGCTGGCCTTTTTCGACGGGCCGGGCGAGTCCGAGGACGCTCGCCAGGCCGCCAATTCTCCCAAGGTCCTCATCGAGGAGACTACGGAAGGGGCCACGGAGAGTGGGACTCCACCCACAGTGGGACCTTCTACCCCACCAGACAATGCTTCAACCAGAGGCGTTTCCACAGAGGTAGACACCGAGGAGGCTTCCAAGCCCCAGATTCAGCAGGTAAGTGCTCCCAACAACTTTCTAATACCGTTGGGGGTCGCACTCAGTTTTTCTATCACAATTAGGTTCGAATTTCTCAGGATGTATGGATATTGCAGACAATTTAGGGGTTCCATTTAGATTTCTATCAGACTCCTTATCGGGTCAATCTGCCCAGACAGCTTTCTTTTTCCCAACTAGAATGCGATGTTATCAATTCCGAGCTAGACGAATTACTGAGGAAACATGCGATAGCGCATTGCAATGAGGGCCCTCTGGGTTTTTGCAGCAATATTTTCTTAGTTCAGAAGAAGGGCGGAGGTCACAGGTTAGTTTTGCATTTGAAGGAGTTCAATCAGTTTATGACCTACCAGCACTTCAAGATGGAGGGCATCCATCTTTTGGTGGATCTTCTCAAAGAAGGAGACTGGATGGTCCGGCTGGACGCTTATCTGTCAATACCTATCTTTCCTCCTCACCGCCGTTTCCTCCAATTCCAATGGCGGAACCAGTGGTTCGAGTACTTGGTCTTTCCTTTCGGGCTCTCCTCAGCACCATGGTGCTTCACCAAGGTGATGAAACCGGTGATAGCTCACCTACGAGAGCAAGGTATTCGCATGATAGTTTATCTAGACGACATACTCATCATGGCGCAATCTCCAACACTAGCCGTTCATCATTTACAACTGACCATAGCTACTTTGCAGAACCTAGGGTTCATGATCAACGAAACCAAATCAGCTCTTGTCCCATCGCAAACTGTGGACTTTCTAGGGTTTGTCATAGACTCTTGGACGACACAATTGAGTCTCCCCGCTCCAAACTGAAACTCATCAGGAAGGAGCTCACCGTGCTGTTATCCAAACAGACTGTCTCAATCAGAGTAATTGCCAGAATCGTGGGTCTTCTTGCTTCCTCAATACAAGCAATCTTTCCGGGTGCTCTTCATTATCGGGCCCTTCAGAGGTTAATGATACAACATCTCCAAAAGGGTCTCACTTACACGGACGTCGTTCCCCTCTCTCAGGAAGTAAGGGAAGAGATACAGTGGTGGTTAAGTCATGTGGAGGTGTGGAATGGCAGAGCCATTTTCGTCTCTCAGTCAGAGGTAATTATAGAATCCGACACTAGCCGTTGGGGCTGGGGTGCGCGTTGCGGAGATATCTCCACAGGCGGGTGATGGTCCCTGTGCAAACTCGATCTTCACATAAACTGTCTGGAACTCCTAAGCGGGATCGTTCGCTATCCGGACTCTATCACCCAGTCGTACCTCATGTTGCATCCTACTCCGGATGAACAACATCTCGGCGGTGAGGTACATCAACAAATTGGGAGGCACAAGCTCCTCTCTGCTTGCGGAAATAGCGAAGGACTTCTGGCACTACTGCCTAAATCATCAGATATCGGTGATTGCCAAATATATCCCGGGGCAGTCGAACATAGTAGCGGACTGGAATTCCCAGCACCTCAAGGATTACAGCGATTGGCAACTCCAACCCCAAATAGTCCAATGGTTGCAAGCAATCTGGGGCAGATGCGAAATCGACCTATTTGCGTCCAGACTGCATCGACAGTTGGAGAAGTTCTTCAGCTGGAGACCGGATCCGTTAGCTCTGGCGACTGATGCGTTTTCTCAGGACTGGTCCAAGGGTCTGAATTATGCATTTCCCCCATTAATATTGATTCCCAGGGTGACCACCCAAGTATCTCGCCATCTGGCAGAAGGGATTTTAGTAACCCCCACGTGGAAGTCACAGCCTTGGTTCCCAATATTATTGGAGATGAGCTGCGACTCCACCAGGATGACTCCGCCATTCTCGACGACGCTCCAGGGCCCTCATTTAGAAATGCATCCAATGATGTTAGCGGGTCAATTGTCTCGGATGGCCTGGAGACTTTCAGGCAAAGATGGCAAATGCCGGGATTTTCGGACGCGCTGCGTCATTCATCAACCAAGCCTGAGCTCCCTCTACCAGGAAACGATATTCTTCAGCCTGGAAAGGCTGGGTGCGTTGGTGCATGGAACAGCACGTGGATCCTGTGGGGGCTGAGTTACCGCATGTTGTAAATTATCTGTCTGCAAAAGCAGCGGAGGGTCTGGCGTACTGTTGGGTTAACAACTTTCGTTCGGCCATTTCAGCAGGCCATTTGCAGATTGACGGCAGGCCAGTAGGTATGCATCCGGTAATTTGTAAGTTATTAAAAGGTATTAGGGTAGCGGATCCACCTAAACCAAAGTATTCTTCTCTGTGGGATGTTTCTCTACTTCTTTCCGTATTTGACAAATGGCCTCATAATGACATGTTGACGCGGAAACAACTATTGTGTAAGTTAGCTATGCTTTTATGCCTATATGCCTGTCGGCGGTCCTCCGATGTGAAAGCCATGGATCTTACAGGTAGAGTGTTTACTCCGGAAGGAGTTTCCTTTAACATTACAGTCAGAACTAAGACTTTGTCAAGATGTGTTGAATACCATGCTTTTCCTGGTAATACAAAGCTTTGTGTAGTTCAAAGTTTAAAGGCTTATGAACAATGTGCAAGATCTATACGACCTGATGGTGTGGCTCAATTGTTAATTGCACTGCAGAAACCTTATAAGCCAGTATCTGCGGCCACTATAGCCAGATGGTTAAAATCTGTCATGCAAGAAGCAGGTATTGATAACCAAGTGTATGAAGCGCACTCGGTGCGTGGAGCTATGGCCTCCAAAACATTTATGTTGGGTTCTACTGTTCAAGACATCATGCGATCTGCTGACTGGTCTTCTGAATCAACTTTGAAACCGTTTTACTATAAACCAGTGGGTGATATAGCTTCAGTTGTATTTGATAAGCGTTAAACTAGCATAATCCGAAGCCTCCGGGCCTTTAATAGAATAAAAAATTAGCTAGCATTCGCGCCAAGAATTTTCAATTATAACAAGGACACGGAGGCGGGAATTATCCCACCCGGTTATATTACAATACTGTATTGTTTACCCTCCCGTATGTATTGATTATTCTGTTTATGCAGAAATTACGCATTTCTTATATCTCCTTCCTTCCAGGTTCTGAGAAGAAGATGGAGTAGCAGTTCTTCTCGTTAAGAAGATGTTAACGTTCCAGTTTGTTCTTCCATGTCGGAGGACTTTTGTTTGGACTTGTATTATCCCTGGGACTTAAAAACGTTCGAGCAAAGAAAGAGGCTCATGTTATGGTTATGGTGGCTCTTATAGGGTCATACAGGAAGTGACATATAACAAAGCATCATGGGATGTGTAGTGTTTGTTTTGCATACAAAAAAGTTTGGATTGGCTGCTTTGAGTGGCAATAAAATAGGAAGAGAAGCATAATCCTCGCCTCTGTGTCCTTAATAGAATTGAAAATTCTTGGTGCGAGCACTAGCTAATTTTTTATTCTGAAAATCTGGCCACCCTACTTTAGCCTCCAGAGTCAAGCCGTTGCACGATTGACTCTGGACAGGCCACCGCCGCATTGCCCTAGGACCCATCTGAAATTGACCAGTGAAGATCTGCATCTGTTGCAGATGTGGTGAAAGCTAAAATACCCCGAGCAACATGTTTTGAACGGAGGCCGTGCACGCTGTAGATATGGTCTGTGGCTGATCTCTCCCTCGACCACTACAGAAACAACACACGAGTACCACAGGCTTCTGCCTGCAGTCGGAACAAAGAAACTGCAATGCACTCACTGGAGCATGAGAACTTGAAAGTTTCTTTCACGTCATGAAAAATGGTAAAACTGACTGTTCCTCTGGACCCGTCAGAAAAGTACCCTGCACTTCCTGTGCTTTGGCTTCACTGTGCATGAGGGAAGCAGGCATCTTTCCTGTATTTTCTTTATGTATTTACTTTATTTTACTACTGTCTCTCTCTCTCTCTCTTTGACCATCTCTTCCACTCCCTTCATCCAACCCATACAACTATGATCTCCCTCGACTCTTCTTTGAGCTCCTCTCCTTTCTCCCTTTCTCCCCCCCTGACCCCCTGATACTCCAGCAGGCCGCTCTCCCGGGAGACACAGGCCTACCCTTTGTTCCGCCCTGCCTTTGCTACCTCCTCTCCCACTCTTCCCCCTTCCCAAAATGTTCCTCCCCCTATCTTGTCTGCCTTGCCTCTGGCCTCCACCCCCTCTCCCCACCCTGCCCGATTCTCCAACGTTTTCGCCTCCCCCCTAATTCCCCTAATCCAACCCACCTCCCCCTTCTTATTCCACCTTTCTTACAATCTGGTCTACCGATCAACTTTCCTTACCTTCCCCCTTCCCTCCCCCTTTCACCTCATCCCTTTCCGCACTTCCCCGTCCCCCAAATTCTTCTCTTCCACCTCCCATCTCTCTTCAACCCCACTTTCCTCATCCCTTGCTTCCTAACCATGTCTCCCTCCTCGACAATTCCTTCCTCGTCTCTCCCTCTGACCTTGCAGTCCCTTACTCCTCCCTCAGTTTCCATCTAGCCTAATTCCCCCACTCTACCTGTTACCTGTCCCCCTACATTCACCTTCCATAGCCTACCGTACCTGTCCAGCACCATCCTCTCTTTTCTCTCCATACCTCTGGCCTTCCTTGGACCCCCGCCTTCCCCACCTGTACAGCCCCTTCTCCTCTCTTCTCCACGTACCTTTGGCCTTCATCTGACCCCCCGCCATCCCCTCCCTGTTCGGCCTACTCTCTTCTCCCCTTATCTCTGGCCTTCATTTGACCCCCACCTACTCCTTAACTTTCTCCTCCTATTTATGATCTCTACTCTTCCCCTCTGTTCAACGCCAGTAAAAATATTTCTCTTCCCACCACTGTTTCACCATCCACTCCTATTGTCCACCATCTTTCCCTACCTTCTGCCCTTGCTCCCCAACTCCCCACCCATTCCCCCACCCGTCTCCTCCCTCCCTCACCCTCTGCACTCCCTCCCTTATCCCGTTCCCCCACCCCGCCCCGTCCTCCCTCACTCTCTGCACTCCCTCCCGTATCCCGCTCCTTCATCCCTCCCCGTCCTCCCTCACCACCGCCTCCCTTAACCCGTTCCCCCACTCCTCCCCGTCCTCCCTCCCCCTCGGCACTCCCTCCCTTATCCATCAAGACACCCAACACTCCGTGCTCAGCTCTCCTCTCCCTGGAAAATAAACTTGATTCTCTCATCTCTTCCATTTCCCAGCTTGTAGCGTCCATCACACTTTTAAGCACCAAGATGTCCCCCTTCCCTAACAACCTCCAGAGGAGTTCCTTGCTCCCGCGCCCCAATAAAGCCAACCATAGTCTGTCCTCTGCAGACATCACCAACTTACTGGCCAGCTACAAGACCACCAACGTCACTCCCCCTCCACCTTCCTCTCCTAATAATTCTACGCAGTTCACTATTCAGACCATCTCCTCTATCAGAACTTACCAGCCTCCCTCTTACCGGGCACCCTCATTCAAGAATCTTATCCCTAGCTCCCTTAACAACCCTAACACCCCCATCACCAAAACATCTGCGTCAGAGCTGCACTGTTTGCTCCACAACTGCAGATCTGCTATTAAACACAAATTGGAAATCTCTGACACTATCACCCACCAGAATCTTGACATGTTCCTCCTCACTGAGACCTGGTTTAATGACTTCTCTCATACTTTGTTTGATCTTCTGGTACCCACTGACTACTCTATCCTCAGAAATGACAAACAGACAAAATTGGGGGCGGTGTCACTATAATCTTCAGGAACTCCCTTCAAATGAAAGCCTTCCCTACCACCCTTTTCCGTACATTCGAATGCCTATCCCTAGAACTTCAAATACTTCACGGCTCCCCCTTTAGATTCCATGCCATCTACCACCCGCCCGGTAACTACTCTTCCTTTGTGGAGGAACTCACTGACTTCATCAGTGACCAATTTTCTCAAAGTGACAGACAGATCTTCCTGGGTGACTTTAATCTCCACTGGGCTCTTTGGAAGACTCGGATGCCAACAAGCTTGCCACCTTTCCCTCAGCCAATGATCTCTTCCAACATTGCTCGGAAACCACACATTCCAAGGGCTCAATTCTGGACCTTGTTATATTCAAAGCAGACCTGCTGACTACTGCTCCCCCCATCCATGTAGACTGGTCTGACCACTTCCTCATTCCCTTCCGTTTTCACCTTTTGCACGTTATAACTCTCGGCCAACCTAAAAGAGCTACTACCTGGTTCCGCAACACTAAAAACATTGTTGTGATTCTGCTATGCGGGCACTCCCTAGACTAGACCCAAACGTGGATGTCAATGTTCTCACTTCTCAGTGCCTCTGAGTACTAGCAATCGAAATCGACAATGTCGCTCCACTCCAAAGCAAAAGGAAAAGACCCACCCCCTCAGCACCTTGGTTCAATAACGCTCTCTACGATGAAAGGAAAAACCTTCGAATCCTATAGAAACATTGGAGAAAATCTCCTTCCACCTCCAATCTCTATCTTTTACGTTCAGCAAGATCCAAATACCACAACCACATCTTCCTTGAAAAAGCATCACATTTCAGATCCCTTCTTGACTCAGCCAAAAACAGACCCAAAAAACTTTTTGACCTCATCAAAAACCCAAACTGTTCTCCCCTAACCATTAAGCCAGAGGATTCCACAAAGAAAGCAGCAGTTTTTGCTATATTCTTTGATGAAAAGGTCAAAGCACTGGTGGATCAGGTCGCCCACCCCACCCCCATTGAGGAGCGGAAATCACGTCATCTCGGAAGATGGCCTCCTCAAATACATCCTCGAAACTAAACCCTCCAACCATTCTTCTGACCCCATACCTAGCGTCATCGCCATCAATGTCTACACCCATACTCTCTCTTACTGGACCAGGCTAGTCAATCTCTTTATCAGTCAAGGTTGCCCTCAAATCAGGACAGGTCACCCCTCTTCTAAAAAAAAACCTCCGCTGATGCGAACGACCTCAACAACTTCCGCCCTATCACCAACCTCCCTTTTCTTTCGAAAATCACCGAAAAATGTGTTGCAAAACAACTTTTCTTACATATTATGGACAATAATCTCCTTGACGTTTTCCAGTCTGGCTTCATCCAATATTGCAGCACTGTAACAGCCCTGCTGCAAGTGATTGATGATGCGCTGCATATACTCGACTCTGGGGAATCGTGTCTTCTGATTCTTCTAGACCTCTCTGCAGCCTTTGACACTGTTAATCATAGCACCCTCCTCAACATTCTTCAACAGCGAAAGGGATTGGATGGCACAGTGCTTAAATGGTTTGCCTCTTTCCTCTCTGACAGATCCCAAATTATTAAGATAGCGAACATGTCCATTGGCTGTAGGTCAAGGCGTCCCTCAAGGTTCTATCCTGGCACCCACTTTGTTTAATCTCTACCTGGAACCAATAGGGAACCTTCTAAGAAAATCTGGGATCCATTACCATCTTTATGCGGATGACACTCAAATCTACCTTAAGGTGTCTTCCACACACGATCTCTCACTACTCAACTCTACTCTCAACTCTATTCACAACTGGATGTTAGCTCACCAACTCATTCTAAATCCCGCCTAAAATGAATTCCTCCTCCTTTCTACCTCTCTTTCACCTCCTCCTGTTCAATCTTGGATGGATCAGCTGAACCTACTCAACAACAAACCCATCATTGTCGACAGCACTAAATCCCTAGGTGTCATTCTTGACAAAAGACTCAACCTAATCTCCCACATCAACTCTATTGCTAAGAACACACGTTACCAGTTACGCCTTCTATGGGGGATCCGTCGGTTCTTCCCGTAGAAAGACTTAAAAACCTTGGTACAATCTCTGGTTCTCTCAAGACTAGAATATTGCAATTCTCTTCTGATGGGCCTACCCAAATCCCCCCTCTCCCCTCTCAAATCCATCCTCCATTTAGTAGCTCGCTTAATTTCAGGGTCTAAATAAAGCAACCACGTCACTCCTATCCTGTCCTCTCTTCGATGGCTTCCGATCGAGGTAAAGATCTATTTAGAAAACTGCCTGCATCACACACAAAGCCTTATACAAGTCCTCCCCTCGTTACCTGGCAAATAAATTGAAATTGTCTGGTGGCTTTCGACCACCTTGTGGTGGAGCAGGTAAAGAAAAAAAAATTGTTTACCTTCTCTATTTGCATGAAAATACTAATTACGGAATCATTCTAAATATTAACCTGTATTAACCGTTTGGAGTGATATTAAGAATCAACCTTTACACCTTGATAAACACAAGATACATGTGGGACTAAAATGCTAATTGTAAGGCTAAAAAGTTTAATGATTAACTGTGATACACAAACTAATTGTAGGATGTGTTGAAATAGAAAATTGCATGATTTATGTTGCTTTTGTGATGGTTTGTGCTCCCAGTGTTGCGGAATGGTGAGTATTATTGCTTTAAATGTTGCTATAAGCTAGGCCAATACTAATATATATTGGGATTAGTGTGGGTTTAAACATTAGAATCTTTCATTTCCATATAATAATTACTTATATGTTTATCTTTGCTTAAGTTGGCATTCGGGCCTACTAGGCCGCAGTATTCAAAATGGAGTTCGGAAGTGGCCACCGTCATTTGAGCGCGATGCCTACTGCGCAGACTCAGATGGCTCTGAAGATCTCCAGGCGACCTCTAGCAACAAGACGATGTGTTCCTTGTCAAGGATAGGAACGTGGAGGATTGCCAGGACTCAGCTAGTGTGAATGACTGAAAATACAATAGCGGCCTGTACCCGGAGGTCTACATGTTGTTACTTCGGAACTTTTCGCATGAGAACTGTACAAAAGAATACAATTGACAAATGACATGTTCAATCCCCTGAGAACCAAGAAAACCTGGGAACAGAGTTCATTATTTCAAAATTTCAGAGGTTTAGCCAATCAGAACACTTCTACTCCTAGAAACTGTTGCATATTATCCCAGAATTTAGATATATAAAGGGGAATCTAGAAGAGGAAGAGTGTGCGTTCCAAAATTTCCGTTGGTGACTGATGGTGAGGAGGGTCGATTTGATAGCGCGATTGCCTGGTCCCTTGACTACCTTTGGGACTGTGTCGTGCTGAGCGAAAAAACTTTTCCCGGACTTATTTGGGTCTTAACCTGCGTTTGACTGGACGATTTTACCAGAAGGGATTTTGATTTATGCAGGGCTGACGGGTTTTCTGGAAAATGGTCGCCAGTGTCAATAAAATTGAGGTAAATTTAATTGTATGTAAATTTGTGCCAAAGAGATTAATTGAAAATTCTGATTTTATTAAAATTCTGATTATGGATGATATTCTGCTATATTTGGCATCCCCAGCACGGTCAATAAGGCGTGTGCTGCACATTTTTCATATTTTTGGGTCTCATTCGGGCTACAGCATAAACTGGTCTAAGTCCCAAATGTTTGCGTTGCGGGGTGTTCCTCCGGCCAGTCCGAGGGGCTATGAGATACCAGTCACGGGACGCGGCCTCCGCTATCTGGGCATATTCGTCACCCCCGATGCAGATCTCTTCCACGAGCACAACCTAGTCGGGCCTCTCCAACGTCTTAAGTCTGACGCCCTTCATTGGAGATCGCTCCCCCTCACACTCCTGGGACAGGCGTCCCTGTTCAAGATGCTAGCTCTACCACGCTTTTTATATGCATTGCAAAATGCCCCGACACTTATTCCAGAGTCCTACTTTGCCCAGATCGACGGTGTTCTCCGGGGCCTCTTATGGGAAGACAGAGCCCCACGCATCTCGTTATCCAAGCTCACGATGGGTTGGTACGATGGGGGAATAGGGTTGCCAAATTTACGACTCTACTATCAGGCCTCCCAGTTAGTCGCAATTAACAGCTGGGTGTTTGGCCGATATGACGACCCTAACTTCCGAACTGACCGCTAGCTCATGGGGAAGGGTGGTTACAATAGGGCGCTGTACACAAGTCCCCGTAAACTGCAGCTAACTGGCCCCACCGCACGCACGGTGGAGACCTGGCATAAAGCTACACGACAAATGGGGTGGTCCAATCGCATGACTAAGGCGACACCACTGTGGGAGCCTGAAAAGCTGGGTCGACTCAGTCAGTGCCCCGGGTTCGATAAATGGGACACAATAGGGATTTCCACAGTGGGGGATGTGTGGGTGGGGGGGAGGATGGCATCCTTTGGTGAACTTCAGACTAAATTTCAACTTGCGCCCTCGGAGGCATTTCGGTACCTCCAAATCAGGCACGCCATTTTGACAGCAATACCGAGTGGAACCCTTCTTCCCGATTCGTTCCCCTTGGAAGATAGGCTGCTGCTGGACCCCATGGACCGCAAGGCCATCTCATTCACATACAAAAAACTTATCAATAACTGCCCTGATCGGGGAGGAGCCTAGCGCGCAACCAAGATGGCCGCGTAGGTGCGAGGCTCCCGAGGACCTCCGCAACCTCCTACGATTATCCTGAAATTATCCTGTCCCGGATGAGGGGAATGTGTTGGTGAGCCTGAGCTGAGGTGGCACCCGTTTCCCGTTTCCAAATCGGACCTCGGACACCGGAGTGAGCACCGATTGAGGTTTTCGGCCTTCTCCCCGCCGGACCCCGGATTTGCGCTGAGGGGTGATCCAGTGACAAAGCGAACAACAGCGGCAGGCAGGGCCTGGCGACTCGCGTACCCCGCACTTTCGCTTTCGCTTTCGCACCCCCTTGCCGTCTCTGCGGGGTTGGGTCGCGGGGCTCTTTGTGTTGGTGTGGCCTCGCTGGGAGACCCTGCCTGCCCGCCGGCTGTGATCCACCCCACTGATCTGAGGTGGCCCCCCCCGGTGCTCGTGGCCCTGCTTGCCTGCCCTTCACGGCGTGGCTGGTGCGACTGGGAGACTGGTGGCCATGGCCACGAAACAAGATGGAGACCGGGCAAAGATCAAATCGACCCGGCGTGGCGCCGTCCATGAGGCCAACAGTATGGACCGCTATACCCTCCAGAAGGGATCTCCCGATGGACCGCACAAGTCCCCTGAGGGCCCTCCTGATGCCCAGGACCTGCCCACGGATCTGACTCTGCGAGATGTCATGGGCGCCATTGCCGAGATGAAGGCCTCGGTGGGCCAGCGGTTCGATACACTGGCGCAGAAGATCGACTCGGTCCTCGTGGATGTTGGCCTGGTGCGGGCCGATCTTTCCAAAACCAACGACCGAGTTGATTCTTTGGCCCACACCGCATCGGGCCTTACGACAGATGTGGCGGCCCTACAAACAGAGGTGCGCCGGCTTAGTCAGGCGAGTGCGCTTATGGATCGACGCCTGGAGGACTCCGAGAGTCGGGCCCGGAGGAACAACATTCGCATCATCGGGGTGCCCGAGGGACGCGAGGAGGCGGCGGCGGACCTCTTTGTGGAGGACCTGATTGCTACCCATCTCCAGCCACGGGGGCTGAGTAAATTCTTTGCTGTGGAGAGGGCCCACAGGGTTCCCGGGGGAAGGCCGAAGGTCGGAGCCCCTCCGAGACCTCTCATTGCCCGGATTTTCAATTTTCGGGACAGAGACGCTATCCTGCAAACCTCCAGACTGCATGGACCGGTTAAGCTCGACAATATGGAGGTGAATTTTTACCCGGATTTCACCCCAGCGGTCCAGAAGCAGAGACTGAGCTTCCTAAGCGTCAAACGCCGTCTTCGGGACCTCAACCTCAAATACGCCATGCTCTTCCCAGCCAAGCTGCGAGTGGAGGTGGACGGTCGCACGTACTTTTTTGATCGTCCCGAAGCGGCCGGGGACTGGCTGGATACTCTGCCTGGGGATCGTGATCGGGGGGGCCGGGGGGGGGGGCGGCGGGGGGAGACGGTCCACTGGATCGGGACTGAGGGTTTAGTTTTAGGCCTCGCTCTGGACGAAAATGATGCCACTTTCGATTATGCGTCTGTCTGTGTAAGTTCCCCTCCTATGGAGGTTGTGTAGGGTCTGTTGGGGGTTCTCCCTCCTCCTCTAGGGGGTCTAGTTAGTTTAACTATATATGGGGCGACAGGCACACTGCACGTTGGGGGGGCTGTTCGGGCTCATGCAGGGGTGCAGGGAGGGGGGAGTTTTGTTGGGGTGGGTGGGTAGGGATGGGGTGTTGTTCGTTTTTACCACACGGCAAAAGTATTTTTGTGTTAGTTCTAAAGTGCTCTCGGGGGGACGAATGATGGCTTCTGAATATGATGGGGGGTAGGGAATTAACTTTGTTGTCTTGGAATGTGAATGGACTGGGGGACAGGATCAAACGAGGGTGGTCCTGCAGTTCTTGAAGCGAATCTCGCCCGATGTAGTTTTTCTGCAGGAGACACACCTCATTGGCAACTCCTTCTGCGCCATGAATCGGCGTGGCTACCGCCTAGTGGCCCACTCGGGCTTCACGTCTGGCTCAAGGGGTGTGGGCATCATGGTGAAGAACTCGCTCCCGTTGGAGATTGATGAGGTGCTCCACGATGACAGGGGACGTTACACGGTCTTGGTGGGAAGAATGGAGGGCAAAGTGGTTGTCTTTGTGTCAGTATACATCCCACCGGGGCTGCAGTCGACCACCTTTGCGGACCTGGGGTGCCTTCTCCTTGGCCTTCCGGGGGGGCTTCTAGTGGTGGGGGGGGGATTTCAATGCGGTGGTTTCTGGGACTGTGGATCGTCACCCCCCTAGGGACCTCCCCCGGGCACAGGCGTGGCTATCTGGCCTCTTGGATACATTGGGACTGGTGGACTGCTGGCGTTTAAAACACCCCACGCAGCTGCAGTACACTTTCCACTCGGGGGCCCATGGTAGTCTCTCACGACTAGATTATGTCCTTGTCCCGGCGGCCTATGTTGGGAGGGTGGGAGAGGTGCGCCATTTGGCACGGGGTATCTCGGACCACTCCCCGCTCTTGTTACACTTGGATGTCTTTCCGAGGGGTGAGGGTAGGGTGGTCCCGATCAATCCCTGGTACCTGCGCGACCCCACCATTCGCGCTGACTTGATTAAATCCCTTCAGCGATATTTTGACGAGAATGTGGGGTCCGTGCCTTCGGCTGTATCACTATGGGAGGCCTTCAAGGCAGTACTCCGAGGAGAGGCTCTATCCCTTATTTCCCACGCCCGGAGGCGCGAGCGGGAGGAGGTGACCCGGGTGGAAGCCGAAATAGCCGAGTTGGAGGGTAATCTAGAAGGTGGGGTGACGGATGCCGCATTACATGTCCTCCAACTCAAGCAAGCGGCCTATAGGGCCCTCGTCACGGAGGCGGCCAGGGGCCTCAGTAGAGAGCAACAGGGGCGACTGTATGATGTGGGTGATAAGGCTGGTAAACTGATAGCGTGGTTGGACAAAAAAGAGAGAGCGAATCGTGTGGTCCCGCTGATTGAGAAAACGGATGGTGTGTGTGTAACTGAGCCGGACGAAATTGTCTCCTGTTTCGCGGATTATTTCCGTGGGGTGTATTCCCCGGTGTCTTCCTGCTCTGAAGAGGATTCCCGTGCCCTGCTCAGGGATATCGCGCTGCCGTCCCTTTCGGGGGAGGACAGGGTGTCGCTGGACGCCGCTCCCACCTCCGGCGAAATCGCCCTCGCCATACGCTCGGTCGCTTCTGGCAAAGCCACGGGTCCGAATGGACTCCCTATCGAGTTGTACAAGTTGCGACCGGATACGCTGGCACCACACCTCCGGGCTATGTTCCTGGCGGCCCACTCGGTGGGCTCCCTCCCGTTGGACCAGCGTCTGGCTACAATCGTGGTTATCCACAAGGAGGGGAGACCTCGGGACCGGGTTACATCCTATCGGCCCATTTCGCTACCTAATGCGAAGCCCAAAATTCTCGCCAAGGTACTGGCCAATCGGCTGGTCGGCGTGGTAGGCGACTTGGTTCATCAGGACCAGTCCGGCTTTATTCCCCATCGCAACACAGCCCTTAATTTGCGGCGTTTGCATGGGGTGCTCGCACGTGTCCCTTTCATACGGGAGCCGGCCATTTTGGCGTCCTTAGACGCCACCATGGCGTTTGACACGCTTGAATGGCCATACATCTGGGCGATGCTTGCGAAGTTTGGATTTGGCCCAGGGTTCATCAGTTGGGTCAAATTGCTGTATTCGGGCCCATTGGCGCAGGTGGTGGTGAACGGTAGAGTATCGGCTCCGTTCGAGCTGGGCCGGGGCACGCGGCAGGGCTGCCCCTTATCGCCGCTCCTTTTTGCGCTCGCCATGGAGCCCCTGGCTGAGTGGCTGCGGTGGCATCCTTCTATCCGTGGTCTCCGCTGGACCCCCGAGTATGAGGACCGCGTATCCCTATACGCTGATGACATCCTCTTGTACCTAGCCTCCCCGCGTAAATCACTGATAGTACTGGTTGATGTTTTATATTCGTTTGGTCGCAACTCCGGCCTTGTCATCAACTGGGCTAAATCATGTGTGTATGTGCTCTCTGGGGAGGCTCCCATCCTCCCGCGGGGCTGTCCGATCCAGATCGCCCCGCGGGGGTTCAGGTACCTGGGTGTCTTCATTACTCTGGACCCGGAGGCCCGCTACGATCGGAACTTGCTTTCCCCCCTCCAGCGCCTGAAGGAGGACGTCGCGCGCTGGCGGCGCCTGCCGCTTTCGCCGCTCGGCCGGGCGGCATTGTTTAAGATGATGTCGTTGCCGCGTTTCCTGTACGCTTTGCAGAACACCATGGACCTAGTCCCGGCGCGCTACTTCCGTGAGGTGGAGAGTTTGCAGCGTCGCCTGTTCTGGGACGGGAGGCCGCGTATTGCCCTGGCGAAGCTGACGCTCCCATGGTATGACGGGGGTATTGCCCTCCCGGATATTAAACGGTACTATTGGGCCTCCCAGCTAGCTGCGATCAATCACGGCCTATACGGGCCCGCCCTAAACCCGGCATTCGAAATGGATAAGATGCTACTCCCAGGTGGTGACTATAATCGAGCGCTCTACTCCAGCGCGCCCGACGCTCGCCTAACTGGCCCCACGCGTGTCATGGTGCGAGTGTGGCACGCGGCCAATGTAGCTATGGGGTGGAAGGACCGTTTGACCCGGGCGTCACCACTATACGCGTCTGAGCGGTTGGGCTCCCTGTGGACCTCGAAGGGCTTCGAGAAGTGGGACCTAATAGGCATCAGCAAAGTGGGGGATCTCTGGACGAGGGGAGGATTCAAAACGTTCGAGATGCTGCAGACGGAATTTCAGTTGCAGAGCAGTGAGTACTTTCGGTATTTGCAGGTCCGTCATGCACTGGGCTCCGTCTTCCCGGACGTTGCCTCCATCCCGGAGTATTCCCCCCTGGAGGATAGAGTGCTGGATGGACACGTCCCGGACAGCACGATCTCACTGATTTACAAAAAACTGATCAACGACCGCTCGGGCTTGCTGACTGCCCTTCGTGAGGCTTGGGTTGCCGATGGGCTGGAGCTGGACGATGAGGACTGGATCTCCGCGGTGGCCTCCCCGAAAGAGGTGGCCATACCGGCCCGCCTTCGCTTCGTCCAGCTCAAGATACTCCACAGGGTCTACATGACGGGGCCAAGGCTCCTGCGTATGGGCTATGCTGTGGACGGGTTGTGTAAGCGCGGGTGTGCTGCTTTGGGGACCTTTCTGCATATTTTGTGGGAGTGCCCGGAGGTGGAGCGATTCTGGCGTGGTGTGCATGAGGTCCTGCGAGTGGTTACGCATGTGGCGCTGCTGCCCGAAGCGAGGAGATGCCTGTTGAATGTGTGGGAGCCTACCGATTACTCGGCGCCGCAGACGTGGTGGGTGACTCTGGGATATATGGTGGCCAAGCGCGACATTGCTCAACTGTGGGGATCCCAGAGGTCCCCGACTGTCTCGGCCTGGAAGGAACATATGGATTGGTGTATGTTTGTGAAAAAGTGGTGTATGTGGCGAGAGGTAAGCCTGGGACATGGGTGAAAGTATGGGGCCCCTGGAACGCCTACCGCGGGGGAATCTGTGCTCCGCCGTTAATGCCCGATCCGTCGCCTGCCCCGTCCCCTTAGCCGACTCATCCCCCCGATACCGGGCATTGGGTTTTCCCAGCCCTAGTCCTGATCTCTTCCCCTTCTTTATACTCCTATGGATGGTTTAGGGTCCCCCCTCCAGGGGAGCACATGCTGCTATTTCCGATTGTGGATTGCCTTGTGGGTTTGTTTTTTCTTGTTGTTCTTTAAGTTTAAAATGAAACCGTATAGTGGGGTCCGGATGGTGTGGCTCTCAACGCTGTTAACTCCTGTCCATGCTCCTCCGCAGCGCCACGTGTTTTATAAATGTGTATCGTATGCTCCTTTTGTGTGCTAGCGGCCGGCCGGAAGGTTGTAGGCCCATCTTTGTATATTTTTTGAGTCTTGTAATAAACGGTTTCAAAAAAAAAAAAAAGAAATGCTGTCAAACTTGAAAATGGGAAAATTTGGAATTTAAATCGAGTTGTAATTATAAAGCATAATTCTGAGTTGGATAGGTCATGTAAAAATGTGTCCAATGGTACAGATGAGTTGTTGAAAAATGATCTGAGACGTAGTGGTCGAAAGACCTCAGTACCTGTTCACATGAAAGACTATGTTACTTGATTGTCATGATGTTTCTTGATTTTAAGTGATAATACTTTGTCTGTATTGCTCAATACATTTAGTATTTATCTTGTTATTGGAAGGGAGATGTGTGATGTCCTTCTCCTGTTTCATGAGTTCTAGGTTCTATAGAACATAGAACCTAGAACTCAGCTTGTACCTGTTGGTCAGTTACCCTTATGGAGCTGATGGATGGGGTGTTATTAATAAACCTCTACTGAACCTTAAAAAAAAACAAACAAAAAAAAAAAAAAAATAACTGCCCTGATCCAATGCGGAAGCTGAAAGGGGGTTGGGAAACGGACCTGGGCATTTTAGAAGAGGAGGATTGGCGTGACGCATTGGCCTCCCCTAGGGAAGTAGCTATTCCCATGCGGCTCCGGCTAATCCAGTTGAAGATCCTCCATAGATTCTACTTTGACGCTAAGCTCTTGCACCGGCTGGGTAGGCGTCCGGACACGCTCTGTCTGTGACATTGTAATCTAGTTGGCACCTTTTTTCACATCATATGGGAATGCCCACACATACAACACTATTGGGATGCAGTCACCCGTCAAATGTCGAGATCGTGTGATAAATCGCTACAAAAATCCCCCCGGCTCTGCCTACTAAACATCTGGTCGGCAACTGACCTCTCCCTGGCCGAACAGGCATGGGTTGCAATGGGCTTTGCTATCGCAATGCGCAACATTGCACAGAAGTGGGGGGTTGATGGGGTCCCGTTGGTACGAGATTGGGCAAAGGATATGGACGCGGCCATGATCGCTGAAAAAACGGTATACAAGGGGGGGGCTGCCCTGGGAAGTGGGACCACCGGTGGGGGAAGTGGAACAGATACCGAGGCGGGATTTGTGTCTCCCCTACGATAGAGCTGCGGCGCGAGCGGCTGAGGAGGTTGGACCAGTTAGCTTCTGAGGCTGTGGCCTCACCCACTCCAGAGTAGAAGTTTATCCTACATAATCTAATAAAGTCTTTGCTGTTTCTGTCCAGGTGTCCTCCCCTAGTAATGTGCCCCGGAGACAGTGGGCTAGAGGCCAGAGGGTCTGCAGAGTTTGACAAAGTGTGGGGAAATGTATGTAATGTAGAGCGCTGGTCATATTGCGTGGGAATTGAATTCAAAGTGATGATTCATGTAACGAGCCGACATTTTGTTTGTGATAATAAAAATTCTTTAATTAAAAAAAATAAAAAATAAAAATTCTGATTATGCCAATGAAAGTGAATTAATTAGATAAACCAAGCAATGATTAACAAAATGAGTCTGTGATTCTTTCAATAAGGTATTGATTAATCGAAAGGTACCGAAGCTTTAAATGTGTTTTAGCTGGTTCTAAATCACCATCAACCAGTCCAACTAATTGGTCCATCGACCAAGTGTTGGAGTGCCTTGATGTTAAAGCTAGGATTCTATAGGTACTAATGTATATAATGTAAAGATTTTCCTCCCATAGGTAACAAGTTACCCTACATGTCCAGCGCTCCTTTCCTCCTGTGTGCAGATTCGGAGTGAGACGTATGAGTGTTGGTGTTATGGGCCCTGCCAATGGATGCGTGCGTGAATGAGTTAGTGTGACGACGGTCTGTGACGCAGGGAGGATATGTAAATTTGCCTTTTTCGCTGGAGCAGTTTTTCTGGTAGCAGATTGATGGTTTTATTGCATTGGTTTGGTGATTATTTATGATTGATTATTGATTTATGTACTAACATTCAATGTTGAGTCGTGTTGCGTTTTATGTTGTCTTTGAAGACTTCCGGGATGTAGGAAGCTGGATGCCCTGTAGATACACGGGGAAATGTATGGCAAGTGAAGTCGCACAACGCATTGTCTGGTTTCGAGTTGGTAACATCGTTGTGTGTTATCGTTAGGGACATTTCTGTATGAATGTGTGTGAGTGCAATAGCAACAGGTTCTCTCGTGAAACTCTGGCCTTAATTCTCAGGAGCAGTGTAGTCTCCACATGTGTTTTATCCCCATAGAAACGGTTAGCCTTTTTGCTTGTTAGAAGGGTAAGATAGAGGGAAGTGCTACTTTACCGGCAAAACTGAATAATTCTGTGGTAGGGTAGAGGTAAGCGCTGCCTACTGGAAATACAGAATTCTTGTGTAAATGAACAAAACTATCTCTTTGGTTTAGCAAAACAGCAATGGTGGTGTTTTTATGTCGTTACTAACAGATTTTGATCAAAGTAAACGTAAGAAAAGTTTGCCGATAAATTTGTAAAGGAGGGGTCAGCAGAAGCAGGAGTAGTGAGAAACGCTGACGTCACAAAGACTGCGCTGAGATTGGCCAGCCATAGAGAAACAAAGCTTTCACGGATTGGTGCATTGGTGTGAGCCGCGCTAGGAGTGGAGAATTGCCAGTGTGAAGTAGACACACAGAATTGGTGCGTTAGTGTGAGTCGTGCTAGGATTGGAGGATTACAGAGTGACGAAGACGCTCCGGATCGGTGCGTTAGTGTGAGTCGCGCTGGGATTGGACAGCAGACAGAACAGTCGTAGGAAAGTGATTTGAAAAGTCTAGTGATTCAGGACTAAGAATAAGTAAAAATTAAGTATTACGATCCACCGAAAAAGGAGAAAAAGTCAAGGTTGGGAAAAATTAAAAGCCTATTTAAAAAGGATAAGCCAATTGTAACTAGGGAAGGACAGATACTTCCTCCACCGAAATCGCCTGCATCTTGGTAGCGAAAAATGGGTACCACACATGTATTTGTCTAGATAACTGGGCAAAGTATACAAAAGAAGACAGAGTCTTAGCGTTTCCAGAAAGTGGTTTGTTTAGTTTAGCTGTATTGAGAAACTTAAGAGAAAGAATGATGAGGTTAGAACCAAGACCTAGACCTACTCAGTTTGAGGTTTTGACGGAATGGAAAGAAGAGATGTATGAAAGAGAATGGCATTGGAGTGCAGAAGGTATAATTACATATTTGGTAGACCGTGTGGGCAGGAAAGTCATGATGACAGAATGAGGAGATGGCGGAGTGCAAACAGGAATGATGGGATGTTTCCATTGAGAAATATTGAAGAGACAAGTGGCAGAAAGTGTACTGAGAAGAGAAACAATACAGGGTCGGAAAGTTATAAGTACAGTGTGAATGAGTCGGAGGATGATGTGCTAGAGGACATGTTTTATAAAAATCCTCCCCCGTATCAACCAAATTCTATGTTGCTGACGCCGAGTGCGCCAGTAAAAGAAACCCTGCGAAATAAAAGTTTTGAGCAAACGCCACCTGATTTAGGGAACAATAATCCATTTAGAGACTCTGAAATAGCACAGCCCATTAGGACTGAAAATTAAAATTTAGCCGAACTAGCTAGAACAGCTCTGGAATTAACTGAGAAAATTAGGGAGTTAACTAAAAACATGGAAGCCATAACTGTACCTGTAACCATAGGGTCGGTGATGCCTGTCTTTGATAAACAGAAGGATATTGAGCATTGTTTAATAGTTCCCTACCATAATAACAAACAAATTGAGACAGAAAGAAGCAGATCCGGAGAAAATGCATGGGGAAAATTGGTAGGAACATCGGGTTTAAGTACACCTAAAAATTTGACGATGAATCAAAGTCCAGCAAGTAAGACGCTGATGACAACCGAATCAGCACCAGAGACCCTTAAAGAAATACCGAGCGAATGAGAAATGAAACAATCCCTGTAGGTCCCACTTCTGATAAATTGAGCGATTGGTTAAGGAGTTTACAGCGAAAAGATACAGAACCTCAACCTTTAGATGTGGCCAAATTAAAGGTAACGTTGGAGGAATTAATAGTAGGGACTATTCCAACTGAAAAATTAAAAGCATACCAGGACGAAGAGCTAATGTTTCTTTGTAAAAGTATAACTTGGAGAGCGAGGAGTTTGCATGAGAAACTTGAAGAAACAGCAAGTGAAATGGGCATAGACTTTGAGAAATTAAGATCATTGCAGAAACCATATAGAGTAGATTTCTCTGAAAAGGATATTGAAAATTTGAATACTCCAGGAAGATTGACTCAAATTAAAGAATTAATTGCATTGTTAAGAAAATGGTGTGATGTAGATAGGTGGAAAAGTAGGTGGTTTCGAAAGAGAGAGGACACTACAGATAAGACCTTTTCGGAATTTCCAGTAAGAGAAAAAGAGACAGTAGTAACGGAATGCCCTATGAGGGAAATCCCAGGAGGAGGTTATGTACATGTTCCTTGGACCGGACAGGACATTCTGTCGTTTACCAATGATTTTCCAAGGCTAAGAGAAAAGCCTGTGGAGTGGTATCGACAAGTAGAAAGGTTTGTTCAATTATCCAAAGTGCTGTAGATAGATTTGAATGGTCTTTTCAATATAATTGTACCGGCAGATCTATGGGCAGAATGCAAAATAACAGTAGGTTGGCCCACTCAAGAGTATCCTAGGATCCTAAGACGGGAGCCCCTGATCCAGAGGCAATGAGAAAGTATGAACAGGTAATTACTTTTTTGAAAAACAAAGTGCCACCAAAAGAAACTGATTGGGTAAAAATGTATAGAACTCACCAAGAAGTTAAGGAATCTGTCCATGCCTATTATGAAAGGTTGCTGTTAGCCTTTAAGCAATACAGTGGTGATGAGAAATTGAGTGAGAAGGATTTAAGTCATTTTGTATATCGATTTGTTTATGGTCTAAGACCTGAAGTAAGCGAAACAGCATACAGCGGATTGGCAAAATAAAAAGATAGAAGAAGTATTGAGACATGCAAAATATTTTAGCGACAAAATTGAAGCAAAACAACGCAAGCTGAAAGAAAAGGCCATGTGGGCACAGGTTAAGGTAGCGGAGAGACAAGAAGCTCAGCTGATTGAACAGGCAAATGGCATGGCCAAGTGAGACAAAAACCTAATTTTGGAAAGGGAAAGGTACAAATTAGCTTAGACGAAGCAAAAAAGAAATGGCCATGTCATAATTGTGGAAAATTAGGGCATTGGAAATCCTAGTGTAAATTGCCCCCTAGTGCTAATGGCGATAATGCATCATTGAATCCACAGGTGCAGAATGAGGTGAATTGCCAACCGCCACGACAGCAGCAGGTTGTTGCCCAACAATGTCAGGTGCCAAAGCCACCTTTTCCACAGAGCGTAAATCCTCAGAGATACAGTAATGAGACAGGATTCTACACCGAGGAACAGGTAACAAAGCTACCGCGCGCTAGTGCTGTTTCGCAGTATTGGCTAAAGCGCGATGAGAGTGAGTCAGAAGAAAATTATTGACGGTGCCTAGGAGAGGAAGGGGAGTGCGTACTTGGCGAAACTCTAGAAGTAGACCAGACAGGACCCTTTGTGGATGGAAAGGTAAATGGTGAAAATATTACTTTCCTGGTAGATACTGGTGCTACTCGTTCAACTGTTAGCTCAGCTGACGTTAAAAATCTTCCTCTCTCGGGTGACACAATCCAAGTAGTCGGAGTCTCAAATAGACAGATAAAAACTTATCTTACTCATCCTGTAAAAGTCAAAAAAGGGAAATTCACCGATATGGATCGATTTGTTGTTTGCGATACTAGCCCTGTGAATTTGTTAGGGAGAGATCCGTTGTATAAGATGAACTGTACGATTTTCTGTATCCCTGACGGCATAGCTTTTGAAACCCCTGATGAGGATGTACTATATAGAATGACAATGGCTAATCTGGAACCCGAAATTACTGAGGCATTTGCTGTATTTGACCCAGAGGAACTGCCTCAGGAATTAAAGAAAACAGTGAGACCTGAGGTGTGGGATTTCACGGGAGAAGATATAGGATTGATGAAAAAAGTAAACCCTGTGAAAATAACAGTAAAAGAAGGAGTGAGCTACCCGAACATTCCCCAGTATAAATTAACACCAGAAATAATTGCAGGAGTGACTCCTGTAATAGACAAAATGATTGAACAGGGAATTTTGAGAGAGATAATGAGCAGTCCATGTAATTCACCAATCATGGGTTTGAAGAAGCCTAACGGAACTTTCAGGATAGTGCAAGATTTGAGAAAAGTGAATAAAATTGTTGTACCTTGTTGTCCCATTGTACCAAATCCTTCAGTGATTCTATATCAGATTCCCAACGATGCAGAATGGTACACAGTCATTTACCTGTGTCATGCTTTCTTTTCTATCCCATTGCACCCTGACAGCCAACAGATTTTTGCGTTCCGGTTCGGCGAACGTACTTTGGCATGGTGCTGAATCCCACAGGGGTATACGGAAAGTCCATCAATATTTAATCACATTTTAAAGAAATCTTTGGAAGATTTAAAAATGCCCGAAAGTTCAGTTCTAGTGCAGTACATCGATGACCTATTGGTGTCATCGAAAACGCAAGAGGCATGTGTGGTGGACACAGTTGCATTGTTGAATCATTTGGCGGATGGAGGACTTAAGGTATCCCCAATCGAAATTACAATTTTGTAAGCAAGAAGTACAATATTTGGGTCATAAGATTGAGAAAGGCCTGAGGAAGGTGACGGCAGAAAGGATCAGAATAATCAAGGGAATGAGAGCACCAATGACTCAAAGAGAGGTGAGAATGTTTCTTGCAATGGTGGGATATTGTCGTCAGTGGATCAGCAACTTCTCGCTGATTGCAAAACCTCTGGTACGCTTGACAAAGAGTGATGTGAAAGACCCCCTTGAACTGAACAAAGAGGAGATGAAGGCATTTAGACAATTGAGAGACAGTTTGTGTGAAGCACCAGCACTAGGAATGCCTGACTATGAAAAGGAATGTGAGCTCTATTGCAGCGAGAGAGACGGGTGTGCACTTTCTGTGTTAGCACAAAAGCATGGAAAACTGAGACGACCAATTGCATACTTTTCAGCTGTACTAGATCCTGTAGCTGTAGCATTGCCTGGTTGTTTGAAAGCAGTGGCTGCTACCTGTAAGAGTTTGGAACAGAGTGAAGGAATTGTGATGGGATATCCTGTGAGAGTGTTTGTACCCCATGATGTTGCAATCCTTTGAACAAGGAGCCGAACCCAGTTCATGACGCATAGTCGTCTAACTAAATATGAGAAAGTCATTCTGGGTGCTACAAATGTGAGCCTTGTGAGGTGTCTTAATGTAAATCCCTCAACGTTGCTGTCTGATGCTGTGAATGTGGAAGTAAAGGATGATGTGGATCATGATTGTTTGGAAGTGCTTGATTTTTGCACAAAGCCACGTCCGGACATAAAAGATGTGCCCCTGAAAGAAAGTGACTATGTGATGTTTATGGATGGGTCATGTCTGAGAACTGAAGAAAGAATTTTGAGTGCCGCATATGCAGTATGTACTGTGGCGGCTGTATTGGAAGCGTCTTGCCTGAAAGGAGTGAGATCGGCTCAAGTTGCTGAATTGTTTGCATTAACCAGAGGATGCAAGTAGGGAAAGAATCTGTGAGTCACTGTGATTACCGATAGTCAGTATGGATTCGGAGTGGTGCATGACTTTGGGCAAATTTGGTCCCAAAGGGGGTTCTTGACGTCAAGTGGAACTCCTATAAGGAATGCTGAAGTGGTTGGCAAGTTGCTTGAGGCGATACAGCTGCCTAGGCAAACTGCGGTGGTAAAATGCGCAGCCCACTCCAAAGGTACTGACTATGTGTCAGCGGGTAAAAAATTTGCCAATGACATAGCGCAGTATTGTGCGCGAAACCAAAATTCTGTAAATCGGAATTGGGAAAAGGAAATGAACTCATGTCCCTTACTTTTTACTAACACTGTGAATACCTGGGAGGAAGTGAGACAGTTACAGGAAGAGGCAGGAGAAGAGGAAAGGAAACAGTGGATAAAATCAGGATGTGCACCAAGTGAGATGGACAAAGTCTGGGTTTATCGTGATGGAAGACCAGTAATGCCTGATAGCGTGATCTCTACCATGGCATGGATGTACCATTGACAAGCACATGTAGGTAGGGATGCCATGATCAGACTTTTCAAACAAACCTGATATAATGCAAAATTCCGGCTTGTAGCTGAGAGCCTTTGTCAGAGATGCCTTATATGTCAACAATACAATCCAGGAAGGAAAACAGTGGTGAGTTTGGGAGACATAAGAGAGGAGGGAGGTCCTTTCACCAGCATGCAGATTGATTTAATTGAAATGCCCCCATGTAATCGGCTAAGGTATGTTCTAGTAGTTGTTTGTCTGTTTTCACGATGGGTGGAAGCGTACCTGACCAGAAGGAGTGACGGGGTTACAGTAGCGATACTTCTATTGAGAGAATTCATTCCTAGGTTTGATTTTCCAGTGACGATTGAATCAGCTAGAGGAAAGCATTTTCAGAATGAAATAATAAAATTGATTTGTGAAGCATTGAATGTACAACAGAAACTACATTGTGCCTATCGTCCAGAGGCTTCTGGAGTAGTGGAACAGATGAATGGCACCATTAAAAACAGATTGGGAAAAATGTGTTTGGCAACAGGTTTAAAATGGCCTGATGTCTTGCCTCTAGTGCTCATGACTATTAGATCGATTCATGATAGGAATACTGGCCTGAGCCCCCATGAAATTGTTATGGGTAGAGCGATGAGACATGTTTTCATTCCTGTCAACAAACTACTGCCTATAACTGATGACTTTGTGTTGGATTATTGCAAGGGGTTGGCTGATTCCGTTCATTCTGTATTTCATCAGGTTGGATCGGATGCAACCACCCTTGAAAAGAAGCCAGCTCATGATTTGAGTCCAGGAGACTGGGTGAGGATCAAAGTGCATAGAAGTAGAAATGTTCTGGTCCCACGTTGGGGAAAACCACGTCAAGTGATTCTGACCACCACGACTGCTGTGAAATTTGCCAGGGTAAGGAATTGGATTCATGCCAGTCACACTCTCCGAATCCCTAGTCCCATAAACAGACCTGAGGAAGAGTATTTGGGAGAGTCTGATACCAGTTCAGAGTCAGAATCAAAAGAAACAAGAACAAGACAAACTCCAAGAAGGGGAGAATTGGAGCCGAGTCAGGTTGCGGAGCCAGAGAATTTACCATTAAGGAGACGACTGGAAATCTCCGATAATAGCTCCGAGTCAGATACTGAACAGTTGGGAATACAAGAAAAGGTAAAAGGAAACATTGAGGAAACTGACAAGGAAATTCTTGATAAAGAAGCCCCACATGCAAGCACGAAAGAAATTCCACCTGAGGTCATAGAACTAGAAAGGGAGGAATTAGATACAGAGAGTGAGGGTAAGATTGCTGCAGAAGACCCCCGAGGAGGTGAAGGGACAACATACATCCAGGTAGAAGAAGGGACAGTTAGTCAGCAGGAAGATTGCGTGGAAGAAGCACGTGGAGGGGAAACTATAGATAGGGAACCTGAAGCCCTGAAGGAGAAATCTAAAGAAGATAAAAGTCACATTGAGACAGAATCAGAGGAAAGTGAAGGAGAAGACCAAGAAAGACGAGTTTTAAGGAAGAGAGCTTGGAAAGCAGAGCAAGGTGAGAAGGGAAATAAATTGAAACGACCGTCGAAAGAAGAAATTTGGCCAAATAAAATAAAAAGATTGAGATACCGACTGACGAGAGTAAAATCATCTAAAGCTGAACAGGTGAATGAAGTGTCTAGTCAAGAAAAATCAGAAGACACTGATCAGACACACTTGAAGAAAGAAAAGAGAATCAAGAAACCCAACCAGAAGTATAAGTCACCAGAATGGAAGTATGTGGCACTTCCTGATATACAAGAGGAAGCTGACAGCCGAGAAAGTCTAGAAGTGACAGTACCGGAAGTGGTTGAAGAAGAAGAAGATTCGGAAATCCTGAGAGTTATCTTATCTGATATCAGAGAAGAGACGGATGATCAGGAAGTTCTGAACCAAGACTGTGAAAACAAGGACAAAAACGATCACATGCCAAATTGAAGTAACAAGAGAAAAATGCAAAGTGATTGAAACAATGAGACATATAACTGAAAGAACCAAGTAGGCGCTTAGAGCCTTGGGTTTAGAGACATTTTTTTCGTTGTGAATAAAAGAGGCTAAATCAAAAGACACTGATCATTTTCGAAATGGCAAACACTGAGGGTGGAAAATCTACATGTGGGATTCTCCAAAGATGGTGCAAGGTGTGTTGTTGTTGTACAGGATTACTAATGCTTCTATTGATCATATTAGCAATAATAATTTCGTTTAGAGTAACATTCGAAAGAATAGAGAACCACACTGAGAATAAGACTAATAGAGGAGAGGTTTATGACCCTCATCCGACTAAACTGGTAGATAGAACTGATTTACATAAGGATAAGTCTATAACGATTTTTCTAATAACGTTTTCTCAAAGTTACTATATGAATATGTAAAGACTATGGACGTTAGAGATTGCTATGTTTGTATGCAGTTACCTGTATCGGTGTCAGAGGGTGTTACCTATCACCACCTTCCTGTGACATATGGAATAACATGTAGTGTATTAGCACGTTTGTTCTATAAAACAGGGAAATTAGAATATTATTACTCGGATGTAGATAACATTTTTGCACAGGTCCCTGTAGTTCCTAAACTAAATAAGATAAAACCTGGTAAAACTTTAGGTGAATATTTCTTAGAAACTAGAGAATTAACTTTAGAAGACGTGTTTAAGAACAATCTTACTTGTAGTCTGAGAAAAGAGCTTCTTGGACATGGTTGAAGAGAGGAGAATTAAGATGCAAAGAAAGGTACCTGAGGAAAAAAGGGAGACAACAGTTTGGGATGTTGAGACAGAAAATAATTTAAAGTGGTAAACAAATCCTGCAATGGCTTTGGATTGGCCTCAGAGAGAGAAATTGTGCACTAGAAGAAATAAAACTGTTTATGATAATTATTTTGTAGGTGCAAGTGAGTGCCATGATGTATATAGAATCATGGGAGGATGGGGATTTAAAGGGAGAAAAGATCCAGTATTCCCTGGACTATATTTCTTCTGTGGAAACAGGGCTTGTTATTGGTTACCGGACCACTGGTATGGTACATGCTATCTAGGTCTGGTCTTCCCAAAATATATTTCATGTGGGAAGGGGAGAAGACGGTGTGCACGAAATAGGTAGACAAATAACCCGTAGAAGGAGGGAAAGCTGGTCAGAAATTGTAGGGGATATTTTTGGAGCACTGATACCAGTCGTTGGAATATCTCTGAATGCACATAAGATTAGAAAATTGGCAACAATCGCTTATCGACAAGCACTGCTGGAGGGTTCTTACTCGTAAATACTGAAATGGTAGCTATGAGGACCATGATAATGCAAGATCGACTTGCCCTTGATATTATTTTGGCAAAAGAGGGAGGAGTCTGTGGAATGCTGAAGGTGCAACATTGTTGTACTTACATTCCTGATGAAAGCCAAACTTTTAAGAAATATATTAAGAATATAACTGAGTTGCATGAGGAAATTGTTCCACTGGAGGTTGAAAGTGTTTGGGAAAGGCTTGGTAAAGGATTTTCTACTATAAAAAGTTTATTAACCACATTTTTCATTTGTAGGTAAGATTCTAATGCCAGTAACATGTGTGATAATACTAATATTGATTTTGAGATTAGGATGTGTTTGCATAAAAAGAAGAAAATTACAAAATATAATAAAAAGGGAAGTTGCAAAAAGAAAAAGAAAGGAGACAAAAGAAAGAGAAGTAGGAGATGTAGAATTAGAAGAATGAAAAGAAAGTATGTATAAGAAAACAAGAGAGGATGAAATGGGAGAATCTATGATGTAACAAACTGAGTAAGAGAACTGAGAAATCATTTCCACAAAAATATTATGAAATTTAGTGGGATTTGTGGTGATATTAAAAATCACCAAAGGGGGGATTGGTGGAGCAGGTAAAGAAAAAATATATATATTTTTTTGTATACCTTCTCTATTTGCATGAAAATACTAATTACGTAATCATTCTAAATACTAACCTGTATTAACTGTTTGGAGTGATATCATGAATCAACCTTTACACCTTGATAAACACAAGATTCAATTGGGACTAAAATGCTAATTGCATGGCTAATAAGTCTAATGATTAACTGTGATACGCAAACTAATTGTAGGATGTGTTGAAATAGAAAATTGCATGATTTATGTTGCTTTTGTGATGGTTTGTGCTCCCAGTGTTGCGGAATTGTGAGTAGTATTGCTTTAAATGTTGCTATAAGCTAGGCAGATACTAATATATATTGGGATTAGTGTGGGTTTAAACATTAGAATCTTAATTTCCATATATTAATTACTTTTATGTTTATCTTTGCTTAAGTTGGCATTCGGGCCTACTAGGCCGCAGTATTCAAAATGGAGTTCGGAAGTGGCCACCGTCATTTGAGCGCGATGCCTACTGCGCAGACTCGGATGGCTCTGAAGATCTCCAAGCGACCTCTAGCAACAAGATGAAGTGTTCCTTGTAAAGGATAGGAACGTGGAGGATGGCTAGGACTCAGCTAGTGTGAATGACTGAAAATACAATAGCGAAGTCTACATGTTGTTACTTCGGAACTTTTTGCATGAAAACTGTACAAAAGAATACAATTGAGAAATGACATGTTCAATCCCCTAAGAACCAAGAAAACCTGGGAACAGAGTTCATTATTTCATAATGTCAGAGGTCTAGCCAATCAGAACACTTCTACTCCTAGAAAATGTTGCATATTATCCTAGAATTTATATATATAAAGGGGAATCTAGAAGAGGGAGGGTGTGCGTTCCAAAATTTCCGTTGGTGACTGATGGTGACGAGGGTCGATTTGATAGCGCGATTGCCTGGTCCCTTGACTACCTTTGGGACTGTGTCGTGCAGAGCAAAAAAAAATTTCACGGACTTATTTGGGTCTTAACCTGCGTTTGACTGGATGATTTTACCATAAGGGATTTTGATTTATGGATGGCTGACGGGTTTTCTGGAAAATGGTCGCCGGTGTCCAAAAAATGTAGGTAAATATAATTGTATGTAAATTTGTGCCAAGGAGATACATTGAAAATTCTGATTTTATTAAAATTCTGATTATGCCAATGAAAGTGAATTAATTAGATAAACCAAACATTGATTAACAAAAATGAGTCTGTGATTCTTTCAATAAGGTATTGATTAATCGAAAGGTACCAAAGCTTTAAATGTGTTTTAGCAGGTTCTAAATCACCATCAACCAGTCCAACTAATTGGCCCATTGACCAAGTGGTGGAGTGCCTTGATGTTAAAGCTAGGATTCTATAGGTACTAATGTATATAATGTAAAGACTTTCCTCCCATAGGTAACAAGGTACCCCACATGTTCAGAGCTCCTTCCTCCTGTGTGCAGATTCGGAGTGAGACGTATGAGTGTTGGTGTTATGGGCCCACCAATGGATGCTTGCGTGAATGAGTTAGTGTGACGACGGGTCTGTGACGCAGGGAGGATATGTAAATTTGCCTTTTCCACTGGAGCACTTGCAATGCGGAAAAGCTTCTGCTTGAGCCCCCCATCTTCAAAAGGGAAAGATCGATGGCGCAATTACTTCTTAGGCAATGCGTTGAGAACCTGGAACTCGCTTCCCCCATTGCTGCGTGCCACCTCCTCTACCTGGATATTCAAAGTTGACCTCAAATATCTTCTCCTCCAAAGACACTTTCAGAACTAATACTTTTATTCTCAGGCCCCTCTAGGAAGTTCGCTCTTCATTGTAAATTTTTACTTTTTCCTGTACATTCCTCACCCATGCGTGCTGTGTTGGATTTTGTGTTTGTGTACCCTTCATTTTAAGTCTCCTGTTTATCTTTGTAATGTTCTATTATGTAACTTTTCTCTTGTAACGTAACTGGCTCTATTGTACAGCGCTCTGACACCTTCGGGTAATGTCCGCGCTTTTTATAAAAATGCACTAAATAAATAAATAAATGTACACCACAGCTTCAAAGACCACTGAGAGAAAGGTTCAAGAAACTAGTTATTAGCAAAAAACCACATCGAACAACTGAGCCGATGTCATTAGACAAGATTAATCGTATTTCCTGTTATAAACTCAACCATTTGTTTATCTTAGCTGAATTATGCATTCGTTGTGTACAGATAAACTCGCCAACATTCTTTCCTTATGCTTCACGGTCCTCCCGGAAAAGAACTACAGGTGATTTCCACCAGGCAGCTCCTGAATCAGAAGCGGAGCCAGTCAGAATCAAGAAGAGAGGAGCCAGTCAACCTCAAGAAGAAAGGAGCCAGTCAGAATAAAGAAGAGAGGAGCCAGTCAGAATCAAGAAGAGAGGAGCCAGTCAGAATCAAGAAGAGAGGAGCAGAAGAGAGGAGCCAGTCAGAATCAAGAAGAGAGGAGCCAGTCAGAATGAAGACCAGATGATCCCGTCAGAATCAAGAAGAAATTTGCCAATCGCAGACAAGATCCTATGTGTGCTCTCAGCACGCTGCCGTGAGTCAATAGTGATACCATGCCTTACCCGTGTTTCCTGCTGTAACTGCAGCCTTCTTTGGCTGGATGTGAAGCCACGCTTTGCCACTGGTGAGTTTATGCGTGTGCTGGATGCTGGATTTGAAGCAAACTTCGCACTGTATTTCTTTAGCACGTGGAGCGTTGACATTAATAGCGTTAGAACAGTGCACCGAGAAGAACTTATTAAAAGTGATAGCGTTGTACATCTGGTAGTCTGAATTCACATATTTGAAAGTGCTTTCATACTTAATTGGTATCGAACAGTCTGTATTTTAAATATCTTATAGTGTTAATAAACCTCCAGCACAGATCTTTGTATGGCCAGCATTTTTGAGCAGATTATAAGCGGCAAAATAAATGGTAGTTAATGCAGATCTTGGGAGATATCTGTGTTTTGTCCGATCACAGTACTGACTCATAAAGTAGCATAGATGATTAATGTGCCTGCTGCAAAGCAGATCGTGCAACGTACAAATCCCATCTTATAAGTTGCAATCCTTCGAATATGGCACAGTGATACATTTAAACACAGGTGTTCAAGTAATCGTGTACCTGAGTAACTGTGTGCACAGCTGTGTGTATGTAAACAATTTAAAATAACACTTGTACATTTTTATAACACAAATCAATAACAAATAATCATTCATCCATTTGTTTTTCCATTCTTTTCGGATTACACATATATTTATATACATAAAAAATCTTGTGAAATTTTCCATTAACACACTTCTTCAAAGCGTACAGTCAAAAAACCATAAAACAAACGAATTATGCAGATGAATGTTGTTTTAACATGACTCCATCGTTATCCGTGTATTGCCCTATGTATTTCGGGACACAAGGGTCCCTTCCTCAGGGGCCTCTGAATAAATAAATAACGAAAGAATCATTATTTAAGGACAATACCTATAACTTGCATCGCCCAAAATAACGGACACCACACATGTAACTCAATAGCAGAAAAGGCCACTTTATTGGACGAGGTAACTCATATTACTTCAGGCAACTTAATTTCCTAGAACAATTTTGCAATTTGGGCCAAAACCATTTTATTATCACTATGCCTAACAAAATGTACATTTTCCAAGCAAAACCAATGTTTACTTTTGCATTTCCATATTTTGTTTTCAATCCTTTTTCTTCCCTTTTCTTTAACAACTTACCAATAACGAGGGTTGGGTAAAATCCGCTCCATATTTACCCTCCCCCATCTTGCCTACACGTGCCTGAGCGAGTGCCTGTCCAACTGTGGTGAGACACACCTCCCCAAACCCAACCCGCATGGTCCCCTCATGTATGTATGTGTGTATATATATATATATTCCAAATGTACTTTGCCATGCAAATGACGACACCCACACAACGTATGATTCATCCTTGTTTATTCGGGAGGCAGCAGCGGACTCAGAGAGCATCCCACAGCGTAGTAAAGCGCCTCTTGCCTACGCGTTTCGAGAGCTTGTCCCTTCTTCATGGCATGGCGTTAGTGGGAAGGCAAAAGCGTGCACATGATTTCACAGGTGATATAGTTTTTCTTAGTCCCGCCTTAGTGGGCGTGTTAATGCAAAGCACCCTGGTTCGTGTAGTCCTGGGCAATGGTAACAGTCCATAGTGGGTGCTGCTTTGCTTAATCCCTTTGTAGTTCTTACCCAGTGGGTCGCTGGCGATCCTCTTTTGCTTCCGCTGCTTTAGTGATGCCCCGATCGAAAAGGCACGTTGTTCCGCAAATTGTGTCGACTTGCAACTTGCTCTCTGAGTCCGCTGCTGCCTCCCGAATAAATAAGGATGAATCATACGTTGTGTGGGTGTCGTCATTTGCATGGCAAAGTACATTTGGAATATATATATATATATATATATATATATATATATATATATATTTTTTTTTTGGAGGGTGGGGGAGAAAACAAACTTCCCACACCTAACTGCTTCTAAAACGACGCTGCGCCACTCCACGCTTGCGCCCCTGACCTCCTTATATAACCTACGCTGCACGCTACGCCTACGCCGCCTACCTCTCTCCGTGCCCGTACCATTTGGGCGAATGACCCCGGGGGGAGACCGCTCCGCTCTGCTCCCCCAGAGGCCCCCATCGCCCAAAATAACGGACACCACACATGTAACTCAATAGCAGAAAAGGCCACTTTATTGGACGAGGTAACTCATATTACTTCAGGCAACTTAATTTCCTAGAACAATTTCGCAATTTGGGCCAAAACCATTTTATTATCACTATGCCTAACAAACTGTACATTTTCCAAGCAAAACCAATGTTTACTTTTGCATTTCCATATTTTGTTTTCAATCCTTTTTCTTCCCTTTTCTTTAACAACTTACCAATAACGAGGGTTGGGTAACATCCGCTCCAAATTTACCCTCCCCATCTTGCCACCCCAGGAAAACCGAAGAGTTTTCCTGGACCCCACCTTCTCAGAGAAACAGACCCCACTTTTTTTTTTTTTTTTTTTTATTTAAACATTGCCCCATAAATTCACTGCTAACTCCGTGGCCAAACAATCTCTTACTTCAAGTAAATAATGCGCAAGGCCCAATTGTGAGAGGTGTACCCCGGCCGAACGAAACAAGTGACCATCCTTGCCTATATTGTCTGAGTGGCTAACATACTTTATGTCCATAGCACTGCAGAATGTTTTCATTGCGCGATTCACCTTTTTTCGGGCTTTGTCCACTGCAGCTTCGTTTCTTGCATTCCTCCAACGCCGCCTGTAAATAAACTCAGTCCATGCAAGTCGTGTACCAAGCCAATTGTTCTTCAAAACAGTTAAATCGAGCTGCATTCGCTTTATTAATGACAACCCAGAGAGCGATACGAGGTCATTTTCCCCTAGGTGCAGTATTAAAAACGCTGGAGACCCTCTAACACATTTCATGCGTGTAAGAGTAGGAAACCATTCATCCCACCTCATGCCTCCGCGTCCTTTCCATACCAGCTCGTGCCCACTGCTGGGTACTCCAAGATTCCTGCCGTAAAGCTGCTGCTCCGCAAATATAGCAGCCCACTTTATAAAGGAGTGGCCTACCAACCACACTTGCTGCTTGCCGGACAGGCCTCGAACATCACATATGTGGAAAAACATAATGAGCAACAGCCTACAAATGCACATTATTTACGAACATAACTGGTGCAGCAACTTGATCTCCACCTGCCTATACGTTTGATGGCGTCCCAACCCAATCCCAAACGGGCTGCTTCAGTTGCCGCCCCTATTCAAAACGAATGTGTCCCATAATCCCCGGGATGCTCCCCCACCCACAAAAGTGCCTTCCTCAACATGGCCAATACCTCTGACGCCGACAGCCTCTTCCCCGTCGAGTGTATGAAAATAAAACCTTTTCTCATCTGTACACAGGTTTGGAAAACTACCCATTCCTGTACTGGGCAACAATTACTGCTGCCACTGCCATGAAGGAAAATCCACACTCCCCTCCCCAACTGGTCAGTTTTTGATTTCCGTAGCCAAATTCTCACTCGATCACCCTCGTGGACCACTTCATCCCACCTCAAACCTCCCTGACCCTTCAAACCCAACCATTCGGATACCCTGAAAGCCCCAAAAAAGAGCCATATCATACAAATGCGGAATAACGCAACTTCTTGTTGTTTATAACAACATGCTGGGAGTGCCATCAAAATCTTTTGTAACAACAAAATTGTAATAGGGGCTCGGCCACTCTTTGCCCCAACCGACAATCTCCCCAACCCCTTTAACATGCGCTTAACTAAAATGCCAGCCACTGGGTCAAAACCCCAATATAACTGGCCAAAAAATGAAATGCCTGCTAACTTTCCCCCAATGGTGGACGGAGACCAACCTTTGTCCACTAAATCCAAAACAAAATCCAACACTACAGGTACATTCACCTCATGTAACTTATTACTAGAAACCAACCGTACATAACTGGCAAAATCCGCCCATGCTCTTCGGTATGCGTTCCTTGTGGATGGCGCCACTGAGCTTTCAATCAGCTGAACTATTCTCCCACACCTAGATCCCAAATCTTGTCCGGAATAGGCGTTTTGCTGTCTGCTGCTCCCGGCGCCAATGTTCGAAAACGCTGCCAATCGAACCGGGACAGTGCATCAGCAATCACATTATTTGCACCAGGTATATATTTTGCCCTAAAAACTATATTTTGCCTTAAGCAAAGCAACATGAATGCACGCAGTAACTTCTACACCCGCACATCCCTGGCCTTTTGGTAGTTGATGAGATTGACCACTGCCATGTTATCCACATTAAAAAGGACAGACCTATTCTGAAACTCCTGCCCCCAAAGTGTCAACGCGACCAGTAAAGGAAAAAACTCCAAGAAAGTGATACTTCTTCCTTCACTCAACCACTGCACGGGCCAAGGTTCTGAACACCAACGCCCATCCCAAAAAATACCAAAACCTTTCGATCCAGCCGCATCCAAATAGATCTGAATCTGCCACTGATATTGATCGTCAATGAATTGCAGAGGGACACCATTGAAGTCGTCCAAAAAAGACAGCCAAATCTGTAAATCCTTTTTGACCAATCTGGACAACCTCACTCTATGGTGGGGCAGCCACGCCCCCGACAATGCCATACCTAAAGCCCTAGAAAAGGTCCTGCCCGCCCGCACCACTCTACAAGCGAAGTTCAGGTATCCCAACAACCTCTGGCTTTGCCGGAGCTCGAGCTTATTATGCTCCAGGGCACTGGCCACGCAAGCGCGTATCTCACCCAACTTATCCGCTGGTAATCTAGCAATCATGTCCGTCGTGTCAATCTCTATCCCCAAAAAAGTGAGCCTGGTCACTGGCCCTACGGTCTTATCCTGTGCTAAGGGCACTCCAAAATAATCCGCCATACTCTGAAATCTGTCCAGTGTTTGCTGACAGTCCTGTGTACCAGCACGTCCCATAAACAAAGTCGTCCAAATAATGGCATGCCACACCTCCTACTGCACTTGAAGAAAGTACCCAATGCAAAAAAGTACTAAACTGTTCAAAAAGTGCACACGACACCGCACATCCCATAGGGAGTACTTTGTCAACATAATAGCATCCATCAAAACACATCCCAAATAGTTCAAAATCTGTCGGATGGATTGGCAAAAGTCTGAAAGCGGACTTAATGTCACACTTTGCTAACTCTGTCCGCTCCCCCAAGGAATGAACCATGTGTAATGCCTTGTCAACCGACGTGTATGTGACCGCAGTATCCTGCGTCTCGATGTAATCATTAATAGATTGTCCTTCTGGCCAGGATAAGTGCTGTATCATACGATATTCCCCCTTTGCCTTTTTGGGAATGATACCTAATGGTGAAACAATGAGGTTCTCCAAAGGACAGAATTCAAACGGGCCCGCTACTCTGCCCAGCTCCACTTCCTCTGCCAACTTCTGACCCAGAATGTCATGAAACTCTTCTGCTGATCTTAAGTTATCTGCCCAACGCCGCCTACGTGGCCCTTGGTAGCTGATCTTAAAGCCTTCCAAAAAACCCCAATAAAGTTTAGCTGCCGCCCTTCGGTCTGGATATTCGTTTAACCATGGAACTAAGTGTTCCAAACTAATTGGGGTAGGCGCCTTTTGGAACCAATGGGACAAGTGCTCCCCTACCTCTAGCTGACAACCTGTGCTTCTGGCCCCCTGAGCCCGCCACCGTACTGAAACACTGGGCGACTGTATGCTTTCCCCCACATTGTGAGCATTCGTGGCGAAACCTACACAATTGCCTGGAACAAAAGCCTCTATTAAAGTTCCAACAGGCCCCGAACCCTGCTGCCTGCCCTCTACCAACCATTCCCGCCCCTTGAAGGGCGGGACGCCCAAGAAAAAGCCGATAAGCCACCGGTAACCCACTTGCAGTATGTGTCATTGTGGGAGGATTAGAAGATGACATCCATTGGAGCCATAATTCAGAATCTATTTCACCCCAAGGTTTATCCACGCAAACACTCATCCGGGCTCTAAACTCCTCATCGTAATTTAACCAGGAGTACCCTCCAAAATTCATATGTGCTTTACGCACTACGTCCATATATTTTAACAACGATGCCGCCCTCTCAGGATAACGCTCCACATAAATGCTTGCAAAGATAAGGAACGCTGATGTCCAGTTATCCACGTTACGTGGTACTCTGGGACGCCGGGACAACTTCAATTCCTCCTCCTTGGATCCCTCCGGGGCCTGTACATCCCTATGTAATAGCCGAAATATATCCACAAAATCGTGGTTCCATATTTTTTGTTTTGTCTTACCTGCTAAATGGGACCCAAGGGGCATCGCCAAACCCATATAAGGAAGCCGAGTCTGCCTAGCCAAACTTACTTCTTTCCCTGCGGCACCAAACCTGTCTTCGTTCTTTTTCCCCCACCCCGGGACTCCCTGAGAGACCCCCACTACCCCTCCACAGGAACACGCCCTATTGGGAACGCCTTCCTGTTTTGACAGCTCCAGATTCTCCTGTCCTCCCACCCCCACAACCCCCAAACCCGGCTGAGCCCTTTTCATCCCCCAAACATCCCACCATTTCGCCCTACCTTTAGGTAGCTGTGCCGCTCTGTCCCGCAGTTCCGCTGGCATACTATGTTGCTGAATCTTCTTTCGCTGTTTCCCCGTCGCCTGCAAGTCCGCTCCAGACTGCTGCAACGAGGAAACAGAAAATGTTGCACCCCCCCCCCCCCCGTGCCCTTTTTGATCCAACTCTATCCTGGGCCATGTCTTTGACCGCATAGTCCACCTATGGACCCATATCTCCTACACTCATAAATACCTCCCTATCCTGTTCTCTCTCCTCTTGTTCAGCTTGCGCACTACCACTAGGGCGCGCACCATCCCCAACCCCCCCATCGTAACAACTCCAGTCAACAGGCGGCCCCCGCTCCAAGGGACAACTGTCAACGCCAAAGTCCGCACATGACCCGCTCCTCACTTCAACATGCCTACCGGAAGCCACTCCAGCTCCCTTCGCCGATGCCAATTGCACCCTCGACGCAGCCGTAGGCCTGGTTCCACCACTAAGCGACGTCTCTTCTGATCTGGATCGCCCCCAGACAGCCGTATGAAAGCTCACCGTGGGGTGACCTTCCGTGGCTGCCTCCAGCGGCTTTTGCGCAGGCATCTGTGAATGCGGCACCCATACCCACTGACCGTCCTCAGGACCCTCCCCATCTTCATCCTCGCATTGCATTAGACCCGGCCTCTGCCGTGCCTTAGGAAAAATATACTGCATGTCATAACGACTCATGCGGTCCTGGCCCTTATGACTCACTGCCAAAACCGAGGAGTCACCAACCGGGCTAAATAAGTCACTATCTTCACCATTATCGCCCTCACCACCTTCCCCCTCCAGCTCTAGGACCACCCCATCTAGTGGGTCCCTTTCAACATGACGGTCCACCTCCATAACCGGCCACTCTGCAGTGTGGCGGTCTGCCACCTGCCCACGCCAGGCTATCGCTACCGGCTCCATTGCCTCCTCAGAAACGCTCTGCCGACCACCAACGCCCCCTGGCACATCGTGCATCTCATCCTCCTCACTGTCAGATGAATAAGCCACCAAACTGGCACACACCTCTGGCCTCTTTATGAGAGGAGCCGGCTGGCACTCCACATATGTGCGCCGGGCAAAACCCTCGGTCAGTGCGTCCTCCTCCCCCAAGCCCCTCCGGCCTTGCTCCTCACCAAACTGTGCCGCCCTTGTGACAGCCACTGCCCTCTGCTCTGGGCCAAAACGCCTGTCATGCCTGGAGGCACTCCTGCCCCTTCCAGACTTATTTCTGGTCAGGGCGCGCCCCCTCACTATGACACTAGTAATCCTCCCAACATCTTTGACGTACGGGGCCTCTGCACGCACACTCAACCTCTTCGAGCGCATGCCCCTCCTCCCGCCCATTGCAGCAGGTCGCCTCCAAGCTGACCTTCCCACCCGGCGAACTGGCTCACCTAGACAAGCAGCCACGCTGACTTTACTCCCAATGACGCCTTGCGTGGTGTTCCCCTCGGCGCTATCAACGCGGAGCCCCCAGCGGCCGGAGCTGCACCTGACAGCCAGTCCTCCTTTCCCCGCCTCACGCAGCAGCTGAAGCGCTGCGTGTAACTCCGCCTCCGACGCCATGGGAAACGCAAAGGAAAACCGGCAAGTCGCGCGCTCCTTCACTGGCTAAAGTGCCTCAGAAAACAAACTTCCCACACCTAACTGCTTCTAAAACGACGCTGCGCCACTCCACGCTCGCGCCCCTGACCTCCTTATATAACCTACGCCTCGCGCTGCACGCTACGCCTACGCCGCCTACCTCTCTCCATGCCCGTACCATTTGGGCGAATGACCCCGGGGGGAGACCGCTCCGCTCTGCTCCCCCCGAGGCCCCCATTGCTACCAATATCTTGCTACACCACCGTGGTTCCTTAGTGTCACATTACTGCAGTCTCAATCAAATAAAGTCACAAAGTAATGAGTGCATTACATGCCATCAATTTCCAGTCCTAATGTGCAAGTTTTCCTGAAGAAACCCAAGGCCAAAATTCCCGTGCCCCATAGCCATCACAAGCCTCTATCGGCTATTTTGATTTTAATTATAAAGCACCAGTGGTTTAAACATGCTTACGTGAAACCGGATATAAAATTGCTCACTTATAAGACAGTCTCAAGGTTATCAAACCAACTAATTGAACGGTCGAAAATCTGTAAAGTATGTGAGCTAAATCAGTACACAAACACTCTTCTCAGAGTCAGCTGAGCTGCAGTCAGGGGTTCCGGGCTGGCGCATTCTGTGGCCGCAAACGCGACAGTACATGACGGGCGCCGCCGCAATCTCGTGAGCGGTGCGCGAGTCGGGGTACCACGCGGGTGGACGGCGTCCCCCCACTTATTTTACCGGGAGCTCGATAACTGGAGCAAATGGAGCCACACATTCACTCTTTGGCCTCTCTGGGGCGAGATCAGAGCTCATTGAGATCGCTGCTCACGCGCTGGCTTCTCTGATGCAATTGCATCTAAGGGGTGAGCGAGGGGAGGCAATGAGTCTGATGGTGCAAGCCACCTTTCGTGATGTCACTTCCTGTCGTGACATGAGCGTCCCCCCTCACTTCTGTTTTTTAGGTCTCGGCTAGCGTAGGCTGCGCAGACATGCGCAGTCTCGGTGGCGAGATTTAATGTTTTGGTTAGATTTCTCTAGTGGGCTTTAAGGCCCGCACCTCCTTTCCATTGGCTGGCGTCACCGTTTATGCAAAACGGTGGCTAGCCATTGGAAAGGAGCGTCTCGTGACGTACGCTTTTAGAGCCGTCCCAGTTGGACTGGCTGCCCCGACTTACTGCTGGCGTAAAAGGTTTTCTTATCTTTATGGGGCCAAACACATGGCCCCATAAAGATTAGAAACCAGTCATGCGAGTCCGTCCAACTGGGACGGCTCGCGAGCCAGTCCAACTGGGACGGCTCTAAAAGAGGAAAGAGCACCGGCCGTTACGGGAGAGCAGTCCACAGATGCGATGCCTCTTTAGTAAACCGGAGTACGAGGGTGTTCTGGCAACCTCGTTCCTACCCCCGCCCTTCCACGGACTATATCACAGCCGAAGGCCCAGGCAGCGGGCAGCTGTTCCCAAACTCTCCGCCAGTCTTAAAATGGCCGCTGTGCCGAGGACTTGCTGAGCAGTGTGCCCCCCTCAGCTGCTGCCTCCTTTCCAGCTTCCTACCCCACCCGCTGCTGCCGGAGCTGCCTTCCTTGGAAACCTAGCTCCGTATAGCGCTGCCTCGGAGCCTTGCACGGCGCTCCGGCGAGGGCTGGGCGGCAACGTTAGCATCGCGACTGTCAAACGGCGGCCCATCCTCCCCAGGCCCAACAGCAACGGCAGCAGCACCGGTGAGAGGTGAATGCGTTTCCCGCCACTATTGTCCTGCGGGTGTCTGTTCAGGCTCTTCTCACCCCACTCAGGGCACGGGCACTAAATGAGAGCCCTTTTTGCAAACAAAGGGGGGTTGACCAGTTTAATTTTCTTCTGTCATTGTTTCTGTTTAACGGGCAGTTTTATTATTATTTTTTCTCTTTTAATATTATTTCCCCCTCTGCCAGCAATGAAAAACAAAACCACCCATTCGATTCTGTTACAGATGAAACTTCCTCTCCCGAGTGACATCCTTTACTGGATGAGCATGAACTGTAACTGGTTTATGCCCAATTCCTTTTAATTAACGATGCATGTTTCAGAGGCCCAGCAAAGTATGATCATGTCTAGCGGTGCGTTTTAAAAACTGAATCGCTAGGAGAAATAAGCCCACAGGATAAATGTTTTAATGCGTTTTTATTTTGTTGGTAAGGGTTTTCCAAACAACAGACTTTGTTGTGTTGTTATACGGTGCATTTGGGCAAATGGTAGTTGTATTTGTAATGCTTTTTGTGCGTAAGATGATGCCTCCCTCTCCCATTCTGTAAATACGTGAATAATTTATATGTTGAATGGCTCCCGGTCTGCATGTGAAAATGGTGTCGTAGTCCTAGGAAACGCTGTCATCGCGAGCACCGAAACGCACATTAAGTATGCTGTTGTTGCTCTTATTCTATGGAGTGGACAGGGGCGCATTTATTCGAGAAGCTCACGTTTGACGGATTAGATGGCGATGAATGCACCTTGCCTGCTTATTGGATACTCTGTTGATTATTTTGTCTAGGGTTTTGTGCCACTATACGGTGCAGCTAAACTAGAGCAGGCTGCCTACAATGGCTTCCCGGCTGCCAACAATGGAACAAGCGCTTTCACTTTACAGCTGCTTGGGGAAGTTGCATACACCCGCAGCAAAAACAGAGCAGGCTGCCCAAAATGGCTTCTGCCCACTTCTGGCAACGATCAAGCGCTTTAGCTTTTAATTTCCAGACCCTCTTAGCAAGTGAGCTGGCGCCACTCCGCCCACTTTTAGAGCAGACCCTTTATTTTACAGCCAAGAGGTCTGGCTGCAGCTACGCAGAGCAGGGAAGATTCTTTGGTAAGTGCCCTTGCTGCTCTTGTTGACTTTCACAGTGCTTGTTTTTAAAAGCTCCTGTGCCCGAGTTTCAATTTAAACAGCTACAATAGGTACTTGAAGAAGTTGGATTAAAATAATGAAAACCTACATCTTTTACTTGTTTTAAACAATGCTTTACAGATATTGTCACAGTTAACCAGTGGGCAAAGTGGGGGGAAAAAAGTAGGGGCACTGTGGGCGGAGAATCAGAGGGCGGGAATAACCAGAGGATGGGGTCAGTGGGCGGAGTTAGAGGTGTGGCCAGGATGTGCAAAACATCCCAATCTTTAGTATTTGTTTGGGCTTTCACTGACCAGATACAGCTTATTATGTTATTTAATTCAACCAATGGATACACATGATTATTTAACGAGTAATATGGGTTATTGACATTAAAATAAATTCACAAAGTGGTATTTGTGTCTAATCACAGAATGTCCCAAATATGCTTAAAAGTCAGCAATATACACAGAGACAATCAATCATACGTGTGTAAATCACTGTATAGGAAATGTTACACAAGACAAAGGACTACAAGGTGTAGAAGTCACATGACAACCATATTAGTAGGCAGTTTAGTTTAATAGTGATTGATCTGGAGAAACACAAACTCAGAATTTAAAACTTAATACCATGATTGGGGGGGGGGGTCTCGTTAATAATCAGAATTGATTTCTATCCAAATTAATATTTTTTGCAACATTAGGATAATTAAAGGCTTCGGGGGGAAAAAACATAAAGCTCTAGTTTATACCTTGCAGTTTTTATGCAGTTCTTAGATGAAAGTTAATAGCTCACTGTTCTTTGTTAGGATTTTAACTTATAAACTGCAAGTAGCAAAAGGATCTTACTGACAAAAGCAGTAACCGACTGACCTATTTACAATATGTGCACTTTGTGATGGGCATGGTACATTTTCTTTGCAGCAGGCACATTAACCCTCTGCGCTATCTTTCCATGAGTCAAAACTTCCACTAGACAAAACTCCGATCTCGCTCTAGGAAGAAGTTTATTCACCGGAGTTATCATGACATTTTTATTATTGCCAAATTGCTGTAGGCCAGGAAGGCGGCAGCAAGTGCTTTTAAAACCATAATTTACAACGCCCCCACTCAAAGTCAGCACCCGTTGCAGTCACACCGGTCGCACCGCCCTGGAGCCAGCTCTTCTCAGGGGTCCTGTGACATCAGTGACAGAGTCACTGTTACTCTAAGGACTGCTACTTCGTAGGCCTTCCCACAAGACTGGAGGTGAACTTCAGTATGGATTGTGGTGGGCAACCCTTCAAGGTGAACCCACACTTGCCACTTCTAGGGTCCACCTGCTGGTGCTAAGACACCAGGGCTTTTCCGGTTTTGCTGGGCCTTCCAAGATCTAGCATGGGAATGTGCTCCCTCAGGAGGATGGTCTGGGGGACTGGTCATGAAGGCTGAACCTGGTTCCCTAGTTCTAAATTCGGCAGCTCTGCCCCCAGTGCTACATCCGCTCCCTCACTGAACACCATACTGCCCCACTGAGAGAAATTCACACTGCCTTCAACTACAATCCAATTTAACCTGCTATAAACCACTGGATGAGACTCAATTCAAATTACGCACTCGGCAAGAGCAATATGCTGCCTAAAGGAAAAAGTAACAACATCCTGGAAAAAGCAAACACTCATAGGGAATGAAAGATTAAATAAAGCATGTGAAATGTAAGCAGAAACAACATGGTGAACTCTTTTACAGTCATTATGCAGAAATCAACGAGTATATTTGCCTGAAAACTACAGGCCCAGAAAGGACCCATTTCAATGTCCATATGCTTAACGTAAGCAGTATGGTTTTAAAAAGACCACATTCGTGAACACAAAGCCGCCGTACGCATTTTGTTTTCCAATCCACCCATCAACCAGGTATTGCAGCACCTCCAGGTTTGGCGCACTTTCCCACCGGGGGAAACAGGGCTTCACTGGCAAACTCGGTAAAGTGAGGCTAATGTTTTTGGGGTTTGAATAAAGCCAATCTGGCCACTTTAAGAACACTCCGTTTTGCTTTATTTATTGATTTTTCATATTTTGAACCTTTTATTTCCGAGGCTGCACTTTGGAATAGAAAAATCTCAAAACAGCATTTCCAGCAAAAGTATTTTTCTTTTTTGCATCCATTTCACAGGGGAAACAAATGAACGACAGGAAGAAAGAGAGGGTGAGAACCATTTCTTGAGTCATGGTTTTCGGTAAGTGAGGAGGAGTTAGACAGAGAGGGAATAAGAGTAAGAAAGAGTGGGGGATGGGGGGAGGAGGGGCAGCTGCCAGCGACTGAGCAGAAGCGGACACCTTCCTTGTCTCGTCAGGGCAGGAAGCAAGGGACGGAGACCTTTTCCTTCCCTACTTCCCGCCCGTCCCCGAACAGCCACTAATGATGAGCCCCCTCTACAGGCCTTGGATATTTCTTACGTCCCGGGACGCATGTTCAAAATAAAAAAAGTAGGGGAACGGACTCTATAGAATTAAAGAAGTAGGGGCACGCCGTGCCCTGCCGTTCCCGCCCACTTCGACCACTGCAGTTAACAGATCAACAATCGTGTTTACTAATGCTTGTTTTTATTTTGTTAACCGAGCACACATCTCATAACTGCTCCGTCACAATTTGGCTTTATAAGAGTGTAATAAAGGTGCAGGCGGGCGGATGTGACACTTAGCTGAAGGTGCTGCTGACGATACGAAGAGAAAGCAAGTGACCTTTTGGGTAGTGGCAAAAACAGATTTCGGACAAAAAACATACCTTAATTCGGTCAAACACTGTTATACATACTGCGGGATTTTTTGTTGCAGGCGAACTTGAAGTCAATGTGTGTAAGGAAGAAGTGCTGCATTGTAGGGTGCACTACAAAAAACCGCGATTCGGTGGCTGCTGTAAAACACAATCAACACATCAATTGTGGTTTCATTGTTGCTTTTTGTGATTCAGTCAGCATGGCTGTTTAAAGAGAGGACTGAACACCTTGATACTTGCACATAAAACGCTAGTGCACACAAGGCATCCTGTGCCGCACAAAAGAAATGGTAATGTGCTGGGCAACTTGAAGTGGTTTTTGCAGTTGTAAAAGGGCTTAGTGTGGTTTATGTGGCTTCACGTGATATTATACAGAATACATGCTCAATGTGTGGGAAAGCATTATCAAAATAATTGTTGCTGAGTCAGTCAACACTGGCGCTTTTCATGAGCACCAGTAAATCTCTCTCACTCGCTCTCTCTTCCCCACACCCTTAGTGTTGCTTCTCCTAACCCGCATGTTCCTCCTTTTTCCTTGTTGTTCCTTCCCTCCACCTGTACGCTCTGTGTTGCTTTCCTCCAATCCTCGTGTTGCTTCTCTGGTCTTCCTGTCCTTCCTCATGCAGCTTTCGCCTATCTCATCTACCTTCACCTCTCTCCAGCCCTCCTGTGTTGCGTCCGTGTTTTCTCCATCCTCTCCCTCCCTGTTAGTTGTGCTCCACCCATTTGCTTCTGTTCCTCACTTTACTGGCTGACTAAAATATAAACACGTTTGCATGTTTTGTTTCTTTTTAGTTAGATTCAACGCGGTTTTGTAACTGAAAAGCACAAAAAGCGCAAGCATTAGTTTGCAGGTGCGCATGTGTTGTATGAGGGCCTACAAAATAACAGGCAGCCACATCACAGGCTTTTTTTCCTTTTTTGGTAACATTTCCCCACTCTGCATACCGTTGCTGAAAATCAGTGGCATAGCCAATAGATAAAGGTGAGAACTACTTTCTTTGCCAATGCTTGATTGTCAATGTCTATGCTTTCATGTACTTCCAGTGAGCGAAAAAAGAACAAGCATTAAAAATGCAATAGGTCTCGCCTTTTATTAAGTTAAAGCCATTTGCTTTGCTATACAATACCATTAGCAAAGCAAACGGCTTTAACTTAACCAAAGGCGAGACCTGTTACATTTTCAATGCTTGTTAGGACTTGTGCCCTGCTCGTGAGTCAGCCACCATGGTGGCCCGTGGAGTCTTCAGTGGTCGGACTTACATTCGGTTGGACTTGCACTTTGTCACGAAATCACGGGACTCATTTTACAGCGGGCTGGCTCACAGTGCAGAATTCAACTGCCGTCCGCTGACTACCGATTGGCAGGCACTGAATGTGATGTCAGTGAAAGTATGTGGAATTCTGCGCCCTGGGCGGTGATTATTCCAACAAACCAGCAGTGTTGCATGATTTGTAGCGAGCTCAGCCCAAGTCAGCCTCAAGACTGCCAAGCTTCACACACTGCACGCTGCCGGCTGCTGTGCCACTCCATAGGTAATTAAACAGGCTACAACCAGCGCTCGGCCACAGTACTTGACAACTGACGAGGCACAAGCACTAATATGCGTGACTTCGCATTTCCCTACGGTGATGTGGACTGCCACACTGAAATGCGTTAGTCTAACGCCTGATGCGTTGTACTTGACAGGGCTAAAGAAGGGCTCCTCTGAGAATGATTAAAGTCTTGATAGTACAGGCAACCCAAAACACTGTGTTAAGTTTCATATCCTGACTTTGTGTTTCGCCCAACCGTTCACTCTCAACATATAATGTCTAAACTTATGGATGATATGTGATTCCTACACCACATAACCCTCATTGTCTCATGTACATTTCCTGTACATTGATTAACTTTCTCTGTGAGATGTAAAGCGCTCTGAGCCCATACAGTGGGATAAGTAGCTCTAAATATTGCATTCTTGCAGTGCATGCCCATGTCTTACTTGGGGGTGTAAGGGGGTTGAACAATGTCAAAAACCTGCTTCTGAGTCATAGTTTTTGAAAAGTATGTATGAAGTGATCAGCTATATACTTTTGTTTCTTTCTGTTGCATGATCAGCAAGATGTTAGGCTATAGATGGCCTCCAGACAGGATATTTGAACAAAAGATGGTCGTTGAAATTTGGCCTTTGTTTGTGCCCGATTGGAATTAAAAATAATAAAACCACCTTGCTGCCAGAAGGTTGCTGCACCAAACGGAATGCAGACAACGTACGGACGCTGCTTAGTTGTGTCCTGCTATCAGAAAAGGGCACCAGGACAAATTCAGCATATTTACCTAAGTTGGCCGGATGCCCGGCCCAGCCCAGAAATGGCTACTGGAATTGGAATCCAGACGGATCCCCCCTACTTCCCACCACTGATAACAGCTGTTTCTATTTTGTATTGAATTTACTTTTTAGACCTAAACATTAACATTTTCAGAGTTTCTGTTGTTTTCCTATGAAAATATGCCACATGCATCTTTGTTTCTAGTTCTCTTTTTTGCTAGCCTAAATTGCATTTTAAAATTAAATAGGCATTTCAAGTCAATCTACTTCTAATGTTCAAGGAAACAAGATAAAGCAGATTAATGTTTTCTTAAATAACGTCTTTGGACAAACATTCATGCTTGTCTTTTGCACTGCAGTTCCTTGCATTTTGGGATCTATAGTTTTAGGTTTTTCCCAATTATGATTACGGGCATATACTTCCCAGCATGCAAAAATAAAATGCTTTCCAAAAGAGAGCGGATTTGCTCAAGGTACGACAAATGATAGATATATCAGGATGCTGGGTAACATCAGGGCAGCCCATATTTTGAAACCTGAAGTCCTGAGCTTCTGAGACAAATTTAAGTGCCTGCAGTTGTTTGAACCCTAGCTGTTTAGCACACTTGACTTTGGTTTTGGGCTGATAAATGAATGCTGGCCAAAAGTACCAGAATGCATATTCATGTGTCTGTTGGGACGGAAAAGTCTTCTGCATGGTAAAAGACAGTAAAAGAGTTGACTATATACTCAATCTCTGGTCTCTTGTGTCTCCAGTTCAACCCTCTTCATTTTGAAAGATAGCCACATTTTAGAAATGTTAATTCAGAAAATTTGAACGAGAAGCAGAGCAATTCCACAAATTAGCAAAATAATCACAATGTTGGTATAATCCTTAGCATGCCCCCACCAAGCTATCAAACCAGTCACCAACCCAGGAACCTACAGATTCCCAAAAGCCTTGTTCTTCCAAAGCTACCAACCTAGGGACCTACAGATTACCAAAAGCCATATTCTTCCAAAGCTTTGACTTCACGAGAAAGATAAGTTGTTAGCAATATATAAGCTTACTGTTATCTGGGATGAAGGTGCACCACTCTCTTACCTTCATAACTGTGCAAATACTGCCTTCTTTTGTGAGAAGGAAATCTAGTGCTAAGCGGTTTTTATAATCATCACATGCAATAATAATTCATTTATTATTTATATGTGTTAATGCGCCTGCAATGTTAGAAGCCTGCCAGTTAACAAGCATAGATAATCTTCTAATTTTACATCATTCATAGCAACAGGAATAGATGGAATTATATCCCTTAATACACCTAGCACAAACTTACAAAAAACGCTCTTAACTCTCTTCAATCCAAATAGCATCACTCATCTCATTCACATAGTAAAACCAATGGGAATACCAAAGCAAGAAAACATGAATCTACCCAATTACGAGGCAGGTTAAAATAAGAAGCCTTGCCACACAAATTTTTGTTCTTTAACAACTAAAAACTCTTCATTAACAACACAACTTCTCTCACGCTCACTATTTCCCACAAACTCTATTGACTTCCCTCCTGTTGGTTCATTATGCACCATGCGCAAGTCATCCTTTCTCTCATGCTTCATTCTCCACCTTGTATGCAGATTTGATGTTCTTAAATCCTCTTCAGCACTAATATATTTCCTGAAGTTTCCTTTCATCCTTCCAGTCTTTCAAGATTTCACTTTTCTCTTATTATATTGTTTAACAAAGTAATGCTCTTTATTCCCACATATTCCCCTTTAGTAATTTTAATTTTCAAGTTAGTTTGGGCAACCATGTTCAAATATTTACTATAAGTTCCAGAATACCCAGGTTCTCCGCAATCAGGAAGGTCTTACAGTGAAACCTTGAAATCCGACAGACATAGTAACAGAAACTACTGCTTATTAAATATAGTAAGAAAAACTTTGCAAGATAAGCTACAGCTCATTAGCAGTTGGTGATAATTAGCTCCTTCACCTGCAGAAGAAGGCAGAAAAGTGCACACAAGACAGTTACTCACCCCCATAATATCTATACTCTTCCAATAAATTTGCATATACATTATTTTTAGTCTCCTGGGTGCTAATGGTGTGCTGAATGAGTCCTCGGCACCTCCTCTCAGGTGCTAAGGATGGATCCAGAAAAACCTGGTATGAGAGGCAGCACCAGAGGGATTTCCTTTTACTATTTACAGCTTGGACTGCTGGGGAAAAGCTACTCCAGCAGTCTGCTGCTGTTTATTTCTCTGTTATGACGTCAATGCGATGTAATTAAAGTGAAAGTAAAATGAGCCATTTGGCTAATTTACTTTCGCTTACATCGGTGCTCAGGGTCATATCTCAGCCCTCCTAGCACTCTGGTAGATGAAGGGAGGTAGCATTGGAAAGAGGAGGATCTCACCATTCCAATGGTATCTTTCCCTAGTGGAACTCTGTTTGGGTAGTGCCACATGAGGGTGACCCCCAAGCAGGGATCCACCCACTAGCTACGAGGGACGATTTAGGTCGAGCCTAGCGGCAGCACGCATGCATTGCTCGCTCTGCGAAACTGCTGTAGTAGAGTATGGGAGAGAAGCCGCGCCTACACTCCGCCCATATTTTTCATTGGCTTTGTCATTGTCTTTCATAAATGCTGCCTTCGGATTTGTTAATAGGCTTGTTAGTCCCTCCTTAGTAGGGCCTTGTCTTCATTTGTAACCTCCCATGGCTACTGGCCCTTTTACTTTGGTTGTTACACAGGACCTGTTAATTAGTCTGTAAGCACTGTTTATTTTAATGAGTTTCTCTTACTGCAGGCCGGACATGCACTGCTTCCGCTGAAACCACTTGTGTTTTTTTAAGCAGCATGGCCGCCCTCGTTACATGGGCGCCTGCTTTCAATCACTTTAAACTGGGCATTATCTTGTGTCTTTTTCAACCCCCCCTCACCTCCCCCACGAAGTAAAATGGATTTAGAAAGGATTAGCAAATTGTCATGTGAATTCCAGGTAGCACATAATCCTGTGCTAATGGACTGAAGCGGACAACAGCAAATCTGTGTTACATGTCATCTCTACTAAAGCCACCTGACGGGTTGTTTTCAAAAGCCTGTTTTATTAACAACACCACCACCACCACCACTAATACCACCACGACCACCACCATCATTACTACCACCACCACCACAAATACCACTACTGCTAATACCACCACCACCAATACCATCACCACCAATATTACCACCTCTACCAATACCACCTCTACCACCACCACCACTAATACCACCTAAACCAATACCACCACTATCACCACTAATACCAATACCACCAACCACCACCGCCAGTACAACTACCACCAATTTCTACTACTAATACCGTCACCAATACCACCAATACTACCACCACCAATACTACCACCACCACCACCACCAATACCACCACATCATTGCCTCTCGCTCACTAGTAATAGCAGGGGCACTGCACGAGGCCGGAGCTACAGCTGAAACCATCCATCCATCCCTCCCTCCCTCCATGTTTGCCATAAAGCACAACCCTTCCTGCACCAGGAGGTGAAGCCAGGGCCCTACTACAGCTGGAGTGTTTTTTATTAGGCCAAAGATAGCAATGACATTACGCAATGCCACACTGCAGACTCAAATCACGGAGAGGGCAGAAAATAGCCCCCCCCCACTCTACCTCCTGAGCCGCGACAGTGTAATCAAAGAGCAAAAAGTGTTTGAGTGCTTTGTTAGTGTTTATAGCTCGGATCATATGTAACTCTCACTTCACGCTTTGTGTCTGTGTAATTTACAACACTTACATATTTTCTTCACAGCACTATTTATCACTACTTTGAAGACGTCGCAGGCCGGTCTCCTCTGATATTTACAATCTAACAAACGGTTTAGAAGGCCCTTTATTGCAATGCAATAGGTCTCGCATTTGCGAGTGTTTAAGCTATTAGTATTGTAAATGGCAATGCCTTTTATTTATGTTTTGAAACCCAAAACATAAATACAAGGCATTGTCATTTACAAAGCCATTAGCTCAAACTCACGTGAATGCGAGGCCTATTGCATTGCAAATGCTTGTTTTGAAGAAGGGAGTGCATCCGGCAATCGGCTTGTGCTCCCCCAGGCTATTAAAATCTTTCTGCCCCCACCCGGGTGGCTGAGAGGAGGTGTTTACCAACAATCTGCCCCCAGGACAGAAAGCACACTAGGCACCAGAGAGGTATTCCTTATAATTAAAAGGTGTGGGGTGGCCTCCGCAGGCAGCGGGCCGAGGCCCCAACTCCAAATCACCCCAACAGTCTTTCTGCCCCTGGAGGAAAATAGGATGCTTTTACCTCCAATCTTCCCACCTCGGGGCAAGAGGGGGGACAGAAAGCCCACTCGTCCCCAGCGAGGCATTTTCTTATTCCTAAAGGGGATGTGGTGCTCTTCCCACACATCTCGGAGAGACCCCACCCCCAAAATTACCCTAATTATCTTTCTGCCCACCCCGGGCGGCAGATGGGGAAACTACCTCCAGTCTGCAATGGCCAATTCAACATTCACTTTATCATGGGTGAGAACACTGACGTCCAAAAAGTGGAGGTGAACATGCAAAAAGAGGCATTCCTTTATAGTCCTAAGAACAGGAGGAGGAGCAACTGGCCATTTAAGATTTGTTGAGACGCACACGTTAGCCAGCTTACTTTTAATAGTGCCGTTTTTCCTCTCCATGATGTCTGATGATTGTAGACGATTACTACAGTGGAACTTCTGTTGGATTTTAAGGGCTGTACTTAATCGTTTTAAGATCTCATTTTTAGGTTTCGCCTGCACAGCACTTGCGATGTGCTTGCGAAATTTCTTGTATTCAAACAAAAAAAGAAAATCTTAAAAGGGGCTCAAAACCTGCTGTTAAAAATGGAATTCCTGGTTAGCTGAGGTATGCACCCAGGCCAGGCGGGAATCACCTCTCTAGTCAGGGTAAGCTAGTGTACACTAAAAGATATCCTGTGCTCACCAGGGGTGTGGAATTCCTATAGCCTGATGCCCAGGACATATTGTTTGGGATCAAGGACAACAAGTTTTCATGTTTATTTTGTCCTTGGGACAAGTAGGCCCAACCCCTTGCAGCACAACGCATTTGGCTGGCAGATTACTGTAGCAATTATGGATCAGCAAAGGGCAGTGTCTACTGTTAAGGGAATATGTGTGTCCATATGTTAATGTTGTTTGAACTTGTATTTATGGTTCATTAATACAAAGCATTTATTATTAGGGCGAGCGCTCTAAGGAAATGTAAGTTCAGACTGCACTACTGACAGTGGTTGCAGTATAAAAATGTGTACACACGTTTACAAAGTTCAACAATATGAGGCTATGTATAATGCTTCCAGGATGCTCTCTAATTAGATGCACATGTTTGAAAAAGTGTGAAAGCAAGATTGACGATTCTTTGCTTTCAGAATAAAATGTTCATTAAAAAAATGACACTAGGAAAAAACGTTTTGCTAAACTACTGTGAAATTTTTGTTACTATTTCTTTGAAGCGCCATTTAGTGAATTGTGTTGATGCATGTTAGTATTTCCCCAAAATATTCATAATGGAAAATCAGTGTAACCAGTTTCACCAATATTATAACAAACCTGAGAATAAACAAGCATTGGCAAAGCCAATAGGTATGACATTGGTGGTCAGGATTTGGTTTTGTCAATGTGTGCCTTGTTTTGACATGGATTTTGTAAAACTTTATTATTGTGAGAGCTGCCAGGCCCCCATCATAACAAACATTGGCAAGAGTAGGGGGCGCTAGAGGGCGCCAGACCGACATGGCCGCACTTATGTGAGGCTCTCGCCAGCCGGGCAATTCAAACATTCGCCATACCCATCCTGTACCCTGGCCACTGAAAGTAACGACACTCGTTGACTCCTGAGAGGTGGCTGCACATCTGAGGCAAGTTTGGCGAAAATTGGTGCGGAGACGGCGACGCAATCTGCCCTGACAGGCCCCGCGGGAGACACTGCTGCCCGCCGGCGCAGGAGAGACGGCGGGCACGTAACGCGACTCCGGTGCTCACACGTGGTTCCTAGGCCCGAAACTGCCGGGGGCTCAAAACATCGCCGGACTGCCGGAGACAGCGCTGAGGAGCCTGCAGCCGATACGATGCAAAGGAGATAGAGGGACACGAAGGCGAAGTGAGTAGCGGGTTGACAGCCGCCTGACGAGCCTGCCGCCCGGGAGCACCGGAGGAGCGCTTTGCCACAGCGCGCAACCCCGGTGAGGCCCGCACATCTAGGGGACGGCATCCCATGCGCCCTACCTGCGAAAGAGGAGCACCCAGACGCCTGAGAGCCCGTCCAGAGAGGGGGAGCCTACGGTAGGAGTGCCCCGCAGGCTCCTATCGCCCTGCCGAACCCCGCCACAAGCTTTAGGTGAGGAACGTCGCTCCCTGGTTGGAGAGGTTGCATCGGGAGGTGGTGGAGGGTTCCCCATTGACATTTCGCCTCACGCACATCGCTTGTGGTGTCCATAAATACGTCAACCTATCGGGCAGGGGCTTGCACGCAAGGCGGTGTGGGGTGTCCATCGTTACCCCACCACTGACTGGGCGGCATATGCACTAACGGACATGCTGCCTCGATTCGGCTCCTGACCTTGGAGACCGTCTCTAACGCCAGAGTGTAACATCACGAGGGAATTAGAGAGTCTGAAGCGGAAAACGGACCGGCGGTATTGCGGCACGACATACCTGCCTAGATTTGCACTGATCGGAGAGGCCCGCTCTGGAGCTTTGGAGTGGGGGAAGACGCTGCCTGTCCCGCCAGAGTCATGGGGAAGACCGATCATAAACAATCTAAGCTCCCCTTCGAGACCCAAAAGAAGAAAACCCGCACCCCACTGACGGGAGAAGGGGACTCGGAGGGGACAGAGGCGGAGGAAGTGGATTGGAAGGCGCTCCTTCTCAACATGCAGACGAGCCTCTCCTCCATCGACTCAAAGATCGATAACATGTCCAGAAGACTGGACTCTGTGGTGCACCGCCTGGACCAACAGGAGGAACGGGTCAAGGAGACGGAGCAGCGCATTTCGGGGCTTGAGGATGGCGCTGTAGCGAATTCCGACACAGTCTCGCAGATGGAACGGTTATTGAAAGTGATAGCCGATAAGAACGAGGACTTGGAGGCGCGCTCGCGACGCAACAACGTGCGCCTTGTGGGTCTGGCAGAATCAACAGTAGTAGGGAAAATGGAAATATTCATAGAGAAGTTATTATCCGAACTATTTGGCACGGAGGCCTTTTCCCCATGTTTTGTGGTGGAGCGGGCCCATCGCTCCCTGGGTCCTCGTCCCATTCCCGGAGCGCCCCCGAGACCAATCCTTATCCGATTCCTAAATTACAGAGACCGCGATACATTACTACGCCTGGCACGAGAGAAACAACCTGTACAATATGAAAACACTACGCTCTCATTTTTCCCTGACTTCACGCAGGCTGTACAGGAGGCACGCCGTAAGTTTGGAGCAGTCAAGAAGCGTCTACTTCAAAGCGACATTAGATACTCCATGCTCTACCCGGCGCGCCTGCGGGTGGTCACCCATGGTAAGACGCACATATTTCAGAACCCGTCCCAGGTGGAACTGTTCCTAAAAGACCACAAGCGCGCTCACGAACCTGCCCGAACTTCTCCTGGGAGAGAAGGCGCTCGCTCTCCCACATCAGCGCTGGACTGACTAGAAGGGTAGGTTTGTTATGCTTACTCCTCATTAAACTGACTCTGCATAGATCTATATAGCCTGTACCGCCCAGGTACCCTCGCTACATGCTGGTTCCTTTGATGGACTCTAGGCACTTGGAATTATGATAAATATATTGATGCCCCGATTGCGTCCAGGGTGCGCTTGTAGCTCTACAACTTGATCTTGCCCTGGCACACCCTTCCCCCTTCCCGCATAGCTTGCCGCTGCTAACCCAGCGGACGGCGGGTGCAAAATCGGGGGAGTTGGGGTGGCGGGTCTGGAGCCCTAGCGTTTCCCACTTGGGTATTCCCCAACAGTCTATGATTTGGGTTGTTGTATTGTTGTGGGTGGGGGCAGATGCTCGGCATGATTGGGATGTCGCTGTGGGTGGGGGTGGGGGGGTTTACGGGATAGTTATTATGTTTGAACACAGCATGTATACAGCCACAATGCACATATCATACTCACCTTCTGAAGCATCCATGGGGACAGGGCCCAGGAGCAAGTGGGAGCTCGTCCACACCGGTAACCCCCGATTAACTAGACGAAGATATGAGCCGGGGGGCGCAGATGGATAGCAGGGAGGGGGGACGGCTGTCAGTCATCTCCTGGAATGTCAGAGGCCTAGGCGACCCGAGAAAAAGGCGTCCGATACTGGGAGCGATAGACAGACTCAACGTTAATGTAGCACTCCTGCAGGAAACCCACATGGACCCACTCCATAGAGGCGCCTTCGCTACACGTTGGGCGGCACACTCGGTATTCGCAGCATACTCATCCTATGCTCGAGGTACCGCAATACTGATAAAAAGGAGTGTCCCCTATGCTCCACTGGGGGATGCATCGGACAAAGAGGGACGATACTGCGTCACCTGGGGGAGGATGGGTGCAGATACCATCACCATTGCATGCTCCTATGGCCCGAACTGCGATGACCCGAGTAGTTTTATTGCCCTCTGGAACAAGATCAGGGAGGTGGGCTCGACACATCTCATATGGGGAGGAGACTTCAATGCGGTCCTGGATCCCACTCTTGACAGGTCTAACCCTTCCCCGCACCACTACACCAACACACATAGGTACTTACGTGACATCTGTGATAATCAGGAGATGGTAGATACATGGCGACACTTTCACCCGACCGATAGGGAGGGTACACATTGGAACATGGCTCATGCTACCTGGTCCCGCCTGGACTACATATTGGTGTCTCGGGGGCTGGCCCCTTCCATGGCTGCCGCACAGCATGTTAGCCGCACTTTTTCCGATCACTCACCGGTGCTGTCTAGATTCCGACTGCCGGACATACTGGGAGGGCCCCCTTCCTGGCGACTTCCCCCCAACGCGCTGCTGGATGATCTATTCCGCCTTGAAATACGTCAAGACATCGAAGATTTTATATCCCATAACAAAGGATCTGTAGAGCGGGTAGCCACACTGTGGGAGGCATTGAAAGTTACGATCCGCGGCAGTTGCATATCCAAGGGCTCGGGCGTCTTGCGGGTATTGCGCAACACGTTAAACACATTGGAAAACACACTCCGCACACTAGAAACCCAGCCGGACTTTCCCACGGACCACGTGGCTCAGGCCCGATATCGAGAAGCACTGTCAGAATATACTACCACTGCAGACAGGGAGTTGAATTTTCGGGGAAAACATTCCAGGGCTAGAGCTTATGGAGAGGGGGAACGCCCCGGGAGTTTCCTGGCGGGAGTCATTCGTCCCCGACGCGGCTCCAATTTCGTCCTGGAGCTGGAGGGAGACGGTCAGCAGCCATTAAGAGATACACACTCAATCTTAGGTGCTTTTGTCAGCCACTACTCCGCACTATATGCTACTACCAGAACGGGACTCCTAGAAATGGATGATTATCTAAGGGAGATCACTCTAGGGTGGCTTCCGGACAGGCATAGAGAATTCCTGGCAGAACCCATAAGCCAAGACGAAATAAGGGATGCTATTAACCAGATGGCTCCTGGGAAGGCCCCTGGATTAGACGGGCTGCCTATGGACTTCTATAAGGCTTACGCGGATATCCTTATACCGGTGCTCCGTGAGGTGTACCTTGAGGCCCATGAGTCGGGAATCCTTCCCCCATCCATGCAGGAAGCCTTAATCATTTCCCTGCTGAAACCCGGTAAACCGCCCGGGAGTTGTGACTCATACCGGCCGCTGTCCCTAATCAACTGTGATGCTAAAATCCTATCCAAAGTCCTGGCCAATCGCCTGCAGCTGCTGATGGGGGGACTGGTGCTGTCGGACCAAGCTGGATTCATACCGGGCAGAGCCACCTCATACAATCTGCGCACGCTCTTCTCCATATTACAAAATGTGGACCCCGGCTTGCCAATGGTGGCGGTGTTTTTAGACGCCACTAAAGCCTTCGATTCATTAGAATGGGACTACCTCCTTTGCATACTTCGAAACATGGGAATGCCGATAGGCTTCACACAGTGGATACATACACTTTACAGTCAACCAGTTGCCCGGGTTGGAGTAAATGGTCGGATATCCGACGCATTTGCAATATCCAGGGGCACACGTCAGGGGTGCCCCTTATCACCATTGCTGTTCGCCTTAGCGATAGAACCACTGGCGGCCAGACTCCGACAGCACCACAGGGAGAAGGCCCTACGCTGCCTACAGCGAGAGGTACTCGTTTCCTTATATGCAGACGACATCACGCTATATGTACGTGATCCCTGCGATAACCTAAACCCACTGCTGCGAGAGTTCATCCGGTTCGCCGGAATGTCAGGAATTCATATTAATTGGGGAAAATCCACTATCTTCCCGCTTACGACAGCGGCCCAACCATTCACCCTCGATTATCCTCTGAAATGGTGCGCAGAAGAGGTCCGATATTTGGGCATAGAGCTCACTAGAGATCGGGACGAGCTAATGCGGATGAATTATGGCCGTGCACTTGACCATATCCAAAGCTGCGTGACCAGATGGATCACATTACCACTCTCGTTCGCCGGACGCGCGTCCCTCATCAAGATGGTGATCCTGCCTAAACTCCTATATCTCTTTCTCAACATTCCATACTACCCAGGTAGGCCCTTCTTCAAAATGCTGCGTTCTGAACTCATCAGATTGGTCTGGGGGGGAAAACAATCAAGATTGCGCTGGGAGGTCTTGACTCGCCCATTCGCGCACGGCGGCTTTGACCTACCAGAACTCGAACTGTACTACTATAGCGCTCAAGCACACTATATACATTATTGGATCCGCCCCGCCCCCTTTTGCCTCAGGTAGCAGTGGAGCATTGGTTGGCAGACTCGATTCCGCTGGAGGGTGCCTTATTTAGTGCACCCGTGTCCCAAGTTGCGGACACCACAACGGTCTCTAGCACAGTCATGGCGTGGCGTCGCATCGCGGAAAAAACTAATACAACCTTACCATACTCTCCGCTGCTTCCATTGTCGTACCATCCCGACATACCTCTACTGCAGGAACGAATATTTAAAATCTTCCTAAACAAACTCAACATCAAAACGTGGGGGGACCTATACCATGATGGTCGGTTTAGATCGCAGGCACACATGTTCGCTGACCTTACACCCACACCTATGGATACATTTATATATATACGACTTCGGAGCGGGATTAGAGCACTAACAGCGGAGTATCCGGCCGAGCCACCCACACTGGCCCCTCTACATCAGCTGCTCAAAGCCACTACCCCAGCGCATGCGGTTTCGCACCTCTATCACTTAACACACGCTAGTCTGGAACCGGAGCATTGCAGGGCGCGTAGTGGCTGGGAGGGAGAACTGGGAGAACCCATCGCAGACGACATCTGGGAGTTCTGCTGCACACAAACTGAACAAATATCTTCCAGCTGCAGGTTCAGGGTCATTCACTACAAGTTTCTGCATAGACTCTATCAGACACCAGCCCGCATGCATAGGTTCGGCCTTCGGGAGGATGACCATTGCTGGCGCTGTCATGCACCCGCGGCAGATTTCTTACATGTGGCGTGGGGGTGCCGGGAGGTGACTGAATACTGGGGCCTGGTATATTCGGGCATATCAGAGATGATAAATACACCATTGTCACCATCTCCGGTGCAGGCGTTACTGGGCTACACAAAAACTATTAGAAAGACTGAGCGCAGCTTCGCCACAATCGCATTTCTTATGGCAAAGAGACTGATAGCTTGCAGATGGGGCAGGGGAAGAGCCCCGAAATTCAAGGACTGGATCAGCAACATGGTGAAATGTCAGGAGACGTTGCTCCTATACGCGGATTTGCTGCCCGCGGCCTCTCGACCGTTGGACATATGGAGCCCTCTCACGACATACCTGCTCTCACACCCCATAACATAACACAACATTCAAGGTTCTACTGAACATGTCATGAGACACCGCACCCAATGGTCCTACCCTGTATACACGCTAGCCTTAGAAGACGGGATCGGGCGGATACAGCTGTACCACTACATACATATAGGGAGGCCTCCAGCGGTGACGGATTAGAGATGCGGCTTCCACGCTGCGGGGAATCGGGCTGGGGGAATACCAGGAGGTGGAGATGGGAGGGAAGGCATCATTGAATCCATACGCCACTGGGGGATACGCATTGAAGGGAGAGATAATAAGATACTGTGACATGAGACGGGGTGGGGTGGCCATCAATATTTGATGCCCGGCGGGGTCTGTCCAAGCCAGGGATTAAGAAGCCGGACGGCCTTCATCCGTTTAATCGTTATACGTTTTGTTAAACACATTGACGCGGCCGGCCCCTTGCGGGTTGTGGATGAACCGCTGTGTACAACATTACATTTCATTCTCCTGTCACGCTGCCGGCCCCCGAGGTTGTAGGCATAAGCTGTGTACTGTGTCTAAATGTTGAATAAAGATAGTTAAAAAAAAAAAAAAAAAAAAACATTGGCAAGAGTATTTTTGGTCTCAAACCACACAGTGCCACAGTAGTTTGTGATAGTGAACAAAACTACTTTGCTGCCGATATTCTCCTTGTGAAAGAGCAGAATGCTATCGCTCACAGTGAAGCCAGCCGGTAGATAGAGAGAATTTTACTAACAACAAAAGATCTTGGATAACCCCACACCTAAACAGTGGCCCAGTTCATGTGTCCTTGCATTAATGCAGATTTATGGCTTTCATTAATTTACAAAAGTAGATGAAGAAATCGTGCTCCTAGAAAATATTTGTGAACTGCATTTTACTACAAGCAAATATACAAGTGTCGATTTGCTCATGCGAAAATCTGCTGAGCGATTAAAAACTTCATTTTCCCACCGACTACTTTTTTCCCTAACCCTGGAAGAAGTTTTATTTCTGTCAGATGTAAATTTCCAAGCTTTCTCTGTACAAGAAAATATTACAGACGAGCTGATGAAAACCCATAAAACATGCAAGGTTAGTAGGTTTGCACAGACTCAAACGGGCATTCCATCTATGGGGAACTATTGCTTACCACTCCCTCTAGCCCCACTATGTAGATTTGCAAAACAGTGGAAAAATAAGGGAATTGCTAGTTTTCAAACACTACTATGGTATGAGCTCTGACATAATCGGAGAGGTTATTATCAGAGCTTTTATATAATGAGATTACTGCCATAATGTGTCACTGTACTACGTGGCACCAAAGAGACAAGTGAATTTTGTTACAGAACAAGTTGATATATGATGCAACCTGTCTTATGGACACCCAACCCCGCTAATTGACTTGAATTTCGGTATATGTTTCTCTGCCTGTGTTTAGCGCCGGGACACCTCCTTGTGAGGTAGCTGTTCGCGCTCTATAAAACTCTGTATTATTATTATTAAGTACATATTTTATTAAATTCCGCACTGCTGCTAACCCTCTGGTATCTTTGCACAGAGCAGTCAGGCTTATCTAAAGGGGTAATGTGTAAAGTATTTGTGCAGCACATACACAGTAACACAATGAATAGACCACAAAAAGACTTCACACAGGTTTAGAAAAATAGATTATCCTATTCTGAACAAAACCAGACCAAAACGACAAAAATCTAATGAAATAGAAGTTGAGATATTGAATTTTAAAACAATAAATGCGCTAAAGCGCTTGGAAGCAAATAGTTCTATTCGGATTAATTTAGGTCGTGCTGGATTGGGACAAAGTCAACGTTTGGGCCGACCGAGATGGATTGCAAGTCTGCTACAGGATCCCTGCAGGCCCTGGTGAACAAAGTACCTTTCCTGGTCACAACAGTGAGATGTGAGGAAAGATGCATTGAAGCAGGTCCTGCAGTCGAGGGAAGCGTCTAACTTCTCTGTGCAGTGATGGCGATGTGTCGGTTCTGTGGACAGATGCTGGAGTCGTGAGGCGTCGAGTGATGTGCCTTGTTTCTCCACGCAGTCCAGGGTATGCGTCGATTTCACAAAGCTGCAGCAGCGGTGATGCACTGTATAAAGCGTCGATCTCTGAAGGCAAAGCGCTGGTTCCGATGCGATGCGCTGATTCTTCTCCCACAACCGGGCGATGCATCGATTCTGTTACCTGTAGATGGGAGATGCATCGAAATCTGTGTTGCAAGTATCTGGGCCACTTCAGTGAGCCAGGCACCAGGACCAGGGGTAAATACTTTGATTTCCCCGAGTCTCAAGCAACAGGACGCAAGCCAGCAAGCCCTTGCAGATCACTTGGAGGGAAGGCAGAGTCCAGCTCTTCTTCAGCAAAAGTCAGATAGCAGCAAGGCAACAAACAGAAAAGCAGGCCTTCCAGATCAGCAGTTCAGTTGAGTACTTTAAACTGCACAGAGTTTCCTCTGGCACGACTTAAGTGAGGGGTCTAATAGTTTCTGATTTGATGGGGTCAGAGACTTACTTATACCCAAAAGTGCCTTTGATTGGGGGTGACTTCCCAGCAGTTCTCTGAATTGCACAGGTCCTCCTTTCTTCCCAGCCCCGTCTGTCAGGCTGTCTATGGGGGGGTAAATCAGCCCTTTGTGTGGGGACAGCACTCTACCTATTCAAATGAAGTGTTATCCACTTCCTTCCATCCTTCCCAGGCAAGGCATCAGAATGCAGATGTATGTAGATGGGTACTCAGTCACAACTATCCTTCCTCTGTTTGTGACTATCTAGAAGGCATTCACAAAGTGTAGCTGTCACCCACCCCAAACGTGTATTGGAGACAGGCTGTCAGGCACACAGTGCAGTAAGTGCAGAGAAATGTCCATTTTATAAAAGTAAAACACGCAAGATGATGGACGGAATGTTGCACATTGGGTATGCTCAGACGTGAGTCCCGTGCTCTCCATGCCACTGGAATCAAGCTATCCTGGCTGAAGAGGGGTGAAATCCCGAAACCGGTCCTAGGATGCTTGTTTCCAGTCCAGGGAGGACCTGGCTTGGCAGTTCGGGCTGGACTGTTCCCATGAGGCACAGGGTCAAGACTGATTTGCATATGGCTGGGTTCAAACTGGAATGGCATGGTGAGCAAAAAAACGATGGATTTAGGCCCAGATCTCTGTACTGGGGTGAATGTATGACATTGTTCTGCATTCTGTCCATCAACTGTTGTTTTTGCATTTTCTAAAAGTGGCATTTCTAAAACAGTAATGTTAAATCCAACTTCATCACAATTGAACATGAAAAACCTACTCCTCTCGGATGAGGAATTACAGATTAAAAGCGTATTAGGTGATTCCCAATGCTAGTCTGAGAGGAGTAGGCCTCACAGTAGTGAAGAACAAATGTAGCTGTTTGTCATTACAAGGGCATACAAAATATAACAGTACATGTCCTGCCTTTTACTTGCATAGCACCCTCCATTAGGGCTACTGGGGGCCTACTTTAGGGCTTACTTATAGGTAATAAAAGGAGAGTTTAAGGCTTGGCAAGTAGTTTTAAATGCCAAGTCGAATTGGCAGTAAACCGGCCTACTGGTTTGAAAGGCTACTTCTATTGGTGTCACAATAACATAACGTGTATTTGTAAAGCGCACATTCACCAGGAACGGTGTCTTGGCACTGAATAACAGATGTTTATTGTTGCCCAACTCCCTTGTACTGTTTTTATCGACCTCCGAAGGATGAAAGACTGAGTGGACCCGCCAGGATTTGAAACTGTGACCATTCGGTCGAACACAGGCCCCTACTGTGGATGCATTAGCCTACTAAGCAACTAGACCCGGCCCAATCAGTGGTGAAGCCCATTAGTAGCATTTAACTTGCAGGTCCTGGGTATGTGGTATACTACTTTGCAAGGGACTTACATACAAGGGAAGTAAAAAAAAAAATGCCAGTCATGTATTTTCTATTTACACACCTGTTTAAGAAGAAGCACTTAAGCACTGATTAGCGTGTAACGTCATAAATCGATTAGTAAATCAAATAATTAAACTTCCAATATTTATCCCTAGAAAAGTTCATACCCCAAGTCAATATTCTTAATATAAAATGCGTAAAATCACAACAGTTGTACTATTACTGTCTGTGTATCACAGTCTCCTGCCTTTCTTCTTAAATGTATTCCATTTAAGCTTACTCTGTGCAGCCGAACCAGGTTTGAGTCTCTGCGTCTGCTCAACATTTTGTGATTTGCGGCAAATCACTTAATCTCCCCACGCTTATAAAAATAAATGAATGTGGCCTTGTGTTATGCATCTGGTGCTCATGTAAAGCTCTAATTCCTTCAAATGGAATTTGTGCTGCAAAAAACAAGCATTGGCAAAGTCCATAGATTTCACCTCTGCAAAATCTGTTGGTTTTGTCAATGTTTTTTAGACCTTTTACACAGCAGCACTAGATGTTATACAGCATGTCTTAAAGTAAAAAAATAAAATAAAAGTACTATGACGCAGACTACACAGTCTGCGTTCTAGCTCTTTTAAAAATAAAATAAAAAATGTAAGCTGTGCAACATGTCTATGCGTTGCCTGCATTATACTGCTTTAAAAAAAAAAACTTTTAAGACATTGTGCACAGCAGCTAGCGCTGCTTTGTAAACGATCTGACCAACATTGACAAAACCAATAGATCGCAGCGGCGCATCCTATTGGCTTAGCCAATGCTTGTTGAAATGAGTTCCTTGGCCTGTCTCAATAGAGGTTAGCAGACCGAATCAAAGTATCAACTCTCTCAATAAGAGTTTGACAGCTGTCATACTGTTGCTTCTCCTGGCTGGGCAGGCTGCAACCCATTTAGAATACCAACAGACCATCACGAACATATTTAAGCCCATTGGAAACTGGCGCATCAATAAAATCTGCCTGAAATCTAGTAAATGGGCCTTCTGATTTGCCTATGTGACTCATGGCGACTAATGTTTTCTTTCCCTGATTATATCTCTTGCAGGTAACACAACTCTGTCATAAATCTTCGGCTATACTTTAGAATTTTGTATTATGACCGTGCTTTCTGAAAAACCTGGTCATGGCCTATCTTCCTACATGCTTATGCCCATGTAAATGACGGGCCATTGAATGTAACGTGGAGTCTGGGAGTACATAACTGATGTTGAAGAGTAACCCACAAATCATTAAAGTTTTTCTTACAAGCAGCCAATTTCCATTTCTTGCTCTCCTCTTCTGGTACTTCCTCCTGGAGATGCCTTAATTCTGTTTATGTGGTCTGTATTAGATTCAACGGAAAACGATAAAATAAATTCTAGCTAACGCATCAAGAATTTTCAATTCTATTAAAGACACGGAGGCGAGGATTATGCTTCTCTTGCTTTACTGGCACAAACACCAGCCAGTGAAACTTTAAACAGCATAACCTGGAAGGACAACCCCCTCCATACTATGCACCAATCACTACACACACAATACTAAATAATGTTCATGACGTAGAACATCTTCCTCTTTCTTTGCAAAAAACCTTTCAACACAGTCCTTAACTTGATCTTCAAACGCTGAACTCTGCCGATTCCTTCATTAACTTGACTTCAAACTTCAACCACAAACTTCTTCCGTCGCCCCCGACAAGGGACACCATTGACTCCTTAAGCCGGTTTACTCTGTTCTCGTGAAAAGAGAATATACATCGTAATATACCATTCACCGGATGTATGTTGAACAATAAACTGGGTGGGAAGAAACCCATTAATGAAATACATAATATCATATCAACATAATCAGCAATATGAACAAAGTTCAATCACATATTGTAAATTACAGTTTTGAGGGTGGGATAATCCTCGTCTCTGTGTCCTTAATAGAATTGAAAATTTTTGCCGCGTTAGCTAGAAAATATTTTATTCTATGTCAGTCCACGGAGGCTCAGATTATGCTAGTTTAAAGTTGTCCCACCACGTTAGTTTCAACATCTACAATTGGTTTGTGATAAAACGTCTTGAAAGTAGAATCAGAAGACCAATCCACCGCAGTCAAAATATCTTCCAATCTGGAACCTGAGGCAAAAGCCTTAGAGGCCATAGCTCCTCTTACTGAATGGGCACCAAAGGCCGAAGTATCAATACCTGCCAAATCCAACAACCAAGTGACCCACCTGGCAAGTGTTGCGGCAGAAACTGGGTGAAAGGGTCTCTGTAGAGAAATAAACAACTGTCCTGCAACATCATTTCTAAATTCCCCGAGTGCAATCTTCATAACATTTCAAACATTGTACAACACACAATCTGCTGTTATGCGGGAATACAGGATATGAAACACATTTAGTTGTTTTTTTTGATTTTTCTTTTTTTTTTTGATATAGTAAAAGAAACCCCCGAAGGAGTGAAAACCCTACCTGCTAAATCCAGTGCTCCTACGTCTGACACTCGTCTACATGAAATTAAACGTAACAAATGTGTCAACTTGGCCGATAATTGTTTATGAGATAAGCCCTCATTTGCTGGCCAATTCCTGATAAAATGTATAACCACATTAATATCCTACAACTGTGAGTACTTTGGCTTGGGAGGATTCACCAACCTAATCCTCTCACTACTTTACAGGCTAAAGGATGTCGTCCCCCCCCCCCCCCCCCCCCCCACTGGTTTACCGTCCACGTCAGGATGACCTGCCGAAATCGCAGATCGGAAATTGTTAATTGTTCTGTGAGCTAAACCTGTGCTTGCCAAATCTGACAGGAAATTAACTATCATATGAATTCCGGATCCCACAGGATCCCCCTGTTGTTCCACTCACACCAACTAACCCACTTACGTCAGGCTGATTCGTATCGCTTATGTGTAGCGGGAGCCCAAGACTGGGATAAGAAAAACATTGCATTCTCCAAAACTCATGGCATTTCCCAGCATCTTCGGAAAGTCTCCACGCCATGTGGGACAACTGTTCTTGAAGAACCATCGGAAGACTCAGAGGATCCCTCAAAATCTTTGAGAACGAAATCAGACGTATTAGATGTGCACACGTCCGGGCCAGCGCTGCTGGGAACCACGCCTGTGCCCTCCAACACGGGGATATCAACATCACTTCCACTCTCTGCCGGCGGATCTGTGCCAAAACTCTCAGAATCATGAAGAACGGAGGAAATGCATATAGCATACACGTCGTCCATGATTGAAGAGATGCGTCCGAGCTGCTCGCCAGAGGATCTGGTCGCCAACTGTAAAACTGAGGCAGTTGTGTATTCAGTCTGGACGCGAACAGATCTATCGAACAAGGACCCCACTTGTCGTTTAGTTGTTGGAATACTCTGGAATCAAGTTGCCAACTGCTGGAATCTCGAAGGAAGCGAGAGTTCCAATCCGCCAACACATTAAGGTCACCGAAATGTGGTGGAGGAGATAATGCCAGAAATCCTTGGCTATTTCCACTAACATCGGGATCTCGTGCCACCCAGACGGATGATGTATCTCACTGCCGAGACCTTGTCCATTCGCAGTAGCATACAACTTCTCTCCTTCTGAAGGGAAAGCGTCCTGATCGCAAAGGATCCCACTTGAAGCTCCAGACAATTTATGTGGAGTTTCAATTCTTCCACGGACCATCTGCCCCCCTGTCTACATGGAGCCGCAACTGGCTCCTCAGCCTCATCTGCTGGCATCCGACTCTATCACCACTTCTGGAAATGATGCGAAAATGGCCTTGCCATTCCATGCATCCATGTGATCCAACCACCAAGAAATTTCTGTCCTGGCTTCCACATCTAACAGAATTTGTTCTGTGTAAGTCAGACCCTTGCGAAGGTGCAGAATCTTCAACCTCTGGAGCACCCTGTAATGAAGGGGACCAGAGAAGATGGCCTGAATGGAGGAGGCTAACAACCCCACTAACCTGGCTAACGTCCGTAAGGATATAGTCTGAGAGGCAAGCGCTCTCCTCAATTCCTTCTTGATTGCAACCCGTTTCTTCAGAGCGAGTAACAACTGGGTCGCTACCGAGTCCACTTGGAACCCTAACAACTTCATCGACTGGGCTGGAATCAGTATCAACTTGTCTGAGTTGATAACCAACCCCAACTCCTGTAGGAGTTGTGTCGTCCATGCTAGTTGTTGAAGTACTATATCCACATCTTGAGCCACGATTAGAAAGTTGTCTAAATAAATAATGAGCCTGACCCCCTCGCTCTCTCAGAAACTGAACTACCGGTTTGAGGAGCTTGGTGAAACACCAAGGGGCGGACGAAAGTCTGAACGGCATTGGTGAGAATTCCTTACATTTGGTTCCCCATTGGAATTGCAGGAACATCCGATGAGGAGGAAAAATAGGAACCGCCAGATAAGCGTCCTCTAAATCAAGACGTACCATCCAATCTCCTTCTAAGAGCAAATCTCGGAGTAAGTGTATGCCCTCCATCTTGAAGTGGCGATACACTATCCAAGAATTGAACTCTCTGAGGTTCAATACCAGCCTGAAGCCCTGATCTTTCTTTGGAACTACACTGTGCTGATAAAACCGTGATCGTGAGGCACTGACTCTACGATTGAGAATAAAAGACCTCTCTACATGGGGAAAAATTAAGTGGTTGCTGCCTGACAGTCTGTCTCGGGGTTGTGTAAAAGTCTAGTCGAAAACCTTGAACTGTCTGAAGGACCCAAGGGTCGTGTGTCAAATCTTTTCACTTGTGTAGGAACCAAGCAATCCAACCCCCCTGCTTTGACATCCCCTCACTGAATCAGATTTACCTGAATAAGAGGCGTCTCATTATTCGGTCCACGATAACCTCCTTTTCGGAATCTGCCTCTACCACCGCGATTTCTGGTGGGGTAAAAATTGGACCTCTGGACTCCTCCACGTCCTCTTTGATCCGATCCTCTGGAGGTCTGATCGAATTGCTCGACCACCCCCACCCCCCTGAAGCGTCCAGCCCTGGTAAAAAGGCCAGTGTGGAAAACCTTTTTGATGTTACTCTGGGCTTTGTATAGCACCAAGAAGGTGGCCACATATTTACCAAGTTCTTTTACAAACTTCTCTCCAAACAATAACCCATTCGCCAGGGTTCCAGCCTCCGTCGTGGCCATATCCACAAGTTGCGGGTCAATGCGCATGAGGAAAGATCTCGTTCTCTCCGTGGATAATGCACAATTTGCATTGCCTAAGAAACAGAGGGCCCTCTGCGTCCACTCTAATACTTCAGTCGCATCCAATGGTGTGTTAGAATCTATGGCTTTCACAGCCGCGTCGAGGATTTTTGTGAGGGGGCCAGGCACATCCAGTACCTTATCCTGGCAACCTCTCCATGCCCTGTCCAAACCTTTCTTAGGGTCTTTAGAAAACGTTTTTAGGAACGTGGCCATGTTAGGGTCCAGTTCTGGGGTCTCTGCTACTTTGCCCAGTAGGGTTGGTCTAGGACACTCCGATCTTAGAGTAGCACGCACCTCACGTTCAAAGCTTTGACATAGGTTCTCTTGCACATAGTGCGCCACTTCCACACCTGGCACCCATTCGCTGGATCTCGGGTACACAAAATTCCTGGGCGCGAGGTTTAGATTTTTGTTAGAAGAGATATTACTCACATCGTGCATCTTGCTCTTCTGTTTAGCTGCCGTTTTAGGCTCCTCCATTGCCTTTTCAGAGTCAGTGGTATCCGGGGCGGTTGGAGAGGACTCATTGCCACTGTAGTTCCTGGCACTGAACAAAACTACTTTATGTACCTATATTCTCCTTGTGAAAGAGCACAATGCTGTCACTTTCAGGGAAGCCAGCTGATAAATGGAGGGAGAGAAAGATAACATTTTATTAAAAAACAAAAGATGTTGTATAACCAATTAATAATCTGGCGGCTAATCGTTTGTACTTGTGGAGGAGCAGTAGGTTCTGCTACGAGAATACGCCTGGAGATTAAATTATACAAATTGTACAAGTCTCCTGTATAAGGCAACAGTATAGTTTAAACTCCAACCCCCTCAGCATATGTCCGGTGATTAGGGCGAGGACGGGTTCGTAGCCTCCCATGCCCAGCCACATAGCCCCTTCCTTGCTCTGAGGCCCCTAGTGGACATTTCTGTGCATGTGTGGCAGTTGACCAGCAAACCAGTTCTGATTTTTCCTTGTAGGTCAGAGGGATTTCCAAATCTTGGTAAGCTCTACATTGTGCCGGTGGGTCTACATAGGCATACAGGACTGGACAGTTTTATGCCTACACTGCAGTGATGGGCTCGAACTCCACTCATGAGTAAAATGTCTCAAAGGCATACACCGCATGCGCAGCTATTTGCAAGTAACTTTTTCACTTAATTGAACCCTATCACAATTGGTGCTGCCATAGTGAAAGGATTCAATTGAATTTTGAATCCAAGAATTAGAAAACCCACAGAATGAGGAATAACATTTTATGAGTCAAGCTTGACAAACCTGTGGAAATAGTTGCTCCCCTATCCCCTAGTAGGAGGTAACCACGATTATTACGGCTGTTTCCGTAATGACTTAATAATGATTCACGTGTGTGAATAGTGAAAAACTACAGGCATAACCGTAAGGTACGAGTCCATTGCTGGGCGCCAACTGTTGGGTAAACTACGACTTTGGCATAGTTTTACAAGGTTTGCTTTCCCACCCACTGGTGACACAAGTGAACTTGGTTCAGTGCATCAGCGCTGAATGTGAAAGACCGGTTATTGTTGCACCACAGAATCCCACCTTAGATATTGTTGAAGTAGAGTTATTCATTTTTGATTACTAACGATCCCTATAAGGGGAAACGGGGCACTGTGGTATTAGACAGACAGACACACAAACCACACACTACTGAGGGAGCATGGAAAGCAGAGCAACGCCCAGTCTAGAGTTTCTTGGGGAGAAGTGACACATTGCAAACCTTTTTGACAACAAGAGCTGTTGTCATCAGTGAAGGCATTGTTCCCTGTGAAGGGCAAGCACACGTTGCTTTAGTGGCCTTCCTTCAGGACTCTGCTTTACCAGCACTGGGCAAGAACTAGTATTTCGAAGTGCACTGGCAGTAGGTGAGTCAGTCTTCTGGCAGGGTCTCGTGCGATAATCTGGGCGAAGGATGTCTCCTCACATGTGGTAAAACAGCAGGCCTTGTATACTAAATCATATCAAAGATTGGAATTTCTGACATAAGTTTAGTAATGTCTGACATATGTGCATCAAGGTGTGCTTCTCACGTCTCCTTATGAACTCACAAGGTGAGAGGACGTAAATTCAGACTACACTGTTTTGGCTATTTGTCTGGGTTTGTTCTTATTTCTACTTGACATGATGATAAGTACACACTTGCCCCACACTATTGTCGCATCAGATGTTATATCTATGTAATTGGTCAAACAACCTTTCACAGTTCTTAATATGATTAGGTCCCGCACAAATCTGTGTCTGACTTGATCGCGATTCTGTGTACACTCACGCTTCCAGTGTCCACTTTCAACACAGATGTGACCAGCAGTGCTCTTCTTGAGCAAATTAATATCGGCATTCACTCCAGAATTATATACATTCGCATTTCTTCTACATCGTCCTTGAGACTGCACCATCTCATTTCCCACTCCTTACATTCCCTGCGTCCCATTGATTCCAAAGTTCTCAAACGACTCAAAATCTGAATTGGATCTTATCATCTGATTTCTGTTTTTCTGAATCTGTTTTGTCTGCACAATCATCAGTGCCTCCTTGATCTTTTTCTGATTTGCGTCAAAACAATCACTACAGTATTTGGCATACTTCAGAATTTTATCAATACTTTTAGTCTGCCAACAATTCACACACTGTTTAATTTGAGGGGATGCAAACCCAAAATGAAAGGCGAGACAAATCTGTTAACACCTTTCTTTTCAGGTTCTATAAATCTGCAAGAGACTATCATAATAAGCAGGCGCTGACTCTGTTGGCTCCCGTGTAGCTCATTATTTTGGCCCAGTTTACTTTTTTTTTCTGGCACCTTTTTCAAATATTCTATCATCACTCTGTATTTTTCAGCTGGAGCATGGCTAGGTGGAACTCTAATTGTGTCATTTGTTTCCTATGTAACGCATTGTCATTTTCCTTGTGTTTGCTTAGCCATACACTTTTGTAGGCCGCTTGCTGCTTTGCACATGTTATCAACTATTGCAGAGCTTTTTGTGCTACATTTATTTTAGGAACAGACTATACATGTTTTTCGCTTTTGCTGGGAACCGAGTCAACAAGGCCAAAAAACATAATTCCTTGTTATTCTCTAGGGTCGGTCACTAACACTTGGACATAATAAATTCATCTGCTGTTTTTGCATGTACACTTGTTATCATATAACCTGTGTCTGGTTGTTCCAATAACACACTCGGTGATGAGCAGAGGCTCTGAAAGGAGATCTCCGCCAGCTGAGATGTAGAGCAGAAATCTACTTTCCAAAGGTATGGGCTTCTCCACTAAAATCCAGAGATCAATAATATGATAATACTATTCCAAGCTGCAAGAGTAGGTTTAGGCAGAACTGTCGCTATAATGACAGGGTTTTATATTGTATATGGTTTATCTAAACTCACCCATCAGGATTGAGGAAATTACTCCAGTAATTAGGAGCCTACCCGGTGATAAGCCCCCAGGCCTAGATGGCCTGACAACTGCCTGTTGGACAGGGAGTCTGCCTGGCTCCTGGTCCCGCACCTGCTGGCGATCTACCAGGACTCCCTGGCCACTGGTTCGCTCCCCCTCTCGTTAAGAGAGGCACTTGTTGTTACACTGCTCAAGCCAGATAAACCTGCTGAATACTGTGACTCTTATTGCCCCCTGTCTTTCATAGGCATAGATCGTAAGATATAAGCCAGTGTGCTTGCTAACCGCTTCCTACCCCTGCTGCCACTGATCCTGAGACCAGACCAATCTGGCTTCATTCCAGGCCGATCTACCACACACAATCTCCACACTATCTTCGCAGTTATGCACCATTTACACCCCTGCGATCGCTGCACTTTTGGATGCCACTAAGGCATTTGATTCTCTAGAATGGGTCTACCTCTTCGCACTACTTCAGCGCTTGGGGGGCTAGGCCCTCAGTTTATCAAACCGGTTCAGCTTCTTTATGCCCGTCCCAAGGCTCGTGTGCATTTAAATGGACTAATTTTTGATCCATTCCCAATTTCACGCTTCAGGGGTATCCTCTCTCTTCGCTCTAACTCGCCATCGCTTTGGAGCCTCTGGCAGCCAAGATCCATCAACATCACACAAACAGGGGTATAGGCTTTACACCCGGGGGTTTGGTGGTCTTGCAGTATGGAGAAGACATTACCCTCTATGCGTGTGGCCCTCAGACTTATTTGGCTCCACTGACATGTGAGGTTGTGCGGATTGGAGTTTACTCCAGTATTCAAATAAATTGGTCCAAATCTGTCCTGTTCCCACTAACGGATACTGACTGCACTGCCTTTTCACAAGGAGTACCCTCTGAGGTGGGTGACTAAGCCTATCAGATATCTAGGAATATGGCTTAGCTGAGACACCGAGGAACTACGGCAGATCCATCCGTTACGGCCGAGCAATTGATTGGTTGGAAGACCGATTCCCCACATGGTCCAAGCTCCCTCTGCCCACACTTGCAGGGAGGTCTGGGTGCACCCGACATGCTGCTCTATGCTCTGTGCGCCCATGCCCATTTCCTGCACCATTGGCTTCACGCTACACCATTTCAGCCGCATTTGGCCAAAGAACGCGATCAAGCCTCCCCATGGCCGCTCACGACAGCACTGTTTCTGCCTTACAAGGCACCTAGGGTGGAGATTAATACCGTAGAATTTGTACGATGGGCATGGGATGGGCTAAGAAAGTGTGCTGGCCTTTCTATTCTTTATGCCAGTTCTATCCATCTCGCTAATAATCCACGCTTTTCCCCGCTCCAGGTCAAGGGTGCCATAAGGAGCGCGAACAAGAGGAGCATAAGAGCCCTCTCGTATGTATGCCCCGACTATTATCCCCCCCACCCCCTGTTTGTCGACACAGGTTCCCTCACTTTCCTGGACACACCGTTCAACTTTCAACTCCGAGCTACTTGCAGAGCGCTGCATGACACCATTCCCGCCCCACCTCCTACCCTCCCAGCATTAGAATACATACACACTAGTTCATCACCATGTACATAGATTACCAGCGTCTACAGCCACATGCAAAACTCCTCCTCAATAATCCTCCTGAAAGCTTAGGAAGCCTGTAACTTAGAAGTCGATTCCCCTCTGTTGGATGGGCAATGGGCTTTTTGCTGTGGCCAACTAGAAATGCTATCTCCTAGCTATTGGCTGTGACTTATTCACTTTAAATATATACTCCACCTGTACTGCACGCCATTACAACTGTTCAAAATGAGGTTATCTCCTGATCCCCATTGTTTAAGATGCCATGCACCACAGGCCATGTTTCTTTATCTAGCACGGAACTGTCCAAAAATCGAAGACTTCTGGGAAGAGGTTTACAATATACTACGTGAAATCATTGGTTTATCACCTCCTTACTCAATCCCTTGGTTGGTCTTCTTGGGTATGTGAAAGACCTACCCAATACATAGCGTTGGCTGATGGCCACGCTACTCCTATTAGCGAAACGTAGAGTAGCAATGCACTGGGGTAGGAGACCAGCCCAGTCTATCCAGGCTTGGCTTAATGAAGGGACAAACTTTCAGGAGCAACTCACCACCTATTGGGAACTTTTGCCAATACGTTTCCGCCCTAAAAACATCTGGGAACCCTTTAATGCCTTTCTCTGGCAGAGAAATACCGATTCATCCGTGCCTGCAGAAACGTCGCCTTTAACATGGGGCCACTAGCTCTGCATAGAAATTCCTTCAACCTAGTGACACCTGTATCAGTTTTCTGTATCTGTATGTTCTTAAGCCTGACACGATCATTTATTTATTTATTTATTTATTTATTTATTTATTGCTATTTTTAAAGCGCGCAAATACCTATACTCCTTACTCTTTATGGGGAATTAAACAGATGAGAAAAGCCATGTCTTGAGGCTCTTTCGGAACTTAATGAGGGTGGGGGCAGTTTTTATATGCAATGGGAGGGTGTTCCATAATTTAGCAGTGGCTATAGTGAAGCACCTATCTCCCCAAGTGGCTTTTTTTGTCCGTGGGACAGACAGCATGAAGGTTGTCGAGGATCGAAGTGTTCTGCGATGCTCCAGTGGATGAAGAGCTATTTTTAGGAACTGTGGCCCTGGAGAGTTCAGGGTCTTGTAAGCTATGCAAAGAGCCTTGAATTTTATTCGGCTCCTGATTGGGAGCCAGTGGAGCTCTTTGATGTGATGAAATACTGATGTAAATTTGGGGATGGAGAGTAAGATTCTTGCAGCCGCGTTTTGAACGGTTTGGAATTTGTTGAGGACTCCTTCTTGCGCGTTGAGAAGCAGAGAGTTACAGTAGTCCGTTTTTGAAAATACTAAAGTACTGATAAGTGTTTTACCGGCTGACTGTGGTAGGTATGGAAGAAGTTTCTTGATTTTTTTGAGTGTGTAGAATGCAGATGATACGACGGCATTGGCGTGATGGTGGAAGGTAAGTTTGTTGTCGAATATGACTCCCAGGTTACGAACCTTAGTCACAGGTTGGGGGGGGAGTCCCAGCTCCGATGGCCACCATTGTGGGGACCATGCTGGTTTCAAGCTCCCGAATGTCATCACCTCCGTTTTATCGGAGTTAAGCTTGAGGCAGTTTGATGACATCCAGGAGCCTATTGCCTTCATGCCCTCCTGGAAGTTGGATGCCACGCTAGCTCCGTTATTGTACACCGATAGCACTAGTTGCGTGTCATCGGCGTATGTTGTCAGGGCAATGCCATAGGATTTTATCACCCTCGCCAAGTCCGATACATAGATATTAAAAAGCGTCGGACTTAGCGAGGAGCCCTGTGGAACGCCACAGGGGAGAGAGAAAGTCTGGGAGGTGAAATTGGCCATTTTGACAGTCTGTGGCCGATTGGCGAGGAACGAAGCAATCAGGTCTTTAGCTGTTCCTCCTATTCCCAGAGCTGCGACACGGTCGATCAAGGTAATATGATCGACCGTGTCAAATGCAGCAGAGAGATCTAGGAGTATCAAGACAGCTACTCCTCCCTTGTCCATGGTTGTTCTGATTTCGTCCGCGGCTTTCAGTAGTGCCGTCTCTGTCCCATGTCCCTGCCTAAAGCCGAACTGTGTGTCATCTAGCAAGTTGTTGTCATTGATGTATTTTGACAGCTGCAAGTTCATGGACTTTTCAAAAATCTTTGCTGGAAATGGGAGACAAGCGATAGGTCTGTAGCTTGATGGGAGAAGAGGGTCTAGCGTCGGTTTTTTCAGTAATGGCTTTATGATCGCTTCTTTCCAGACTGAAGGATATATTCCTGTTGCGAACATAGCGTTGCATATGGTGGATAGTGAAGGGGAAATTGCTTCCGGTATGCGGTTAAGAATGGAAGGGGGACATGGGTCAAGGGGGGAGCCGGATTTAGTACTGGCTACTAGATGTTGAATATGGTCTTTATCTACGGGGCTGAAAGACAATAGAGTAGATGAAATACTAGTAGTAGGAAGGCTCGCAGATGGTAGGGGGGTGGATCGTGAAAAAGTCTGGAAGATGGAACTAACTTTTTCCTCGAAGAACCTTGCCAAGGCATCCGTCAGTAGTTGAGAAGCCTCTAAGGGTGGTGTCGGGGGGTTAGATAGGGTGGTAACTACCCTGAATAGTTCTCCTGACGAGTTTTTTGCCTGATTAATCTGAGTAATAAAGTGATGACTTTTCTCGGTGGTTATTGCTCTTTTGTAAATAGTGAGGGCATTTTTATAGTTGGATTTGTCTGCCGGGCTATAGTTGCGACGCCATTGTCTTTCGAGGTTCCTGCAGTATTGTTTCTGCATGCGTAGAGCTTCAGTGAACCATGGGGCTGAAGGTGTTGTTCTATTTCGGTGTGATGATTTAAGTGGGGCTAGTTTGTTACAGGCCATGTTTATGTTGGTCAAGTAGTTAGAAGATGCTTTGGTAGGATCAAGCTCAGTAGGGTTAAATTTGTCCTGTATCATCTCTGCTAATTGTGATATGTCAATATTTTTCCAGTCTCTGAATATTGAACGGGCTGGTACAACAGAATTTGATTTAGTTTGTACTGTGAAGCAAATAGCAGAATGGTCTGTCCAGGTCAGAGGGATTATCTGGGTGATATTTATATGGGGACTGTTTGTAAATATTCCGTCTAATGTGTGACCAGCTTGATGGGTCGGAGAATTAATAAGTTGTCTTAGGCCTACAGCTTCAAGGTCTGTGATAAGTTGCGTGGAATCATGGTTATATGAAGTCTCGAGATGAAAATTGAAGTCGCCTAGTAGCGTGAAATGAGGAGCATCCGCGACTGCTTCGATTAGATTCCCTATGTTAGCTAAAAACTTAGCTCTTGAGCCTGGAGGTCGGTAAATCAACATTCCCTTGAAGGATGATTTTGCCGATAAGCCTAGGGTGAATGTGAGAGACTCATATTCTGAACATATGTGTGGTTTAGCTGTGAGTTTGAAGTGGCTTTTATAAATTATGGCAATGCCGCCACCTCTTTTTATCATCACCATTCTGATGTATTGCTGGTATGTAAAGAGATCTAACCTGTATTGATGCTGGTGGATTTATCTAATGCTTACTATGAACATATCAATGGGTGCCTTATGCGACTGCTTTTTCAATCGGCATGTCTGTTTTGTTGTTATAATGTTTTTGTATTTCTAAATGCCAATAAACACAATAAAAAAAAAAAATCGCTAGGAACAACCGCTTCAAATATTGTATCCAGATCGATCCTAAGCATCCTTGAAATTGTAATTCACCTATGAACCTCCTTACACCACTTGTAAGGGTCCACTCTCGATTTTGGAAAGTTTGTCATAAAGGGATAGAGATCACCCCTTGTCCAATGCTCATAGTTTCTTTCATGTACTTCCTTTAATGGCAATTCTGCCACTGCCTCGGGTTCTGAATCACTTAAAATCACCCGTGCTTTCCTCCCTATCTCAGTATTTTTCTTTTTAGTGGCAGTTTTCTTTTTCCACTACTCCTCATATATAATCCAATCCTGAGTGTGCTCAACTAAATCCACAAAGTTGCTACAGCCATCTCTGCTATTTCTACTTCACTCAAAGCCATTCTTTAATTGTTCTGAGTTTTTTTGAATGGCATATATCAACCCCTTGTTATTCAGCTGAGTTCTCAAGATTATTATATGCTTCAAATGCATACCTTGCTGCTTCTTTGATTCACTAATTTCATGTCATCTACATAATATGGAGTTACTCTATTTAAATCAGTTGTTCCCTGCAAAATTACTCTAAATTTAATCTTTGAGTGCAGTGTGGTAAATAATTTAATTACCGGAACTTAATTTGATGCGGAAAATCTATAATAATAGCTCAGTAAAATAAGAGGCAGAATCCGTGGTATTAGAGGTTCGGAACGGGCTTTATTCCAAAATCAATTCGAATTGAGGGCTCCATATTCCATCACCACGAAGGTTCAGGAAGTGAAGGACCCTACTTTATTGACAAGTAATCATTTTTATACAATAGGAATTACAGTGAAACAGATGCAGGAGGCGTAACAATTGATAGCAAAGATAAAACATACATGCGTAGCTAAAGTGGGTGTAACTGGGCGTAACTTAAGAACGTCATCAGGTATGATGTCACAATAGGGTGGTTCCATGAAAGAATTTCGCAATGTCAGCAGAAATACTTGGCAGAAATGCGCGCGCAGCAGCATGACGTGTGATTGACGTGCAACTAGGGGGTGAAGGGGACTTGACATTTAGCTCTACATGTGGAGACAGGAAGTCTGGGGGGTCAAGTCAACCTAATCCCAAATCATATCTAACATCCTATGTTTAAAGAACTATGTTATCCAAAAGGAAAGGTCTTTCGAACAAAATCTATTCTATACTGACTGTGAGTGCGTGTACAAGCGTCTAAGTGTCTACACTAGATGCGAGGGCAGAAATCTTCCATAGTAACAGGGCTATGAATTACTTGCATAAAGACAGAGAAGCCGGGCCCTTTGCTCGGTAGCTGCAAGAATGTTTACTTAAACTACTAGACAGGAATGCATTGGATAGGGAGCGGAGCAGATAATTTCGAAGGTGAAATACAGTTTTTGGCAGGCAACAGGCTGGAGTCAGGCACCGTTAGCCGCGCAGGGAGTAGGACAAAGTTCATGGATACAGATGCGGGCTCAGACTGGAGCTTTCAGAGGCAGAAGGCAGGAAAAGGCTTGATGGCAGAATCAGGGCCTACTCGCCTGGACTGTAAAATGGGATAAATGAACCATATAAAGCCGGTGGCCTTTCATACTTAGGAATGGAATATCCGGCCCATTCATGGCGGATCTGAAAGAGGACATGTTGGCGGTGGACGCACATGTGTTTGCGTCTTCATAACTGGAACTGGAGGAAACATACATGTACTGGTGATTTATACATGAAACCGTTGGGGTCCAAGATAGGGGACATAATTGATCATAAAAATCCATATTTCCACATTCCCTCCTTGTCCCCTACTTGCCCTTAAGAGATATCAATCTTCATCAATCCGTTGATCTGTTCATATAGCATCATTTGTTCTTCTTTCTTCTTCCGTGATGAATGAAATCTTGGTGGTGGAATACACGATGTGGCACACAGACCACAGATCGCTGGTCCACATTGTAGACATAGACAGCAACTGAATAATATGAGAAAGCCAATACCTAGGAAGGATAGGACCCTCCATCCAAAGGTAGACAATACACTCCAAAACCAACCGGACCAAGTCCAGGTGCCTGGATTCTGGTGTATCTGGCTTACAATCTTATGAAGGCGAGTTATGGCTTTATATACAGATGGCGAATTTTCTGGTATGAAAATGCAACAGCTTGATCCGATGACCCTACAAGCTCCGCCCCTATCGGCCAGGATGACGTCAAGGACAAGACTATTTTGAAGCACAACAATCCGCATAGCAGACTGCTCTTCTGTTAGATTGCCTAAGGCGGAAATAGTTTCGTTTACTACTGCTTCAAGGGTTCTGGTTAATCTACGTATCAGCTTACTATTGGTAACTGTACCTATATAGGGAAAGAGACCTTTATTGAAATCTGTGTATTTTTCCCATGCTGTCTCAGTGTAATCGACTATTGGGAGATCTCTCCGTTCTCTATTGTGTACTAAATGAGTATTTCTGTGATAATCAGGAGGAGCTAGGAAAACAGGTGGCAAAAGGAATCCGATGTAGCAGGTACCATCCCAATCTAGAGGCAAACGTATATATGCAGTCTGACCACATATGAAGTAGGAATGGCGAGAAGCTCTAAATGTAGATTTGACTTGATCACTGAATTCTATTACAGTGGTGCATCTACTATGGCCCATATGTATGGAACCATTCTTTCTTACACATAATTCACCTTTAACTGGAAATACTGACATGGCGGGCAAAATTGGTGTAGCTTCGGATTCGACATTCAGGATCATGAGATTAAGCGTGAAATTCCCTAATCCATATACTTCATTTTCTAGATCAGTTCCTGTTCTTTTGGGAAGTCCCTCCTTGTTAGGGTAACAGACTTTGAGTAAAACTAAGTTCAGATTTCCCCATACCCAGTTATTCTGGTAAACTGCAGAATTCGAATCTAGGGAATTAATTAAACTAAACCATGCTCCACAGGAGCCATTGTGTGTGAACGGGTATGGAAAGAGAGGCAGAATTCCTTTATAGTTCTGATAGGGAGGGAGTCGGCCACATATCCAACAATTTGTAGCATTGCTAACCTGATGGGAATGATGTAACATACTAATAAAAGTGTTATTGCGCAGCGCAAATCTATAGGACAACTCATGCGGGGGTAATTCACTAAAAGAATGTTCAGCAGTAACATTGTAAACATGTTTAGAAATAGGATAATATATGTGCAACAATATACTTGCAGCGATTATTAAAAGACTTAAGAAAAACAAAATTAATAACGTCACTGTGCAATGACTACGCAGTGATTTACAGTACGCATGTTGTTTCAACTTCATCCTTCTGTTTCTTTCTCTATACAGGTCTAAGGGATACATGTCAGAGACAAATTCGACCGATTCACCTTGGAGAGGACTTAAACAATCAAATTGCCTGACTTGTTAGACCGTAGTTTTAGTTTATATTGTTCCTTGTCATTCAGTTCAACCAAAGGAAGCTTTGAGTCAATCGGTGAAGACACGCGAGGTGTGTCGTTTACGTCGGACGGTAGTCCATGAAATTTCTTGATATGACTTGAATGTATCCAGCCTTTTCGACCTTCGATCTTCACGGCTGTCCTCGTTGTTAACAATACGAGTTGAGGCGATTTCCACCTAGGATCCAGCTGAGACTTCCGGTCAAAGTTCCTCACTAACACCAAGTCCCCGGGAATTACGTCATGGGGTTTCACCTCGGTGTTGTCGGGAAAGGCTGCAGCTACCTGTGAACGACAAGATTGTAGTGCAGACATCAAGGAAGCCAGGTAATCTGTCAGCATATTACAGTCAACATCAGTTATTTTGCGTGGTATAGGCGTCCCCCACATATTTGGTGGTCTACCAAAGACCACCTCATAAGGGGATAGCCCTGTTCGGGAGTGCGCTACCATTCTCATGTAAAAGAGTGCAACTGGTAAGGCTACTACCCAGTCGACACCTTTCTCTCTACAAATTTTGGCCAATCTAATTTTCAGAGTTTGATTATGTCGTTCCACGAGACCTGCTGCCTCGGGGTGTCGGACACAGTGAAATTTCCACTGATAGCCTATAGACCTATAGACCCATAGCTAGGATTCCTTTCGCCGCAAAAGTGCTGGAGAAACTGCTGAACAAACAATTCTCAAGGTACTTACTGGACAACGATTGGCTCGACCACTCTCAATTCGGTTTCCGTGAAGGACATGGAACAGAAACAGCTCTCCTCACGGCCACTGAGGAACTTAGAAGTATACTAGACAAGGGGGAAAAGGCCGCCTTGGTGTTATTGGACCTCTCGGCGGCCTTCGACACGGTTAGCCACGAGATACTAATAAAACGCATCAGAGAAGTCGGAGCTAGCGACCACACGTGCAGTCTCATCTTATCCTACCTCACGGACAGAAAATTCACAGTTGAATTAGGAGAAGCAAAGTCGGACTCCTTTGAAGTACCATGCGGTGTCCCACAGGGCTCATCATTGAGCCCAACACTTTTTAATCTATATGTGGCCCCCCTCGCTGAAGTAATAAGAGAAAATGGCTTTACACCAATATCCTATGCCGACGATACACAGATTGTCATCTCCATAGGTAAAGACAATAAAGTAATAGCCAAAAAATTCCAATCATGCATGCTAAAAGTCAGTCAATGGATGCAACAAAATTGCCTTAAACTCAATGGAGAAAAGAGTGAGGTATTAATTCTGGGAGGCAATGCTGATATCTGGTCCCCAGAGTGGTGGTCTCCTGAACTGGGAACCAGACCAGAACCCTCCGAGAAAGCCAAAAACTTGGGATTCATGATAGATACCAAATTAACTTATGAAGCCCAAGTAAATAAACTAGCCTCGTCTTTCTGGCTGATATTGAAAATGATAAGAAAAATACTCCCATATCTACCTCAAGACACACGTAAAACGGTAGTGACAGCCCTTGCACTGTCTCGACTGGACTACGGTAACGCATTATATGCGGGAGCCAGAATAAAAATTATAGAAAAAATGCAGCGACTCCAGAATGCAGCGGCACGACTGATACTGGAAATTCCAAAGTTCCAGCCTATTAGCCACAAACTAAGTTCACTCCATTGGCTACCTGTGGCCAAGAGAATCAAGTTTAAATCACTGTGCTTAACCTACAAGGCACTGCAGGACAAAGGCCCCCACTTCCTGAAAACACACCTGAAACATTACCAACCTTCAAGGCTTCTTAGATCTAGTCAAAAGAAACTGATAGCAATACCCAAGTTCATACGATCAAACTGGGGAGGGAGAAGTTTCTTCGTCCACACAGCACGGACATGGAATTTATTACCGTTTGATGTAAAAAACAGCCCAACCCTGGAGATATTTAGAAAGAAAATCAAGACTTGGCTTTTCACCGCATAAAATACACTAATGCCAGACCTGCACCGGAACCGGACAATTCCTAGCGCCAAGACACCCATGGGTATTCGTGCGCTTTATAAATAGACAAATCAAATCAAATCAAATCAAAAGTGAAACGTGTTTCATTAGTTCGGATGAGAACGGCTGGCCGTTATCTGAGTAAACAACACGTGGTAAACCGTACCGTGGGAAGAATTCTCGAACCAACTGTTTGGCAGTAGTCGGGGCAGTGTAATCTGAAACCGGGTATGCCTCTGTCCAACGGGAAAGAGCACAGACAACTACGAGAACATATTTGAATCCTCGACATCGTTCCATCTGGATATAATCCATCTGGAGGACTTCAAAAGGGTGATCAGGAGGCTGAAATCCACCTTGTTCTACGGGAATGCTTTTACCTGGATTAAACTGACAACAGATCATACAGGTACGAACTTTTTGTTTAGCTGCTGCTCGTAAATGTTTGTTGAACCAAATGTGTTGAATGCTGTCTAGCATAGCTTTTTCTCCTAGATGTGCTGGACTATGTACAGTGTTAATAACGACTTGGACCATTGAATCAGGAAGGAACCACACAGATTTTTCCTTCGTCATCCATCCTTGATCCGTTTGGATCCCTCCTAATTCAGTCCATTTCTTTATTTCCTCTGGTGTAGCATGTGTCTGTATGTCAATTACGTCAAGAGCGGGATCCTTAACCGTCATGCAATGTGTTGGTGTCGGGACTATTGTCTTTGTCATGTCAGATGTTTGAGTTTGAGCAGTCTGTTTAGCTGTTCTGTCAGCTAGATCATTGCCTTGAGAAATGATATCAGTAACTTTCGTATGAGCTTTACATTTCATAATTGATATTGCAGTGGGTAGATGTATTGCATCTAATAAGGCATGAATGAGGGGTCCGTGCTGAATGTGGGCACCGTGAGAAGTTAAATAACCTCTCTCTCGCCACAGCACGCCGAAGTCATGTACAACTCCGAATGCATAACGTGAATCCGTGTATATGTTGACTTTTTTATTTGTGGCTTGAATACAGGCTTGTGTCAGAGCGATGAGCTCTGCTGCTTGAGCTGACAAGGTATTTATGCAATTTGTTTCAATGATTTCGGTGTCTGTTGTGACTGCGTAAGCGGCCACTAGCTCTCCTGTATTTGTTCTCATACATGAACCATCTACATACAACGTCAGGTCTGGGTCTGACAATGGGACGTCTGTCAAGTCTTGTCTGGGTTTCGTCGTGATAGTGATAACTTCAATACAATCATGTGCAAGTGGGTCTGTTCCATTTACTGGTAACAGTGTGGCAGGATTCAATGTACTACAACGTCTGATTTCTATATGTGGCTGAAACAATGTTAATTCGTAACCAGTGAGTCGTGCTATAGTCAAGTGTTGTGTTTGTGTGCGGTTCAAGAGAACCTCTACTGCATGTGGTACTTGTACTGTCAATTGGTGTCCTAGTACTATGGCATCGCTTTGTCTGATTGCTAAAGCTGTTGCTGCCACTGATTTCAGGCACGCAGGTAGAGCCTGAGCTACGGGATCTAATGTACTAGAAAAATAAGCACATGGTTTGTGTGATCCTGCTTGTTCCTGTGTGAGTACTGACAAGGCAGTACCTTCGCGTTCTGTAACAAAGAGTGTAAACTGTTTATTGTAACATGGTGTTGCTAAAACAGGTGCTTGACATAAAGCTTTCTTTAGGCTTTCAAAAGCTTGTGTATGTTCCTGAGTCCAAGGGAGAACAGTCGATGTGGCTGCCTCCTGTGTTGTCAATTGAATGAGTGGTTTTGCTAGAAATGCATACTGAGGGATCCACTGCCTACAATATGAAGTGAGGCCTATGAAAGCCCGCACCTCCTTTTGTGTCTTGGGTATTGGCATATTAGCAATTAACTGGATGCGATCTGATGTAAGCTGCCTTCCCTCCTTGGACAGCGAGTGACCAAGGTAAACAACTCGCTGGACACAGAATTGCAGCTTAGAAGGGGACACCTTGTGCCCCTTTTCGGCCAAAAATTGTAAAACCGTCAGTGAGGCTTTTTCACATTCAGGTTCGCTTCTAGCGGTGATCAGCAGATCATCGACATATTGAAGCAGGGCAGTGTTGACTGGCATGTGGATACTGTCGAGTTCTCGTTTCAGTGCTTGGCTATAGATGCTGGGGCTTTCTGTAAATCCTTGAGGTGCGCGTGTGAATTTAAAGCTTCGTCCATTTAAACTAAATCCGAACAAGTATTGGCTTTCCGGATCTATTGGGACGCTGAAGAAGGCATTCTTGAGATCTATTACAGTAAAGAATGTTGCTTCGGAATCAATGGCTGTCAGTAATGAAGAAATGTCTGGGACTACGGGGTATTGTGGTACAATACATTTATTTAATTCGCGCAGATCAATAACCAATCGGTATACTGGCGGGGCTGTTGGATCAGTTCGTTTAAGAATCGGAATTATCGGTGAATTACATACATTGGAGTCAGTTTCCACAACCACTCCTTGGGTAATAAGCTCGTCAATGATTTGCAGTAAAGCCACTACAGCATCTGGGGGTAACTTGTATTGTCGCATTCGTGGTAGTACCACTCCTGCCTTTAGTGTGACTCGATATGGTGTAATGTTCATGCAACCAACATCTGTAGGGCCTTGTGCCCATAAATGTGTGGGTAAAGTCTGCAGTCGGTGATCCATGTCTCGGGACACGTAGTGCCCTTTGAAATCACGTAAAAACAATCTTACTCCTTCCGGAGAACAACATATTATAGCTCCTAGAGCTTTCAAAGTTTTTATGCCTAACAGGTTTTCTGGACATGATTTAGTAAGTAATAAATCTGTAGTTCGTGTCAAGGGACCAATCGTAAGTGGAAGAGGCTGTGATACTTCGTTAATGATAGGTTTTCCTGAAAAACCAAGGGAAATATTCTGTGAGCCTGAGAGGGGTGCCCCTGGAACTTCACTACGTTTTATTGTTGTTCGGCTTGCCCCTGTATCAAGTAAAAATTTTCTATCTTGGCCTAATAGTTCACTGTGTACATAAGGTCCTTCTTGATCTACAGGGACCTCAATAAGGGGTAAGCCAACTTCCCTCTCTTGGCTGTTTCATGAGTATCGTTGATAATCAGGGTAGTCATACTGTGCGGTCTGATACATCTGTCGGGTCGTTGTTTGTGTGGCAGCAATAGGCTGCGGTGGTGGAGCTGGCATAGACTGTTGTGGAGCTGGCATGGACTGTGCATGCTGCGGGGCTCCTTGTTGGTTCTGATCCTGTCTAAGTGGTCTTGGTCTTTCTTTTGTGTTACCTATGGCGATATTATGTTTTAAAACGGGACAATCGTGTACATAATGACCTGGCTGTTTACAATAGTTGCACGTCCCTTTTACAGGACCTGCTGAAACACTGGACTGTGTCATACCCTTTTTATGACCGTCAGCTGGAACTGTCTGGGAAACTAGCATTTTCATTTTCGTGTCTTTCATGCGTCTTTGTTCATGTTCTTGTTCCTCTCTAATTCTATTGTGATGGTACTGTAGCATTTGTAACATTTGTGACGGAGTGTTACCTTGCCAGGTACTCTCGAATTTCAATACTCTATTCTTAACTTGGGGTAAGGAATTTTCAACTAACTTTGTCACAAACAGATGTGGATACGACTCGCTACTTGCTTTTATTCCACTATTTATACCAAAACATTTTTCGAATCGGGCATAGAAATCACTAGTGTCTTCATCTGGTTTTTGTTTACAGGCTGAGATTGCACCCCAGTCTTCCTTTTTCGTAGTTAATAAACGTGGCAGTACCTGTACTAGTAAACCTGGTAGTGTTTTGGTCTTGTCCCCGAGCCCTGAACCTGGACCTCGAGCTTTTTCTTCGTTTTCTAATGCTGTCCAATCTATCTTCTGGTCTCCCACCTCCCAATCCTTTTCCTTGAGTTTTTCGTAAATGCCCGCAGGCATTAATACCTTCAATATTGTCATAATGTCGGGATAGGTATATTCTCCCATGAGTAACATGTCTTTAATTTCACGGTGGAAACCCGCTGGGTCTTTATCATGACTGGGTACCACTTTCTTCATTTCTAATAGTTCTATTTTAGATATGGGTGTGTATACAAACACACGTTTAAACTGATTGTCCTCACCTTTTATCGGGTGCACTTCGCGTAAGGGATTCTGTCTATCCATATAATACGTCGTTCTTTCCTTGATGGGCAGTGAGACATGTTCGGGGCATACAAAAAGAATGTACTGCTTTCTGGATTCTAGTATTTCTCTAATTAACTCAGTACCTGAACCTCTCCATTTATTCGTGAGTAATTCAGTCAATATATCAGGTAAGGGGCCAGGATCGGAGTGTTGGCTTTTATATAATATAAGGAGTTGTTGAATCATATAGATACCAGCTAAACGCTGTTCATCTGGGGCGAGGTTCAAAAACGTATGCGCTAGTGTATCATCACCATATTTTCCAGGACTATCAACCCAGTGTACGGCTGACCTGGCAAATTCTTGTTCGTCCATAGAATCGAGTATATGATAACCCCTTCGTTCTCGAAGTAATTTGTCGGCGGCTTGGAATGAATGTTCGGGGGACCTTAGATTTATTATAGGAGTTTGGAATTTTCGGCTATTCTCTGGACGTATCGGACGTATCGGATCAGTAAAGCATCTAGTATTATTGCAAGATCTTCCTCTACCTACATAGGCCAAGGTTTCTAACTGTCCTGTGGGCAGTTCTAATTCTTCCTCGTCCTCGGTTTGTTCAGGTTCGTCTACTGCTAATCTTTCTTCGTGTATTCGTTCTATTTCTTTGCGGATCTTTCGGCACATAGCTACTATACATGATCGTTTATCATGTCTCCCCTCTGATATATTCTTACTCCATGTGGTAAGAATTTGCATTTCTTCCAGATTTACCCCTGGTCGGTCTTGATTTCTGATCACACAGTTTATGAGGAAACGTAACAGTTCCCCCTGTATTTCCACTTGTTGGTACTCCATGGCTCTGTTAATACTCTCAGGGTCTCGCCCTGACTGAACAAAGTGATATATATTTTCTAAATGTGCAGTCATTCCTGGTATCTTCCCTAAATATATTGCAGCTCGTCGGATACGTAATGAAGCCAGCATCATTTCGTCCCCTTTTCCGGGCACAGGGTCATATCTACAATCTATTAGAAGTTCCTTGAGCGTGTTGGGAGTTACTAGTTTGGGCGTACGTTGGTGGGCTAATTCTTGAAAGGAAAGTTTATTTGCTCTGGGTGGCGTGGAAAAAATGCTTGATGTACCTCCGGTAGCACCACCTGGGGTGCTGGATGTGAAAGGATTCGTTGAACGTGATATAGCAACCATAGGTGTGGATACAGATGTAGAAACAGATGTGCTTGCCGGAACTTGTGCCGGAGTGTGCTGTTGCGGAGGTACAGACGGAGGAGGGTCTTGGCGTTGAACCCCCTTGGCAGGCGGTCTATGTGGCGCAGCATTTGCATACTCGGGAGCTGCGTCGTCTAAATAAGAGGAAAGAAAAACATCTTCCGCGGTTCTGGGATGCCCTTTGGGATGTACTTTTATCGGGAACAATGGGGGTGGCAAGTCTTTTGGTATCTCCGGAGTAGCCTTAGGTAATCCTTCGGCCAGAAGAGGATACATACCATTCACAAGGGCATTTCTTTGTCTGTCTATTTGTTCTGACTTTACTCGAGTACCTTCTTCAATTAATAGATTTTCTCGAACTTTATTTGAATTTTCCTTACTTTTCTCTTCCTGTCTGAGCGCTTTTTCTGTACGTCTATATGATTCTTTACGCCATAATTCAATGGCATCTTTCTGTGACTGTCTAGCTTTCTTTTTCCATAATTCTTCTTCTACTTTCATGATGCAATCTGCATCCCAGGTCCCAGCTGCGGGCCACCTCTGACTTTCTGGTAATTCCTTGGTGTAGTCTACCCATAGATCAAGAAATAATATGGCGTCTAGGCCATGTTTATGATACATGAAGTACCCTGGAGTGTCCCTAGGAGGAATGGGAACAGCTTCTTCGAGCACCCCTTTTCTAGTTTTGATCTGTCTTAATTTCGAAAAGAGCGGCATATTGAGAACTGATCTGATACCTAATTTTGAACACGTTTAATATCATAAAACACAATAATGAACAGTCATTCACACCACAATATACAGAACGTATTTAAAACATTTTAACATTTAACATTTAATGAATAAACAATGATGGCCATTTAGGGAACTAGTCACTAAGCATAATACTCTGTACTAACTAGATAATTCTGAATTATATACTAGACATACTTGATATACTGCTAAACAGTACAGATACACTGCTGAAACAGTGCAGACCGGATTTGTGTACCCAAACCCGTCTTGACCGGCACAAACTATGTGCACGTCAGAACGCCTCCCCGACAATGGTACTCACTGGGTAGCTCGGAACGGAAGGCCTCGGAACTGAACTGAACTTGAACCGGACTGGACTCGACTCGAAACTTCGGAAACTGGTGGGCCTCTGTATACCTCGGATCTTGCTCTCTCAGCTAGGCTCTGGTCGGGATACTTCGCACTTCTCACCGCCTCGTCTGGGTGTTGATCGCAGCCTCAGTTACCCCCGCTCGGCAGGAGGGAGATACAGGAAATCCTGTGGGTACGCGTTGTTGTCCGTCCAGCTGTGACAGGAGACCGGGCCTGCAACGCACCTCTGGCGCGTGAGATGAGAAAGTGTCCCTATTCGGGCGCCATATATGTGGTAAATAATTTAATTACCGGAACTTAATTTGATGCGGAAAATCTATAATAATAGCTCAGTAAAATAAGAGGCAGAATCCGTGGTATTAGAGGTTCGGAACGGGCTTTATTCCAAAATCAATTCGAATTGAGGGCTCCATATTCCATCACCACGAAGGTTCAGGAAGTGAAGGACCCTACTTTATTGACAAGTAATCATTTTTATACAATAGGAATTACAGTGAAACAGATGCAGGAGGCGTAACAATTGATAGCAAAGATAAAACATACATGCGTAGCTAAAGTGGGTGTAACTGGGCGTAACTTAAGAACGTCATCAGGTATGATGTCACAATAGGGTGGTTCCATGAAAGAATTTCGCAATGTCAGCAGAAATACTTGGCAGAAATGCGCGCGCAGCAGCATGACGTGTGATTGACGTGCAACTAGGGGGTGAAGGGGACTTGACATTTAGCTCTACATGTGGAGACAGGAAGTCTGGGGGGTCAAGTCAACCTAATCCCAAATCATATCTAACATCCTATGTTTAAAGAACTATGTTATCCAAAAGGAAAGGTCTTTCGAACAAAATCTATTCTATACTGACTGTGAGTGCGTGTACAAGCGTCTAAGTGTCTACACTAGATGCGAGGGCAGAAATCTTCCATAGTAACAGGGCTATGAATTACTTGCATAAAGACAGAGAAGCCGGGCCCTTTGCTCGGTAGCTGCAAGAATGTTTACTTAAACTACTAGACAGGAATGCATTGGATAGGGAGCGGAGCAGATAATTTCGAAGGTGAAATACAGTTTTTGGCAGGCAACAGGCTGGAGTCAGGCACCGTTAGCCGCGCAGGGAGTAGGACAAAGTTCATGGATACAGATGCGGGCTCAGACTGGAGCTTTCAGAGGCAGAAGGCAGGAAAAGGCTTGATGGCAGAATCAGGGCCTACTCGCCTGGACTGTAAAATGGGATAAATGAACCATATAAAGCCGGTGGCCTTTCATACTTAGGAATGGAATATCCGGCCCATTCATGGCGGATCTGAAAGAGGACATGTTGGCGGTGGACGCACATGTGTTTGCGTCTTCATAACTGGAACTGGAGGAAACATACATGTACTGGTGATTTATACATGAAACCGTTGGGGTCCAAGATAGGGGACATAACTGATCATAAAAATCCATATTTCCACAGCAGTATTAACCTCTCTTCCCCCCCTAGGGAGTGCATTAGGCACAATAGAGGCTGCGGTAGACAGAGCAGCAGGCATAGTAGTAGAAACACTGTTTCTGCTAGTAACCGGCAAAGCCATCCGTGTAGTCTCGAGCCTCTGCTCTTGCTGGAGCATTCTTACTTGTTATTGCAAGCACCACAATTCTCTTCATAGCAGGGCTTGCCTCTCACACCCATATCCGTTACCAGTCTGAGGTTCTACCTGTGTACCATCTGTAAATGGAGGAGGTCTAGAAAGCAAGAGGTCATTTAAGAAATGTTCCTCTTCCTCTGAATCTTTGTCTTGTTTTTCCATGTCAGTTTCAGACTCATCAGCATTCTTTTTATCTGTTGTCTCATTAACTATTGTGGGGAACATTTAAAATCCTTTAAAGATCTTCATTCTGAGTACAAATCCCAATTGTACTGGTACTTACAACTACAGCATTCTCTCTAATCCCATCTTGTGCTCCTTATTGACATACCTGACTTTAATCCACTTGCACCAAGGATCCTTATGGGTCCCATGGGTAAGGCAGGTGTCTCCCGGATTTATAAACACTTCTCATCAATTCCCCAGCTCCCCTCACAACTTTGAAGAAGTCACTTTGGGGGGCTTGGTTGGGGCCTCTTGTCAAGTCAGATCGGAGAGATTCCTGTATATTCTCCAGAATATTGGTTGTCTCATCCAGACTCAAACTCAGACAACACAAATACTTCTACATATCCTATCTCACTGCTGTCCGATTGTAGTGCGTTAACAAGCTGGCTGCACCGACCTGTAATCGAAGCCAATACCGGGGCGGGGGGGGCTCATTTTTTCCATGTAGTCCCCCTGTTCTGCAGTACTGGCTTGGAGCCTTTGCCTCACTTAAGCAGGTGATTGGGGAACGAGTGAAACCATACCCAAGAATTGCATTCCTGGGTATTGTGGATGATTTGGGGGGGATCAAAGGGAGATTGCACCTTATTGGGTATTGTGACAGTACATGCTAAAAAGAGATATTGCTTAAAATTGAAGTCCTTCGACCGCTCTAACGTGGTGGGCGACGATGGACTGGTGCACCAAACTTGACAATCGATTTGTGTTTCCAGAGACTTTGCCCAGAAACACAAGAAGGTGTGGGGTAAATAGTGGGCACATTATATTTAGGGCTCCCGGTTTTATGGTATCTATTTTTATGCCATTTTCGTCTGTATTTATCCATATTTATTTTTTGCTAATTTTATCTGTATTTATCCATATCTATTTTGGGTTTTGTGGAAAAATGAAGCTGAAATTAGTATATTTCCATATTTATTTCACCAATAAATCTGCACTCATGCATGAATGTCTGCCAGGTTTTAGTGCTGGGAACACCCGCAGAAGATAAATCCGTGAACTTACATGAAAATATAAAAATTTCAGTATCAACCTTGTGCCTATTTACTGCTGTAAAGCCTCTTTACTAAAATCCCTTTCTTTTTTAACCCCTTATCGATCAATCCACACATCTATTGGCCTGGCAGTCATGGCAGACATAATTTGGAATTATTCAAAAAGAAACCCAATTTCCGTTTTATTATCCACATTTAAAAATAAATACAGATAAGAAAAGAAATGTTTTCTGTCTGTATTTATCTGTAAAACTCAGTAAAAACGGAAAACAGAGAGCCTTAATTATATTCTATGCTGATACATTACTGGCTTATTTCTCCCAGTCCTGTTGATGTGATTCTCACTTCTTAAATAAGTAAACTTTAGATTGTGTTGTTATTGCTTATTTCAAAATTAATAACATTTGGATATGAAAAGAAAAAACTCACACTCCTTCCACCATATCGTCCTTACAAAATCTTTCATGAATGCCCCACTTACTTTCTAACCACCGACTAAATTAACTCTTAAACTGTTTCTTCATTTTATTTTCCTGCTGCTATTTAATCTCATTTATTCAGTGCTTCAAACTATGTGGGTCTAGGTAGTTGCTTTGTCTCTTTCATTGTTTGTATTGGAAATCTAACTTTCTCATATTAGAGGAACTTGCACTTTATGGACAATGTTTACAGTTGGGGACGTTTTATGTGCAAATAATTGTTAATGGTGGTGTTATTCTAAATAGGTCAGTGAACTCAAATCAATATTCAGAATGCATTAGGTCTTCATGCTGAAGTCCAAGATCAAAAACAGCATCGGTAAGGCGATGGAGCGAATTAGCGGCTCAAAATAATTTCTGAAACAAGAAAATTACACTGCAGCATAGAAAGCCTTGCACTGTAGCTTGCGTAGTCCATAATTGTTAGGGTTCTGTAGGGCGTATTCAGTAGTTCAATCCAACAGTTCCATGGGATCGCATTCAATAAATAATTTTCTTTGACTTTTCTGTATTTGATTCTCTAGGAACCCAGTGGCTTAAACCAGGACTGCAGAAGATTGTCTCAGGCACAAAATGATTGAAGTCCAGCCTGGTGTTTTCATAGGTGGTGCTGAAGATGTGGCAGATCCAGGGCGTCTGAAAGATTCAGGAATCACCCATGTGCTCACGGTAGATAAGGAGGCTCCACAGACTCTATCTTTTTTCGATACAAAGTTTGTTTTTGTCTTAGATGACCCCAGCACTGACCTCCTAAGCTACTTGGATGAGTGTATTTCCTTCATTAAAGAAGCCATCTCAGGAAGCTGTTGCAAGGTATTGGTTCATTGGTGAGTTGTGTGCATAACCCCCCACTTGTTTGTGTGTTGTTCTTCCGTCTTAATCTTTACTTTTCATATATAGTAGTACATTAGTATTTCCTATCTATTTCTAGGCTTTCTCCAAGATTTGAAGAAATTGTTGCTATGCCTTCTTGGGAAATGAATGGAAAAGAGATAAAAACCCAATTATGCTATAATGAATTAGTCAATATCGAAGCAGTAAATGCATGTATAGAATGGAAGGCTGCTCAAGTTAGGTTTGCATCTTCTGTAAAATAGGTGTGGTGTATTGGGAGTATTTGTACATGACCCACACATAACTGTACAATAGGTATCTGAAAGAGACACGTTAGTGATAGATTCCTTACCTTAGAATATCCCCAGGCGTCACTGGATCCGTAAAGTTTTGCTAGCAGTACCCCTGCGCGTCAGTAGGTGGCGTCCTGCGGCTCAGCGTCCGTCTCTGGCGTCGTAAGCGCCAAGATGACGTCACGGAGACTACTTAGGTGCCACCCATGCACGCTGACGTCGGTTCTTTCTTTTTCCGCGCCAGCAAGCGCAGATCCTGTTAGAGCACGTACCTTAGTCACTTTTTGACTACACTTTTAAGACTTTTTGTCTCCCTTTTTTCCTTGGTGCACGTAGGGATGCCTGGATTTAAGTCTTGTGGGGCCTGCCGTCGCAATATGTTGGTGGCGGACCCCCAGATGTTTGCATCTACTGCCTGGAGACCGACCACGACTCCCGGGACTGTCGGGCCATGGCCCCGAAGGCCTTGAGGGAGCGGCGCCGGAAGCTGCTGGAGGTCCAGCATTCATCCCAACGCCGTTCCAGGTCCAGGGACCGTTCCCGGGAACGCTCGCGGGGCCGCAGTCGTCGCTCCTCGGGCTCCAAGTCTTCGCCCTCGGATTCAGGTAAGCAACTACATAAAAAGAAGTCGAAGAAGCGTGTTCGCTCTCTGACGTCCCCCCGTTGGTCCCCGGATGCGGACGAGGGGGGCAGGGGTTCTGCTCCTACGGCTCCTTTGGAGTCTGGGAGTCCCGCGGCCTACCCGCCTTACCCAGGTCCGTCGGCGACTCCCGAACAGGTGCAAGAATTTCTTGCCACCATGGACCGCCTTTTTAGGCCTCGGGCTTCCGCCGACGTGCCTTCGGGCCCCGCATTCCCGTGTCCAGATCCTGTTGGGTCGCCGGGGCCGCCGGCGGATCCAGCTTCGGCACCACAGAATCCTGCGCCGTTGGCTCCAGCACCACGAGGTCCAGCGTTGCCGGCCCCAGCACCACCCTCGGCTCCGCCTCCGGTGCCGCAGTCGGTGCCGTTTGTCCTGCCCTTGCCCCAGTTCCAGGACCATTTTGTTCCTACCTAGGATCCGCATTGGGATGCGGTGCCGGCTCGGCCCCGGCCGGTGCCGTTCAAGGCGCAGTTTCCGGCACCGTATGGTCCTTCTCCGGCTTGAGCTCTGCCGCCGCGGTCTGTTCCCCATGCAACAGAGGTGGAGGACGACTGGGAGGGGTCCGAGGACCCTCTTGCCCATCAGTGTGACGACTTGGAGGACGCAGACGACCTTGATGTCTCTAATGACCCGGGGCTTGCCTCTCCCCCGCCTACTATGCCTCCTACACGATGGTGCTCCGTCGGGCAGCTGAGGTCCTCAACCTCTATCTTCCTACGGTGGCCCTCAAGACTAATCTCCTCACTGAGGTGCTCGAGATGGCGTCAACTTCGTCGGAGCCCCTGCTTCCCTTTAACAACACCCTCACTGATGTCTTGTTGGGCACTTGGTCGAGGCCGGCCACTGTGGCCCCTGTGGATAAGAATGTCGCCAGGCGTCTCCGCCTGGTGACTCCGCGTTTCTGACCACTCATCCTATGCCTGAGTGCCTGGTCATCCAAGCCTCGACGTCGCAGAGTGCCTTTCCCATGGCTCTGCCGGATAAGGACTCTAAGAAGCTGGAACAGTTCGGTAAGCGGTTGTTCTCTTCGGCCAGCTTGGGGCTGCGGTCGGTGAACACCGCCTGCTTATTGGGCCGCTATTCCCACGCGGTTTGGGATACGGTTGCTCAGGTGTTGCCTCAGTGTCCTGAGGAGGTCCACGCTGTGCTGCCCCAAGCAGTTGCTGAGGGTAAGGATGCGGCTAAGTTCGCCATTCGGTGTGGTTTGGACACCGCTGACTTACTAGGCAGGGCGATTTTCTACGACTGGCGCTTCGTCGCCACTCCTGGTTGAGATCCATCGGGTTCTCGCCTGATGTCCAGAGCTCGCTCATGGACATGCACTTTGATGGCACTCGCCTGTTTGGCGATAAGGCTGATAGTGCACTGGCGCGTTTTAAGGACTCGCGGGCCACGGCCAAGTCCTTGGGTCTTTCCGCAAAGAGTCCGGCCGCTCCTGGTTTTCGTTCCTTTCGTGGCCATGGCAGAGGCACCCAGGCACGTTCCTTCAGCAAGCCTGTGCAAAACCGCCCTCAGCGAGGACGCAGCTTCCACAGGGGCAGGTCTGGGAAACAGCATGGGGGTCAGTCCACTACCGCCCCCGCTGTTTCTACCTCCAAACCTTCCTAATCCGAGCTTTGTGGAGCACCCCACGCTGGTGGGTGGCCGAATCCGCCACCACCTCCCCCACTGGCGTGATATCACATCGGGTAAATGGGTGTTGCAGATCATCCGCAGGGGTTACTCCCTTCCCCTCCAGCCATGCCACCTTGGTGCCACCGCATGGCGGGGATCACTTGGTACTTCTCCAGCAGGAAGTCACGACCCTCTTGGCCAAGGGGGCAATCAAGTGCGTTCCTTGGCCGGAAGTGGGGAGTGGTTGTTATTCCCACTACATTCTGGTCCCCAAGAAGGACAAAGAGGGTCTGCGTCCCATCTTGGACCTCCGGAACGTCAACCGCTTCCTCCGGAAGGAGAAGTTCATGATGCTGACTCTGGCTCAGGTCTTGGCTGCCCTCGACCCTGGAGACTGGATGGTAGCGTTGGACTTGCAGGACGCATATTTTCACATCCCCGTCCTGCCGGCCCACCGGCGTTTCCTGCGGTTCACGGTAGGCCAGACGCATTTTCAGTTTGCCGTGCTCCCCTTCGGCCTTACCAGCGCCCCTTGGGTGTTCACGAAGGTGATGGCGGTGGTCGCAGCTCACCTGTGCAGGACAGGGGTTTCAGTCTTCCCTTACCTCGACGACTGGTTGCTGATAGCGGGCTCGTCCCAGGCAGTCGTCCACCACCTTCGGACTACGTCCGACCTCCTGCATCTACTGGGGTTCTCCATCAATGTGCCGAAGTCGCACCTGAGTCCCTCTCAGAAGCTCCCCTTCATCGGAGCGGTTCTGGATTTGACGCAGTTTTGTTTTTTTCCTCCCGAGCAGCGAGTCCGGGATATTCAGGCTATGATTCCGATCTTTCAACCTCTATCCCGGGTTTCAGTCAGGATGATCCTCCGGCTCCTGGGCCTGTTGGCCTCCTGCATCCTGCTAGTGCCACATGCCAGATGGCATATTTGGGCTCTGCAGTGAGACCTGAAGTTCCAGTGGGCACAGCATTAGGGTAACCTGTCGGATCACGCCCGGATCTCAGAGGGCACTGCACGTCAATTGCAGTGGTGGCTCACGAATCGCGATTGGGTCAAAGGCAGATCCCTCTCCCTTCCCCAAACGGAGCACACAGTGGTGACGGGTGCGTCCCTCCTGGGATGGGGAGGCCACTTGGGAGAGGCGGAGATCAGAGGACTCTGGTCAATCAATGATATGCCTGGAGACCAATGTACAGGGCGTTGGCGTAATCTAACCTTGACAAGATGAGCGCGCGGGTTACCATTTCCTTAGCCCTTTTCGGTAAAAGAGGCAAAACCTTCTTAAGGCGTTTCAGTGTGACGAAGCACACACCTGCTAGTTTGTTAATCTGAGGCAGAAATCTCAAATTCTCACCAAACCAGACCCCCAGATTTTTTGCTGGCCATCCGGAGGAGCTAGGCATAGGATAACCCACAGGCCAAATATCTTCTCTAAAATGTGGGGGGAAGGAACCATAGAGGAGCATTTCCGATTTCTCCTCATTGCACTTCAGTTGGGCCTTTGCTAGCCACTTCAAGACCTCCGCGAGATAATTCTTGGCAATGGTCGGAGAGGAGTCCGTTTTACTCCACGTGAAGAGGAGCTGGGTATCGTCAGCATAAGCTATGATCTTAGCACCCAGCTCCTCTGCCAAGTAGACCAGGGCCGTCATATAAACATTGAACAAAAGAGGGCTTAATGTAGAGCCCTGGGGGACGACCGTATTCAAACTTCTAGAAGTAGAAGAAAAGGGAGGCAGCCATACTTGCTGCGATCTATTGGCAAGGAAGGATTCAATCCACTTCCATACCTGCCCAGAGATGCCAATGTGGGACAACCGTGCCAGGAGTTGTTGGTGACACGGTGTCAAACGCGGCAGAGAGATCTAAAAGCACTAATGCTGCTCTGCCGCCCGCATCAAGACAATCTCTAATAGCCTCTGCCATCTCGACCAAGGCCGTCTCAGTGCTGTGGGATGCCCTAAAGCCCGACTGGACAGAGTGGAGGGCGCCCGACGTCAGCGTGAGCTGAAAAATACTTTCCCACAGCCAGCTTGTGAGATGCGAAGGAGGTGTCGCAATCAGCCAAACAAAAGGTTGCCCGTTATCTGCTGCCTTCCGCTGCTCCGAGCCTGGCCTGAACTTACGCCCCACCAGTGGCCACGGGCTTCCGTGGAGTGTGTAAAAGGGGGCAGTCAGCAGCTTCCAGCCAGCAGAAGTACACATGCGCATACATACGGAGACACCCGCAGACTGACGAGGGGAGGGCATGGGGTTGGGTGGCACCCGGCCTCAGAACTCAAGCAGCAGGAAGAGGGGAGGCCATAGGGTTGAGTGGTACCAGGTCTCAGAACACACGCAGCAGGAAGAACTGTGTGTCACACACTCTTTCCGAGAGAACCTCACATGATTGCTGAACTCGGAGGGATACGAAGTCGTGAGTGAGGGAGCTAATGGCAAACATCGCATTGTGTAGCAGCATTTATATAGCGCAAACTGCTCCTATGTGGGTCACTGATGCGCGTACCTACGTGGGCAGCATGTTTAGTTGTGTAGGGGGCGTGGTTGGAAGATTATAGCCATTGTTTTTGGTCCATTGTGGCAAGTGTTTGCAGAAAACATTTCACTCAGTCAAAACGGATTTGGGTAATAAGAGTGGCGCTTCGGGCATCCTATGGTGTTCATTAATCCACCCAGTGGCTCTTTAGCTTTTGACTTCGTTTGAGCCCCACTTAATCATTGCTAGAAACCAGGGACTCCCACATAATCATTATTAGAAACAGAGGACACCCACTGAGTCATTACTGGTAGCTGGAAACCGGCCTAAGCACTTTTGACCCACAAAATGCACAACAATTACAAAAACAAACATTCAAGCAAATGCATAAATGCTGAGGCTTTAATTCACAAATATAAAAAACTGAATTTTAATTTTAATGGGATGGTTGGAGCTTTTATACATTTAATTTAGGGCATTTCTGTTTGATGCTTTTTCACTGCTCCCATGAATCAAGCTGAAGATACTAGCTTAATGTCTTAGCCTCCAATTTCAAATTCCCTCTTACAGAATGTTTCAAATTGTCCAACTTTAAATGTTGCTTCTTCGTTTATATACACTTTAATAATATGTTATTATTTAATTTGGAAGTAGTCGCAGACTCGCCGAGTCATCTTCGTGGACACCCAGGGTTCCCCGCATTACAGGCTAAGAACCTCTGCGTTCAGTCTGTTCAATGCCTGGAAAAATGCATCCTGTGGTAATTAATATCTGTGTGCTAGAACATAATCATTACCTCCTCGTCCTGTCTTTTGTCCCATTCCTGAACAGTGAGCAGCTAGTCTGCTCCCCAGAAACCTAAAACCTAGCAGAGCTTTTCAGTACTTCCCCCCAGAGGTCAAATGCCATGCTATGTTTTCTGACAAATTGCTGGTTATTCTTTTAATATAAAGATTAGTGTTTGCTTTTTATTCTGTGACCGCAAACTTAGAAGATTTTCTAAAGTGAATTATCAGACAATGTTGGTGGGGTACAGGGAGTTGGAAAGGAAAGGCAAGGCTGTAGGATTACATTTTTTCTAACTTAGAACATTTAAATTCCTGTAAATTAACTCTACAAATATTTCAAAATACATGCGCATTTTGGGAAGCACAAATGAAGCCTATTTTCTTGTAATTTTGAAGCGTTTTTGAAAACAAAGATTTTAATAGCATCAAACAAATCAAGACACTTTACTTGGTGATGTGCAAATGATAAATATTTGCTGAATGCCGATTTCCACACATTATCGTTTGTATGCTGTTAGACGGACCGGGAGGGTCGGCCGAGGACAAGGGGAGAGGTCTCCGGGGAGAGCCGTCTCCAGCGATCGTTCAGATAAATAACTTCCCCCCCACAGACAGACACCACACAAGGAGAAGATTTAGCGGTCTTTATAGGCAATTTCTTAAGGTACGATGAAATGGTACAAGGAGGTCTGGACTCAGGGGTCCCCTCGATTCAAGTCTCTCAAGATGGGGAAAAGGGGGTAGCGGGACAGTCTGGTTACCAGTCTGGTAGTTGAGATGGTATGGTGGATAGCTCACAATCCTCGAGCTTGGTGTTCTAGCTGGGACGGGCCGCGGCAGCGCCAGCAGGTCCCGGTGAAGATGGTCGATACACGGTCCGCGGCAGCGCCAGCAGGTCCCGGGAAGATGGTCGATACACGGTCCGCGGCAGCGCCAGCAGGTCCCGGTGAAGATGGTCGTTACAACGGGCCGCGGCAGCGCCAGCAGGTCCCGACGAGGATGGATGTTGCCGAAGGCCGCGGCAGCGCCAGCAGGCAGGACGATAGTTCACAAGGTAGGGCTACGGCAGCGCCAGTAGTCCGTCAAGGCTGAGTTCTCTCGGTGTCTCTCGACTCCAGGATACAACTGCCGTCCTGCTCCGGAGCTGCCCTAGTTATAGGTCTGGCGCCCTTTGATGTCCGGACCTTCGCACTTGGAGGTCGGAGGGTCCGGGATGAAGGTGTCCAGACACCCAGCAGGGGGTGGAGCCAGCGCCTGGGGGAGCTGGAGGCGATCGGCACCTGGCGGGGGAGAGCCCTTGACGCTTCGTTCTCCCATTGACCTGCCAAGTGGTCCGCTCACCTCCTGGGTGGATGGTGGTGCCGGGATGTCGGGGCCGGCCAGGCCCAGGGTTAGGGTCGGGTGGAGGCCACGCGGCCTCGTGGCGCAGGGCCCAAGATGGCGGCTTGATCCGGCCGGCGGAGCCGGTGGTGGCTCGGTCCCGTGATACATGGAGGTCCGGGGGCAGGAGTTCCGTCGGGAGACGGGGTGCGGGTGATTCTTGTGGGTCACGCCTGGCGGGCCGGGGCTTGGGCCCTGTCATGCGGGGAGGGAGCAAGCCCGTCGTGTGGCCTGTCCAACATGCGTCCCCCCCCAGCTGAAGGCGGGGAGAGTCACCCATCTTCCTGGGGACTCTCCTCGTCGAGGCGGAAAAAGCGTGACAGGCCATCTGCGTTGGCGTGGTCTTGGCCCGGTCGATGTTCCACGGTGAAGTCCATTCCCTGCAGGGAGATGGACCAGCGCAATAGTTTTGGGTTCTCCCCCCGCATCTGCATCAGCCACTGCAGGGGTCGATGGTCGGTTTGTACCCGGAAGTGGGTACCGAAGAGATAGGGCCGGAGCTTTTTGAGGGCCCACACCACTGCGAAGGCCTCCCTCTCGATTGTGCTCCAGCGCTGTTCTCGGGCCAGGAGACGTCTGCTGATGAAGGCCACCGGCTGGTCATGACCCTCGGGGTTTAGTTGGGAAAGAACCGCTCCGATGCCGTGGTCGGAGGCGTCTGTCTGTACAATGAATTCCCGACTGTAATCGGGGGCCTGGAGCACAGGGGCGGTGCACAGGGCGGCCTTCAGCTTTTCGAAGGCCGCTTGACAGTCGGGGGTCCAGTTAATCCGCTTCGGCTGGTTTTTGGACGTGAGACCCGTGAGGGGCCCCACAATGCTGCCGTAGTCCCTCACGAACCGCCGGTAGTAGCCGGTGAGCCCCAAGAAGGCTCGGACCTCGGTCTGGGTGACGGGGGGCTGCCAGGACTGGATGGCAGCAATTTTAAGTTGCAGCGGGGCCACCAGCCCGCTTCCCACCTGGTGCCCGAGGTAGGTCACGGACCCTTGACCAATTTGGCATTTGCCGGCCTTAATTGTGAGGCCGGCCCGCTGGAGGGCCTGCAGGACCTCTTGGAGGTGGAGGAGGTGGTCGGACCGGTGGCGGCTGTACACAGCGATATCGTCCAGGTAGGCGGCGCTGAACTCTTCGATCCCCGCCAAGACCTGGTTCACTAGACGTTGAAAAGTAGCGGGGGCATTCTTCATGCCGAAGGGCATGACCTTGAAGTGGTAGTGGCCATCGGGGGTAGAGAAGGCGGACCGTTCCTGAGCCCGGGGTGTGAGACCGATCTGCCAGTAGCCCGCTGTTAGGTCGAAGATGCTGAGGTAGCGGGCGGCCCCCAGCCGGTCGATCAATTCATCCGCTCGGGGGATAGGATGAGCGTCGGTCCGGGTGACAGCGTTCAAGCCCCGGTAGTCGACGCAGGATCTCAGTTCAGGTGTGGTGCCGGGGGCAGCGGCTTTGGGGACCAGTACAACCGGGCTGGCCCAGGGGCTGTCCGAGGGCTCGATGACCCCGATCGTGAGCATTTTGGCCACTTCCTCTTGGATGCAGGCCCGTACCCGATCTGGCACGCGGTAGGCCCGGTGTCGGATAAGGGGACTGTCCCCGGTGTCCACGTCGTGCAAGCACCAAGGGGTGATTCCGGGGGTGAGGGAGAACAGTGTAGCGAACCGCAGCAGGAGGTCCCGGCAGCCCTGGCGTTGCTCTGGGGTGAGGGCATCGGAGAGCCGGACCCCGTCCACGGAACCGTCGTTCTCCTGAGTCTTCAGGAGATCCGGGAGGGGTTCGGAGTCCTCCTCCGCCCCACTGTCCGTAGCCATCAGGAGGCTGAGTTCTGAGCGCACAAAGTGTGGTTTGAGTCTGTTGGTGTGGAGGACCCGAAGGGGGTTCCGGGGGGTCCCCATGTCGATGAGGTAAGTGACGGGGCTTTTGCGCTCGACCACTTTGAAGGGCCCCGTCCACTTATCTTGCAAGGCGCATGGTTCGGTGGGGGACATCACCCACACTTGTTGACCCGGTTCGAACTCGACGGAGGAGGCATTGTGATCGTACCATCTTTTCATGTCCTCCTGACTGGCCTCGAGGTTCGCCTTGGCCATCTCCCTGAAGCGCCGGGTCTGATTGCGGAGGGCCAGGAGGTACTTGAAGACGTCTGGAGGGGTCTTTAGGGGGGCCAGCTCCCAACCTTCTTTGACTAGGCTGAGGGGCCCTCGCACAGGGTGCCCGTACAGGAGTTCGAAAGGGCTAAAGCCGAGGGACTTCTGGGGAACTTCTCGGTAGGCAAAGAGGAGGCACGGGAGTAGGACATCCCACTGGCGACGGAGGGGCTCTTCCAATCCCCCAATCATCCCCTTGAGGGTGCGGTTGAATCGCTCCACTAGTCCGTTCCCTTGGGGGTGATAGGGGGTCGTGAATCGGTAGGTGACCCCGCACTGTTGCCAGAGGGACTTCATATATTTTGAGATAAAGTTCGTGCCTCGGTCGCTGACGACTTCTCGGGGGAAGCCCACCCGGGAGAAGATCCCCATTAGGGCCCGGCCAACCACCGGAGCTGTTACAGTTCGTAGGGGCACCGCCTCGGGGTAGCGGGTGGCGTGGTCCACCAGTACCAGGATGAACCTATGTCCTTGTGCCGTGCGGGGGTCCAGGGGCCCCACAATGTCTATTCCTACCCTCTCAAACGGGGTGGTGACCACTGGGAAGGGTTGCAGAGGGGCCTTCAGCTTACGGCCGCTCTTCCCGCTGGCCTGGCACGTGGGGCAGGACCGGCAGTGGTTAAGGACGTCGTTCCGCATCTTCGGCCAGAAAAAGTGAGTCACTAGGCGACTGTAAGTTTTGTCCTGGCCCAGGTGTCCAGCCAGGGGGACATCGTGGGCCAGAGTTAGTAGGAAGTCTCTGAAGCGGAGAGGTACCACCAGCACTCGACCGGCCCCTAGCTCTGCGATTCTTTGTTCGCTGTATAGCAGGTCGTTATCCCAATAGACCCAGTGAGTTCCGGTGGAGTCCCCTGCGCTCTGGGCGCTGGCTTGCTGGCGGAGTCCCTCGAGGGAGGGGCAGGTCTTTTGCTCCTGGCGGAACTGTTCTTGGGTGGGCCCCCCTTCTTGACGCCACTGAGCCAGGCCGGGAAGGTCCTGGGGTTGCGCGTCCCCTTCGGTCGTTGGTTCTGGGGGGTTGGCCTCGTCGTTGTCCTCTACTGGGGCGACCGGGGGCGGAGGTGCTGGCCATTCCGGTTCTTCTGATCGGGGGACGGCACGGGCGGCCATGGACCGGGTCGTTACGCAGGCCCAGTCCGGGAGGCCCAGCATCCCCAGGTGCTCTCTTCTGGTGGATCCCCACGGAGACCAGGAAGACCGTCACCCAGGCCCTCGTCACCAGCCGACTGGACTACGGCAACGCACTCTACGCCGGAACCACCGCCAAGATCCAGAAGAGACTCCAGCGCATCCAGAACGCCTCAGCCAGACTCATCCTCGACATCCCACGTCACAGCCACATCTCCGGACACCTAAGAGACCTGCACTGGCTCCCGATCAACAAGAGAATCACCTTCCGCCTCCTTACCCACGCACACAAAGCTCTCCACGACCAAGGCCCGAGCTACCTCAACAACCGAATCAACTTCTACGCTCCCAGACGCCACCTCCGATCCGCCAGCCACGCCCTCGCCACCGTCCCACGCATCCGCAGAACCACTGCTGGAGGAAGGTCCTTCTCCTACCTGGCCGCCAAAACCTGGAACTCCCTCCCGGCCGACCTGCGCCTGACCCAAGACCACCTCTCCTTCAGGAAGAAGCTCAAGACCTGGCTGTTCGAGCAGTAGCGGCACCCCCCCCCCCCCCCCAAGCGCCTCGAGACCCTACGGGTAGGTAGTGCGCTCTATAAATTTCCTTGATTGATTGATTGATTGATTGATTACGACGGTGGCCCACGGGGAACTCTCAAGGTCATTCCCCAGGAGGCAGTCCACGGGGGCATCATCCCTGACCGTCACTTTCAGCAGGCCGGCGACCCCTCCCCATTCGAAGGGGACGCAGGCCATTTGACACAGACTTTCGGAATTGTCGGCTGAGCGGACGGGGCAGAGAATGTTCGGCAGGATCTGCTCGGGCTTCACCAGGTGACAGCGGACGGCCGTCACACTGGCGCCTGTGTCACGTAAGGCCTCGGCCCGACGCCCATTAATGGTCACCCACTGGCCGTATTTCCGGGTGTTGGCGGGTAGGGGAGCCGGCGGGACCATGTCTTTTCCCCCTAGGCATGCTAGAACCATGGCGGCCGGTTCCCACTCTTGCTGGGCCGGCTCATATTCTTCCTGTTCCTCTGATAGTCGTTCTTCCCCCAGGGCGGCGGCAGCTACCTGGCGGGGCTTTGGTGTTTGGTTCTGCGGGCAGCTCGGGTCATTGGCGTAGTGGCCGACTCGCTGGCATCGGTGGCACGTGACGTTGGCTCGGAACCCCGGGCGCATCGGGGGGTTGCCCCGGCCGGCCGGGGGCGGGGTGCTGGCCACGGGTGTTGCCGGGATGGTGTCTCTCCCTCGCCCCTGGCCTCCTCCTCCTCCTCCTCCCCGGGGACGGTGCTGGCCTTGGTTGTTTCGGTTTTGCTCGTGTGGTCCTCTCCGGCCCACTCGGGTGCTTTCCCATCGGTCAGCTTCGGCGGCGAGTTGCCGGGGGTCAGTCAATTTACTGTCGAGGAGGTGCTGCCTGAGCTCGACGAAACAGTTGTTCGACAGGTGCTCCCATACCATAAGGTTAAAGAGTTGCTCGTAGGTCGTTACATGGCTCCCCTTGATCCAACCCTCGAAGGCTCGGCTGAAATAGTTGGCGTACTCCACCCAAGTTGTACCCGGGATCCGGGTGCAGTCTCTGAACCTCTGGCGGTACATCTCGGGTGTGAGGCCGTAGCGGGTGAGGAGAGCAGCCTTCATGTGGTCGTAGGACGACATTTGGTGATCTGGGAGCTGCAATAGGGCATCGCGGCCTTCGTTGACGAACCTCCCCCATAGTCCGGCTCCCCAATCACTCCGGTCGATCCGGTGGGAGGTCATGGCGATCTCGTAGGCTTTGAACCACTGTTGTATGTCGTCCTCTCGGACAACATCCTTGGGGATGTGGACTTTTTTCTCGGTTGCTCCCGGGGTGTGCTGTCGCTCAGGCACCCCCGGTTCTTTATTCTGTTTCCGAAGTTCTATTTCCGCCAGTTTGCGCTCGTGTTCGAGTGTTATTCTTTTTTCCTCGAGCTCTCTCTGTCTCTGTTTTTCTTCTCGTTCTTCTCGGAGCCGCAGATGTTCTAGATTTAGTTTCTGCTCGGCTAACTTTAGTTCACCGTCCATCTTGAGTCGTGCCATTTCCAACTCATGTAATCTGGTTCTTTCTCTTTCTTGGATCTCCTCCTGCGAGAGGCCCGTTCCCCGCGCCTCGGGAGCCGTGGCGTTCCCCTCTGGTGCGACACTGTTTTGGTCGGGGGATCCGGCGACCCCAGTTTCTGCCCACGACTCAAGGGCGCGCTTCAAATCGTCTTTGGTACTCAGGCCGGTGGTAGCAATGCCTAGTTCCATGCAGAATTGTTTAAGTTCGCGGTGGCTATATTCTTCCAACTTATCCATTTGGAACTTTTCAGTGGAACCGCTATCTTTGGCTGACATCGTGGTTTTGTCGTGGGGTGAGCTACTCTCTGTACGATTACGCGTTGATTCGGATCGCGCCGCTGGCCACCAATGTTAGACGGACCGGGAGGGTCGGCCGAGGACAAGGGGAGAGGTCTCCGGGGAGAGCCGTCTCCAGCGATCGTACAGATAAATAACTTCCCCCCCACAGACAGACACCACACAAGGAGAAGATTTAGCGGTCTTTATAGGCAATTTCTTAAGGTACGATGAAATGGTACAAGGAGGTCTGGACTCAGGGGTCCCCTCGATTCAAGTCTCTCAAGATGGGGAAAAGGGGGTAGCGGGACAGTCTGGTTACCAGTCTGGTAGTTGAGATGGTATGGTGGATAGCTCACAATCCTCGAGCTTGGTGTTCTAGCTGGGACGGGCCGCGGCAGCGCCAGCAGGTCCCGGTGAAGATGGTCGATACACGGTCCGCGGCAGCGCCAGCAGGTCCCGGGAAGATGGTCGATACACGGTCTGCGGCAGCGCCAGCAGGTCCCGGTGAAGATGGTCGTTACAACGGGCCGCGGCAGCGCCAGCAGGTCCCAACGAGGATGGATGTTGCAGAAGGCCGCGGCAGCGCCAGCAGGCAGGACGATAGTTCACAAGGTAGGGCTACGGCAGCGCCAGTAGTCCGTCAAGGCTGAGTTCTCTCGGTGTCTCTCGACTCCAGGATACAACTGCCGTCCTGCTCCGGAGCTGCCCTAGTTATAGGTCTGGCGCCCTTTGATGTCCGGACCTTCGCACTTGGAGGTCGGAGGGTCCGGGATGAAGGTGTCCAGACACCCAGCAGGGGGTGGAGCCAGCGCCTGGGGGAGCTGGAGGCGATCGGCACCTGGCGGGGGAGAGCCCTTGACGCTTCGTTCTCCCATTGACCTGCCAAGTGGTCCGCTCACCTCCTGGGTGGATGGTGGTGCCGGGATGTCGGGGCCGGCCAGGCCCAGGGTTAGGGTCGGGTGGAGGCCACGCGGCCTCGTGGAGCAGGGCCCAAGATGGCGGCTTGATCCGGCCGGGGGAGCCGGTGGTGGCTCGGTCCCGTGATACATGGAGGTCCGGGGGCAGGAGTTCTGTCGGGAGACGGGGTGCGGGTGATTCTTGTGGGTCACGCCTGGCGGGCCGGGGCTTGGGCCCTGTCATGCGGGGAGGGAGCAAGCCCGTCGTGTGGCCTGTCCAACATATGCTATATCGTTTTTATCAGTAAAACTGCATGTCTGTGAGAATGTTGTGGCCATGTCAATTGAAAATGTGCTGTCTGTTAATTAAAGTGAGCTACCACACCATGGTTGAGCACTATATTTGTGATAGTGTGCTCCAACCAGAGCCACTGGTTACATACTACATCTTTACCACTTTGCTGCTGAATAAACGTGACTCATTTTCTATACTTTGATTTCTCACAAACCCTATGACTTCAGTGATGTAGCATTGATGGCAGCACCCCACTCTGATAATTGTTCCAGCACTACTGTCTGTAGGGTGCATGAGTTGTGTCAAACTCGTAGTCCCAAAATGCAACATGCTGGACTGGCTGTTAGTGTCATACGTGACAAGGGGACATTGTACACATATGCCATTCAATTTGATAACCCAGGTGCCCCTACAGAAAGGAGAATTAAACTGAACATATTTAACATTTTTGTATGCACCTATTCTCACGGGTGATGTGTAAATATACTTGTCAGAGCAGTGGACTTGAGAAACAACTCACCTGCACAAGAACCTCCGGCTGCTGGTCTCCATGCCCTGCCTCGGTCGCTAGAGCCTGACGGTTACTCAGCTTCAGTGCTCCACTCATATGTCTCCTAGAGTTACGGTGGGGACAGCTCATTAATATCCGTGAAAAAATCCTGAAACGCAGCATTAAGGTGACCACTTGCCCTCTACTTACACGGGCCATGCTTGAAAAAAACCTAATGCCCTCTAGCCTTACTTCTTCTGTTAATGAATGTTATTTGTCCAGAATTTCAGCACTACTTCCGGGTCGCATAACAACTGAACACAAGGCGGAACTCACATGCGCGGTCCAGTTGTCCTGAATTGTGCGCTGCACCCAGCATAGGATCAGATTGGCAGAGAGATGGCGGTAAATATGAGCAGCCTCGCGCACACTCCCCTCACGTCCCTCATTGGACGACTCAGCTCGTGAATACCTTCTTGAGCATGTCTTTCTCCCCTCGCCCTAGTATGTTTGGCAGTTCCCGTTTCTAGACTCCTACGTGATTAATACAATGTCCTCTCTAAGAGAATGTCAGATTACCTTAGCCTTGCCTATTTCTGCTTTTTAACGCTGGGTAGAAGAGAAACGAGCAAAATACTGAAAGTGAAACATAAAATAAACAAGGAAAAATAAACGAACACTAGCGAGCAAAATACAGAAAGTGAACAAGGAAAAATAAACTGAAAATAAACGACTAGAAAAAATAATAACATAAGGGGAGTGAAAGAGTATCATAAAAGCAAAAGGAAGACTTTGACAGCGAGAAGGGAAGACCAGCGCGGCCCCGCGGCTTCGAAAGTTAAAGCGACGCTGAGGGCACCACTCAGAGGGGTTTCGGTGGCGCGTTTCCCTTGCGGGAGCGAGCAGGGGCACCATCTGTTTGCAAGTTAATTACAAACAGATGGTTTCAAAGCTCGCTCCCGCAAGGGAATCCCCAAACGTGCACGCGTTGCCATTGAAAGCAATCCAAAGAGTGCACGTTTTTGGCCGAAAAGTGAATCGATTCCTAAAGGTCTCCTAAGCAGCGCATGCGCGCTGCGTAGGCGAGACCTAAAAAGGACATGGTGTAGATCTTTAATACCCCTTTACATAATTCGCATATGTGATCTTCCCTTTTGTTCTTCCATGCGCGCATTATATTTCTAAGGGGGAGCAGATTGAGTATCCTTAAGAAAATACCTCTTTGCACCCCGTAATCTAAGTTCCATTCCAAATATGATTGTGCAGTGTTTTCCTTACTAGAGTTAATATAAAAAAAACTTACTTTTACTGTCACAAGCATGTCTATCCATTTGCATACTAAGGGCTGGGCAAAAGAACTTAAGAAATATCTTTAACTCAGCCCTATACATGTTCATAAATATTTCTTTCCCCCGTTTAAGCAAATTCAGGGCAAATAATGGATTTTTACTGAATGTGGGATAGAAAACATTTGCCTTTTACAATTTCAGTGGCTCATAACTTCCTCCAAATATTCCCTTCAAAGTGCACCAGGCACAGCCCCCAGCATAATACTATAGCCATACCCAACACATTGGCACTGGCCAGTGCGAGGTCTAACCCGATGGCATATACTGGTGCATACTGGTGCGGATATATTTAACCCCTTCGCTGCGGGGGGAATTCCGCCGCGGCGCTGGGGCGGGTGGGGACGGCAGCGCGGTGGCGCTGTGCTCATGACGGAGCCACTCCGTCATGAGCCACGGTTGAGCTGTGCTCATGACGTAGTGGTTACGTCATGACTCCGCCCACGGCGCTAATCGCCCGCACAGGCGGGGAATTAGCGCCGCGTGGGCGGAGCGGCTGCCAACGGGCGCGGCATGACGGAGCCACTCCGTCATGAGCACACGGCAACCGTGGCTCATGACGGAATGGCTCCGTCATGAGCAGGGGAGGGGTTAAAGAACAAAACATTCAGAGGATTTTGCCCTCCATCAGATCTATAAAGCACATTTCTTAATAGCAATTGTTTCAACCTCGTATAATAGAGAATGGGAAGGGTGTGCAAAATGTCTCAGACGATGTGCATTATAAAAAGCTATTTGTGCCCTATCCTCTAGCGAGGAGCTAAAGATCTTCCCCAAAAAAGTATACTCTTGTACTACTTTCAGTGATTCTGTCCCCACATACCAATTAAAATGTTTTTTTTCCTGATGATTTCTGCCTTTAAAGAAAACAATTTGCCTTTTCGTCGTATGTTCAAAAAATTACTGAGAATAACATTTCAGATTATTCAGTCTTCTTTGTAAGCCTTTAGGTGACAAATCAAACATTAAAATATTGTCAGCATAGAGTAGGTAAGGTCGTTTTTGACCACCGACTATTGGAACGTCTCCTGTGGATTTTGATACTACCACTGGTAAATCAAAAATCTAAAATGAAAACAGTAATGGGGTCAAAAAGACGCCCCTGTTTCCGACCATTATATATAAACTTAATTTTGTTGCAACTCCTTGACTTTACCCCCTCCCGCCAAATCATGCTCGACACCAAGTCAAAGAATTGAAGACGATTAGTAAGTATTAGAGGGTTGGCGGGATTGCTAATATTGTGAGTTTCCTCCCTAATGTGGGACCCGATCTAAGGCAGTACAAAATCAATAAAGGCTGCATACACAAACTGTTTTCTGGTTGTTAAATATGTTTCCAGTATCATTTGCATTTCTGCAATATTAACCATTGTTGAACTGTTTTTTCTAAAACCGGCTTGATGTAAAGGCAAGATTTCCCTTTATCCTACCCGTCCTTGGAGATGTTCTAGTGTACTCCTAATGAACCTTGTCACTACAGCATTAAGTAGTGTTATTTGTCTATAATCCAATGGGGAGGACTTGTCTCCTTCTCATAAGGGAGTAATATGCTGCCCCTCCAAGATGATTGAATAGGCCCACCAGTATAACAAAATTTAAAGATGGGGCCGAAAGACTGGTCAGCGATGGGCTTCTCTCTTTATTCAAGTGATATGTAGTTCGTCGGGGCACATGACAGCCAAAGATCTTGCTTTTAAAGATACATCTTTGTAGCTATTGGTGCACCATACACTTTCGTTAACCCTATGCAGATAGTTGATTCAACCCTTGGGATGTAACCATTATTTCCATTTGCAGCACACAATCCTGAAAAATTCTCTACTCCCATATCTCTGCTAATAGCAACTGGAGAGGCATCTAGTCTAGTCCCTGATGCTTCCTCAATTAATTTCCACAAACGGTTTAATATCCAATATCAGCTCGCTTTGTTTCTGGTCCCTTTTCCTTATTTTGCGTTTAATGCAGAATGAGACCAGACCTCATGGAATCTGTCTTCGGTTTGTGACGCAGGGAGCAAGCCCCATCTCATTCTATTTGTATGTGCTTATAAGGTGCAGACCAAGTCCACCCCAAAATGGAGCTAGGGGTTCCATCTCTATTCCAAAGTTTACAGTTCAGTCTGTATGATCTCCATGTCCTCCAGGGTAAGCTACAGTGTTCAAGGCAGAGTGAATGTGACTCCAATCTTCATTCAGCTTCCATGCAGAGTGACTGTCGGTATCAGTAGTGCCAGCCAGCATTGTCTCTGTAGAGGAGGCAAGGTATTTCCTACTCTTCCCATTGCTGCAATCGTGCATATTTCAAGTTAATCAAGTATTCACTAACCCTCCTATGAGGCCCTGATTAATGGGCTGTACCTGGACTCGCCTTATACATTCTCACACCTGCTTCAGTTGTCATCAGCACCGCTGTGGAGACAAAATGACAGCTGGTGCTCCTTTCAGGATGGCCCCCATCCTCCTCCTCTGTGGAGCACCACCCTCATGGCTAGTGAATGCAATCAGCGCGGTCCAGAGGTCTACTATTTTCACACCCAATACTACGGACAAGGGGAGAGGTCTCCGGGGAGAGCCGTCTCCAGCGATCGTACAGATAAATAACTTCCCCCCCACAGACAGACACCACACAAGGAGAAGATTTAGCGGTCTTTATAGGCAATTTCTTAAGGTACGATGAAATGGTACAAGGAGGTCTGGACTCAGGGGTCCCCTCGATTCAAGTCTCTCAAGATGGGGAAAAGGGGGTAGCGGGACAGTCTGGTTACCAGTCTGGTAGTTGAGATGGTATGGTGGATAGCTCACAATCCTCGAGCTTGGTGTTCTAGCTGGGACGGGCCGCGGCAGCGCCAGCAGGTCCCGGTGAAGATGGTCGATACACGGTCCGCGGCAGCGCCAGCAGGTCCCGGGAAGATGGTCGATACACGGTCTGCGGCAGCGCCAGCAGGTCCCGGTGAAGATGGTCGTTACAACGGGCCGCGGCAGCGCCAGCAGGTCCCAACGAGGATGGATGTTGCAGAAGGCCGCGGCAGCGCCAGCAGGCAGGACGATAGTTCACAAGGTAGGGCTACGGCAGCGCCAGTAGTCCGTCAAGGCTGAGTTCTCTCGGTGTCTCTCGACTCCAGGATACAACTGCCGTCCTGCTCCGGAGCTGCCCTAGTTATAGGTCTGGCGCCCTTTGATGTCCGGACCTTCGCACTTGGAGGTCGGAGGGTCCGGGATGAAGGTGTCCAGACACCCAGCAGGGGGTGGAGCCAGCGCCTGGGGGAGCTGGAGGCGATCGGCACCTGGCGGGGGAGAGCCCTTGACGCTTCGTTCTCCCATTGACCTGCCAAGTGGTCCGCTCACCTCCTGGGTGGATGGTGGTGCCGGGATGTCGGGGCCGGCCAGGCCCAGGGTTAGGGTCGGGTGGAGGCCACGCGGCCTCGTGGCGCAGGGCCCAAGATGGCGGCTTGATCCGGCCGGGGGAGCCGGTGGTGGCTCGGTCCCGTGATACATGGAGGTCCGGGGGCAGGAGTTCTGTCGGGAGACGGGGTGCGGGTGATTCTTGTGGGTCACGCCTGGCGGGCCGGGGCTTGGGCCCTGTCATGCGGGGAGGGAGCAAGCCCGTCGTGTGGCCTGTCCAACATATGCTATATCGTTTTTATCAGTAAAACTGCATGTCTGTGAGAATGTTGTGGCCATGTCAATTGAAAATGTGCTGTCTGTTAATTAAAGTGAGCTACCACACCATGGTTGAGCACTATATTTGTGATAGTGTGCTCCAACCAGAGCCACTGGTTACATACTACATCTTTACCACTTTGCTGCTGAATAAACGTGACTCATTTTCTATACTTTGATTTCTCACAAACCCTATGACTTCAGTGATGTAGCATTGATGGCAGCACCCCACTCTGATAATTGTTCCAGCACTACTGTCTGTAGGGTGCATGAGTTGTGTCAAACTCGTAGTCCCAAAATGCAACATGCTGGACTGGCTGTTAGTGTCATACGTGACAAGGGGACATTGTACACATATGCCATTCAATTTGATAACCCAGGTGCCCCTACAGAAAGGAGAATTAAACTGAACATATTTAACATTTTTGTATGCACCTATTCTCACGGGTGATGTGTAAATATACTTGTCAGAGCAGTGGACTTGAGAAACAACTCACCTGCACAAGAACCTCCGGCTGCTGGTCTCCATGCCCTGCCTCGGTCGCTAGAGCCTGACGGTTACTCAGCTTCAGTGCTCCACTCATATGTCTCCTAGAGTTACGGTGGGGACAGCTCATTAATATCCGTGAAAAAATCCTGAAACGCAGCATTAAGGTGACCACTTGCCCTCTACTTACACGGGCCATGCTTGAAAAAAACCTAATGCCCTCTAGCCTTACTTGTTCTGTTAATGAATGTTATTTGTCCAGAATTTCAGCACTACTTCCGGGTCGCATAACAACTGAACACAAGGCGGAACTCACATGCGCGGTCCAGTTGTCCTGAATTGTGCGCTGCACCCAGCATAGGATCAGATTGGCAGAGAGATGGCGGTAAATATGAGCAGCCTCGCGCACACGCCCCTCACGTCCCTCATTGGACGACTCAGCTCGTGAATACCTTCTCGAGCATGTCTTTCTCCCCTCGCCCTAGTATGTTTGGCAGTTCCCGTTTCTAGACTCCTACGTGATTAATACAATGTCCTCTCTAAGAGAATGTCAGATTACCTTAGCCTTGCCTATTTCTGCTTTTTAACGCTGGGTAGAAGAGAAACGAGCAAAATACTGAAAGTGAAACATAAAATAAACAAGGAAAAATAAACGAACACTAGCGAGCAAAATACAGAAAGTGAACAAGGAAAAATAAACTGAAAATAAACGACTAGAAAAAATAATAACATAAGGGGAGTGAAAGAGTATCATAAAAGCAAAAGGAAGACTTTGACAGCGAGAAGGGAAGACCAGCGCGGCCCCGCGGCTTCGAAAGTTAAAGCGACGCTGAGGGCACCACTCAGAGGGGTTTCGGTGGCGCGTTTCCCTTGCGGGAGCGAGCAGGGGCACCATCTGTTTGCAAGTTAATTACAAACAGATGGTTTCAAAGCTCGCTCCCGCAAGGGAATCCCCAAACGTGCACGCGTTGCCATTGAAAGCAATCCAAAGAGTGCACGTTTTTGGCCGAAAAGTGAATCGATTCCTAAAGGTCTCCTAAGCAGCGCATGCGCGCTGCGTAGGCGAGACCTAAAAAGGACATGGTGTAGATCTTTAATACCCCTTTACATAATTCGCATATGTGATCTTCCCTTTTGTTCTTCCATGCGCGCATTATATTTCTAAGGGGGAGCAGATTGAGTATCCTTAAGAAAATACCTCTTTGCACCCCGTAATCTAAGTTCCATTCCAAATATGATTGTGCAGTGTTTTCCTTACTAGAGTTAATATAAAAAAAACTTACTTTTACTGTCACAAGCATGTCTATCCATTTGCATACTAAGGGCTGGGCAAAAGAACTTAAGAAATATCTTTAACTCAGCCCTATACATGTTCATAAATATTTCTTTCCCCCGTTTAAGCAAATTCAGGGCAAATAATGGATTTTTACTGAATGTGGGATAGAAAACATTTGCCTTTTACAATTTCAGTGGCTCATAACTTCCTCCAAATATTCCCTTCAAAGTGCACCAGGCACAGCCCCCAGCATAATACTATAGCCATACCCAACACATTGGCACTGGCCAGTGCGAGGTCTAACCCGATGGCATATACTGGTGCATACTGGTGCGGATATATTTAACCCCTTCGCTGCGGGGGGAATTCCGCCGCGGCGCTGGGGCGGGTGGGGACGGCAGCGCGGTGGCGCTGTGCTCATGACGGAGCCACTCCGTCATGAGCCACGGTTGAGCTGTGCTCATGACGTAGTGGTTACGTCATGACTCCGCCCACGGCGCTAATCGCCCGCACAGGCGGGGAATTAGCGCCGCGTGGGCGGAGCGGCTGCCAACGGGCGCGGCATGACGGAGCCACTCCGTCATGAGCACACGGCAACCGTGGCTCATGACGGAATGGCTCCGTCATGAGCAGGGGAGGGGTTAAAGAACAAAACATTCAGAGGATTTTGCCCTCCATCAGATCTATAAAGCACATTTCTTAATAGCAATTGTTTCAACCTCGTATAATAGAGAATGGGAAGGGTGTGCAAAATGTCTCAGACGATGTGCATTATAAAAAGCTATTTGTGCCCTATCCTCTAGCGAGGAGCTAAAGATCTTCCCCAAAAAAGTATACTCTTGTACTACTTTCAGTGATTCTGTCCCCACATACCAATTAAAATGTTTTTTTTCCTGATGATTTCTGCCTTTAAAGAAAACAATTTGCCTTTTCGTCGTATGTTCAAAAAATTACTGAGAATAACATTTCAGATTATTCAGTCTTCTTTGTAAGCCTTTAGGTGACAAATCAAACATTAAAATATTGTCAGCATAGAGTAGGTAAGGTCGTTTTTGACCACCGACTATTGGAACGTCTCCTGTGGATTTTGATACTACCACTGGTAAATCAAAAATCTAAAATGAAAACAGTAATGGGGTCAAAAAGACGCCCCTGTTTCCGACCATTATATATAAACTTAATTTTGTTGCAACTCCTTGACTTTACCCCCTCCCTCCAAATCATGCTCGACACCAAGTCAAAGAATTGAAGACGATTAGTAAGTATTAGAGGGTTGGCGGGATTGCTAATATTGTGAGTTTCCTCCCTAATGTGGGACCCGATCTAAGGCAGTACAAAATCAATAAAGGCTGCATACACAAACTGTTTTCTGGTTGTTAAATATGTTTCCAGTATCATTTGCATTTCTGCAATATTAACCATTGTTGAACTGTTTTTTCTAAAACCGGCTTGATGTAAAGGCAAGATTTCCCTTTACCCTACCCGTCCTTGGAGATGTTCTAGTGTACTCCTAATGAACCTTGTCACTACAGCATTAAGTAGTGTTATTTGTCTATAATTCAATGGGGAGGACTTGTCTCCTTCTCATAAGGGGGTAATATGCTGCCCCTCCAAGATGATTGAATAGGCCCACCAGTATAACAAAATTTAAAGATGGGGCCGAAAGACTGGTCAGCGATGGGCTTCTCTCTTTATTCAAGTGATATGTAGTTCGTCGGGGCACATGACAGCCAAAGATCTTGCATTTAAGATACATCTTTGTAGCCATTGGTGGACCATACACTTTCGTTAACCCTATGCAGATAGTTGATTCAACCCTTGGGATGTAACCATTATTTCCATTTGCAGCACACAATCCTGAAAAATTCTCTACTCCCATATCTCTGCTAATAGCAACTGGAGAGGCATCTAGTCTAGTCCCTGATGCTTCCTCAATTAATTTCCACAAACGGTTTAATATCCAATATCAGCTTGCTTTGTTTCTGGTCCCTTTTCCTTATTTTGCGTTTAATGCAGAATGAGACCAGACCTCATGGAATCTGTCTTCGGTTTGTGACGCAGGGAGCAAGCCCCATCTCATTCTATTTGTATGTGCTTATAAGGTGCAGACCAAGTCCACCCCAAAATGGAGCTAGGGGTTCCATCTCTATTCCAAAGTTTACAGTTCAGTCTGTATGATCTCCATGTCCTCCAGGGTAAGCTACAGTGTTCAAGGCAGAGTGAATGTGACTCCAATCTTCATTCAGCTTCCATGCAGAGTGACTGTCGGTATCAGTAGTGCCAGCCAGCATTGTCTCTGTAGAGGAGGCAAGGTATTTCCTACTCTTCCCATTGCTGCAATCGTGCATATTTCAAGTTAATCAAGTATTCACTAACCCTCCTATGAGGCCCTGATTAATGGGCTGTACCTGGACTCGCCTTATACATTCTCACACCTGCTTCAGTTGTCATCAGCACCGCTGTGGAGACAAAATGACAGCTGGTGCTCCTTTCAGGATGGCCCCCATCCTCCTCCTCTGTGGAGCACCACCCTCATGGCTAGTGAATGCAATCAGCGCGGTCCAGAGGTCTACTATTTTCACACCCAATACTACGGTCTCATGCTCATCAGCGGAACCAGTAACATGAGGCCTACAAGAGCGCACTCCACCACAGCCTGTTGGAGCCAACCCCCGCCCCCGTCCCCCCCCCCCCCCCCCCCACACACAGAAGCACCTGCAGGATAGTCTGGAGACCTCAGAGCGCCTCCTCTCGGTAAGATCACTCATGCTTAGAGCGCACTCCACCACAGCCTGATGGAGCCAACACTCCAGAAGCACCTGCAGGATAGTCTGGAGACCTCCGAGGGCCTCCTCTCGGTAAGATCACTCATGCTTAGAGCGCACTCCACCAAAGCCTGATGGAGCCAACCCCCCCTCCCCCCCCCCCCCCCCCCCCACAGAAGCACCTGCAGGATAGTCTGGAGACCTCAGAGTGCCTCCTCTCGGTAAGATCACTCATGCTTAGAGCACACTCCAACACAGCCTGATGGTGCCAACACCCCAGAAGCACCTGCAGGACAGTCTGTAGACCTCATACTGCCTCCTACCGATACGATCACTCATGCTTGTAGAGTTTGGATGGTGCAAAATGAGAATTCTCACATGTGGGAGTGAAGTGAAACTCTTAAGTGGTCATGTTGGTCGGCTGTTGTCACCCCTAACCCAGCCCATTGGCAATATCCAGTGTCGTCCTCTGCAGACTCCTGGTTTCAGATTCTCACCTATGAACACTGGCCCCTCTACTCCAGCACCAGTAATCCCAGATCCTTTTAAGGGTGTGCACTGAACCATGTAGTTAACTTAAATCACACAGGCTTTCTCTTCCTGCAGGGGATGTAATTCCTGCCCAAGTAACTTCTGTAAAAAATAAAAATGTCATTCTTGTTCATTCACTAATGAAAGACTTTGTTTTCCAGTCATGCAGGAGTCAGTCGAAGTGCAGCCATTGTAACTGCTTACATGATGAAGGCTGAAGGCCTCCAGTTCCAGCAGGCCTATCAGGCACTTAGGACCGTCAAGCCAGATGCTGAGTAAGTCATTTTACTTCTACTTCCTTTTCGCATTTCGCACTACCAGGAAAGCGTCAGCCAGTTTGTCTCTTGTGTGCTCCTCAATGACATCATGTGTGCTTGTTGATTGATCAAAAAGCTCTGGCATGTAAGAAATGCAGCGATGCGATCATTTTAGGAAAAAAAACGGCAATATGTCAATTATTGGACTATCAAAACAAATACTATAGCTCAGTCTGTATGTTCCTTCGCCTTCCTCATTCTTGAGAACATTACATGTCTCTGATTGTTAGTTACTGACCTTTTTAGTTTTCTGGCAATCCTTCCTTTTCTTTCCTGCTTTCTCCTTCCTCTCAATCAATCAATCAATCAAAGGTTTGTTAAGTGCGACTACTCATCCGTAAGGGTCTCAAGGCGCTAGGGGGGGGGGTTGCAGGATCCAATCCCTCAAGGAGGGGGTGTGTCGAAGAGCCAGGTTTTGAGGTTATTTGCGAAGATGGGGAGCGATGTTTTCTGTCTGAGGTGTTTCAGGCTTTTGCCGCGAGGAAGGAGAAGGAGCGTCCTCCCAATCTGGTCTTTCTTGTGCGGAGCACCGTGGCGTAGAAGAGTTGGGCTGATCGTAGGGTCCTTTGGGGTGCGTGGAAATTGAGTCGGCTGTGCAGGTATGCTGGTCCGGTGCAGTGGAGTGCCTTGTGTGCGTGGGTGAGTATCTTGAGTAATTTGAAGGTGATTCTCGCCTCGACGGGAACCAGTGTAGTGTGCGCAGGTGCTGGGAGATGTGGCAGTGTTTTGGTAGGTTGAGGACCAGTCTTGTGGCGAAGTTCTGGATGTTCTGTAGCTTGCAGGTGAGGTTTTTGTTTATTCCGGCGTAGAGTGCGTCGCCGTAGCAGAGTCTGCTGGTGACCAGGGTGAGGGTGACGGTCTTTCTGTGTTTGAGGGGGATCCATTTGAAGGTCTTGAGAAGGAGGCGGAGGGTGTGGAAGCAGGAGGACGAGACGGAGTTGATCTGGCGGTCCATTTTGAGCTCGGAGTCCAGGATTATTCGTAGGTTGCGTGCGTGGTCTGTGGGTTTGGGGGGTTCCGAGGGCAGGGGGCCACCAGGTGTCACTCCAGGCATCTGGGTATGAGCCTATGATGAGTACTTCTGTCCTGTTGGTGTTTAGTTGTAGGCAGTTGTTTTTCATCCATTCTGCGACGGCTCCCATGCCTTCTCGAAAGTTGTATCTGGCGGTGATGGGTTTGTGGGATAGTGAGAGGATGAGTTGGGTGTCGTCTGCGTACGATGGGGGCGAGTGGGGCCATGTAGACGTTGAAGAGTGTCGGGCTGAGGGAGGAGCCCTGAGGGACTCCGCAGGCAGTTGGTGTAGGGTCCAAGAGGAAATGGGGAAGTCTGACCCGCTGTGTTCTGTCAGAGAGGAAGAAGTGGATCCAATCGAGGGCCTTGTTCAGGATTCCTGCGTTGTGGAGTCTGCGTATTAGGGTGCGGTGGGAGGCTGTGTCGAACGCCGCTGAGAGGTTGAGGAGGATGAGAGCTACTGTTTCTCCTTAGTCCAGTAGGGTGCGGATGTCGTCTGTTGCGGTGAGGAGGGTGGTTTCCGTATTATGGTTCTTTCTGAAGCCGGATTGCAAGCGGTCGAGGATGTTGTGCTCTTCGATGAAAGTGGCGAGTTGACTGTTGATGGCTTTCTCGATGACTTTTGCTGGGAACGGGAGCAGTGAGATTGGTCTGTAGTTTTTGAGGTCGGTGGGGTCCGCCAAGGGTTTCTTCAATAGGGGGTTGACCTCTGCGTGTTTCCAGTTATCAGGGAACGAGGCGGCTGACAGGGAGCGGTTGATGATGTGTCGGAGCATGGGTGCGATGGTGTCGGCGGCTCTGTTGAAGATGTGGTGGGGGCAGGGGTCCGTGGGGGGCCCTGAGTGTATTGACTGCATTGTCTTCACTGTGTCTTCAGTGGTGAGTGCTGTCTAGTTGTGGATCGCTGGTTTCCCGGTGTTGGGGTGGTTGGTGAGGGTCCAGTGTGTTGGTTGTCTTAGTCAAAGTTGTCGTAGATGCTCTTGATTTCAAGGTGGAAAAAGGTGGTGAGCCTGTTGCAGAGGTCTTGTGAGGGTGGGATGTCAGTAGACTCGCTTGTGGGTTGGCCGAACTCCTTGATGATGTTGAAGAGTTCCTTGCTGTTGTCCGTGTGAGTGGAGATTCTGTCTTCGATCTGCTTTTTTCCTCGTATCTCTGAGTTGGTGGTGGGTGTTGGTGGCGGTTCTGAAGTTGTTGTGGGCTTCTGTGGATTTGGTGTTCCTCCAGGTCTTTTCGGGGGTGCGGCAAGTGCGTCTGGACTCACAAAGTTTGGTGGTGAACCATCTGGCTTTATTGGCGCAGGTGGTGGTGTTTTTCTTGAGGCGGTCTATGGTGTTGGCGCTGTCCGAGATCCATCTATGCAGGGTGCGGGCTGCGGTGTTGGGGTAGTTGTTTTCTGTGATTGTTGGGGTGGAGTTGTTGAGTGAGTAGGTGAGCTGGTCTCCGGTGGCTTTGGTCCAGTTTCTTCGTGGGGGCTGGTTCTGGTGTCTGTGGATGGTGGGTGTTCTAAATGTGAAGTGGACGCATCAGGGGTCTATCCATGGGAGTTTGGTGGTGTGGCTGAAAGTGATGGAGCTTCCTGTAGTGAAGAGGGGGTCGAGGGTGTGTCCTGCTGAGTGCATGGTCACGATCTGGAGGAGCCCAATATAAACAGTGTTATTAGGGGTTGTTCTTAGAAGAACAGAAAAACATGCTTATGCATGGGCAACGTGGACAACCCCAGTTTCTCCATGATCCTTTCCGTCGATCAGGAGCCCACGGTTTTATTCTCACTCTAATGGCTTTCTTTTTTCGAGTGGCTGGGCCTCTTGCTTCAAGAACATTTGTCAGGAAGTGCCTTCACGCAGCTGTTAATTAAACACTGTGATATGCTTTTTTAGGTCTCGGCTAGCGTGGCTGCGCACATGTGCAGCTCGCTCGGCGAGATTTAATGATTCTGAGAGAATTCTGTAAAGGGCTTTAAGCCCCGCCCCTCTTTCCCGTTGGCTGGCATCACCGTTTATGCTAAACGGTGGCCAGCCATTGGGAAAGCGCACTTTGTGATGTAGACTTTTTTCCATTTTTCAGACGGCCCACTTGGATGGGCTCGTCTGACTTCCTCCTGTCGCAAAAGCTTTCTTATCTTTATGGGGCCATGTGTTTCAAACAATCTCTCCCTCTCCTTCTTTGCCTCTTCCTTTCGCTCTCTCCCCCCTCTGCCAGCCCCCTGAGCATTGGTATCATATTGCACAGCGTCTCTGGTTCTCCCAACCATCGAGTTGTTCGTTGTGTGGGAGCCATTCAAAAGGATACAAAATGAATGTTCTTTCACTGTATTTCTTAGGCTGCTGATTTCTGGTTTTAGCAGATGTCTTAAAGGGGTATTATTTGTTGTTTACCAGCCACACAGTAATGTGTTGAATCACATTCACAGAGAAAAATATTTACCATTATTGCAGAAAGACGTTTGGCGCTTACTATGAGAGCAAGGACAGCGGTTATGAGCAAGGTACATTTGATCATTGTGGAGTGATAGGCCGATAATAAACTATTCACGCAGTTAAGGTCACGGAGTGAGGTTATCACATCACATACCAGAGAAAGAACCGGGCACTTGTCACAAGGAGAGACAGTTGGTAATAATAATAATAATAATACACTTATCCCAGAGAAAACAAACCAGCATTGACAAAGCAAAAAGGCATTTATGCTTATGTTGTAATTTGTTTTGTAAAACTTTATTGATGGAGCTGCTTCCGAGCCCTCACCAAAATAAAAACCAATTGGCTACAAGGAAAGACATTTTTAGACTCAAAAAGCTCAGAGTCCCTGGCACTGAAGGGAAATTCTTAGTGTTCAGATGTGCTGCTTACGAAAGGATAGAATGCAGTCACTCACAATGACGTCAGCCAATGGGTGAAGTGGGCTGACCCAGTGCCCATGTTGTATGCTTGCACAGCGTCTCAGGTTGCGGCCCGTCAGCTGTTCCCTTCCCCTGGTTTTACTAAGGTAAGAACACAACACTGGCAGTTGGCGCTCACTGATGCTGCGTTCGCCTGGGGTGGAGGTAGAGGGGGTGGAATACTATCGCGCATGGTACCAACAGCACTGTTTTGGGAACAGACTGGGGGATTTCTCCCACGGAGGACGTGGAGGCTGCACTTCTGAATGGAAACCGACTGCTTGCTTACTCGCTTCTTTTTTGATATTCTAAAAGAGGCGGGGCTTGGGAACTGAGTAAGAATTTGTGCACGTTCTTTTCAGTCCATGTTGTGCACACACCTTCCACCTCTCTCATTGCTGTAGTAGATTAAAGTCAGTTGTTTTCACAGCTCGAAATTACTCTTATGGTGTTGCTCTTCTTCTCTGTACTGAAGAATGTTGTTTCTTATTGAGCAAATTATCATCCAGGCGGCAACAATGTGTTGTTCTGTGGGAGCCATTGAAAAGGACACAGCAAAGAGACCACATTCACAGAGACAAATATTTACCATTATTGCAGAAAGCCTCTGTTCGTTGTCAAGTGACACTTGGGCAGATGTGTGTGTGTCTGCGCTTTGTTGAAAGGACGCCGGGCCCTCGTTCATTCATGCCTACAGACTGCGCCGAATTACTTACAAATGTTTCATTCTGACTTTGAATTTTCACTTATTTCAGTAGATTGTCCCTCCGCACCCTCGGAGGGTATCACAATCGCAGGCGGGTGCACAGAAAACTTCATTGCAGAGGGAACTCACTCCTCTCGGAGCTCGTAACTTCCAAACTTTGTACTAAATACGAGGCGCGTGTATGGCAACTTCACCCCCTGGAGTGTTTATTGTGAATTAGCGTGTACCGTACGCACACACAACACGTGGCTTCAGAGGGATATCTGTAGCAGGACTCTACTTACTACTCTCTACTACTCACTCTCCTAGTCTCTACTACTCTCTCTACTACTTTCTCTACTACTCGCTCTCTACTACTCGCTCTCTACTACTCGCTCTCTACTACTCGCTCTCTACTACTCTCTACTACTCTCTACTACTCTCTACTACTCTCTACTACTCTCTACTACTCTCTACTACTCTCTCTACTACTCTCTACTACTCTCTATTGCGCTCTACTCTCTACTACTCACTCTACTACTCTCTACTACTCACTCTCTATTACTCTCTACTACTCTCTCTCCTACTCTCAACTACTCACTCTACTCTCTCTCTCTACTACTCTCTCTCTACTACTCTCTCTCTACTACTCTCTCTCAACTACTCTCTCTGTCTACTCCCCTCTACTACTCTCTACTACTCTCTACTACCCCCTACTACCCCCTACTACCCCCTACTACCCCCTACTACCCTCTACTACTCTCTACAACTCTCTACTATCACTCTACTGCTCACTCTACTACTCTCTACTGCTCACTCCACTACTCTCTACTACTCTCTCTCCTACTCTCTCTCTACTACTCTACCTCTCTACTACTCTACCTCTCTACTACTCTACCTCTCTACTACTCTACCTCTCTACTACTCTACCTCTCTACTACTCTACCTCTCTACTACTCTACCTCTCTACTACTCTACCTCTCTACTACTCTACCTCTCTACTACTCTCTCTCTACTACTCTCTCTCTACTACTCTCTCTCTACTACTCTCTACTCACTACTACTCACTCTACTACTCATGCTCTACTACTCGCTACAACCCTATACTACTTTATACTACTCTCTCTACTACTCTCTCTACTACTCTCTCTACTACTCACTCTCTACTATTTGCTACTACTCACTCTACTAGTCTGTTCTCACTCTCTACTACTCCTCACTCTCTACTCCTCACTCTACTACTCACACTCTACTACTCACACTCTACTACTCACACTCTACTACTCACACTCTACTACTCACACTCTACTACTCACACTCTACTACTCACACTCTACTACTCACACTCTACTACTCACACTCTACTACTCACACTCTACTACTCACACTCTACTACTCACTCTCTACTACTCTCTACTACTCTCTACTACTCTCTACTACTCTCTACTACTCTCTACGACTCTCTCTACGACTCTCTCTACGACTCTCTCTACGACTTACTCGCTACTACTTTCTCTACGACTCATTTGCTACGACTCTCTCTACTACTCACTCTCTACTACTCACTCTCTACTACTCACTCTCTACTACCCACTCTCTACTACTCACTCTCTACTACTCACTCTCTACTACTCACACTCTACTACTCACACTCTACTACTCACTCTCTACTACTCACACTCTACTACTCTCTCTACTACTCACACTCTACTACTCTCTCTACTACTCACTCTCTCTGCTACTCTCTCTCTACTACTCTCTCTCTCTCTACTACTCTCTCTCTCTCTCTCTATCTCTCTCTCTCTACTACCCACTCTGTACTACTTACTGTACTACTCTCCCTGCTACTCACTCTGTACTACTTACTCTCTACTACTGCTCTCTACTGCTCTCTACTGCTCTCTTCTGCTCTCTACTACTTAATACTACTTTATACTACTCTCTACTGCTCTCTTCTGCTCTCTCTACTACTCTCTACTACTCACTCTCTACTCACTACTAATCACTCTCGCCTACACTCTCGCCTACACTCTCGCCTACACTCTCGCCTACACTCTCGCCTACACCTACACTCTCTCTCTACTACTCTCTCGACCTACTACTCTCTCGACTAATCTCTCTCGACTAATCTCTCTCGACTAATCTCTCTCGACTACTCACTCTCCATCTACTACTCACTCTCTACTACTCACTTTCTACTAGTTTCTACTACTCACTTCCTACTACTCTCTACTACTTTTTACTAATCTCTACTACGCCCTACTACTCACTCTCTACTAATCTCTACTACGCCCTACTACTCACTCTCTACTACTCACTCTCTACTACTCTACTGCTCACTCTCTATTTGCTACTACTCGCTCTCTACTAGTCACTACTCACTCTCTACTACTCACTTTCTACTATTTGCTACTACTCACTCTCTACTAGTCTACTCACTCTCTACTAGTCTACTCACTCTCTACTAGTCTCTACTCACTCTCTACTAGTCTCTACTCACTCTCTACTAGTCTCTACTCACTCTTTACTACTCTTTCTACTACTCTTTCTACTACTCTCTCTACTACTCTCTCTACTACTTACTCTCTACTACTTACTCTCTACTACTTACTCTCTACTACTTACTCTCTACTACTTACTCTCTACTACTTACTCTCTACTACTCACTCTCTACTACTCACTCTCTACTACTCTACTACTCACTCTCTATTTGCTACTACTCACCCTACTAGTCTCTACTCACTCTCTACTAGTCTCTACTCACACTCTACTACTCTCTCTGCCACTCTTTGCTACACTCTTTGCTACACTCTTTGCTACACTCTTTGCTACACTCTTTGCTACACTCTTTGCTACACTCTTTGCTACACTCTTTGCTACACTCTTTGCTACACTCTTTGCTACACTCTTTGCTACACTCTTTGCTACACTCTTTGCTACACTCTTTGCTACACTCTTTGCTACACTCTTTGCTACACTCTTTGCTACACTCTTTGCTACACTCTTTGCTACACTCTTTGCTACACTCTTTGCTACACTCTCTGCTACTCTCTTTGCTACTCTCTGCTACGCTCTCCTACTCTCTCTCTCCTACTCTCTCTCTCCTACTCTCTCTCTCTCCTACTCTCTCTCTCTCTCCTACTCTCTCTCTCTCCTACTCTCTCTCTCTCCTACTCTCTCTCTCTCCTACTCTCTCTCTCTCCTACTCTCTCTCTCTCCTACTCTCTCTCTCTCCTACTCTCTCTCTCTCCTACTCTCTCTCTTACTCTCTCTCTTACTACTCTCTCTACTACTCTCTCTACTACTCTCTCTACTACTCTCTCTACTACTCTCTACTGCTCTCTACTACTCACTACTCTCTCTCTACTCACTACTACTCTCTCTTTGCTACTCTTTGCTACGCTCTCTACTACGCTCTCTACTACTCTCTGCTACTCTCTCCTACTCTCTCTCCTACTCTCTCTCCTTTCTCTACTACTCTCTCTACTACTCACTCTGTACTACTTACTCTCTACTACTCTCTCTACTGCTCTCTTCTGCTCTCTACTACTTAATACTACTTTATACTACTCTCTACTACCCTCTACTACTCTCTCTACTACTCACTCTCTACTCACTACTAATCACTCTCTCCTATACTCTCTCCTATACTCTCTCCTACACTCTCCTATACTCTCTCCTATACTCTCTCCTACACTCTCTCCTACACTCTCTCCTACACTCTCTCCTACACTCTCTCCTACACTCTCTCCTACACTCTCGCCTACACTCTCGCCTACACTCTCGCCTACACTCTCGCCTACTCTCTCGCCTACTCTCTCGCCTACTCTCTCGCCTACTCTCTCGCCTACTCTCTTTCTCTACTACTCTCTCTACTACTCTCTCTACTACTCTCTCTACTACTCTCTCTACTACTCTCTCTACTACTCTCTCTACTACTCTCTCTCTACTACCCTCTACTGCTCTCTACTACTCACTACTCTCTCTCTACTCACTACTACTCTCTCTTTGCTACTCTTTGCTACGCTCTCTACTACGCTCTCTACTACTCTCTGCTACTCTCTCCTACTCTCTCTCCTACTCTCTCTCCTTTCTCTACTACTCTCTCTACTACTCACTCTGTACTACTTACTCTCTACTACTCTCTCTACTGCTCTCTTCTGCTCTCTACTACTTAATACTACTTTATACTACTCTCTACTACTCTCTACTACCCTCTACTACTCTCTCTACTACTCTCTACTACTCACTCTCTACTCACTACTAATCACTCTCTCCTACACTCTCTCCTACACTCTCTCCTACACTCTCTCCTACACTCTCTCCTACACTCTCTCCTACACTCTCTCCTACACTCTCTCCTACACGCTCTCCTACACTCTCTCCTACACTCTCTCCTACACTCTCTCCTACACTCTCTCCTACACTCTCTCCTACACTCTCTCCTACACTCTCTCCTACACTCTCTCCTACACTCTCTCCTACACTCTCTCCTACACTCTCTCCTACACTCTCTCCTACACTCTCTCCTACACTCTCTCCTACACTCTCGCCTACACTCTCGCCTACACTCTCGCCTACACTCTCGCCTACACTCTCGCCTACACTCTCGCCTACACTCTCGCCTACACTCTCGCCTACACTCTCGCCTACACTCTCGCCTACACTCTCGCCTACACTCTCGCCTACACTCTCGCCTACACTCTCGCCTACACTCTCGCCTACACTCTCGCCTACACTCTCGCCTACACTCTCGCCTACACTCTCGCCTACACTCTCGCCTACACTCTCGCCTACACTCTCGCCTACACTCTCGCCTACACTCTCGCCTACACTCTCGCCTACACTCTCGCCTACACTCTCGCCTACACTCTCGCCTACACTCTCGCCTACACTCTCGCCTACACTCTCGCCTACACTCTCGCCTACTCTCTCGCCTACTACTCTCTCTCTACTACTCTCTCTCAACTACTCTCTCTCGACTAATCACTCTATCTACTACTCACTCTATCTACTACTCACTCTCTACTACTCTCTCTCAACTACTCTCTCTCAACTACTCTCTCTCAACTACTCTCTCTCAACTACTCTCTCTCAACTACTCTCTCTCAACTACTCTCTCTCGACTAATCACTCTATCTACTACTCACTCTCTACTACTCACTTTCTACTAGTTTCTACTACTCACTTTCTACTACTCTCTACTACTTTTTACTAATCTCTACTATGCCCTACTACTCACTCTCTACTACTCTCTACTACTTTTTACTAATCTCTACTATGCCCTACTACTCACTCTCTACTACTCACTCTCTACTACTCTACTGCTCACTCTCTATTTGCTACTACTCGCTCTCTACTAGTCACTACTCACTCTCTACTACTCACTCTCTACTATTCACTTTCTACTATTTGCTACTACTCACTCTCTACTAGTCTGCTCACTCTCTACTAGTCTCTACTCACTCTCTACTAGTCTCTACTCACTCTCTACTAGTCTCTACTCACTCTCTACTAGTCTCTACTCACTCTCTACTACTCTCTACTCACTCTCTACTACTCTACTCACTCTCTACTACTCTCTCTACTACTCTCTACTCACTCTCTACTACTCTCTCTACTACTTACTCTCTACTACTCACTCTCTACTACTCTACTACTCACTCTCTATTTGCTACTACTCACCCTACTAGTCTCTACTCACTCTCTACTAGTCTCTACTCACTCTCTACTACTCTACTACTCACTCTCTACTACTCTCTCTGCCACTCTTTGCTACACTCTACTACTCTCTACTCTCTCTCTCCTACTCTCTCTCTCCTCTCTCTCTCGTACTCTCTCTCTCCTACTCTCTCTCTCCTACTCTCTCTCCTTTCTCTACTACTCTCTCTACTACTCACTCTGTACTACTTACTCTCTACTACTCTCTCTACTGCTCTCTTCTGCTCTCTACTACTTAATACTACTTTATACTACTCTCTACTACTCTCTACTACCCTCTACTACTCTCTCTACTACTCTCTACTACTCACTCTCTACTCACTACTAATCACTCTCTCCTACACTCTCTCCTACACTCTCTCCTACACTCTCTCCTACACTCTCTCCTACACTCTCTCCTACACTCTCTCCTACACTCTCTCCTACACGCTCTCCTACACTCTCTCCTACACTCTCTCCTACACTCTCTCCTACACTCTCTCCTACACTCTCTCCTACACTCTCTCCTACACTCTCTCCTACACTCTCTCCTACACTCTCTCCTACACTCTCTCCTACACTCTCTCCTACACTCTCTCCTACACTCTCTCCTACACTCTCGCCTACACTCTCGCCTACACTCTCGCCTACACTCTCGCCTACACTCTCGCCTACACTCTCGCCTACACTCTCGCCTACACTCTCGCCTACACTCTCGCCTACACTCTCGCCTACACTCTCGCCTACACTCTCGCCTACACTCTCGCCTACACTCTCGCCTACACTCTCGCCTACACTCTCGCCTACACTCTCGCCTACACTCTCGCCTACACTCTCGCCTACACTCTCGCCTACACTCTCGCCTACACTCTCGCCTACACTCTCGCCTACACTCTCGCCTACACTCTCGCCTACACTCTCGCCTACACTCTCGCCTACACTCTCGCCTACACTCTCGCCTACACTCTCGCCTACACTCTCGCCTACACTCTCGCCTACACTCTCGCCTACACTCTCGCCTACTCTCTCGCCTACTACTCTCTCTCTACTACTCTCTCTCAACTACTCTCTCTCGACTAATCACTCTATCTACTACTCACTCTATCTACTACTCACTCTCTACTACTCTCTCTCAACTACTCTCTCTCAACTACTCTCTCTCAACTACTCTCTCTCAACTACTCTCTCTCAACTACTCTCTCTCAACTACTCTCTCTCGACTAATCACTCTATCTACTACTCACTCTCTACTACTCACTTTCTACTAGTTTCTACTACTCACTTTCTACTACTCTCTACTACTTTTTACTAATCTCTACTATGCCCTACTACTCACTCTCTACTACTCTCTACTACTTTTTACTAATCTCTACTATGCCCTACTACTCACTCTCTACTACTCACTCTCTACTACTCTACTGCTCACTCTCTATTTGCTACTACTCGCTCTCTACTAGTCACTACTCACTCTCTACTACTCACTCTCTACTATTCACTTTCTACTATTTGCTACTACTCACTCTCTACTAGTCTGCTCACTCTCTACTAGTCTCTACTCACTCTCTACTAGTCTCTACTCACTCTCTACTAGTCTCTACTCACTCTCTACTAGTCTCTACTCACTCTCTACTACTCTCTACTCACTCTCTACTACTCTACTCACTCTCTACTACTCTCTCTACTACTCTCTACTCACTCTCTACTACTCTCTCTACTACTTACTCTCTACTACTCACTCTCTACTACTCTACTACTCACTCTCTATTTGCTACTACTCACCCTACTAGTCTCTACTCACTCTCTACTAGTCTCTACTCACTCTCTACTACTCTACTACTCACTCTCTACTACTCTCTCTGCCACTCTTTGCTACACTCTACTACTCTCTACTCTCTCTCTCCTACTCTCTCTCTCCTCTCTCTCTCGTACTCTCTCTCTCCTACTCTCTCTCTCCTACTCTCTCTCCTACTACTCTCTCTACTACACTCTCTACTACTCTCTACTGCTCTCTACTACTCACTACTCTCTCTCCTACTACTCTCTCTTTGCTACTCTTTGCTACGCTCTCTGCTACGCTCTCTACTACTCTCTGCTATTCTCTACTACTCTCTCCTACTCTCTCTCTCTCCTACTCTCTCTCCTTTCTCTACTACTCTCTCTACTACGCTCTACTACGCTCTGCTACTCTCTGCTACTCTCTCTCCTACTCTCTCTCTCCTACTCTCTACTACTCTCTCCACTACTCTCTCTACTACTCTCTCTACCCTCTACTACCCTCTACTACTTTCTACTACTCTCTACTACTTCTTTTTACTACTCTCCACTATGCTCTACTACTCTCTCTCTACTACTTTCTACTACTCACTCTCTACTACTCTCTACTACTCACTCTCTACTACTCTATTTGCTACTACTCGCTCTACTAGTCACTACTCACTCTCTACTAGTCTCTACTACTCACTCTCTACTACTCTACTACTCGCTCTCTATTTGCTACTACTCACCCTACTAGTCTCTACTCACTCTCTCTACTACTCTACTACTCACTCTCTACTACTCACTTTCTACTACTCACTCTTTGCTACACTCTTTGCTACACTCTTTGCTACACTCTTTGCTACACTCTTTGCTACACTCTTTGCTACACTCTTTGCTACACTCTTTGCTACACTCTTTGCTACACTCTTTGCTACACTCTTTGCTACACTCTTTGCTACACTCTTTGCTACACTCTTTGCTACACTCTTTGCTACACTCTTTGCTACACTCTTTGCTACACTCTTTGCTACACTCTTTGCTACACTCTTTGCTACACTCTTTGCTACACTCTTTGCTACACTCTTTGCTACACTCTTTGCTACACTCTTTGCTACACTCTTTGCTACACTCTTTGCTACACTCTTTGCTACACTCTCTGCTACTCTATTACGCTCTACTACTCTCTGCAACTCTCTGCAACTCTCTATCTGAAAGAAACACGTTAGTTAGATTCCTCACCTTAGAATATCCCCAGGCGTCAGACTGGATCCGGAAGATTTTTCGTCAGCAATACCCCTTGCGCGTCGCTAGGCGTCGTCTGCGGCTCCGCGTCCGTCGTCGGCGTCGTGCGCCGGGATGACGTCGGAGTACTTAGACGCCGCCCTCGCGCGCTGACGTCAGTTCTTCTTTTTTCCGCGCCAGTAAGCGCAGATCCGGGAGAGCTACCCCTTTTAGTCTTTTTTGACTAAATCTTTTTGATCATTTTTGATCCCTGTCTGTCGACATCTGGTGCCGGTAGGATGCCTGGGTTCAAGGCTTGTGAAGACTGTCATCGACTGATGTCGGTGACCGATCACCACCGCCGGTGCCTCTATTGCTTAGGCCTCGACCACGACGCGGAGTCGTGCAACGACTGTCAGGCCCTGACTTCGAAGGCTAGGCGGGAGCGGTCCCGCAAGCTTCTCGAGCTTCGCCACTCGGCTCCGCGTCGTGCGCGATCCCGGTCCAGGAGGAGGTCCAAGGATCGCTCGCGGAGCCCTAGCCGACGCCACCATCGATCGTCGGGCTCCAAGTCGTCGGGTAAGTCCAAACACTCAAAGAAGTCCAAGAGGCGACATCGCTCTTCGGACTCCCCTCGCCGGTCGCGCGACTCGGCCGAGGGTCCAAGTGGTTCCACCCCCGCGGCTCCGGCGGAGCCGCAGGTGCCGCGTCCGCCCCCATACCTTCCGGTCCCTGGGGCTGACGCGGCGCCGGCGGAGATCAGTGCCTTCCTCTCGGCCATGAGGAGCCTGGCCCCGCCGTCGACGCCCGCTGGCGCGCCTTCGGGCCCCGCGGGCTCGACTGGGCGACCTCGCGTGCCGGCGGCTCCGGCCCCGGCGCCGTCGACGACTCCGGTCTCGACGCCGCAGGTCCCCGCGGGGCCCATGCCTGGGCCCCAGTCGACGCCGGTTGACCTTGTCACTCCTCCGCCGACGCCTGAACCACCGACGCCGTCACCGGCGCCGCCGACGCCGACGCCTGTGACGCCGACGCCCCAGTTTAGCCCTCATCCGGACCCGACGCCGGCACGGCGTCCGCCGACGCCGCATCCGACGCCGCTAGAGACCTACCATCTCTACAGTCCGGTTCCGATCATTCCTCCTGTTTATCAGGAATCGGAAGAAGGGGGCGACTGGGAGGGGTTCGAGGACCCTCTGGCTGTTCAGTCACAGCTTTCTCAGGACTGGGCAGATGAACTGGGGGAGGCCAGCGGGCTGGACACCTCACCAGACGCTGGATTCACTTCTCCTCCGACCGTGGCTTCGGAGGAGGGTGCAGCATTTTCTGTGGTGCTGCGCAAGGCGGCTGAGGCCCTTGGGCTCGAGTTGCCTGCCGTGGCTGTGAGAACCAACATCCTCACTGAGGTGCTTCAAACCTCAGCAAGCTCCACTGAGCCTCTGCTGCCGTTTAACGAGGCTCTCACTGACGTTCTGCAGGGCACCTGGTCCAAGCCCTCCACAGTTCCTCCTGTGGATAGGAACGTTGCCAGGCGCCACCGCCCTGCTCCGGGCGACCCCAGCTTCCTGTCCCAACACCCCACCCCCGAGAGTCTGGTTATCCAGGCCTCTACTTCCCAATCCTCCTTCCCGACCGCTCCGCCGGACCGGGATTCCAAGAGACTCGAGCAGTTTGGCAAGAAACTGTTCTCGTCCCTTAGTTTGGGCCTGCGGTCTTTAAATACCGCCTGTCTCTTGGACCGTTCTTCCCATTCTCTGTGGGATACGGTGGAGGACGTGCTGCCCCTGTGTCCGGAGGAGGTCCGGACGCGTCTTTCCCAGGCTCTGGCCGATGGGAGGGATGCAGCACGGCACGCCATAAGATGTGGGCTTGACACCACGGACTCGCTAGGTCGGGCGATTTCCACCACGGTGGCGCTCCGCCGCCACGCCTGGATGCGGTCCACGTCCTTTTCCGGGGATGTCCAGAACACCCTCATGGACATGCCCTTTGATGGCACTCGCCTGTTTGGTGAGAAGGCGGACAGTGCGCTGAACCGCTTTAAGGACTCCCGGGCTACGGCCAAGTCCTTGGGCCTCTCGGCTCCGCGGGCGCACACCTCCGCTTTTCGCCCCTTTCGTGGCCAAGGAAGGGGCGCCTCCTCACGTCCGCAGTGCCACCAGCCGCAGAACCAACCTGCGCGCGGTCGCGGACGTGGCTTCCGCCGTGGCGGAAATGGAGGCCGACGTGGTCAGCCCACATCCACCCCGGCAGCATCCGCCTCAAAGCCTTCCTAGTCCGAGCTTTCAGGCCCATACCACGCCAGTGGGCGGCAGAGTTTGCCATCACCTGCTCCACTGGCGGTCCATCACATCGGACAGGTGGGTGCTGCAAATCGTCCGAAGGGGCTACTCCCTCCCCTTCGAGACGACCCCTCCAGCCATGCCACCACAACACCACCGTATCTCGGGGGATCATTTGGATCTTCTCCGCGAGGAAGTTTCGGCTCTCCTGGCCAAGGGGGCCGTCGAGCGCGTTCCGAGTCCAGAAGTAGGTCGTGGTTGTTATTCCCACTACTTTCTGGTTCCCAAGAAGGGCAAGGGGGGCCTGCGCCCTATCTTGGACCTCCGGAACGTCAATGCCTTCCTCCGAAAGGAAAGGTTCAAGATGCTAACGTTGGCTCAGGTTTTAGCTGCCCTAGACCCTGGAGACTGGATGGTAGCGTTGGACTTGCAGGACGCATATTTCCATATCCCCGTCCTGCCGGCCCACCGGCGTTACCTGCGGTTCACGGTGGGCCAAGAGCACTTTCAGTTTACCGTGCTCCCCTTCGGCCTCACCAGTGCCCCTCGGGTGTTCACGAAAGTGATGGCGGTGGTCGCAGCTCATCTGCGCAGATCAGGGGTCCCAGTCTTCCCCTATCTCGACGACTGGTTGTTGAAGGCGGGCTCGCCCCAGGCAGTCGTCTCCCACCTCCAGACTACGGCGGATCTCCTGCATTTGCTGGGGTTTTCCATCAACGTGCCGAAGTCACACTTGAGTCCCTCTCAGAAGCTCCTCTTCATCGGAGCGGTTCTCGATTCGGCGCAGTTCCGGGTCCATCCACCGGAACAGCGGGTCCGGGATATACAGGCCCTGATTCCCATCTTTCGGCCTCTATCCCGGGTTTCGGTCAGGCTAGTGTTGCGGCTTCTGGGGCTGATGGCCTCCTGCATCCTACTAGTGCATCACGCCAGGCGGCGCATGCGGGCTCTGCAGTGGGACCTGAAGTTTCAGTGGGCCCAGCATCACGGCAACCTGTCCGACCATGTCTTGATCTCGGAGGGCACTGCACAGCAGTTGCAGTGGTGGCTCACGGACCGCGAGTGGGTCAAGGGCAAGAGCCTCTCCCTTCCCCAACCGGAGCATGTCGTAGTGACGGATGCGTCCCTCCTGGGTTGGGGTGGCCATATGGGAGAGGCGGAGATCAGAGGCCTCTGGTCTCCGGCGGAGTCTCGTCTCCACATCAACCTGTTGGAGTTGAGAGCGATCCGGCTTGCACTGAAAGCCTTCCTTCCCTCTGTCAGGGGAAGTGTCGTGCAGGTGTTCACGGACAACACCACCGCCATGTGGTACTGCAACAAACAGGGCGGGGTGGGGTCGTGGACCCTTTGTCAGGAGGCTCTGCGCCTCTGGACATGGCTGGAACACCAGGGCGTCACCCTGGTGGTTCAACATCTGGCGGGCTCTCTGAACGCCAGAGCAGACGAACTCAGCCGCCGGTGCATGATGGATCACGAATGGCGTCTGAACTCCGAAGTGGTGCAAGGCCTCTTTCAGCAGTGGGGAGAGCCTTGGTTAGATCTATTCGCCACCGAAGAGAACGCGCAATGTCAGCAGTTCTGCGCGTTGGAATTTCCAAGGCGGCACTCGCTCGGCGACGCTTTTCGTCACGAGTGGAGTTGCGGTCTGTTGTACGCCTTTCCGCCTATACCACTTCTGCCCAGAGTGCTGAAGAAGATCAGGCGCGACCGGGCCCAAGTCATCTTGGTGGCTCCGGATTGGGCACGAAGATACTGGTATCCCGAGCTACTCAGTCTGTTGACCGATCCCCCGATACGTCTGCCCCTTCGGGAGGATCTTCTGTCGCAGCAGCAGGGGACGGTCCTCCACCCGAACCTGTCCAGCCTCCACCTCCATGCGTGGAGATTGAGCGGCGGCAGTTGATGCCATTTGACTTGCCTCCTGAAGTCTGTGATATCATTCTGGCAGCCAGGCGTCCCTCCACAAAGTCGGTATACGCCTGCCGGTGGAACAAATTTGTGGCATGGTGCACAGCAAAGGCTGTGGATCCCCTTTCCGCCCCTCTTTCTGAGGTTCTCCTCTTCCTTCTTTCTCTGGCCCGGCAGGGCTCTGCCCTGGGCACCCTGAAAGGTTATCTTGCTGCCATCTCCGCCTTCTTGCGGCTTCCTGATCAGCCTTCTCTTTTCAAGTCCCCTGTGGTTACACGCTTTCTCAAAGGCATTACACACACGTTCCCTCCTGTCCCTTTTGTAATGCCTCAGTGGGACTTGAATCTGGTATTGACCTTCCTGATGTGCGCTCCCTTCGAGCCTCTTCACAATTGCCCTCTTCGTCTTCTAACTCTAAAGACTGCTTTTCTGGTAGCCATCACCTCGGCTAGACGGGTGAGTGAGCTCCAGGCTTTATCTTCAAAGCCTCCTTTCCTATCTGTTCATCCGGACAAGGTTGTCCTTCGGCCTCGTCCCTCCTTTCTTCCTAAAGTGGTGACTCCTTTTCACCTTGGGCAGTCTGTCACCTTGCCCACCTTCTTTCCGCCTCCGCATCCTTCCAAAGAGGAAGAGAGGCTCCACCGTCTGGACCCAAAACGTGCGCTCTCCTTTTATCTGGACCGCACAAAACAGTTCCGGGTGGACGACCAGCTTTTTGTTGGGTACGTGGGCGCTAAGAAGGGGAAAGCTGTGCACAAACGAACCATCTCTCGGTGGGTCGTTTTGTGTATAAAAATCTGCTATTCCTTGGCTAAAAAGGACCCTCCTGTTGGGCTGCGCGCCCATTCTACTCGGGCCACGGCGGCTACTACTGCCTTGGGACGGGGAGTCCCTTTGCAGGACATCTGTCAGGCGGCGACGTGGGCTTCTCTACACACGTTTGCCAGGCATTATTGCCTTGACAGCCAAGTCCGGAGGGATGGCTTCTTTGGCCGTTCTGTCCTCCAGGACTTTCTGGTGTGATCTTGGTTCGCAGACCCACCACCGGGGATGGTATTGCTTGGGTATCTATTCTAAGGTGAGGAATCTAACTAACGTGTTTCTTTCAGATGAACAAGTTACTAACCTTCGGTAACGATGTATCTGTAAGAAACATTAGTTAGTTAGATTCCTCACCGACCCTCCCATCCTCCCCGTTCTGCGAACTGACATCTAGGGTTAAGGTTGTCCTTTCAGGCCCCTAGATTTTATTTTTGGCACCAGTGTCGGTCTTTGCATGGCTCTGCGTTCCTGGCGCGGAAGGCTATGTACAAGAACTGACGTCAGCGCGCGAGGGCGGCGTCTAAGTACTCCGACGTCATCCCGGCGCACGACGCCGACGACGGACGCGGAGCCGCAGACGACGCCTAGCGACGCGCAAGGGGTATTGCTGACGAAAAATCTTCCGGATCCAGTCTGACGCCTGGGGATATTCTAAGGTGAGGAATCTAACTAACTAATGTTTCTTACAGATACATCGTTACCGAAGGTTAGTAACTTGTTCCTCTCTCCTACTCTCTCTCACTCTCTCTCTCTCTTACTCTCTCTCTACTACACTCTCTACTACACTCTCTACTACACTCTCTACTACTCTCTACTACACTCTCTACTACACTCTCTACTACACTCTCTACTACTCTCTGCTACTCTCTACTACTCTCTGCTACTCTCTACTACTCACTCTCTACTACTCTCTACTACCCTCTACTACTTTCTACTACTCACTCTCTACTCACTACTACTCTCTCTCTGCTACGCTCTCTGCTACGCTCTCTGCTACGCTCTCTGCTACGCTCTCTGCTACGCTCTCTGCTACGCTCTCTGCTACGCTCTCTGCTACGCTCTCTACCACGCTCTCCTCCTCTCTCTCCTACTCTCTCTCCTACTCTCTCTCCTACTCTCTCTCTCCTACTCTACTACTCTCTCTCCTACTCTCTACTACTTTCTACTACTCTCTACTACTTCTTTTTACTACTCTCCACTACGCTCTACTACTCTCTCTCTACTACTTTCTACTACTCACTCTCTACTACTCTCTACTACTCACTCTCTACTACTCTCTACTACTCACTCTCTACTACTCACTCTCTACTACTCACTCTCGACTACTCACTCTCGACTACTCACTCTCTACTACTCACACTCTACTACTCACACTCTACTACTCACTCTCTACTACTCACTCTCTACTACTCACTCTCTACTACTCACTCTCTACTACTCACACTCTACTACTCACTCTCTACTACTCACACTCTACTACTCACTCTCTACTACTCACTACTCACACTCTACTACTCACTCTCTACTACTCACACTCTACTACTCACTCTCTACTACTCACACTCTACTACTCACTCTCTACTACTCACTACTCACACTCTACTACTCACTCTCTACTACTCACACTCTACTACTCTCTCTCTCTCTACTACTCTCTCTACTACTCTCTGCTACTCTCTCTCCTACTCTCTCTCTACTACCCTCTACTACTCTCTACTACTCTCTACTACTTCTTTTTACTACTCTCCACTACGCTCTACTACTCTCTCTCTACTACTTTCTACTACTCACTCTCTACTACTTTCTACTACTCACTCTCTACTACTCACCCTCTACTACTCTCTACTACTCACTCTCTACTACTCTCTACTACTCACTCTCTACTACTCTCTACTACTCGATTTGCTACTACTCGCTCTCTACTAGTCACTACTCACTCTCTACTAGTCTCTACTACTCACTCTCTACTACTCTACTACTCACTCTCTATTTGCTACTACTCACCCTACTAGTCTCTACTCACTCTCTCTACTACTCTACTACTCACTCTCTACTACTCACTCTCTACTACTCACTCTCTACTACACTCTTTGCTACACTCTTTGCTACACTCTTTGCTACACTCTTTGCTACACTCTCTGCTACTCTCTATTACGCTCTACTACTCTCTGCAACTCTCTGCAACTCTCTCTCTCTCCTACTCTCTCTCACTCTCTCTCTCTTACTCTCTCTCTCCTACACTCTCTCTCTACTACTCTCTCTACTACACTCTCTGCTACTCTCTGCTACTCTCTCTACTACTCACTCTCTATCACTCTCTACTACCCTCTACTACTTTCTACCGCTCTCTGCTACGCTCTCTGCTACGCTCTCTGCTACGCTCTCTGCTACGCTCTCCTACTCTCTCTCCTACTCTCTCTCCTACTCTCTCTCCTACTCTCTCTCCTACTCTCTCTCCTACTCTCTCTCCTACTCTCTCTCCTACTCTCTCTCCTACTCTCTCTCCTACTCTCTCTCCTACTCTCTCCTACTACTCTCTGCTACTCACTCTCCCCTACTCTCTCTCTACTACTCTCTACTACTCACTCTCTCCTACTCACTCTCTCCTACTCTCTCTCCTACTCTCTCTCCTACTCTCTCTCCTACTACTCTCTGCTACTCACTCTCCCCTACTCTCTCTCTACTACTCTCTACTACTCACTCTCTCCTACTCACTCTCTCCTACTCACTCTCTCCTACTCACTCTCTCCTACTCACTCTCCTTCTCTACTACTCTCTCTACTACTCTCTCTCTATCACTCTCTACTACCCTCTACTACCCTCTACTACTCACTCTTTACTACTCACTACTACGCTCTCTGCTACGCTCTCTGCTACTCTCGACTACGCACTCTCGACTACGCACTCTCGACTACGCACTCTCGACTACGCACTCTCGACTACGCACTCTCGACTACGCACTCTCGACTACGCACTCTCGACTACGCACTCTCGACTACGCACTCTCGACTACTCACTCTCGACTACTCACTCTCTATTTGCTACTACTCACTCTCTACTACACTCTACTAGTCTCTACTACACTCTACTAGTCTCTACTACACTCTACTAGTCTCTACTACACTCTACTAGTCTCTACTCACTCTCTACTAGTCTCTACTCACTCTCGACTACTCACTCTCGACTACTCACTCTCGACTACTCACTCTCGACTACTCACTCTCGACTACTCACTCTCGACTACTCACACTCTACTACTCACTCTCTACTACTCACTCTCTACTACTCACACTCTACTACTCACACTCTACTACTCACACTCTACTTCTCTCTCTCTCTCTACTACCCACTCTGTACTACTTACTGTACTACTCTCTCTACTACTCACTCTGTACTACTTACTCTCTACTGCTCTCTTCTGCTCTCTACTACTTTATACTACTCTCTACTACTCTCTCTACTACTCTCTCTACTACTCTCTCTACTACTCTCTCTACTACTCTCTCTACTACTCTCTCTACTACTCTCTCTACTACTCTCTCTACTACTCTCTCGACTACTCTCTCGACTACGCACTCTCGACTACGCACTCTCGACTACGCACTCTCGACTACGCACCCTCGACTACGCGCTCTCGACTACGCGCTCTCGACTACGCGCTCTCGACTACGCACTCTCGACTACGCACTCTCGACTACGCACTCTCGACTACGCACTCTCGACTACGCACTCTCGACTACGCACTCTCGACTACGCACTCTCGACTACGCACTCTCGACTACGCACTCTCGACTACGCACTCTCGACTACGCACTCTCGACTACGCACTCTCGACTACGCACTCTCGACTACGCACTCTCGACTACGCACTCTCGACTACGCACTCTCGACTACTCACTCTCGACTACTCACTCTCGACTCACTCTTTGCTACACTCTCTTTCCGCTACTCTCTTTCCGCTACTCTCTTTCCGCTACTCTCTTTCCGCTACTCTCTTTCCGCTACTCTCTTTCCGCTACTCTCTTTCCGCTACTCTCTTTCCGCTACTCTCTTTCCGCTACTCTCTTTCCGCTACTCTCTTTCCGCTACTCTCTTTCCGCTACTCTCTTTCCGCTACTCTCTTTCCGCTACTCTCTTTCCGCTACTCTCTTTCTGCTACTCTCTTTCTGCTACTCTCTTTCTGCTACTCTCTTTCTGCTACTCTCTTTCTGCTACTCTCTTTCTGCTACTCTCTTTCTGCTACTCTCTTTCTGCTACTCACTCTCTACTACACTCTACTAGTCTCTACTACACTCTACTAGTCTCTACTACACTCTACTAGTCTCTACTCACTCTCTACTAGTCTCTACTCACTCTCGACTACTCACTCTCGACTACTCACTCTCGACTACTCACTCTCGACTACTCACTCTCGACTACTCACTCTCTACTACTCACACTCTACTACTCACTCTCTACTACTCACTCTCTACTACTCACACTCTACTACTCACACTCTACTACTCACACTCTACTTCTCTCTCTCTCTCTACTACCCACTCTGTACTACTTACTGTACTACTCTCTCTACTACTCACTCTGTACTACTTACTCTCTACTGCTCTCTTCTGCTCTCTACTACTTTATACTACTCTCTACTACCCTCTACTACTCTCTCTACTACTCTCTCTACTACTCTCTCTACTACTCTCTCTACTACTCTCTCTACTACTCTCTCTACTACTCTCTCTACTACTCTCTCTACTACTCTCTCTACTACTCTCTCTACTACTCTCTCGACTACGCACTCTCGACTACGCACTCTCGACTACGCACTCTCGACTACGCACTCTCGACTACGCACTCTCGACTACGCACTCTCGACTACGCACTCTCGACTACGCACTCTCTACTACTCACTCTCTCCTACTCTGTACTACTCTCTCTCTCCTACTCTGTACTACTCTCTCTCTACTAGTTTCTACTCTGTACTACTCACTCTCTACTACTCACTCTCTACTACTCACTCTCTACTACTCACTCTCTACTACTCACTCCTCTCTACCTCTCTCTCTACCTCTCTCTCTACCTCTCTCTCTGCCTCTCTCTCTGCCTCTCTCTACTTCTACACCTCTCTACACCTCTACCTCTCTCTACCCGCACACATATGCACATATATATGTATATGCATTTATATATATATATATATATATATATATATATATGTGTGTATGTATATATGTGTATATATATATATATATATATATATATATACATAATACATTCATACATATATAAACATATATACATCTGCATATCTATATATCTATATAAATGCATGCATACATGTACATATATGCATACATATGCATGTTATGTACATGAAAGTTTGAAAACCACTAATAAAACCAAAGCTAAAAAGCCACCTAATTACAAACAGAATTGCTTGAACTTTTACAAAGCCGAGACCTGTTGCATTTTTATTGCAGTTAGCTATCCAGTCAGAAACTGTGGTGAACCAGCATTTGTTTCTTTGCTCTTCAAGGGTTTTAAACACAGTTCCGTTGCAAGGTTCATACATCTGTACTTCATACCAAATGGTAAACTGGTAAAATTAATTAGAAAAATACTTGATTTTTTTTTGTCAGGTTCCTATCTAGCCTGTAAAAAAACATTGTATGCCACAATTTACAATAATCTGAATATTCTGATGATCCCCAGTAGCAAATAAAGAAAGGCAAATACATATGTGTAAATGCATTGTTCTGTTGTAGAAAATACTTAAATACTGCATGCACACTCCCACCAGTCCCCTCGCCTGCACTCTGTAAGGTAGGCAATCACATGATCATGAACTGTGCTTGATCACGCCCTGGTCGCTTTCCCGTTGTCTCTAAGGCAATCGCAGGTATACCAACCTATCCTCTGGAGTGGAGAGAAGGGCAAGTTATGTCACTGGCACCTCTCAAGTTACCTGGCGAGAACACGTTTGATATGGGACAAAACCTGCCAGAAACTATCAGGAATTTGATTTATTGTGAGTTAATAGCACCCCTTTGCCCCAAGCGCGGGGTGTAAGAAATTAGTCACTGTTATTTTTAAGGCTTTTATTAAAGCCTATTTTAATGTAGAAATCATTGCAAATATTATTGACTATATCAGGACAGTAGCAGTGTACATTGATTACAGAATGTAAACGTTATGAAAGTTGGTGACATACTACATGGTGAGCATTCTTACATGTCTAACCCTAGCTAATAAACCTGTTAGCATAAAAAATCTGCCTTTTTATGAGATTCAGTATTTAGTTGTTTTTTTCGCCTTGCGTAACTGAACTTTATTTATTTTCCAGTCCTTAGCCTGTCTCCAACATAAGACTGAATTCACTTGCATATTTACTTAAAGCCTTTACTTGAGGTCTTCAGTGTACCAGCTAGCCGTTCGCTACTGTTGATGTGTGAGTGTGCCCTGGTTTCCTGCTTACCAGGTACCCTGGACTTATGTACTTTCCCTAAATTGTACTGTTGCAAAACCAAATTGCAATTCTCTGGCCACATGGAAGTCTCTTGCCCCAAAGTGAGGAGTCGATATGGCACACATCCCTGTGTGCCATGCCTGCAACCCACTGTCCTGGCATAGCTAAGCCACCCTCTAGCTCGGTGCACTATACCAGTAGTGAGGGTACAGGTGCATGAGCCCTGTACCCCTACAGTGTCTAAACCAATTCTTAGACATTGTGCAGTTTTGCCATTAAGAGTATATAGTGCTGGGAGGTTGTCATTACGAACTCCCCAGCACCATAATGGCTTTACTGAAAACTGGGAAGTTTGGTATCAAACTTCTCAGCACATTAAGTCTAGTGTCCTGGCTGAGTGGCTGCTCGCCGGCTGCCACCACCAGACATGTTTCTGGACCCCTGGGTTGAGAGCCTGCTGCTCTCGGGGGTATGAAACAAATCACACCCTGGGACGAGGTGCCAAGCCTCCTCCCCCAGGATGGGCATGGTCCACGAAGGGGAAGCTTCAAAGGCTTGTCGGCTTTTGAGCTACCCCAGCCATTTTTGCTTCCAGCAACTGGCCTCCACCGATTCCGATCCCCACTTTACGTGGGAGAATTGGTGTGAAAACCAAGTGAGGAAGGGAGGTGTGCCCACCTTTGCCAACCCCACCTCTCGGTCGGGAAGGCGAGGTGAAGTACAACTGTCAGTCTCCGCCATCTTGCAGATGGGGGGGAGCCAGCCAACCAGAGGGAGGCATATGCCCCCCTCCCACTGGAGAGTGGCATAATAGGGAGGCACCCATTGGTCCAGACCTGTGCCTACCTGTAATGGCCCTAAATTTAGTAATTTGGGGCAATCCTGAACCTTGCCTCCTCAGACAAGAAGAGAGAAGAGAAAGGACCGAAGAAGCCTTGCTGAACTAAGAAAAGGAGGCTGCCCACTCACTGTGGCCCAGCCCTAGCGGCCTGTCCCCACCTCAAACCTGCTCCTGCATGTTCTGCAGCCAGCAGCCCTCAAGAACCCGGAGGACCTGTCCTGCCTTCCAAAACCAAGACTTTGTCTCCCATGAGCACCGGATTCGCTCACCAACAGACTCTGGCTCTGACCAAATCCACAAATCTGCACCACTCTGCACCCGACGCCCATGGCCTGAGTTTGAGTGGCCCAACACCACCAGGAGGTCTCCCCAGCGATCCTGACCTGACATCTGGTGATCTGACTTGCCTCAAATTTCCACTCCACTAAACGCCTACAGCCCCTTTCTGGAGGATCCCCCCCCCCCGACCGCGGTCGGAACTGGTAAGAAAAACCCGACGCCTAAAGACACCCAGGCACTCTGTCACACGGCCTTGGGCGGCCCAACAGACGGTTTCCCAGCATCCCCAGGAATCCCAACTTACCTCTCCAACTGGTGGTCACCTCCAGAAGATCTTCATCCCCGAGCCTGCAGTGTTTGTTGCAACCGGAGAATCCCTATTGAAATCAACAGGGCACCCGACGCCAAAACAGCACCCTCCACCCAGCTGCCCCTGTGCCGCTGCGGGTGCACTTTGTGTGCTAACTTGGATCCCCCTTTGCCCTGAGCCTAACACCAGGAGCTTTACTCCCACAACCTTGTGGCCGGCTCATGAGCAGCCACCAACCGGAGGCCCCCTTTGCCCCATTGGATAACATTGGGCTTCAGCACTCTGCACCCGACTGCCCTAGTGCCGCTGAGGGTGTTTTGAGACTACATCCTTGACCCTGGGGGAACCCTGGTTCTAACCCCAGAAACCCAACTCCCACAACTAAGTACTTACCTGTAAACCGATAACTCAATTTCCTCTCATATGATTGCATTGACTGCTTTTCTTGAAAATTGTTCTTAATGTGGAGTTGGTTTGTATGGAACTGCAAATATATAAAAACTGCTTTACTTCCCTTTTCTCTAAGAAAAGTCCCAGTTTGCTACCTAGGAATTTCACCCTGAGTAGAAAAAGTAATCTGGAAAGTAATCAAAAGTAATCGAACAGTAATTTCAACTGTAGTCAAAGCATAAAACACTATATAAATGCAGTTGCAATATATGTTGTGTAAACACCTCTTGCCAGACAGTTATGACTGACTGAAGTTAAATTCAACCTGCTGGTACAAAACTAGGCCATAGGAAGTGCCCAGCCTCATTGTTAAGGAGTTTGACTGGCTTTCAGCAAGAGAGGTCAACGTGAGGGACCAGGTATGATGAAAAATAATGAGGTCAAAATGCTTCTTACTGATGATTTGGCGTAGAATAAAAGTAAATAATGCAATTATACTAACATGTTCAGCTCTTTTTACCTGGAAACAAAAGAACAAAGACAATCCTATAGATGGAACTCGAAATTGTTATTTGCTTTCATGCTTACCAGATGTCAGATTACGAGATTATGCCCCAAATCGCCTTTCAAGTGTCAAAACTTTTTGGGACTCCAGGTTGGTTTGGTCGTGTCCTATTTTGGCAACCATCAGTTGCTGTGGTCCATGTTTGTCTTTCAATTCTGGGAGTTGTTGTCTTTTTTGTTCCATTATAAAACCGTAAATGGAACTCCTAGAATTGAAAGAAAACAAACTCTACTTGAACAGCTCCTTAGGCATGGACCTGGAAAACTTAGCAGCCTATAGTAACCTCATGGGCCACAGCGTGTGTCCTATGAGGCTCTGTGTCTAAGAGTGGGGTTAGTGGCACCTCTCGGGTGTAGTCTACACTTCTTTTGTCATGTTGGTTAGAGGCACATTTGTGCTGATGGATGCTTTGTTGCATCACCTCTCCTACATTTGTCTCACACCAGATGTTCTCCCAATCCCCAAAGTAGTTGTATTCCATCTTAGTGCTGTGCTTCCTTATCTCCTGTGCTGCCTTCAACCAACCCCCCTCATTCCAGCGTCTGTGCGGGGCAAAGGCTTCCAATGGCTGGCCCTTGGCAGGCCACATGTCCGACCCCGTTCCACCGCTAGCCACCCCACAACCTCTGGGAACAACACAGATACAAAGAGTTCGAGCTAAGGTGTGGAATAACCCCCCCCCCCCCCCCTCACTCCCTGCACACACACAACTGGCACCAAGGCAGGGTACTGCTTCATTTCAATTGTCCGGAATCTGGCATAGTCATTGTCAGGTTTCCTTAAACCTCCTTGAACCTCATACATGAGGGCTCTAGTAAATGCCTTCAAGGGTGTCACACTATCCTCCCTTGTGGTGGTGACTATAGGCCTCAGGCTTCTTGTTCTCTACCCCTCTCCCCGGTGTCCCTCCTCCAAGCATGCCTGGCACCTGTCAGAGCATGGGGTCTTCTGTTTGAGGGGTGTAGCTTTTTACCTGTACACCCCACCACCTCTTCCTTCCACTGAACAGTCTCACATCCTTGGGCTCCAGCATCTCCTGCTCAAGCTTGACCCCACCTCCTTTCGATCCAGTGTAGCCTTTTTTCCTAACGACACCTCACCATGGACTTTAGTGAGGTCAATACCAGCAATGGCCACAGGTCAGACCATGCACATTTAATGTGACAACATGGAAGGCTACTTTATATAACCTAATACCTATTTTCTTTAGTGTATGCATAGCACTCCCATACTTAAACACCGGTTAACTTCCTTAATCACAGTTGGTATGGAAATTCAAGAAGGATACTTACTCCTTTTTTCTATAACAATGCTACATGCTCTGAAATGAAACATTTGGACAGTAATTTCTAAGTCGGAAAGGAACACCTATATATCAGTTTTCATTGTGCTGCAAAAAAATTCAGGGGCCTGGCTGGAACATTCCTGCTGCCCTTGGGGTGTGATTTTTAGTCCCTGTGAAAAGGATATCTTTACGACCTAGTGTAGAATAAGGACTAGGTGTTGAAAGTAGTGGAGTATGCTGCCAGGATGGGTGGGGTGGATCTGGTACGTGCACACTTGCTCTTCAAATGGCAATGGACAGTGCATACACAAAGGAAGCTGACACCAGGCCAACCTTCAGGAAGGTCTCACAATACAGGCACCCTAGGAAGATCAAGGGAACTCATCACACTAATTTTCTGTGACTAAAGACACTTCTTATCCACCCACTGGCTGCTACTAGGTATATAGATGGCATCCTCAAAATGTAAAGTCACATCACTAGTATCCCTGTGAAGACCAGAAGGACAGCCATGCTGTTCGAACCCTAAAATGAAGAGTTGAACTGCTTACCTTCACTCCAGGACCCCAGCTTTAACTCCAAGGGTCACCTGTCGGACTTCATGTATGACCTACAGGGGTACCGAAAGTGTCCATTGCAAAAACATTGAGCACAAAATAGTGTTAATAATTATGCAAATGGTGAAAGCTTCTCTAATCTTCCATATGCCTTCGAAGAAATGTATTGGGTGTTAATACGGTTGTGAGCAGGCGCATGTAATGTTAGATATGTATTATTGACCATACAGCATCCCTGACATTACATCACTAAGTTTAGAAAGCGTAGACTTCACATTGTTATAGTTGTGGCTTAAGTACCAATACTCAGACTTGTTTTGTGACCCTGCAAGACCATTATTAATCGGACAACACCATACAAACAACCTTATGCTTACCCCTTTGTTGCTGCTCTCTGGCGCTCTGGCTCCCTATCAAGCTGTGGGTTAGCCACTACCAAGGTGCGGGCCATTAAAAGGGTCGTGGTTTGCCACACCTGCTTCTGCTCCTGGGAGGACTTTCTGAGCTGGACCTCCGCTGTTATTTTGTTCCAGTATCTCTTGTCCTCTCACCACTTCCAGAAGTGCAGGCTACGGCACGTATGGACCCTCAGGGTCTGCAGTTTCCTTGCAGTGCCCCACCAGGTTTTCTCCTTCTGATGGGGGCTCACCCCCTTGCATATTTGGCCAAGCAAATGCCAGATTAATAGGCAATATACAGTTTTCGTCATGTTCTTTGGCGGAATACAGTAGAGCAGTATCTCTTTTGTCTTTGATCTTCGACCATTCACTCGCTCCCTAGCATTTCTCTTGCTTATATCCTTTTCTGTGTCTGTCTCCTCTCTCTTTTTTTTTCTCCTTTTTTCTGCCTCCTTTTTCACTCTTCTATCCGCTCTTTGCCTCCTTTTGCCTTGGTTTATCTGCTTTTTCACCCTTTGCTCCTCCTTCTGCACCTTTTCTCTGTGGCAGCCTTCCTGATTTTTCCTTGCGCTCCCACCTGCTCTTCCCACCATTCCTCATGCCTACTCTAGCCCCACCCACTCACAACCCTGAGAACCCCACCTCCCTCCCTATCCTTCTTAGAGGAAGTATCAGGAAGACCGGTGCAGCAGGCATGCCACTGGAGCACCATAGGCAAGCCAGTCTGTGCCATATCTAGTGCCAGGACCCCTGGTCCTCCTCCTCCTACTCACCATATCCAAGAAGCTCCACTACCCCAGTCCTTGCCCCCAACCCCATTCCCCTGCCTCTTCTGAAGCACTACTCTCCACCCGCATCCACCACACCCACTTCTTCCCCAAAACATGACCATGAATTCCACACCCCCACACAGCTCCCAACACCTGGTTACTCACTAGACAACCCACCGAAGTCTTTGACCACCTGCACAGCCGCTCACTGGAACTGCTCTTCCTGACAAACCTGGTTGACAATGTTGTCGCCCTCCAGTAACAAGACTTTAAGATTGGTCAGAGCCGGTAGGCCTGGAGTCGGACTCGCCATCATTTTCAAAGTGGGCATCCTCTGCTCCACCACGTCCGCTGACACCAGCAGTTGCAGTATGGAACACCTGGCTATCAAACAACAACTTCACGCCCCAGCTGGACTCTTGCTGCCATCCCACCCATTGAGACTCTCCCTTAGCAACTCGCCATCACCAGTCCGGAAATCACAACGGCCATGTGGTCCATGCACTCTGGAGCACCATACAGACTCATGCCTCGCCATTTCATCACCAAGAGACTGGACCCCATCAGCTCAGCTCTGACCCTGATAATGAATAATTCCATCTACACAGCCACATTCCCGACACCAGGAAGCAAACCAGTATGTTACCCCCTTACCCCTCTCCCTCAGCAGAACCGAAAACGCTGGCCAACAACCCCACAAATCTCCCTGCTGCCCTACCCTGCAAATGTCCTGCAGAGGATCATCCACAAGCGACTAGTCAATCACCTTAACGTCCGTCACCTCTTCGCTCCAATTTAATCCAGTTTCATTCAAACCCACAGCATGTGACTGCTTTCATCGCCGCCACATATGACATCTGTTAGACCTGGCACCATTGCCGTAGATCTCCCTTCTATTTTTTTGTCACTTTTTGTCTCCTTCGTGGTTGCTGGCGTTAGACGCTCTGGGCGCTGTGCCACTGCCATTCATTGTCACAGTGCGAATGCTCCTTATTATAAATTAACTGTATGAACTAGTATAGTCTTAGTAGTGCCAAAGAACATGTTAGGAAAGTCGAATTTGGTATGCTTCAGCTTCAAATATTAACGTGCATCTGGTAGTGGTGATTGTCTTTATATTCTGAGTGTGCAACTGCCGCTTTTGTAAAGCAGGTATCTTTTTGTCTAACCCTTCCTGTGTGTTTTCTTGGTATGTGTATTGGCTGTCTGGTTTAGAGGGCCATGGCAGGCTGAGGCCGACCTGGGTCAAATGGAGGAATCTGTCGTTGAAGTATGGGGAGGGGTGACCCCTTTGATCTGAGCAGGGCTGTGCCTGGCAAGATGAATGATGGCTCCACTGGGCGTCTGATGGTGGGCCACCTCTACCTGAAAGGGAGGATACCGCATCGTAAATAAAGTGACCCAAGTCGACACCAGGCTGGTTCTGGCCGGGTCGAGTGATTTGTGACTTTCTCAAGAAACAAGACTTTTGGGGTATAAACATCTGAGCTGAAACCCCTTTGGTGTGTAACTTCGGGATACGAAGACAAACCTCTGTTCGCGTAACAAAAGGAAAAGGACTTTGAAACTTTCATCCATCTACTGAAGCAACTACCCAAGGGCCTGATTTGAGCTTGCCTCCTGCCGAAGTCTCAGGGACATTAGACTTCATTCGACAGCAGCCCGGATTCCTCTTGAAGGGAATCCTACTTGCAGGTGAGGCCTCTGTCGAGAAATCCAGGGTCTCTAGTTCCACTGTGGGGAACGCCGCATTTGACTTGCTACGGAAACTATTGCTATCGCCATTGTGTGCCGCTGCAGTGAAGGAGCTTTGCCGCTCAGTGCCCGCATTTGACGTGTCACGGAAACTATTGCTATCGCCATTGTGGACCGCTACAGCAGAAGAGCTGTGCCGCTGAGTGCCCGCCTTTGCCTTGCTACGGAATCCATTGTTGTTGCCGTTGTGGGCCGCTGCAGTTGAGGAGCTGTGCCGCTGAGTGCCCGCCTTGGCCTTGCCACGAAATTTATTGCTGTCGCTAGTGTGGGCCGCTGCCGCTGAAGAGTTGTGCCGCTGAAGAGTTGTGCCGCCGAGTGCCCGCATCGGTCCTACCACGAGGATACTACGAGAATCAGCACTATCGCTATTTTGGGCCGCCGCTGCTGAGGAGCTGTGCCGCTGAGTGCCCACCCTTGTTTTACTACAGAAAGAATCGCTATTGCTATCGCGGGCCGCTGCAGCTGAAGAGCTGTGTCGCTGAGCGCCCACGTTAGCCCCTACGTCACAAACCTTGCCATCTTCTGTGTGTGCCGCTGGGTGCCGCCTTCTAACCCCGTCCTAGGATTAGCGTGAGTGCACGCCGCGGACTGCTGCAGCCGAGGAGATGTGGCGGCTGAGAGTCCGCCTGTCATCCCTCACCTTCCCTGTTAAGCTGTGCGCTGTGCCCCCCTTTATATCCCAGGTACATTGTGCATAACCAGGCCGCCTAGGCCCCAATCTCGAACTAAGCCCGTTCCACCCGCACGCTCGAGTGCATCCATTGCCCTGAATGAATCTGTAATTATGTGCATTGTGGTTCTTTGAGCATTTCTCCGTTTCTTGCTTAACCTATATAAAGATCACTATTTTTCTATACTTGCTTGTGCTGTCCGTTTTGTAGCGTCTCTCCAGAGTTATTGTGTATGGTCATAAATGCTTCACACATTGCCTCTGAGATAGGCCTGTCTGCTCGTGCTACGTTACCACAGAGTTGAGCAGGGGTTACCAAAGGGTGTAGGACCCTTGCTCTGACTTAGGAAGAAGGGTCACTATTTGACACCAGCGCCAGCTGCTGCCAACTGGAGGCCTCCATTTCTAACAACATCTGACCGATCATGGATAGAGACCCCTCAGCTCTCATCCTACTCAGCCCGTCTGCCGCCTTGGACACTGTCTCCCACCCACATCCTCATCTGATGTCTCCAAGAAGCCGGCATGCAAGGACCTGTGCTCCACTGGATCTGCTGTATCTTCACAGACTGTGGTGCCCAGTTAGTCAGCCTGGCTCCTTATGTGTCGTCTCCCCCCAAACTCGTCTGCAGGGTACCCCAGGGTTCATCTGTCTGCCCCACACTACATGGCCTGCTAACAAACATTATCAACATGGCTGCTTTGAACATACTGAAGTAAGGGTCAAAACATCCGGCCACTCTGTGCCCTTATTTATGGACATTCCTTTCTGAAAGATTTTGGAAAAGAGTTATGCACTTTCTAATCCATGTCAGAGCTCAGCAGTTGTGATGCTCAGGTCAGATGTTCTGTCTTTTAAAGGCCACTGTGGGCCACGTATAATTTGCAGTTTATTCTCCTGAGCTTTTCTGGATTTAGACGATACGATGGCACGATGGCATGCGGCCTCAGGTTCCCTGTATAGCTGCATTGTCATGAAGACGCCTTCTCTTTATTTGGAGAAATAATCTGATATGGAGAAGAGCCCCTTTTTGGTTCATTGGCAGAGTTGTGTGCTGTTTTAGGATAGGGGTGTGTGACATTTATGTGCAAAGAAAACATTTACAACCTACCACAATCGTCCAGTGCTCTCTAATCCTGCCAGGAGAGGGATGCTTTTGTTTGCATCCTAAAAATGTATTTAATTAAAAAAAAGTTCCCTTTCTGCAGTCATCTTCATATATGCGATACATATATGATTTTCATTGGTTCAGTCATGTTCCAGAATAGGTTTAGATTGGGATTTAGGCCAACAATCGTAACTTCCTCTAGTCACAGCAGCTGAGGCACAGGCAGAAAGGCTTCTAATCTTTGAAGGGAGAACTGACTGTCAAATAAGAATGAAGGCAATGTTCTGTATTACTGGGCCACGCCTTCACACCTTCTTTCAAGGGATCTGTGAATTATGTTATCTTCCTTCTTAAGCAACTGTTCTGTGTTTACAAAGTGACGTATGAGATCCATTCAGTAGTTGCTCTAAGGAACTGGTGTGGTTTTATACATAAATATAAAGTTTGATGCCAAAGGTTTGCTTTCCTAGGCTGATTGGGTGTGTTCAGCAAGAACTTAGCAAGAGGAAGTTCTTTAGTTCCTTGATAGTTTGGTACCTCTGCTCCAAACGAGCCTGCCACCAGCAGAACTTTTCAGCAAACACCTTTTCGGTTGGGGCCATCTTTACATTGTGATGCTTTTGTCTGCTTTATCTTTGGCAAAGTTTTTACCAGTTACTAGCTGGCCAAGTGATTCTGTGGTGCAAATAAAGCCAAAGAGGTCAAGTCTCTCATAAGTGTCCTCATTTGTATGAGAATCGTACACTTTGGGACCCTCCCAGACCCCTCAACGGATGGGTGTAACTGTGCTTCAGGAAAAGATTTGAAGAGGAGTGTTTCAGATCTCCTTTTTGGATGAACCCAAACAATTGATTTCACTTGCCTCGTTGAGGCCCATCTCCAAGTACTTAACTTTATGAATCTTCTAAAGTCTATTTACTGAACCCTGAACATGGTGAGTTAGAGTGAACCCTTAACTGGAGCACATAAGTACTACATGAAGTCAAGAAAATGAACCATGGATTTATCATAGCCAATAATTATTTGCGAGAATTGTGATGGAAGGGATTTCAACTGTGTGGGGCAGTTATTGCAAGAAAAGACAATCATTTTGGAAACTAGGCAGACTTGGAGCTTCCTCTCTTCCTGTAAGAGAAAAGCTAGGGTGATTTAAAGCGCACAATGCAAGAACTGCCCCTCGCTGCTACTGCTGGAAGTTCGAGGCCCTCCTCCACCCACAGGCTCCTGCCTGCGCCTCATCCCTAGTGGCCCAGTGGTGGGCTGTAAGTATTGCTCTGCCTGTTTCTGTCTGCTTGTTCTCTTTTTTTGCTCATTTGTGCTTGCTCTGTCCAACCGAATGTGTTCTGTCTGCTTTCACTCTCTCTGCTCATCTGTGCTTGCTTTCTGTCCATCTGATTGCGTTGTGTCCCTGTCTACCTCGCTTTCTTTCTGTTTTTCGTGATCCCCCCGTTGTGCTGCCTCTGCTCCCCTCTGCTTCCCCCCCCCCCCGAGTGAATAAAGTTGCCTCCTTGTCTTTATTGCTTTTTTCGCCGTCCTTTCCTCCTTTTCCCGCTCTTTCCCGCCACTGCGTCCCCGCCCCCCTCCCTCCCATTGGCTCTCGCTACCTGCCTCCCAGCTGCTCCTCCCTCCTTCCACCCCTTCTTAATGCAGGCCGCTGCGCGGCCGCGCCACTGGCGCCACAGAGGCAAGCCCGTCTGCGCCTGTCCGCGCCTGGACCGCGCCCAGCGCCAGAACCCCTGGCACCCGACAGGCTCACCACGCACGACAGACCTTCGACGCCGCCACCCTCCTCGCACTCAACACCGGCTGCTTGACTGCCTGCTACCAAGCCACCCCGAAGCACACTCACGGACCATTCTCCTGCCGAAACTGCTGCTACACCAGGACCCGAACCACCGCCTCCCACACCAGCCCAGGAAACAACAACGACCTCAAGTGCATCCTACTCAACACCCGCTCCGTACACAAGCACGCCATTGAACTCTGTGACCTTCTCGACTCAACAGCCCCGGACGTCTCGTTCCTGACGGAATCCTGGATGAACGCCTCCTCGGCCCCTGACATCCCCATTGCCATCCCGCACGGCTACAAAATCATCCGGAGGGACCGTACCAACAAACCCGGAGGAGGAATCGCCATCGTCCGCAGGAACACCCTCAGAGTCACGTCCAGCACCGAAGAAACTCTCAGCGCCGCCGTGCACCTACACTTCCAGATCTACACCGACCCCAAGACCACCCTCAGAGGAACACTCATCTACAGACCACCGGGTCCACGCCCACAATTCAACGGATCCATCGCCAACTTCGTCAGCACGCACGCCCTCGCCACCACAGACTACATCCTCCTGGGGGACCTGGACTTCCACCTGGAGAACAACAACGACAACAACACCACCACCCTGCTCGACAACCTCTCCAACTTCGGACTGAAGCAACTAGTGAACACCCCGACCCACCACACAGGCCACACGCTGGACCCCATCTTCTCCACCAGCACCAACGTCACGGTCAGCCAGACCACCACTCTCCACTGGACCGACCACCGATGCATCCACATCTCCTACAAGAAACTCACCGCACACATCCAACTGCCGAAGATCCCCCGAAGATGCTGGAGCAAAGTCACCACTGACCAGCTGACTGCCGCCTTCGCCCAGGGCCCCCCGGCCAACGCCTCGGACACCAACACCGCCACCCGAAACCTCACACAGTGGATCAGCAACTGCGCCAACACCCTCGCCTCTATCAAGAACCCTCTGAACAAGCACAACAGCAGGAGAACCACCTGGTTTACCACAGACCTCAAGGACTCCAAAAAATCCCGCTGAACCCTAGAGAAATCCTGGCGCCAAGAACGGACTGCAGAAAACCTCGAGGCCCTTAAGACCGCAAACCCCTCCAGCTCATCCGCATCACCAAGAGAACAGCCTTCAGAGAGCGCATAGACAACAACGCACACAACAGCAAGGAGCTCTTCAGCATCGTGAAGGAACTCTCCAACCCAAGCTCCAACGACATCCCCCCCCCCCCCCTCACAGGACCTTTGCGACTCCCTCGCGGCCTTCTTCCACCGCAAGAACGCCGACATACACGACAGCTTCGCAAACCAGACGCATCCACCAGCCGCAGAACCAACGCCCCCCCCCCCCCCCCGCCCTCCTCAGTCGCTGTACCCCTGTCAACACCGAAGACGTCACCCAGATCATGAACACCATCCACTCCGGCTCTCCATCCGACCCCTGCCCTCACCACACCTTCAACAAAGCAGACCCCATCATCGCACCCCACCTCCGAGACATCATCAACAGCTCCTTCGAATCTGCTACCTTCCCTGAGAGTTGGAAACACGCTGAAATCAACACCCTCCTTAAGAAGCCGACATCAGACCTCCAGAATTTCCGGCCCATCTCCCTGCTCCCCTTCCCGGCGAAGGTTCGTGAAAGCAGTCAACAAGCAACTGACCAACTTCCTCGAAACCAACGGCTCCCTCGACTTGTCCCAGTCTGGCTTCCGCAGCAACCACAGCACTGAGACCGCCCTCATCGCCGCCACCGACTACATCAGAACCCTGCTCGACAACGGAGAAACCGCAGCCCTCATCCTCCTAGACCTCTCAGCTGTCTTCGGCACGGTCTGCCACCGCGCCCTAAGAACACGTCTCCACAACACAGGGATCCAGGGAAAGGCCCTGGACTGGATCTCCTCCTTCCTCACCGACAGAACCCAGAGAGCCCGCCTACCCCTGTTCCACTCAGAGGCCACCAAGATTGTCTGCGGCGTACCCCAAGGCTCATCACTCCGCCCGACGCACTTCAACATCTACATGAGCCCCCTCGCCGACATCGTCTGCGCACACGACCTCAACATCATCTCCTATGCCGACGACACCCAGCTGATCCTCTCCCTGACCAGAGACCCAGTCACTGCCAAATCCAACTTCCAAGAAGGAATGAGGGCCGTCGCCGAATGGATGAAGATTAGCCGTCTGAAACTGAACACAGACAAGATGGAGGTCCTCATCCTTGGACCATCCCCCTCCGCCTGGAACGACTCCTGGTGGTCCGCCGCCCTGGGCACAGCACCGACACCCACCGACCATGCACGCAACCTAGGGTTCGTCCTGGACTCATCGCTCACTATGACCAGCAAGTCAACGCCATCTCCTCCTCCTGCTTCAACACCCTCTGCATGCTACGAAAGATCTTCAAATGGATCCCCACGGAAACAAGAAGGACACTCTATGCAGGGGCAACGGCCAAGCTACAGAAGACTGCAACGCATACAGAATGCCTCCGCACGCCTTATCCTGGACATCCCCCGCCACAGCCACATCACCGCCCACCTGAGAGACCTGCACTGGCTCCCCGTCAACAAGAGGATCACGTTCAAGCTCCTCACCCACGCACACAAAGCGCTCCACAACGCCGGACCCGAATATCTCAACGAACGCCTCTCGTTCTACGCCCCGACTCGCCAACTCCGCTCAGCCAGCCTCGCCCTCGTCACCGTACCACGCACCAAAAGAACAACAACAGGTTGCAGATCCTTCTCCTACCTCGCCGCCAAGACCTGGAACTCCCTCCCCACCCACCTCCGACTGACCCAAGACCTTCTCACCTCAAGACCTGGCTGTTCGAGCAGTAGCAGCACCCCCTCACCTTCAGCGCCTTGAAACCCTCGCGGGTGAGTAGTGCACTCTATAAATGTACTAATTGATTGATTGATTGATTGACATATACATATTTTTCTGTGTCAAAAATGCACTGCTGACGTAAAATATCCACTGTATACTACAGGACACATATTGCCACCGATTCTATTGGAGTATTTTTTGTTTTGAGAGTCAAACATACTACTGGTAAGAATCTCTCAGTGACTACATTAGGAATACCATGTATGCCACACATTGTGGGTGCCTGCAGCCAAATGAAGGTGAAATACCAAATTTGGGAACATAATTATAATACCAACAGCCACGCTGCTGCCCTGCTCTGAGACGGCCAAAGCCATTAAAACCCGCCCGCCAGAATACGACTTATTTTTACTGCGAAGTCCGTGCCCTGCAGGAACTGAGGCTGCATGCATACAGGGCGGTGCAACATGTGCTCCCCTGCATGCACCCCATGGCGCAGAGGCACAAGGGGGCCTTTCCTCCCCACCACACTTTTCATGGCGCTCGCACCGCCATGAAAAGTGTGGCGGTGAGGAAACTAATAGGCTTAGTGGTGCCGCAGGATCCCTGGCGGCAGCAGCGGTCTCGTGGTGGTCCAACCTCCACATCCTAATGGCTTAGGCGGACTGCAACCATGGGTTCCGCAGTCCGCGGACTGCAACCGTGGGTTCGGCGGTCCATTGGACCGCAACCATGGGTTAGGCGGTCCATTGGACCACCGAACTCCTATTAAGGCCCAAAGTCACTCTACTCCACTGCACTGTAGGACACTACTTCATTCTATGCCAGTACACTCTGTGCCACTCAACTCCATTCTATGCCTCTCCACTCTACAACACTACTCCGTTCTATGCCACAACACGCTACTCCACTCTGTGTCCCTCCACTCTGTGCCACCCTACACCACTCCACGATACTCCAATCTACAACACACTTATGCCACTCTATGCCACTCCACTGTATGCCACTCCACTCTACGATACTACACTTTGACACTTCACACCCCTCCACCCAACGCTCCTCCATGCTCTTCCACACCACTCTACGACTCTCCACTCTATGACCCTCCCTGACACTTTACGACACTCCACAACACTTTACTTTGCGCCACTCCACGGTACTCTACGACCCTCTACTCATACATTCCACTTTACAACACTCCACTCAACGCCATGCCGCTCAACGACACTTTACTCCACTCTGCTCTGCACCTCCACTCTGTCTCTCCTGTCTATGCCACTCTACATCAGTCCATGATACTCCACTCTATGCCACTCCACTCTAGCACTTTACTCCACTCTACACCAAGCAACTCAACGGCACTCTACTCTGCAACATTTTACTCTGCTTTACGACACTTCACTCTACGCCCTTCCACACCACTCTACATCACTGTACTCCATACCATACCCCTCTACTCTGCGACCTTCCCAGACACTTTACAACGGTGTACTCTGTGCCACTTTTTAACACTCTACTCTTCGACATTTCACTCCTCTCTGACACTGCACTTTACTTCGCTCTACTCCACTCTATGCCGCAACACTCTACTCCAGTCTTCTCCAGAAGTCTCTACATCACACCACTACTCTCCACTCTACACCATCCCACACCATGCCACTTCATGCCACTCTCCTTTACGCACTAACTTTTAGCCACGCTGAACAGCCCCACACTGGTGTACAGCATGACTAAAACACATTGGCACAGGCACTAGCTCTTGCTTGTTTAAACAAATGTAAACATGCACAGGCAAAGACCTATTGGTGTTGCCAATGCTCGTTTAAATTTGTTTTTCAGTCCCCTACAACTGGGTTCATCGCTCCATTCATATGGGGCACGTTCATGGAGCATACGTACTGTTTGGCATTTGCAGCTCAGGAAGCCATTTTGAATCTTGTGTCTGCAAGTCCTAACCGATATGGAGCCAGACATACATCAATGTGAATTGCAGAGCTCATCCAAAGCATTCCTATATTCCTTTGTAGTGGACCAGACAAGGGTTTTTGTGAATAGCAGCAAATAAACCTTTGAAGTATAGATCCACCCCTTGCCTTCTTTAGTGTCCCTTCTTCCGCAAAAGTATTACCCCCAACCGGTCGAGAGGTAGCACAGTGGGGAACTCTTTTTCTCTTTTCTGCCTTTTGGTTTGGGTCCCCCCCGTCAGGGACCGCACTGGCCCACTTCTTTTTCTTTCTGAAACTAGAAGATAGACTGTGTATTGTTCCCAAACTTCTCAAGCCACAAACATCCGGAAATGCCCTTTTTTGGTCCAAGATTTGTACCTGTAGAATACATATTCTCGGTCTGCAAACTTGCTAGACGTATGGGGCAGAAACCAGCAGTCATTGTGCCAGGATTTCCCATTGATCTGTTTCAGAGGCCTCATTCTTGTGGAGAGCAAGAAAGAAATCTTGTCTCTATAACCTGGGTCTCTGACTGCCAACTTCCCTTTGCCAGATTAGGTTCAGAAATAGGAATCTGGACGTTCTGTATTCTGGCAAGACTAGCTCAGTTCAGTTCAGTTCAGTTCAAAAGCTTTATTCGGTATGTAAAATACAACCATATAAGCAGAACAACATTTAAAAATACATATAAGACAAAATGTCTTATACACAATGACAGAAACAAAAGACCATATTTACACATTATTAAAGTGCATAGTTCTTTCCTTAGACTTGATAGTCTTCCATCTAAGAATCCACATTGTGGTTGAAATAAAGTGTAAATTCCATGAAAGTTAACAAATAAGTGCAAATGTACAAAAGTGCTAAATATGGTAACAGTCCCACAATACATAATTCATCAAAAATTTTGCTTCAAGTTACAATTTCATATCAAAATCTGGACAATGTCACTATATACAAGGTACATGACTAGATAAAATTAATCGGTGCAGACTATAGACTTCCTGATATTCATGCATTTCAGCACATAGGATGCCACGAAAAAACAGGTATCAGGACTTTCTAGAGTTATTAGGAACTTCATTGCTGATTTAGTGGAACGTATATTATTTTTTAAAAGGATAGGTTTCAAGTAAAATTTCCTAAAATGACAATAAAATTTACAGAACAATAAAAAGTGGCAGCAGCTTTGTTTAGACATGTTATCACAGGGACACAGCATATTAGATTTAATCTTAATATCTGGGAAGGAGACTAGATGGTGTACAATTCCAAGCCTTAAACGGGTTAAGACAAATCTGTGTGAGTTATAAGTCACGGTGGCAAGATATGTCTGAAAACCTGGCCTTAAATTCAAGTCAAGGTAAGAAGCAACTGTTGTTAGATTTTTAGACTGATTTTCTCTAGCCAACTTCTTGAATGCTAGGAACTTAGACTTAATGTCTTTCTTTGGTATCAGTGCAGCAGCTTCGGGATTCAGACGGATGTTACATTCAAACAAAAGATTAAACCAGTGATAAATATAACTCAACCAGGGAATACGAGATAGATTATCAAGTTTCAAGCAATCCTTAATGATTGCTTGTGTAAATGCAGTCTCAGGTTTGGACCAGATAGAGCGCCAAAGAAGTAATGGGCGTAATGCGGCTAAATCCGCAATGAAGTCAATACCAGCCTCCATATGAGTTAAGATATTGGGAGCCGAGGACGGGGCGCATAACAGTTTCTTCAAAAACTTATTTTCATCATTCTGTAAGCCATTAACAGAATGATGCCCCCAGACTCCTGCCCCATACAAAGCAGATGAAATACACCTAGCTTTGTAAATTGCTAGCATGTCTTTCACACTCCTTTGTCCTAGCTTAGCTGCAAATCTAAAAATACTATTGGTGTTTCTATTCATCTTTAACCTTACATTCTCGTCTTCATTCGTCCATTTCCCGTTGCCTGCAAATGTTATCCCTAGATAACAAAAACTATTAACCGGTTGAATTTTAACTTTATCAATAAAGAAGGAGGAATTGGATTTCGCCCTCTTTCCACAGGTCATAACAAAAGTCTTACTTTTGTTAATGATCAATTTCCTCTCTTTGGTAAATAGCACAAATCTATCTATGAGGCGTTGTAAACCATTCTGTGTACGTGAGATAAGAACTGCGTCATCTGCGTATAATAAAATAGGGGTAACGCTACCGTTGATCAAGGGGGCGTCTGAGGATAATTTACTTAAAATCGAATCAATTTCATTTATAAATAAAGAGAATAAAAACGGGGCCAAAACGCACCCTTGACGAATCCCTCTTGCAACTTTAAAAAAAGGTGTACATTCTCCCATAGGACCAAAGCGTACTTTGCATGAAAGGTCAGAATATAACCGAGCCAGAAAGAAAACACACTCTTTGGGAGCTCCGAGATCTAACAATGTGTCCCAAAGGATGTTATGATCTACAAGATCAAAGGCGCTGCTTAGGTCTGCGAAACAGAGGAAGAGATTCCCCTCCTTTGCAACAGTGTATTTGTGTATTAAGAGATCTAAATTAATACACTGTTCCTGAGTCCCCAGACCTTTCCTAAATCCGTATTGCGCCCTTGAAATTATCGAGTTTTCTTCGGCCCATGTCTCAAGTCTCTTTAAGATTATTCTACTCCATATTTTTATCGAAGCGTCTAATAGAGAAATGGGACGATAATTACTTGCCTCGGACCTTGATCCCTTCTTGAAAAGAGGAATAATTATTGACTGGCCCCAGGAAGTTGGCATCTGGCCCTCCGTTATTGCATTAAAAAACCTAGTCAGGATCGGTGCCCACAGATCTAATTCGGATTTATACAAATCCAGCGGGACTCCATCCGGGCCAGGTGCCTTTCCGCCCTTACTATTGCGTAGGCCTTCATAAACCTCATCAAGACCAATATCTAAAGGCAATCTAGGCCAGGTATACTCATTGTCCATATGGGAATCTAAAATTAACCTATCCGGATTAAAAATATTTAAAAAGTGGTGCATCCATGATTGGCAGTCGACATGGGAGGTAATTTCAGGCACTGAGTCATCTTTTAAGAAGGGACTGTTTATGGTCTGCCAGTATAACTTGCTATCATTTATTTCAGCCGCACAGCTGAGTTTATACCAAGCCTCCTCTTGGAGAGCTTTTTTCCTTCTAGTAAGCGATGTTTTATAAGCAAAACGACAAGATTTAATTGCTGTACAATCGCGTGGTTTAATGCTCATCGCCTGCTTTAGGGCATGAAGAGCATGTGTACAACTTTTATCGAACCAGCCAGTGTTAATTACTCTTTTCCCCTTATGCGGCTTTGTGAGTAAATTATCAATTGTAGCACTAATTGTACGTAGGTGGTTCAATATAACTTGCGAATGTACCTCGTCGCTAATACAATAGGTTATCTCCAAGGTACACTTTCTTAAAACCTCCTCCAACAACTCATGTGGAACGACCTTGGACCATTTAATCCTGAAACCATTGGGTCTTACAGCCTCGATAAAATTGATCCTATTATTAGCATCCACGTTTTTGGGACCCCAACAGTGCAGTGATACAGAGATGCTGTTATGATCACTTAGAATTTGTTCATTAACACACAAGTTGGAGTATGCACAATCGTTGGACAATAAAATGTGGTCAATATATGAGTTAGCTCCTCTTCCGGTAAATGTTGGACAGTTAACATTGTTACTATTCTTCGTGCAACTTAACATATCCAAGTCAAATTTTGCTAACATCATATTAAGGATAGTGCCATACGTACAATGTGGGAAGTGTAAACCATCATTTCCATCATTTTCCTCCATGTTACCACTCTCCCTAGTGAAGCCACATGAGTTACTCGGGGCATGAGGACAGGGATTTATATTAAAGTCACCCAACCAAAGAACTATAGATTGGTGGCCTGTAACTGCCTGAGTCCTCTCAATTTCTTTTTCAAGATCAATCAGGATATTACCTCTATCGGCAGTAAAAACATTATTATAAAAATTTATCAACAACAAATCTTTCCCTTTGTCAAACTCTAGACGTAACACCTGGGAATGGGCATCCACTGAAACACAACTTTTAACTTTGCAGGTTTTTAGTTTGGTGGATATTAAAAGCAAGAGGCCTCCTTTAGCTCTTCCTGCAATTGAACTCACTGCATTCAAGCTGTATGCTAAATATCCCTCAATAAAAATAGGTTCCTCACACCACGTCTCCTGAAGACATATTATATCGTACCCAATATTCATAAAATCCTTCCACCAAGGGGAGTCTAACTTCCTCTTCAGACCGGCAATATTCCACGTGACAACGTGGTAACCTGTATCCAGATCACGCTTAACCCATGTGTGATCATTTGCTGGGTCTACCAGGGTAAGGTCAAGATTTAAAGAAGGATCTGCAATGGTACGACAATTCTGTGTCTTATTAGTTCCTATGTTCTCCAGAACAACTTCTGCCTTGTTAGATTCAGGCAAAGGTGAGGGGGGGATAGTCGCTACAGTATCAGAGCAGATACCACTAACTGATTTCTCATTCGTGTTCATAGAAATATTGGACAGTCAGTCGTTTTCCTCCAATGAGGACAGGGCAGAGTAACGGTTGAAAAGGGGAATGGTGTAGTCCCTTTGCCTACCGAATTCCTCATTAAACTGTATATTCCCTCTATTATGATACTGCGGGGCTCTTGGTGGCAAAAGGGGAAAATAACTAGCCCCACCCCTGATTAAACCGGGTTCATACTGCTCAAACTGTTGGGACCTTAGCGTTTGTGGGCCATCTAAATAGCTGTAAAAATATCCTAAAGGTCTAACAGAAACCAAGTTAACTTGGTTGGGTAGGGAGGCGGCTCTTAAGAGGACAGTTGCCACGTGTTGTGGGTATTTAAAGTTAACAAGGATACAGTCCCCTGTAGTAGTTTTCCTGCCTTCTCCTATCCAACTGACTCGGCGGGTAGATAAGATGTCTTGTGAAAATGACAGCGGAAATCCACAATTTTTGTTAAGCCAAGCAAGTGATTTATTTTTTAAAGAATCATGAGATTCCTGGCTAGAGTTAGGCATACTAGAGTCTGCCTCCGGGACATTAATCAATACAACTGTATAAGGGGCACACTGTGGTGGAAGGTTAACAATATGATTTTTCTTATGTTTAATATGATCAACATCTTCCCTGACTACATGCTTCTGATTGTTACTTGAGCATGTGTGTGCAGAAGTTACTTTTCCTGCAGAGGTGGCTAATGTAGGTGGAGCCAAAACTGATATTGCAGTGGATGATTCGTGTATGGATTGACTCGACTGAATACTGTCCCCCAGTCCCTGTGGAGCTCCCGCATTGTGTGTACCAAGCAAATGTAAAGTAGATTCCTTGGCACCCTCTGTGGGCTTATAGTGGGTGTGGGCTGAACCGACAGAAACGGGGGTAAACGCGGGGGGAGAGTGTCGTTTTTCATAAGAGGCCAGGAGGCCCTTTAAATTGTCAACTTCTGCCGATATTATATCTAATTTTGCCATCAAAGGACTAATTATAGACTCTAGTTTGGTCTCAAAAATTGAGACCAAATGTCCTATGGTGGCTGCATGCAGAGAGACCCCCTCTGTATTATCGTTTGTCCCTGATATTTCTTTGGACAGCTCCGGTAAAGCCCCCCTTCCTTGTTGATAGGAGCCCTGTTTTTTTGGCTTGTGGATCACCACTCTCTTTGCTGGTGCTTTCCTACATGCCCGTGTTTTCCTCTGCATCGGGGAGGGGGTTAGAATGATTTTAGAACCAGATGCTATAGTCGATGTGATAGAAGAATTCAATTGGGAAGTGCGTTCATCAATGCTTCCAACTATATCTGAGACAGAAAGTGCAACAGTAATCCCATCAGCATTGTCTATAGTAACTGTACTGCTTTCGACGGGTATTTCAGTATTGGGAGCTAGAATATCCGTTGGGGAAGTGTCTAAATTAGATCTGCCCAATGAAAGTCTCCGATCATTATTAATCTTATTTACAACTTTTACCAAATAGTTGTCCATTGTCCTCTTATCCCCAGCACCAAGATGGTTGGATGATTTGGGTTTCGACATGAGTATGGACTTATACAATAACTTTAAGACAAGATATTTTAGGACTGTTCACTTACAAATTAAACGATGATCTTAGATCCGTAGCCCTGCCCTGCCTTCTCCTGCCTCTGACGGCCTCAGACGGCCCGCCCTTTGCCCGGGCTTAGCCCGGCGCCGCCCGCGCGCGTCCCGCGCTGCGGGTGTGGAGGCGGGCTTTAATCCCCCCTGGCGCAGCCTGATGACGTGGATGACAGGCGCCGGGGACCGGGGATTATGGGAGGTGAAGTATCGCTGGCCATTCCCCTCACGGCGATGCCAGAGATTCGCAGCCCTCCAGGCGGGAGTCGATGGTGAAAACGCCGTTCCCCTCACGGCAGGACTTGCAGCCCCAACAAGACAGCAGCAGGTAAGATTTGTGCGCGTCCCGCGCTGCGGGTGTGGAGGCGGGCTTTAATCCCCCCTGGCGCAGCCTGATGACGTGGATGACAGGCGCCGGGGACCGGGGATTATGGGAGGTGAAGTATCGCTGGCCGTTCCCCTCACGGCGATGCCAGAGATTCGCAGCCCTCCAGGCGGGAGTCGATGGTGAAAACGCCGTTCCCCTCACGGCAGGACTTGCAGCCCCAACAAGACAGCAGCAGGTAAGATTTGTGCGCGTCCCGCGCTGCGGGTGTGGAGGCGGGCTTTAATCCCCCCTGGCGCAGCCTGATGACGTGGATGACAGGCGCCGGGGACCGGGGATTATGGGAGGTGAAGTATCGCTGGCCATTCCCCTCACGGCGATGCCAGAGATTCGCAGCCCTCCAGGCGGGAGTCGATGGTGAAAACGCCGTTCCCCTCACGGCAGGACTTGCAGCCCCAACAAGACAGCAGCAGGTAAGATTTGTGCGCGTCCCGCGCTGCGGGTGTGGAGGCGGGCTTTAATCCCCCCTGGCGCAGCCTGATGACGTGGATGACAGGCGCCGGGGACCGGGGATTATGGGAGGTGAAGTATCGCTGGCCGTTCCCCTCACGGCGATGCCAGAGATTCGCAGCCCTCCAGGCGGGAGTCGATGGTGAAAACGCCGTTCCCCTCACGGCAGGACTTGCAGCCCCAACAAGACAGCAGCAGGTAAGATTTGTGCGCGTCCCGCGCTGCGGGTGTGGAGGCGGGCTTTAATCCCCCCTGGCGCAGCCTGATGACGTGGATGACAGGCGCCGGGGACCGGGGATTATGGGAGGTGAAGTATCGCTGGCCGTTCCCCTCACGGCGATGCCAGAGATTCGCAGCCCTCCAGGCGGGAGTCGATGGTGAAAACGCCGTTCCCCTCACGGCAGGACTTGCAGCCCCAACAAGACAGCAGCAGGTAAGATTTGTGCGCGTCCCGCGCTGCGGGTGTGGAGGCGGGCTTTAATCCCCCCTGGCGCAGCCTGATGACGTGGATGACAGGCGCCGGGGACCGGGGATTATGGGAGGTGAAGTATCGCTGGCCATTCCCCTCACGGCGATGCCAGAGATTCGCAGCCCTCCAGGCGGGAGTCGATGGTGAAAACGCCGTTCCCCTCACGGCAGGACTTGCAGCCCCAACAAGACAGCAGCAGGTAAGATTTGTGCGCGTCCCGCGCTGCGGGTGTGGAGGCGGGCTTTAATCCCCCCTGGCGCAGCCTGATGACGTGGATGACAGGCGCCGGGGACCGGGGATTATGGGAGGTGAAGTATCGCTGGCCGTTCCCCTCACGGCGATGCCAGAGATTCGCAGCCCTCCAGGCGGGAGTCGATGGTGAAAACGCCGTTCCCCTCACGGCAGGACTTGCAGCCCCAACAAGACAGCAGCAGGTAAGATTTGTGCGCGTCCCGCGCTGCGGGTGTGGAGGCGGGCTTTAATCCCCCCTGGCGCAGCCTGATGACGTGGATGACAGGCGCCGGGGACCGGGGATTATGGGAGGTGAAGTATCGCTGGCCGTTCCCCTCACGGCGATGCCAGAGATTCGCAGCCCTCCAGGCGGGAGTCGATGGTGAAAACGCCGTTCCCCTCACGGCAGGACTTGCAGCCCCAACAAGACAGCAGCAGGTAAGATTTGTGCAAGACTAGCTACCTTGAGACTGCCAAGAAGGAAGGAGCCCACTGGCTGCAAAGCAGGAGTACTGGAGGTGTGCTTGCACAGGAGAAAAACTTTACAGGAAAAGAAGGCTGTGAAGACTAGCACAGTGGCCACTGAAGTTGGCCTAGAGCAACTCGGGGAAAGATGTGCTCCGCCAGGCTGCGTGGTGAGGTCTGGTGACCCTTGTTTTCCAGCAGGGCATCTGGAGTGAGATTGTTTGCATCCCCGACCTGTGCTTGCATTTGGGGTGTCATGTACTCCCTGATAGGATCATGTAGCCATGGATAAAGCAGTTAGAGTTGACAGAAGTGCCTGCAAAAGATAGAATTGGCAAAAAGCACTTTGACAAATTAGCACTACAAAACATTGTCACCACAATTAACAGTTTGTTGCTCCAGGAGAAGCAGCATCTGCGATGACTTGGCGGCAGCATAATGTGCAACCGCTGTCTGTCGTTCATCGTATCAGCAAGCTAACTGCTGCGATCTAGCGTGGCTCTTCGTTTCTTTGGGTGGTGGGCTTGAATGTTCAGCCTGAGCAAGATCCCAATGAAAAAGTTGACCTCCTCCACCAGCACATGGCTGCATGCGTTACCTGTGCCATTATCACTTCCCTTCACCTGAGTCTGAGGTTTGAGTCTTCACACAGATGCAGGAGGACATCAGGTAGCTTGAAGACCACACTGCACTCCATCAAAGCAGGCATGCACACGGCCAAGAGCAGTGCCACCGCCGGCAGCACCTTCCGGGAAGTTCTCATTCACTGAACTGACCGAAATCTCAGAGTCACCGGGAGAGCTATAATGACATCAGAAGTGACTGTACTGTGACCAGTGTCTAGCAGATAGTCACTATCTAGGGGGAAGAGGGAAGATCTACCCCATGTACTGTGGGGGTCTTGGATGGATCTTTGCACCCTGCTCTTGTTAGGCTACCTGGGAGAATCGTCTAAACATTAATACGTTTGCAGGAACCAATGTGTGCTTTTTATTTATTTTTACATTCCTCATTTAGTTTGTAGTATTGAGCTACGTGTACTGACAAAAGTAATTTCTATATATGTTGTCTTATGCTTGCATTTTTATGTCTCTACTTTTATGCATTTTAAACGATGCAAAATAAAGTTGACTGACGAAATTACCTTTTTCTTAAGTACTGACTGATCCTTAATGTACATATCATCAGGTGCTTTCAGTTCTGTGTTTCTCCCCACCCCATCTCCTTGAGGAAGCTTAGAGCTGCTTGGCATCACTACGCTGACAGTCAAATGCTAAAACGGGGGATATTTGATGCTTAATTTTGGGTCAACAGTAAGGGAAAGCCACAGTACACCCTGCTTTAAGGGTCACATTGTTTTGGCTGAAGCCTAGTAACCCCTGTGTGCCCTGGGGCTCTCGAGAGTTCCCACAGATACCAGTGACCTTTGATAAGTACACTCCACATTATCAATTGCTCATAAGTCCATTATCTCAAATCAGCATGCCACTTCTCCCCTAGTTTGAGGGTTCATTTATTGAGTCAACACGGCCGTTGACTGACAGTCATTCACTGCATGAAAAGATTTGAATTGGGGCCAGCGACTGCTCTCCGCTGACTTTCATGCGTCAACATCTTTAATGCATTACCACTATGCTAGGGCATTGCTGATGCTTCCAGTGGAAGGGAACCCATTCGATAGAGCATAAAGCCGAAGGAGGCAACCACTGACCAAAGTCGTATTTCCGCCTAATAAACGTTTGCACAGTTTAGTGACTTCTGGGCCATAAAGCTCCATTGAAATGTCAAGAAGTACTGTGTATAATGACAGTCAAAGTCCTGCAATCCAGGGGACGGATATAACCTGCAGACACATGTCTGCGCTTAAGGGGCTGATTGAATTCTTGCCTGACTGTATAAGTACCATCTCCATGGCAGAGTAGTTTAGTCCCGCCATTGCGATGGTACTCCGCCTGCCATATTTAGCGACGTCCGCTGTGCCTGCCAGCATCTTTTGCATTTCCAGCAACTGCCATCACGGCGATTCGTGGAAATTCATTGTAAGCTGACGGGTGGCTCCGTCAAGATGACGGAACCACACATTAAACATATACCTTTCTTTTAATTTTCAAAAAGAAAATCTCAAAGTGTATATTGTTTTTGAAAAAAATAACTACCCCCTCACCATGAGAGCATTCTACCCATGATGTGGGGGTAATGTAAACGTTTTCACTGCCCCTTACCACTGTTTTTCTGGTCGTGACGGCAGTGAAAGCTGACCCTGTGTCCCCACTCTAAAGTGGGCGGAAACATGGCAGAAAATCTGAGGGCCATTACTCCGTCAAGCCATGAGAGTTGTGTGTAGGCAGCTGCAATGGAATAATATCTGCTGTCTCTAAAACACTGACGCTCCACGCAGCTCAGAATGAGGCAGGGGAGCTTCGGCTTGCAGAAAGGGTACGTAAGGCTCTGTCACCTGAACAGCATATTTACCAACTCACATAGCTGATTTGTAGCACTATCCATTATTTGATTAAGCCGGATGTTAACCTGAAGATACCAGAATAACACCAACACTTTGGGGAAATAATGATTTTCCGTTTTATTGATTTGATTTGTGAAATATGCAAGCAGGTTTGACATTGCTACTTGTTGACGTACTGTGCAACGTTTAAAGAAGTTACTTTCGCCTTAAAGAGTCATACCCCTTTGTTTCCACAGCATGATCGAGGAGTTTGTATGCCAACTTAAGCTGTACGAAGCAATGGGCTGTGAAGTCGATGCAACAAGTGCCATATACAAACAATACAGGCTGCAGAAGGTGGCAATGAAATACACTGGTGAGTACAAATGGAGAGGTAATGACCTCACTTTTTAGTCATTGCATGAGTTTTAAAGTCTGTGTGGGGTGAAAAAGTTCCTAGGTATTGTAACAGAAAGTTTCAATTCTATTAAGGACACAGAGGTGAGGGTTTCACTCCTCTTTTTTCACTATATTTTCTCCAGCAGTCAAAAACTTATAATAGTAACATATTTGTAACAGTTCCATAGCAGTGGTAAACTAGATTTCCCAACAACTCCTGGGAAAGGAAGACACAAAGTTCCACCCAATCATATTCTTCGCTGCGCCTCAGTCTAGTCTCTCTTCATGTCTCCTCTTTCTCCTTGCAACAGATGTCATTCCAAGTACCCAGCTTATTCTTACTTGGAAGTTCCATTCCCTGTAATTAAAAGACATAATCCTCGCCTCTGTGTTTTTAATAGAATTGAAAGCTTTCATTAGGATTACCAAGAAATGTTTAATTCTGTCAGGACTGCAGGTGAAGTTTACATGAGTCCAAAGCCTGTTGACAACTAATGTAACCAGATCTGTGAATGGATTGTTCGAATCAGAAGGCCAGTTTCCTGCATTCATTATTTCTTCTAGTCTGGCTCCTAGCAAAAAAGCTTTTGAAGCCATGACCCCTCGAGCAGTATGTGCTCCACAAATATTAGTGTCAGGGTCTGCCTCTTGCATGACCCAACGAACCCATCTGGCAAGAGCTGGGGAGGTAACCGCTTTAAAGGGCTTTCAAATAGCGATCAACCGTTTCCTTTCGCCTGGAGGGCGCAGTTCCTCTGTAATGGTCTTGTATGCCTTGACGCACCTCACCACACACAGCTTAGCAGTGTCGTCAAAGGATATATATATATATATATATATGTTTCAGAGTTGAACTTTGTTTGTCTCCCTATAATGTCCAGGGCACTGGTGTCCGAAACTCGTGTACAGGATATGAGGTACAAAAGCATGGCCAATTTACTTGAATTTCCTATCTAGACAGATAGTTGATCTCTGCCAAGAGAAGAAAAGGTAAAGTACCCTGTGGACACCCCACAGGGAGAAGTATTTAGGTTCCTAACTAAAGGATGTTGACCCACAGGAGAACTGTCAATTGGAGCACAGCCTGCTTAAATGGCAGATCTAAAGATGTGCACAACATCTGATCCCACGGGATTCATGCCCCTATGCAAGTATGATCCCATCCATCTCAACAAGACTGTCTTGTATCATTTAACTATGAGGCCAAAGGCTAGAGCGGTCAACCTCGAAGCTAGGGAACCGGGTTTGAGTCTCAGCAGGGACACTCGACATCCTGTGATTCTGGGCAAATCACTTACTCTCCCCGTGCCTAACAAAGATAAATGTGTCTGTCTGTAACGCAACTGGTGCTCATGTAAAGCTCTCCGATACCTTCGGGTCGAGTATGCGCTTTATAGAACTCAACAAAACAACTGTTCCATCTGCCGATGCTTTGGAGCTGAAACTCTAGTTTTTGTTAAAGTTCTGGGATTTTCAATTGTTCCCTGTAATCTGCCATGCCATAAGCTGATAAGCTGCAGAGTGCTTTCTACCACTAGTCTGTGGGGGTTCTCTGGTGGATTCTGGAGAAGTTCATGAAATAGGAAAAGATACATTGGAGAATCCTGAGAAAATTCTATCAGAACTGCATACCAAACTTGAGCTCTCCGTATTGGGTTTACTAGGATCAGGTCTGCCTTTTACTGTCTCGGTTGGGCGGAGAGGTGTGTGCTCATTGCGAATGGGAGAAAAGCGCAACCAGCTTCTCTGCTCCAATCCTGAAGGAAGGTGTCCACTGATGCACTACGGACTAACAATTTTAGGTCATTTAAATATATGACCACAGTAGCCGTGGGAGCTTTTCTGGAAACTCACCCTTTGTCATTTACTGATAATCTTGCTCTTGTTGTATCCTCCTTAGAAAATTGGCTTGAAATTTGTGTGAATAGCATCGCCCCTCTTAAAACGCGAGTAGCTGATAGAGGAAGACCTTCTGCTCCCTGGTTTACGGAGGAACTCAGGAAGAGCAGGAGTGCCTGTAAATGCCTAGAAAGGGAATGGAGACAGGATTATGATCCACGGGCCAGGCTAACCTATAAGAACGCACTAAAAGCTTACTATAAAGAAGTTCGGCTGGGAAAAATGAACTTTCTCCACGAAAAAACTGAGAAAGCAGGAAACAAAAGTGAAGAACTTTTCAAGGTCGTAAAAGACTTTACGGCCCCTGCTGCGCTGAGAAACCCTTTTGTTCCTACGAATGCTTGGGCTGACAGCATTGCTCAGTTTTTTTTCAATAAAATCTCTGCTCTACAGTCCACTTTTGTAGCCGCTGGCCCTGACTGTTATGGAAATCTGGATAGTCTTTTTTTACAGTCACCTCCTTCTGTGAACTGTCTACTCCATATTCCAGAATTGCCTTTAGAAAAATCCTTACTCCTTCTTCGTTCCCTCAAGACAGGATCTCCGGTCGATCCTTGCCCGGCAAAGATTCTGGCTTCAATAGCAGAGGTAATTAACCCGGCAGTTAACCGGGTGCTGAACCTCTCACTATCCAGGGGGACAGTCCCAGATAGCTGGAAATGTGGGAAAATTCTTCCTCTTCTAAAAAAAACCCTCTGCCGATCCTTGGACTGCCAGCAACTATAGACCTATTTCACTGCTCCCCGCCTTATCCAAGACTCTGGAGAAATATGTTAATCAGGTTCTCGGAGAGTTTGTAGAATCCAACGGTGTTCTACACGCTAGCCAGTCAGGCTTCCGTGCCAATTATAGCACCGAAACGGCTCTCCTTGAGATCTCGGAGTCTATAAAAGTTTCTTTGGATAAAGGCGGGAAAGCAGTATTGGTATTGCTGGATTTATCTGCAGCCTTCGATACCGTTCCCCATGGCCTTCTTCTCGATCGTCTTTGGAGGTGCGGTATCGGAGGCAATGCTTTACAATGGTTTCGGTCCTACCTTACCAATCTCCAGCAAGCTGTTTGGATGGGGGCCTCAAAAGGAGGGGACCAATCTATGAATGTGGGAGTTCCCCAGGGTTCTATCCTGAGCCCCACATTGTTAAATGTGTATGTTGCTCCCCTGGCACAGTTGGTTGAATCTTTTGGCGTTAAAACCGTCTCCTACGCGGACGATACGCAACTACTGTTCACATGTGCCAAAGGGGAAGTATTGGATGGGAAGATGATTAGATTGTGCCTCTCGGCGGTGTTTAACTGGTTCAATATTAACCACCTTCGATGTAATTCTGAAAAATCAGAAATGGTTTTCTTCGGTTGCTTACCAGAAGATGATTGGCGTGATTGGTGGCCATCGGATATGTCACCTCCAACCGTCCTGGCCACGACGGTAAAGAACTTGGGAGTTAAACAGGACAGTAATCTTTCCACGGTCGCCCAGGTTCAATCTGTGGTTGGCACTTGTTTCGGACTACTTAGGATGTTGCGTAATTTTTTACCTCTGCTTTCTATGTACCACAGGAAGGTAGTCTTACAAGCCTTGATAGTTTCTCGGCTAGATTACGCAAATGTTCTTTATCTAGGTCTTCCGGAATATTTGTTTAATCGGCTGCAGGTGACCCAGAATGCTGCTGCTCGAGCAATTTTTCTAGCTGATCGCCGTACGCACACGTCCCCTCTGCTTAGATCACTCCATTGGCTCCCTGTACGTAAAAGGGTAGCTTTTAAAGCATTAATACTTGCCTTCAAGGCCTTCCATGACATCGGCCCCTCCTATCTAAGTGCCAGATGCGTGCACTATGTCCCCGCCCGTAATCTAAGGTCCTAATCCTCTCGTTTGCTATTGACCCCTAGGTTCTATCGCACTCGGATGGGATGTCGGTCTATCCAGGTATGTGTGTCGGCACTCTGGAATAATTTACCCACTGAGTTGCGTGGGGAAAATGATCTCTTGCTGTTTCGTCCCAAGTTAAAAACGCTGTTGTTTTGATGATTGGTTTCTGACTTTCTGAGGGTTCTGTTTTTACGGGTTTCCTTGTCAGCGCCGGGACACTCCTGGGAGTAGCCGCGCGCTTTTATAAATGCCAAGTAACATAACATAACATAACATAACATGCCGCGTTCAGGTCCAGTTTCAGGCTGAAGTGCAGTTCTACTCGGTGGTACAGTATTGAGGCAAAAGATCAAGAATGAACAAGCTCCATCTGTTGCCATCTCTTTGAATCCCACTGAGTCCAGTTTCTACAGGCTCATGTCCTGCGAGTGTCAAGAATGCCAAATCACCACATTGTTGTATGTGTCCAGGAGGTATTTCCCCATCAACTATATATGGCTGTTGAGGCAAATGTTGCAGAATTTTCTGGCCAGTTCCTAGCAGGCCTTTGATGTTTTCTCTCCCAGGTGGTTGATATAGCGTACCTCTGAGATGCTGTCCATCTTCAGAAGGATGCATCTTTAAAATCGGTCTTTGGTCCAGCACTGCAACACATAAGACCCTGCCAAGAGTTGATGGGAAGTCTCTGTTCTTGAACTGACTATTTTCGTCACCACAACTCGCTCCCCAATCACTTCTTCTGACATCTGATTCGGTGTTCAATTACAGGTTGGAACCGAAGATCACTCTCCTGCTCCATGACAGATAGCCAACATCTGTTTTCCTCCTTGGCCTTGTTCAATCGAGGTGTTTCCGAATAGTTTAGTCCCCTCCGAAGATGGTAGTCTACTCACCATTGATGGGTCATTTAATGCAGTGGGTGCTGGGAATATGGTCTGTTTGGATGGCAAGAGGAGGCTGATCAATCGGGCAATCTGATGTAGGATGTGTTTGGCCGTGAAAGATCCTTGTGAAGTTCTTGCGTAGTCTTTGACATTTTCATTGAGGGGGAGGCTTAAGGTAGTCTCATTGAAGTCTATCGCGAACCCAAGGAATGTGGTGCTTTGTGTTGGTGTAGGTACGGCCTTCTTGTTAATGATCAAGCAGAGAGATTTTAATAGGTTCTGAGAGCCTCCCCAGACATTGATCCAGCAGCAGAATGCCATCTAGGCTGACCATACCACTTGCTCTAAGTGCAATGTTGAATGAATGTTGAAGCCTCAATTTAAATTGGAGAAATATGTAATAGAGTGGGAAATTGGGATTGGTGAATGTTCTCCATCTTTAAGTGGAGGAGTACCAGCCACTCGTTGAAGTCCTTAGGATTTATGACCAGGCACTGTCCACCATCCTGCTCTGCCAGTGAGAGGTTGCTCAGGAAACCCCGTTGGAGTAAGATCACCCTCGTGAGGTCTGTGCACCAATCCGTGTAACATGGCCATGCTGACGCGATTCAAGCCATTGAAAGTCGAGTGCAAAGTTCAGAAGCGTTTCCACTGCTCTGCAAGCAAAATAGGGAGAGGGGGGGAAAATGGTTAATTTAATCATTAACTTTACAATCGGTTACAGTGCGTAAGACATTCCTAGACCCCTCAGAGCAGAGCTGGAATCAATTAACTGAAGGTCTCCTGGAGCAGTGAAGAAAGAGGGGGCATGAAGAAAGGGACAGGGTTATAAGAAGCAGCCTAGAATATGATTGGATGGGACCTAGTCTTTCCCTTTCCCCAGTGTTGCTGTGAAACTTAGTTTAATATTGTTATGATGTTATGGTTATTGGAGAGAAAAAAAGGGAAAAGAGTAGTGTTTTCCTCACCTCTGGTCCTGACACAGAATTACAGGATGTGTTTCAAATGTACAAATCCTTTAGCTGTCGCTGCTCTACTGCATAGCACTAGTTTTCAGAAGAGCCTTCAAACCTACATTTGTAAAATCTAACTTTTTTTTATTATTTTTTTTTTAGAAAAAACAGAATAGGTGCTTGCTTGGGTAGGCAGTGTATGTGCAGGTGGCTGCCAGCATCACGTGTGCTTTTGTGTACTTGGTGCATTCTCCCAATGCAGTGGAGTGGGGATTTTAGAAGTTGTCATCTTATCTTTTGTTGACCTGCTAAATTAGAGGGCTGTGCTTGCAATTCCTTCTTCAAGGTCTCATTGGTGTAGTGTCCTTCCACTTAAATAAAATGTGCTCAACCTCTGAAGTGATGAGGACGAGGAAAACAAAAATAGTTTGTGAAGTAATTTCTGTGCAGCACTTAGTAAAATGTTCCTACGCATACCTTTCTCTGCCTTTCTTCCTTTAGAGACGTATAGTGATATCTCAGTTATAAAAACACTTTCCACCCTTCCTCGTTACCATGTGTTACTACTGTTAACAGTACAGATTCCATTATCTCTATTTGCAGAGCTGAAGGATTTGTCAAAGGTGTTTGCTGACGACCCAACTTCCATTCCTCAAGGAAAGTACAATGAGGCAGTCTATAGGTGCAGAAAGTGCAGGTATGATTTATTTCTGTAAAAATTAAAATACAAATTACTAGGCACCTGCTGTGTAAAACTAATCACACCCCCATTTTAGGTCTCTCCTAGGCAGAGCATGCGCTGTCTCTTCGAGACATGTGGTGTCTACTCTGTGGGCTTTCTGCACGCCCATCTTTTTTCATTGGTTCCTTGTAGTGCCCCTCATACAATCTTGCTTTTCTATGGTCCCTTTGTTGTTTTTGTCCCGCCTTTTGGTGTTTGGTTTCCTCCCATGGTGCCTGCCCCTGTTGCATCCTGACTTACTCGTTCATTTATTTATGGTTTGTCTGACGCACAATTTTTTTTCTTTCGGCTTATTTATCATTGCAGCCGCATCTCCAGCTCCGTTGCTTGCTGACGCCCTTTCCTTCCCTCATCCCTCCCGCTACGTTACTTTAGCACTGCCTCAGACCTTGTCACTTGACACGTGCCATAAATGTTTCACGTAAACAGTGTTTTTTGTTTCCGGCCGCCACACTTTATCTTTAATCATTGTGGCTGCAGCCCCCACTCTGTTTCTTGTTGCCCCCATCCTTGGCGGCCCTGCGTCATCATTACTGCTGCACCTCCCACACGTTGCTTGTTTACATCTACATCCCAAAGCGCTGCTGAGGAGGAAAATAAACATGGAAGAACAGCTGGAGTAGTGATTTGGGGGCTTGGATTGGGATGGGTTGTGTGATGTGGGTGGTGGGTAGGGGTTTTTGTGCTTAGGCTTTCAACCCTAGGGGCTCACGAGAGTTGCTTCACGTCCCCCAGCCACATTGTTTACTTCTGCAGGGCTCACGCTGGCAGCTACACATCAGTTGATATTCAGGACTTAACGGGGTCGCCTCGGTCCCGGCAGGGACACCTCCTCTCCAGCACCCTCCACTCGCACTGAACATTTTAACTCTGATCCTTCATATTTTTGGTGTCAACAGTGTCCACTCACACTTCTTTAGAGCTTCTGACTCTTCCCACATACCTGCATTTTCGAGTGTGCAGCGCCTAAGGCTCCAGATATTCCCCCTTGTCAAATGGAAGCATCCGCGTCTGCCATTTTTTTTCTAGGGTTGCCTTAATTTGCATACAGCATTTCCATTCATAAAAAAAGAGCTGGCACGAGCCACTGTTAGGAGGAGGGTGCGAGGTGTAGAAGAGTCTGTGATCTCGCCCAGCCGGCTAGGTGAGGGGGAATTGCAGCCGCCTATAGTATAAGCAGATGGCCCTATTCCACTCTGCTCCACTTGGTCTCTTGGAAGGCAGGATAAGGCCCAAGACTGCACAACCCTGGATGGACCACCTGGTTGGTGCTGTGTGGGCCACCTCAAACTGAACAGTTTGTGGAAATGTACTGGTTCACACTGCCCTTTAAAGCTTGTAGGGTGTGAACCTTGATTCCATGCAAGGTAGAGCATGGGGCCCTCTAGCTTTCGCTGCGCCTCATAGCCCTTCTTAGTGACATTTGAGACTTTTTGCTAGTCTACAAATAAATTGACACTTGTTTAAAAATGATCCTCTGGGTAGCTTTTTAACAGTGGAAAGCCCATGAAACCCAATATGTCACTCTAATATCTTAAGTAGGGCAGTTGGGTTTAACACCTATGTACATTGTTTAAATAAGCACATCGTTATAGATATTAGATTCTTACACTTTGAAGACGAGCTGTATTGCTGCAATACTTGTTCAAAATCACCAAACTTTAGATTGGTTTCTCCAAGTTTTAAACTGCCCGGATTTGGGTCTGTTACTCCCAAAGCATTAGCTGTTTATTTCTCTACTAATAAAAGAAGGAAGGAAGGCTGCAATATGCTTTTGATGCAAATATTAAACAAAAAAAATTAATAAACATATTTGCCTTACTATTGTTCCATCTAATTTATAGAACGTTTGAAAAGTAATTTCAGCCTCCAGTGTCCCCTAAGAATCAATGCAGGGCAGGATGATGCCTTTCATTTGCTCCTTTAGGCACTGCCCAATGGCAGGATCAGATTGGGACAGAAAATAATCCTGGGCACCAAATTAACAGTGGCCCTCATTGGTTAACTGCATAGTTAAAAAATTGGCCCTTGTTTGCAAATGTAGGCAGTTGTGAACTTGTTCACGCATGCTGTGTAAGTATTTTTCAATGTTTAGAAGACTGCATGATTTGAGCTTGTTCTGGGAATTGGCATGGTGTAGGAAGGTAGGTTTTGCTTCTATGGTTACCCCTACTTTTTGCCTGGCGCTTAGCTGTATTGACTAGTCTGACTGGGATCCTGCTAATCAGGACCCCAGTCTATCTGCTTTCTCCCTAGATTGTTGTGTTCAGTACTTAGGTACACCCCAGATTGGATACTGGGGGTACCCTTATAAGTCCCTAGTATATGGTACCCATTTACCCAGGGCATAGGTAACCCAGAGGTCTCCCATGGGCTGAAGCATGTATTATGCCACCCATGAGTCACCATTCAAAATGGAACTACAGGCCTGCCATTGCAGCATGTGTAAGCTGGTGCTAGCACCTCTTACTAAAGATCTAGGTTTCCTATATCTAGGATCACTGCACTTAAAACCTTTAAGTCACCCCTATAGCAGGCCTTTGCAATCCTGATGACATGGTGCATGGTTCTAAGTTAGAGGGTTTTTCCTGCATTAGCAGGATACCCCTGCAGCCTACAGAGTCCATTCTCCTGGGTTGTCAGTGAAGCAGCCATATACTATACAGAGGGGCACCACGTAATTACGCGATGAGCATCTCAAACGGCTGCAACGAAGCCTATCATGTTTGGTATCAAACATGTTGGAATCATACCCCCACACTGTAAAAGGTGTGGGAGGTATGATTCCAAGCACTGGAAGAGCCCTCTGTTAGGCTATGTGTTTCCGATACCAGCCTTCTTGACCCGGACAGCACAAATGGTTGCTGCTGACCAGAGACACGATTCTGCCCTCCTGCTGCTGAGCCAAGCTCGAGCAGGGGAAGGCAGAACAATAGACACAGGGAGGTCTGACCACCTCCCAGACAGGGTTTAGTGTATTTGGGTGGGGTAGATGCGCTTGCCAGCGCCACTCAGTTTGCATGAGAGGCACATTTGATGTCCTTGTGCATAGTCCAGTTCAAACCAGTTCTGAAAGCCGTTGGCTCCCGCTCTGGTGCGAAACTGGACAAAGGACATGGTAGTAAACTCCCCACTGTCCAGACCCTTCCATGGGAGGGTCCACTGATTCTTCCCAACACTTTCCCTAGGGTACTTAAGGGCTTACCTGGGTGTAGATCCCTAGATTCGTCGTGGGATAAGATTCAGATCAGATACCACTTCTGCTTCAACCGTCTGGGCACTCTAGAATTTGCTGGACTTTCTTTTGGGCTCAACTTCATCCCCCTTTCAGTCTGCTGCATCGTCTGTGCCTGTGCATCATACAGGAAGCTTCCAAGGCCTGTGAAGCATCAAAGACACTTGAGGGAAATCTCCCTTGGAGTGAAGGAGTCACTCCCATGCATTCGCAGGCACTGCAACTAAGTTGACCGGTCTGCTGATCCTGAGCTCCTCCAGACTCTGAATGGTTCTGCAACACAGGTGTTGGTTTTCCAAAGCTCCTGAGGCCTACCCTGCCCTCTTACCAAGTTTGAGACCAGGATCCTTCGTGGGGGCTGCAATATTCGAACCCTTGTGCACCGCGTCAACTTGCAGTTGCAAATGCTTGTTGATTTCTTTCCAAGAAGATCTTAGGGCTCCAACTAGCCCCTACCTCGAGCATCTCCTGTGACTAGAATCTTGGGCCACACCACGTGTATCGTGGCCTGCATCATTTGGTGAGCTGCTTGGTCCTCTCATGACTCCAGTGCCTCCGGCCTGTGGGTCCACTTGAGGGTCATACTTTTTTCTTTTCTGCTAGACCCTGCCTTGACTCCCCTGCCTTTGGTGAGTCCCCTGTATCTTGCTGGTCCCGACGTTGCTCCTTCTTTGATTCCTGCGTTGGTTGCTTTGCCAAGGCTTGTTGGTGTTCCCGCCAGACACCGACCCCTCAGCACTTGACATCCTTCGTGGGACAGCTCGTGCACGACTCCTGGTCCTCCTCAGCGTTGCCTGGTCCTCACAGCTGCAGAGTCAAGGTCCTTGTTGCCCATCCTGCAACATCCGACATCGTCTTCGGGTCATCCCTGAGTGAAATAGACTCTGTCCCCTCTGTTTGCAGGTACCTCTGATCTAGAATCCACTTTCAGATTCCACTGGACACTTTCTCCTTCTGCAACAGCAGCACTTTCCTGAAGTCCTCCATTGGGTTCGACGGCAGTTTCCTACACCAATTCACACGTATGCACCTGGCTTCCCTGGTGTAGGTAAGGTGAGTATTAGGGTATCCACGGGTGGGGTGGCTCTCCAACCTTCTGTCTTCAACAGGGTTTCTTCAGGGTCCACTGGGAAGGGTCCTTAATCTTCAAAAATCCAACAACGACTTACACGTAGAGTTGTTCGGAGTACGCAGCCGTTTTCCCACTCTGCACATGCTCTGTGGGGTCCCTATGTACTCACCTTGGGTGGTTCCTGGGGTCCCCAGCACTTCTACATCCTCTCGACATTGTCTTGACCCAAGTCGTGGTTATTGTACCACTTTCTTAGTATATGGTTTGCTCCCCCCAAGCCCACACCCCACACCCCCCATACCTCCGGGGTCCACTGTGTATTTTGTGCTATTTACTGTTTATTTGCTAAAGTATTGTGCACATTTTGCATATCTCCGGGTAGGAGATATTTCTATGTGCTAATGAGTATTATATAATAAATACATATTTTATGCATTCTGGTAAAACAAGCTGCTTTACACTCCTTCTGGACTAAGCCTGACTTGGAGAGCTTTCTATGGTTGTCTACGACCTCTTTAATTACCATAAGGGTTGTCTGGACTGGTGCAAGGTGTCCACTTACATAAGTGTACATCATATAAAAGGCCAGCTTCTCACACACTGAGGCAGCATACACAGCCTTGAACCCGGTTCCCCCTTTCTATAGTCAACCGCTCTGGATGTTATTCTACATTCTTTTTCTTAACCAATTGTCACTTTTGGCATCCCAAGGCGTTCACCCAACAGGAATTTAGCAAGTATTACCGTGGTGATAATACAGTATTTTCTCTTTTTATATCTGCATGTTTCAGCCATTTTTTGGAGGGGCGGTTGGCACAGGGAGAGCACGCTGAAACTTGAAAGCGGTTCCCCAGGTTCGAGGCATGTGGGCTGCTGAATTCATATCTGTGCATAGATCGCCGCCTAGTGTTGGGTCCAGATGTTTGCACGTTGTTGTCCTGGAAGAGTCTTCGAAGTATCCTGAGATAGGTGACTCCTCCCCTGGACCACAGTGCGCATGGGCATCCTCTCCATCCTCAGATTATTTTTTTCCGCTATTGGGTTCGGATGTGCTGATCTTGACTCAAGCTAGGAAAATTTAGTTTAAGGCCAAAAGGCCTTTAGTTTTCGTCGGTACTGTTCCCGCTCGGTATCGACAGCTTACTTGCTAGTTTAGCAAACTTATCAAGTTTTTTCGGATCCGTTTAATTCGACCATCGACCTTACATCGACTATGGAATCGAGGACCCCATTCAAACGGTGTCCTGTTTGCCACGCCAAATATCCACATATCGACGTCCACCCGGTGTGCAACAAATGCCTCTCGCCGGATCACGATGAATCGAAATGTATGGCCTGTGCCCGATTCCGATCCAAGGAGACTCTCCGGAATCGACTGGCAGCGAGATTAGAAGCGCAGCAATCGGCACCGGCCCCGACCAACATCTTCAGCACCGAGGACGAAGATATTGAAAGCGTGGAAGACAAACTCCAGCCCCGCTTCCGAACACGATTCCCGATCGGAAGACGCCGATGAAGCGCTTTTTCACAGGGAAGAAGCCGACGATGAGGTAGGAGACTACGATGAGGCCTTTGGGGCCGAAGAAGATGGCTCTGGTGAAGAGCAGGGCCTACCCGTCCAAACGGAGGCTATCAAAGTGCGTCAGTCTACGGCTCCGGTCGAGGGATCGCCTTCGGGCCTTACCCGAGATCAATCCCACAGTTCTTCGGCCCCGCCTTCTGGCCCGGCCTCGAACATCCAGCGAGAGCCATTATTACCAAAAAAGACTGGTTTCCCTTCAACGAAACCAAAACCAATCGTCGCACCGGTTCAACAGAAACCGAAAGTGAAACTGGCAGTGGTCGGCTCGAAGACCTCCACTCCTTCGACGCCAGCCAAAACCATCGGCTCCGAACGCACAAAACGGGATTTCGGCGCCGAACTCACTGCAGCGGATGTCGACCCGAAAAGGAAGGCCATTGGTACCGCCAAAGCGCCTCGGCCCCCGGCACCGAAGCAATCAGCCCCGACCACCAAGGTTAAAATGGCCGCTCCATCGGAGTCCACTTCCAAGGCAGCGACTAGGGTCCAGTCATCGACGCCGTCGACCGCTACTACCTCTCCTCGATTCGATGACCCTGTGGCTCCAAAGAAGTCCACGCCTACCTCTACAGAACCACTCGGCACCAAAGAACCTTCGGCGTTCTCGGTGCGACAAGTTGCAGCGTCATTGCAACGCATCAGAGAACAGGCAGCCCTCCAGTCCACGTCGGGCTCCGACCCGAAAAAGGCTCGAAAGGCACCTTCGGCACCAACCAACATCACTTTTGGTTTGCCGCCGTCCACAGCGCCAAAAATGTTTGAGATCCGAACACGTGTCAACCAGACAAGGTCCCCATCTACTGGACACTCTCCTACTGGGCCTTCACCGTCCCAATTCATCGACGCCGACACCGGCAGACTCATGCTCCGAAAACGGAAGGTCACGCCAGACCAGGCTTTGGACTCTTACAGAATCCCTCTAAAGCAGAAACTGCCAGCAGAATCTGAACCGGTTCTATATAAAGGCCTGCACACCTCCTATCCAGATCCCCAGTCCTTTTCTCCGACGCCCTCCGACACGGACGCAATGGAGGATTCCATGGGTGATGATACCACCTACCCCAGGGATATAGATCCTGAGGAGCAGCAGGACCCAGATCAAGCTTGGGATGACCCTGCAGACCCGGGTGCCACAACAGATACCCAGGACACGCAGCTTTACGGCGCAAAAACATCTCCCACAGAGGACACTGGTGCCTTCAATGCCCTCATAGAACGTGCTGCAGCCAATCATGGAGTGCAACTCCACTCTGACACAGTTGAGGACGACTTCTTGGTGGACACTTTCGCCTCCTCAGAGAGGACTGTCAAGACTCTGCCCATGTTAAAAGGTGTTCTCAAGCCAGCAAAGGACATTTTCAAGGAAACAACCAGGGCACGGGTGATAAACCCCAGGATTGAGAAAAAATACAAACCTGCGCCCGGGGACCCTATGTACATTAGAGGTCAGTTACCTCTGGACTCCATGGTGGTTGCTAACGCTCGCAAACGAGTGCACTCGCAAACAACTGGTGATGCTCCTCCCCCGGACAAAGAGTCCAAGGTGCTGGAGACCTCCGGCAAAAGGATTGCAGCCCAAGCAGCAAACATCTGGCGCATTGCCAATACACAGGCACTCCTGGCTCGCTACGATCGTTCACACTATGACACGCTAGAGTCACTACTCCAACATCTACCAGACGAGTACAAAGAGGCAGCGGAGCTCCTCATCAGAGAGGGACAACTTCTTACAAACGCATCCATTAAGTGTGCACTAGATTCTGCCGACACAGCTGCGAGGGCTATAAACACCAGCGTCATGTTACGCCGACACGCTTGGTTAAGAATCTCCGGATTCAAACCTGAGATTCAAAATAACATCCTAAATCAGCCTGTCAACCCCGACTACTTATTCGGACCAGAAGTTGACACCACCTTAGAAAAGATCAAAAAGGACACTGACGCTGCAAAGTCAATGGGGGCTCTGCAAACGCAGACATTTCGTAGTGGCTCCTTTCGTCGCCCCGGAAATAGGGGAGCGGCAAGAGGACAGGGGTCACAGCAAACATACAATAAAGGGGGCACCTACGATACAAACAACAGAGGTGGATATCGTGGCTCCAGCACCAAGGGCAGAGGACGCGGTTACGGCAACACCAGGTCCTCACCCAAGAACAAACAGTGACGCCCTCTCCCTTCCCCCCAACCACATAACACCTGTCGGGGGGAGACTCCAGCGGTTCCTGTCCACGTGGAATACCATCACCACGGACAGGTGGGCAGGGATGTTATCCGAATAAGTAAGAAAGTATACTAGTACCACCTTATAGCTGAACACTTGGCAGTATTGAATTTGCATGACAACTGATTATCGTAGTTGTTAAGAGATAAGATCTATAATGCTTGTCACAATGTGATTGTTATTTATATGTTTGTGTCCCTGTATATATTTTTCTCTTTCAGGCATTTTTTCCTAACCTGCACTAGTCACCACTTATTAGGGTGCTGTATGTGTGGTAAGTGTCAAAATTAAGCCACTACCACTACCAATGAGTGTGTGAATCACCTGGTCCTGAAGAATTGCGGTTACTTTACTTAAGCAAGAAACATGTTGACCATCTATAACCACAGCGTAATACAGTCAATCTAACTGTAATATTACGCACTCTATTGTTTTTATTGTAAGAGTGGGACCACAGTCATTTAATAAACACCATTCAGGTTCCCCACTACTTATTTTTAATACACTCCCCTCACCACACACTTCTCACTTGAAGGCCCTTACCTGCATTCACCCACCGGCAACTATGGAATAAAGATCTCCATTAAAAGGCGCCATTGGGGTCGCCGATCGGGGATTGCAGCGCCGCCCCGATTCGGAGCAGACCCGATGATGACACTTTACATCTGGGCCACATGCTGACGACATATGACAGCTAGTCTGCCGGGTGTGTGAGGGTCTTTTTCCTAAAGGAGGATTTTCCTCCTGACCTCAGGGACTCATTTATCTCTTCTTTCACCAGTAATTCTCTTTAGGAACAGCATACTTTCTTACTTATTCGAATACATCTGGGCTATGTATGCTGGACCTGTCATAAACAGCCCCTGTTCCTCCTCTTTTTAAGTATCATGTTTTGCACGGGGTCATCCCGTAGGAACCACATAGGATACCAGAGACATTCATTATTTTGAAGCCTTGGTCCATTCACACTACATAAGGCATTAGATTATCTGTTGGCCTTATATATATATATATATATTTTCTGTTGTGTTACACATTACCTTCCCCTGATTTTGGGTACATTGGCTGCCCCTCTATCTCAGACTAACCTTACACTCAACCATGGATGATTGCCAAGGTTTGAGTTTTGGCGATGACATAGCTGCAGAAATTCTACGAACTCCGTCTCTTCTGGGGCCTGATAACAGTTCCACCTCTGGAGCCCAATCAGACGACCTCATGACCCTTACCACATTGAAACGGGAATGGCTTAAAATTACATTGCATGGAGCGATGATGACAGAATACCTGAGGGCCAATATCGCCCCGAATGGGTTAATTGTAAAAAATTTTCCTCGCCTCTTTCTCGACGATATGATTTTCAAAAAGGAATGGTCCCTGGTGTCATGGAAATGCACCAGGGACTGGTTGATTCTAATAATTAATACGTCCAAGAGACTAGCTGATGCTCTTCTGATCAGAATTCAGAATGCGGAGGGGGCTGTTAAAGTCACCTTAACCACGGCAATTTTCAAAACTAAATTGTCTGAAATCAACAATGAAATAGCGGAGAACAAAGAGTTTTTAATGAAACAAAAGATTACCAAACTACAAAAAGATATAAAAAAGTTTGATAAGGAAAAGGTTTATCCCTACCTTAAGGCGGATTATACATCAACGCTTAACAGCTACTCTTCTGAAGAGGAGTCTAGTGGTTCCAGACGCAACTCCAATACGAGTAGCGATTCCAGTGGGGGCAGCTTCTCCAACAATCGGAATAGACAGAGACAACAGAACTACTCCCACTATCCTATGATCCCGTTCCAGGGACAATACCAGCCAACCCCACCATTCTGGCACTTTCCCAACTTCCAACCGGGTCCCCCTCCGCCCCCTCCCTTCTACCAACAAGGCCCCCCTTTTTTAGGCAGAGGCTGGGGCAGAGGAAGAGGGCGGAGAAGAGGAGACGACAAGAAAGTGCACTGGCAGGACCAACCCTCAACATCCATGGAGACCAGGAGCCAAGCCCAGAACAAGAGACGCTAGTTGTTAACCTCTCTTCCCGCACTCTAGATGACACAGAAAGGCGTGTACTTGAGAAGGGTCTGGGCTTCGTACCTACTCCTAAGGTCGATCACTTTAAAGAAATGTGTGAAATTCAGGCCTTTTTTCGCAAAGTACGCCTTAGAGCTTACTTTCAGGATGGACCGGAGGGTCAATGTGAAGACTCTGGCCTCCGTAAACCTTCTACCTTTACACCACACAGCGGGATGGTCCCTAACGAGGTGCTAACTTATGAACAGGCCGTTCTTAAAGATTGGAAGCAAGCTAAACCTACTGCGACCTTCCACAATATCACCAACGAGGAAGAAGCAGCACTACGCTCACTTAATGACGACCCCCTTATCACCATAAAACAAGCAGATAAGGGTGGCGCAACGGTAATCATGTCAACCTGTGATTACCGCACTGAGTGTGAACGCCAGTTACGGGATAGGAAATACTATACTCCCATCCATGAGGACCCCACCAACAGGCTCAAAACCCTGATCGCGAGCATGGTCTTCCATGCCGAAACTCAGGGCTGGATCACAAAAAAAGAGGCTAACTTTCTAGTCATCGGCGAACCAAGAACTCCCTACTTCTATTGTCTCCCCAAAATACATAAGGGCACTAATCCGACCCCAGGGAGACCGATTGTTTCGGGGATTGGTTCCCTGTTGGAACCCCTCTCCCAGTTTGCAGACTACTTTCTTAAACCTCTAGTCCAAAGCACCCCTTCATTCTTAAGAGACACCACCGATGTACTCAGGCTTCTAGAGGACACCCAACATCAGGGAGAGGTTGACTTCCTCATCACCCTCGATGTTGAGGCACTCTATACGAATATCCCCCAGAGGGCTACCCTTGATGTTATAGAGGATGCACTGAGTAGTCTGGAATGGGTATCACCTACCCCCCGCCCTTTCATTATTGAATGTGCCACTCTAGCTCTTACAGAGAACTTTTTTGAGTTTGAAGGCCAATTATTCCATCAGACACAGGGCACGTCGATGGGGAGTACCTTTGCCCCTAGTGTGGCCTGCCTCTACATGGCAGCATTTGAGGAACGAGCCATCCATAATGAATCGAACCCTTACAGAGCTAATATCCTTTTGTGGAAGAGGTTCATTGACGATATTTTGATCCTTTGGAAGGGTGATCAAGCACACTGCAACGAATTTTGCCAATGGATAAATACTTTAAATCCATATTTAAAATTCACGAGTACCATCGCTGACCACCAGCTTCCCTTTCTGGACCTCCTGATCATATTAGACGATCATCAAATGAGCACCACACTACATCGTAAACCGACTGACAGAAATAGTCTACTACATTTCAATAGCTACCACCCTGGGGCGCTCAAACAAAATTTACCCTTTGGTCAATTCCTCCGTATTAGGAGGAATTGTAGTGCTGTTACTGACTTCAAAAAGGAGTCACAAACCCTCATGACCAATCTTCTCCAGAGGGGGTACCAGAACCGGGACATCCAGAGATCCTACAAACGTGCCCGCAACAATAACAGGGAAGGGTTACTTGAACCAAGAGAGAAAAAAACTGACGACTGCCTCACCTGTGTGATCACCTACACCCCTAACTCTTCACAACTCCAGAAAATCATTAACAAACATTGGGGTATCCTCCACACCGGGGAACTTACAATACCGAACCCCCGTTTTGCCTTCAAACGCACCACCAATTTGAAGGAGAGATTAATACATACTAGACCCAAACCCAAACCACCAGTGAACACCAATCAATCGACTTTATGGAACCTTCCTCCCGTCAGGGGCCACTACCCTTGCGGTAACTGTGTGGTGTGTCCTCAAACTAAAATAACCAAAGACATTGTCTTTCCTAATGGGATCACGTGGGAATGCAGAACGCACACTAACTGTAATACTGCCTACTGCGTTTATCTGATAACCTGCCCGTGTAACTTACCTTACATAGGGATGACGACTAGATCAGTGAAGACGAGAATCATTGAGCATCGGAGTAATTTCCGATGCAAAAAAATGAACACTAGGATGACCAAGCACTTTTGTGAAAATAACCACTCCCCTGACTCTTTTAAGTGGGTAGTTCTCCAGTCCCCTAAAAATGTCACCAAAACCAAACTGTTCACCCTGGAGCAGAGGTGGGTGATGAGACTGTCTTCGAATACCGATGGATTGAACGAGGACATCCCGTGGAGCAGCCTTACAAACATCTGACGTGACTGAACTAGCTGTCTCCGATAGACGTTCTGTACCTGTGTGCCCCCCTCGTTTAAGCATGTGACGCTTAGACACCAGAGCATATTAATATATGTACCTACAGGCATCCTCTGATACGCTTAGTTTCCCTAACATGCAAGTTGTCAACAAAATGATCACTTCACATTAGATACCTATAGATATCCTATGATATATGCATGCCAGTTTCCCTAACATTCGAACTGGCAACGTAAAATATGCGAGTTGGCAACACAATGATGACATTACATCATGTGCCAACAACACGCATTTGTCACTTATATAGATACCTTTTCGCGGCTCGATCTGTGGAATTACGTCAAGTCCAAACATTCTAGACTGACACGATTTCATTTGGTTACCACAGCAACCACAGCTCTAACAACCAATAAGGGCTCCTCACGTAACACTGTTGTCACACGTGACCCCGCGTCATCATTTCCTGTGGTTTACACGGCGCGTCCTGCTACACGCCCATATCCCTCTCTTTTCCTCTACCGGATGTAAACATCGCGCACTAGTCTCTCCGCCAACATCTCTCTGACGGAGCAATTAGTGCACGGCTCGGATTGGCTGGTTTGCGCTAGATAATCCCTTCGGGAGTTCTGAGATTCGTCCCCCGAGTCGGCGTGGATCAAGGGTAGGTGGATAGGCGTCCTGTACTACGGACTTCTGTAAGTATCCCCTCGTGGCTTCTGGGTCCTCATTTTCTGCGGATTTCCTTACTATATGATCATGCTACTAAATGATCAGCTCTCTATTCCATTTTCTTGTGGCTGCACCTTCTGCCCGCTGGTCGCCGCTCTGTGTATCATTAGGACACTGTACTATCCGGTGTCTGCCTCCAGCGCCAGCTCGTTGGATTTTACAGCCCTGCAGTGAAGGGTGAGTGGTTGAACTAAAATAAACTGTTATCTCTGCCCCGATGCCACCAAACACCTCGCGCATCCGGCGTTCTTAATTTTCTGCCCTAGCACCAGTCACAGTGGGAAGTGGTCAAAAATACATAATTTTTTTTTTTTTTTTTAGAATTCTCCTGTTTTTAGTCCACTTCTATAGGGTGTTCACCACTAGTACCACCTTATAGCTGAACACTTGGCAGTATTGAATTTGCATGACAACTGATTATCGTAGTTGTTAAGAGATAAGATCTATAATGCTTGTCACAATGTGATTGTTATTTATATGTTTGTGTCCCTGTATATATTTTTCTCTTTCAGGCATTTTTTCCTAACCTGCACTAGTCACCACTTATTAGGGTGCTGTATGTGTGGTAAGTGTCAAAATTAAGCCACTACCACTACCAATGAGTGTGTGAATCACCTGGTCCTGAAGAATTGCGGTTACTTTACTTAAGCAAGAAACATGTTGACCATCTATAACCACAGCGTAATACAGTCAATCTAACTGTAATATTACGCACTCTATTGTTTTTATTGTAAGAGTGGGACCACAGTCATTTAATAAACACCATTCAGGTTCCCCACTACTTATTTTTAATACACTCCCCTCACCACACACTTCTCACTTGAAGGCCCTTACCTGCATTCACCCACCGGCAACTATGGAATAAAGATCTCCATTAAAAGGCGCCATTGGGGTCGCCGATCGGGGATTGCAGCGCCGCCCCGATTCGGAGCAGACCCGATGATGACACTTTACATCTGGGCCACATGCTGACGACATATGACAGCTAGTCTGCCGGGTGTGTGAGGGTCTTTTTCCTAAAGGAGGATTTTCCTCCTGACCTCAGGGACTCATTTATCTCTTCTTTCACCAGTAATTCTCTTTAGGAACAGCATACTTTCTTACTTATTCGAATACATCTGGGCTATGTATGCTGGACCTGTCATAAACAGCCCCTGTTCCTCCTCTTTTTAAGTATCAGGGATGTTATCCAGCACGGTTACTGTCTCGAATTAACCTCCACTCCACCCACAATACCGCCAAAGCACCGTCCTATGTCCTCAGAGCACTTAGCATTATTGCAGCAGGAAGTGCTAAGTATGCTGCAAAAAGGTGCAATAGAGGTCGTGCCCGTCCACCAGCAAGGGACAGGGGTGTACTCTCTGTACTTCTTAATACCAAAGAAGGACGGGTCACTCAGACCTACACTAGACCTGAGACCCCTCAACCACTACATTCTCTCAGAGCATTTCCATATGCTCACCCTACAGCAGGTTCTCCCGCTGCTCAGACAGGGAGACTTCCTAGCCACACTAGACCTCAAAGATGCGTACTTCCACATCCCCATACACCCGTCACACAGGAAATATCTCAGGTTCACTATTCAGGGGCAGCACTACCAATTCAAAGTCCTCCCCTTCGGTGTGACAACAGCACCCAGAGTTTTCACCAAGTGCCTAGCTACAGTGGCTGCACATCTACGGAGACTACACATTCACGTCTACCCTTACCTGGACGACTGGCTTGTTCAGGCAAAGTCAGCCCAGCAATGTGCCAACCACATGTCTCTCACCATTCACCTTCTTCACAGTCTGGGATTCTCACTAAATTACCCAAAATCACATCTCCAACCCGCACACGTACAACAGTACCTAGGTGCGACCATAGACACTCTGGCAGCCACAGCTCAGCCAAATTTAGTGAGGATCAACAGCATGCAGATGCTGATTTCAAAGTTCAAACCTCAACACTCCCTTCCTGCGCGAGTGTTCATGCAGTTGATAGGCATGATGGCCTCCTGCATTTTCATAGTCCCACACGCGAGACTACATATGCGCCTGCTTCAGGAGTGCTTGGCACGTCAATGGAATCAGGCTTACGGGCAATTAAAAGACCTAGTGTTGGTGAGCGGTCGGGCATACAACTCTCTGCATTGGTGGAATCCACAAAACCTTTGCAAGGGCCGACCGTTCCAAGAGCCTGTTTCACAAATAATACTGACGGCGGACGCGTCTCTCCAGGGATGGGGAGCTCATGTACTCAATTACACAGTGCAGGGACTATGGACAATACAACTAAAGAAGATGCACATCAACCTTCTAGAACTGATGGCAATCTTCCTGGCAATGAAGGCGTTCCAAGTACACTTGTGCAACAAAGTCGTGTTGATCCGGACGGACAACATGACTGCCATGTACTACATACAGAAGCAGGGAGGAACACACTCTCCACAGTTGTCTCATCTGGCTCAGAGTATGTGGAAGTGGGCCATTCAGAGGAACATATTCCTCATGGCGGAACACCTCCCCGGCAAGGACAACCAGATGGCTGATCTGCTCAGCAGACACAGCCACCAGATGCACGAGTGGGAGCTACATCCGTCAGTACTCCAACCGTACTTCCAACAGTGGGGTCATCCAGAGATAGACCTATTCACCACACACGAAAACGCAAAATGCCAAAGCTTTGCCGCCAGGTTCCCACATCCACAGTCGCAGGGCAATGCGATATGGATGAACTGGTCCGGCAGATTTGCGTACGCTTTTCCCCCAGCGCCATTGATACCGCTGGTGGCACGCAAACTGCGACAGCACTCACTGACACTCATCCTAGTTGCTCCCACATGGACGCGCCAGCCATGGTACACCACCTTTCTAGAACTTTCCGTGGTGCCGCATCAAAGGCTGCGGATCAAACCTGCACTCTTAACGCAGAACCATGGCGAAATTCAGCACCCAGATCCGCAACAGCTGAACCTGGCAATCTGGCTCCTGAAGTCTTAGAGTTTGGCTACCTAAACCTGCCACCTGACTGTATGGAGATCATTAAGGAGGCCAGGAGACCCACTACCAGAGCCTGCTATGCAGCTAAATGGAAGAGGTTTGTCATCTACTGCAACAACAATGACATTAACCCGCTAGACGCATCCATTCAAAATATAATCTGTTACCTCTTACACCTATACCGATGCAATCTGGCATACACCTCAATACGTATCCATTTGACCGCAATAGCAGCCTATCTCCAGAACAGGCAGCACCTCTCCTTGTTCAGAGTGCCTGCCATCAAAGCTTTCTTGGAGGGACTTAAACAAGTAATTCCCCCAAGACACCCACCAGCACCGGTGTAGAACCTCAACTTGGTCCTCACCCGACTAATGGGTCCACCCTTCGAACCTCTCCACTCATGTGAGATTCAATTCCTCACCTGGAAAGTAGCTTTCCTAGTGGCAATCACTTCGTTAAGAAGAGTTAGTGAACTCCAGGCACTAACCATTCAAGAGCCATTCATACAGGTTCACGCAAACAGGGTCGTACTTCGTACCAACCCCAAATTCATGCCTAAAGTAATATCACAGTTCCACATGAATCAAACTATAGAACTGCCTGTTTTCTTTCAAAATCCACAAAATGTAGCAGAGAGAATGCTCCATACACTAGATGTAAAAAGAGCCCTCATGTACTATATAGACAGAACTAAAGTCTTTAGGAAGACAAAACAACTTTTCGTTGCCTTTTCTCCACAACACAAGGGCAACGCCATTTCCAAAGCAGGTATAGCCAGATGGATCGTTAAATGTATTCAAATTTGCTATCAAAAGGCTAAACGCACATTAACGATTCCCCCACGAGCCCATTCAACACGTAAGTTGGGGGCGTCCATGGCTTTCCTGGGAAACATTCCTTTACAGGAAATATGTAGAGCAGCCACATGGTCCACTATACATACATTTACCAAACACTACTGTGTAGATGTACACTCAAAACAGCAGGCAGCTGTAGGACAGGCTGTTCTCAAAACTCTTTTTCAGACCGCTGCAGCTGGCACTGGTGGCCGCCGCTAATATGAGGTACTGCTATGTATTCTATGCACAGATATGAATTCAGCAGCCCACATGCCTCGAACTGAATATGCTACTTACCAGTATGCATCTGTTCTTGGCATGTAGGGCTGCTGACATTCATATCGCCCACCCTCCTCCCCGGCGCCTGTAGCAGCTGCAGCTCTCAAAATTACTGTATAGCATGGTCATCACTTCCTGTATCTACTCCATCACTGCCACAATGGCGAAAAACAATCTGAGGATGGAGCGGATGCCCATGCGCACTGTGGTCCAGGGGAGGAGTCACCTATCTCAGGATACTTCGAAGACTCTTCCAGGACAACAACGTGCAAACATCCGGACCCAACACTAGGTGGCGATCTATGCACAGATATGAATGTCAGCAGCCCTACATGCCAAGAACAGATGCATACTGGTAAGTAGCATATTCATTACAAAGTCGGCAGCTCTGGATGTTATGTTACTTCCTCTTTCCCAAACATTCGGCATTCGTTCTATCAAAACACAGCAACTTTTAAAACATTCAGATGTTTAAAAAAACGACTGATTCCATCTCAGCCCTACTGCCCTTTCTAAACCATAAGGTATTTATATTTTTGAGATCGGCGTGTCTCGGCCTTTTTTTGGGGTTGGCACGGGGAGAGGACGCTGAAATTTAACCCTGGTTCCCCAAAGTCATCAGCTCTGGATGTTCTTTTCTTTTCAAACACTCGTCATTATTTACATCCAAATACGTCAACTTTAAAAACATTCAAATGTTTAACAAAGGGCTGATTCTCTCCCAGCGCTACCATCCCTTTCAAAGCAATACGGTATTTATAGTTTGGATGTCTGCATGTTACTGCTTTTTTGGGGGGTTGGCACAGGGGGAGCACACCAAGACTTCAACCAAGTTCCCCATTTCTAAAATCAACAGCTCTGGATGTTTTGCTGCACTCTTTCTCTCTAACAATTGTCAATTTTGGCATCCCAATGCGTTCACCCAGTGGGAATTTAGCAAAAATTGCCATAGTGCTAAAACTTTATTTGCATTTTCGGCCTTTTTTGAAGGGCGGGTTGGCACGGGGAGAGCACCCGGGCCTTGAGCCCGGTTCCCCTGTTCCAAGGTTGGCAGCTATACGGTATTTACTTTTTGGAAATTTGCATGTCTTTGGGGAAGGAGGGTTTGGTACGGAGAGCACGCAGAGACTTGAACTCTGTGTAAAAGTCAGCAGCTCTGAATGCTTCATTCTTTCTTCCAAACAATTGTTATTTATGGCATCCTAATGCGTTCACCCAAATGGAGTTTATTAAGTATTGCAGTACTGATAATACCGTATTTACATTTTTCATATCTGCAAATTAGGGGTGGGTGGAATTTGCGAAATTGCCTTTTGCAAAATTTCGCGAAACGCCAAAAAAATCTCAGCGAACAAGCGAAATTTCGCGTGCTCGCTGAAATTTTGGGCTGATTGATGCGTTGCTGGATTTGAGCTTCAACTCGGGCACCTGCTTTATTTATATCTGAAAGTGCTTCCTGGTGAGGTTTAATTTTTGTGACAGGGGCATCGTGCCAGAATGAATCCTGCCCTGCATATTTACCCAAGAAGATGCCACTGTTTTGTGCAATACCTCTACTCAACTGGAGTACTTTCTACTGGGTAATCAGTAAGTGCTACCACGTTGGGTAAATGTATAGTGCTTTTCCTACACTACAGCTGCGTACAGGGCCAGAAGAGTTGTCTAGCAACCATGTGTGTCTGTAACGTTGCCACCGCGCCGGGGTCCCTCGAGTGAGCTGTCCATCATAGTGGGGGAAAGGGCGGGAAGACGATGCCCACCGCTGGTGTGTGGGCTGGAGCCAAACGGGCGGGGCTTCCATGCAGTTCACATGCCTCTTGTTTATAAAGGGCCAGAGACCGATCAGAGCAGCAGATGAGGAGACAGAACCTCCTGGTGTCAGGACCTACACGGGATTGCGCTCGAGAAACTCATGGATGCACAAACCTCCATCAAGGATTACAGCAAATAGTTGACGGTACATATGGGGAGAAAGCACACCTGCCTAGTCTCGACCGTGCTTTGTGCTGATTAATGCGTTACTGAATTTGAGCTTCAACTCTGGCACCTGCTTTATTTATATCTGTAAGTGCTTCCTGTTGAGGTTTAGTGATGGGAGCATCGTGCCAGAATGAATCCTGCCCTGTATATTTCCGTTCTGCTGCGGATTGCGGAAATTTCGACATTTTTGCGTTCCGCGCGGAACGCGAAAATGCCGAAATTTCGCAAGTTCCGCGAGCGGAACGGAATTTGTTGCCCACCCTTAATCTGCATGTTTCTGCCATTTTTTTTTTTAGAGAGGGTTGGCACAGAGAGCGCACGCTAAGACTTCGACCCGGATCCCTTGTTCTAAAGTTGGCAGCTCTGGATGTTATGTTACATCCTCGTTCCCAAACAATCTGCATTATTTTGGGGGGTTGGTACGGGGAGAGCACGCCAAGACTTCAACCCAGTTCGTGAGTTCCAAAGTCTGCAGCTCTGGATGTTATGTTACATCCTCTTTTCCAAACACTTGGCATTTTATGTATTCAAATGCAGCAACTTTAAAAACATTAAAATGTTTAACAAATGACTGATTCAATCTCAGCTCTTTAAAAACCATACAGTATTTGTAATTTTAATATTGGGATGTCTTTGCATTTTTTAAATTATTGTATCTGTCCCTTGTCATGTTTTTCTTCATTTCCCCCTCTAGTCTTACTTGTGTATATCCCTTCTTTAACTGTCTGCCTGCTTTGTTATTATTCTCTGTTTACTTTTCCCGTGACTAGCTTTCCTACGCCTTTTATCCGCCTAACTGTGTCTCTTGGTCGCGTGGTACATATCCGAATATTCGTTCATCCTTTTGCTTTTTCTATCTGCCTGCCTCCATTCAGCCATTGCTCATTGGGACCATATCGTTGCGGTCGTTCATTTTTTTTAATCAGCGTGTTTCCCTTGTTACTTTTGCTTTTTGTCTTTCTTTTCTCATTTACTATCTATCTTAATCTTTTCTGCCTACCTTTTATGGCACTTGAGCACTCTGTCTCTTTTACTGTTCTGCCCATCTTTTCCCATTTTCTGTGTGCGTGCCTTCTTTCTTTTCTACTTTCCATAAATTTTTTGTCTAACACTCCCAACTGTCAGCCTCCTCACACCCTCTTGCCTTTTCTATATGTTCCTGTTTCTTTCTGATTCTGTATTTATTTTTGTGTCTAATTCTTCTCTCTTGTTTTTGTCCTTTTCTCTATACATTTGTGAAGTTATGCCGTCTTGTTCCTGAGCACTTTGGTACAATGCAAGTAAATACTTTGCAAGTGACAGTACAGCAGATAAGTTTGCTCAGTGGTTTGCAAGGCAAACTTCTTGTGTCAAAGGGACCTGAAGACTGTCCGGCATTTCACGGTGCAATATTTGCACACACGGCAAACACCTCGACTCCCTGCAGCAAGCGGTCCGCAGAGCCAGCACACCGGTGGTGGATCCCTCAGATGCTAGAGAGGCAAGCCTCACCGATTGGATCAATCCGTCATAAGCGCCTTCTTTTCGCACCTTTTTATATATATATAGTGCACACACTATCGTGGGTATGGGCCATACTAGCTCAAGAAGTGGGTGCGATAACTCGCAATAGCGCATGAATGTGAAATAGAGGCAGTACGTACTATGACGTGCAGCAAAACCGTGTCAAATTGGCTCTCACTTTCCCAATGATGTATATATTGAGACACACGCTTTGTTACAATGTGCAGCCTTTGTCATCCATCCATTTGCCCGCTCCTCCTTTCAGCCACCCTTTGTCCTTCCAACACCAGTGCTTAATTTGTGCCAACGCTTTCCGGTGCTTAGCCCCGTAACATTTTTATCAGGGCCGGGTCTAATCACAGCGTGTGTGACAAAAAAATAATAACAAGTACGATTCTTCATAACACGATCCGCACTCTTACTCGGTCTCCCGACTCCCCAGTGAAAAGCTGAGCAGAGACGATAATAAACCATGCGTCAGTCAGTGCCAGTGGGCGGGCCACTGATTGGGCTGGATTTGGTCCTGCACGGCAGCGTGCGTGTGTAACCATCCTTAAATTCCTTCCCGCCGGCCTGCCTGATTATCTTAGGCGGCACGCACGCATGACGCACCAGCGGCAGTCCGGCACTATCCTCAAAAGCAGCAGTGTGTGGTGTGTGGTGTGCAGTTAGTGTGCTGCAGCAGGCCTCATGTAGGCATTTCTGCGATGTCCAAATGAACGCAGATTACTTCCTAGAAGTCATAAAACTTCCCAGAAATATGCTTTCGAAGCTGCAAGAGCCACAGAACTCCAGGCGCCCTCCTGGACATTTTGTAGTAGTTCGTGTTTTTGTGGGCTGAGTTGATTATATGCATGATGAACAAAATACTACTGCCTTTTTTAAATGCATATTTTGTATTTTTTGCCACGGTGGAAAAAAAAAATTCCTGTCCTACATCCCCACCGACCTTTGGGGGTGTTCCTTTCCCTATTAAAACCAGGAATGGATTTTTGAGAGCAGGGTCACCTTTTTTTGCATACATAAATCAAGCCAGAAAATATGGTTAAAGGGCTCTGTGAGCGGATGTGCATCAGTGCAAAATCCGTACCCACATTTTAATTTGTTCTGTGCCTCGTATTATGGAACACGATTGCGATGGTGCCATTATGCAGTTGGTGTCTATGTTTACTGAATGGCTGAATATGAGATGTTGTGTGTAAACTTTGGGTGATGTCTCAGAAAGGTTAAAGTAGTAAGCAGTCTGTGGCCCTTTGTGGCAACTCGGATTGGGAAGGGCATGAAGTCAGAATCGTGTATCTGCTGTTGGATGTCCGTGGAGGGTTCTGTTGGCTGGAAGTTTATGTGGTGCGTGTTTGTTGAGGTGGGCAGTGCTGGGGGTCCTGGCCTACTTGAGCTGTGTTGCTTGTAACAAAGGTGTTTTTCTCTTTGTTGAGGCTGTCCTTTAGAGAAAAATCAATTTATCTGCTGCCTTTGGTAAACTCACTGCATATTTCTGCGCTGCCTGGACAGTCTGGCTTTTTTTTAAATACCCAGTGAAAAAGGACACACTACGGGCGGACTGCTCGGCTGGATGAGGCACATCGAGCGATACAATCGATAGGGGAGCGGGAAAGCACTGCAGGGGACATTGGAATCTCTTCGTAACGTGCATGCATATGTTGGAAGAGTTATAATAGACATGGGGAAAGGTGCTCATCGGCTGGAGTTGGTGCTAGCGCACACCCCACCTGCCAGTTCTTAGAGGGGAGGGGAGGGACTTTTTCTCTCCTTTCTTGTTTGGGGCGAAAGGCGCTCTGCTAGTTGGGGATGTGGGTAGTTGTAAACCTACATGGCAGGGTAACAGGGAGGGGAGGGAGGCGGGGGACGACAGTTTTATTGTGGTTTGGGGGTGTTTTGTGATGTTTGGAGGGGTGGTGGGGGACTCAGTTGGTCATGTAGGAAATGTCTTGGTGGGGTGGCGCGGTGTTGCAGGCACTATGGACAACGTACTGACATTGCTTTTGGAAATGGCTATGAGGTGGGATAAAAGTATTAAGGTGCTTAGCTGGAATGTTAATGGGTTGGGAGACAAGCTTAAACGGCACCTCCCAGATATCGTCCTCTTGCAAGAAACGCACCTCATTGGGAACACGTGCCAAGCACTTAACAGATGGGGCTACAAACTAGCCATACATGCCGGCTTCACATCGGGATCCCGCGGGGTGGGCATTATGGTGCGCCGTAACTTTCCAATGGTCATTGAACACACAGAAACGGACCCACTGGGCTGCTATGCTGCGCTCTCGGGGAAAATGGGCAGGACGCACGCTTAACCTGGTGACGGTGTATATTCCACCTGGTCTCCAGAATCAATCTTATCAGGATCTGGGGGAACTCCTCCTCTCCCTACCTGAGGGGCAGCTTTTAGTTGGGGGGACTTCAACGCCGTGGTGTCGGGAGAACTGGATAGACACCCGCCTCGGAACATCGCGTCGGGGCAAATGTGGCTCTCCAATCTTTTGGAGGCGTATGGGCTGGTTGACCTTTGGCGACAGCGCCACCCCACTCAATTGCAGTACACATTCTTCTCGGGACCACACCACACATTTTCAAGGATAGATTATCTCCTTACTCCATTGCAGCACGACACTACGGTTCAGGGAATCAAACACCTGGCAAGGGGTATATCGGACCATTCCCCTTTGTGGACGCATCTAACAATGGGGGAACAAAAAGTAGGATGTGTGGCGCCCATAAACCCTTGGTTCTTATGCAACCCTGGGATTAAGAAGGCGATCACTCGTTCGAAAGATCACTATTTCAATCACAATGTCAGGACAGTGGATTCTCCAACTACCCTCTGAGAAGCATTTATGACTGTATTGAGGGGGGAAGCCCTCTCAAAAATTGCCGGACAGCGTAAGGAAAGGGAGGCACAGATGCTCACTATTGAACAGGATCTTCTCGCACTGGAGGGAGAGGCGCAGGTGCATGGGACCCCAGAGGCCCAGCATCAAATGCAGTTGAAAGCAGCTCAGTATAAGGCCCTACCTACGGAGGCCGCTAAAAACCTAGCTAGAGACAGAGGAGGCCGACTCTACGACCAAGGGGACAAAGCGGGCGAATTAATCGCCTGGTTAGACAAAAAGCAGATGACTCAGAGGGTGATGGCAGAAATTCGTACTGAGGGGGCCCCCCCCTTACCGAACCTCAAGAGATAATTGGCAAGTTTGCAGCACATTTGAAAGGAGTATGTAGCAGAGGGTCGGAGCGATCAGAGGAGGATTCCTCAGCACTCTTAGCTGACATTAAGCTGGCCATACTTTAAAAAAATTTTTTTTTAATGTCTTTATTATCAAAAAGCGCAGGCTGACATACATCATAGTGCGCCTACAACCCTGAGGCCGGCTGCTCTTCCACATACCGTCACAGGAGTCCGGCAGCTTATCCCACAACCCGGAGGTCGGGCATCGCTGTACCCCGAGTTCGAAGGCTGCCCATACTTACTGAAGAGGATCGAGAGACCCTGGACGGCGAACTCACCGTCGCCGAACTGGTTAAAGCTATTAAGGACCTGCGGCCCGGGATGGCACTCGGCCCCAACGGCCTACCTATCGAGTTGTACAAGCTCAAACCTGACTGCCTTGGCCTGCACCTCAAAAATATGTTTGAAGACAGCAAAGCGTTGGGGAGACTACCAAGGGACCAACGTGTCGCCACTCTGGTGGCTATCCCTAAAGAAGGGAAACCTAGAGACCTATGCTCCTCATACAGGCCAATATCGTTATTAAACGCTGAGCCCAAGATACTGGCAAAGCTCCTTGCAAATAGGATTAAACCGATCATCCCCAAACTGGTCCACCCAGACCAGTTGGGCTTCATGCCGCACCGCAATACAGCGCTCAACCTGCGACAGCTCCAGGGCGTGATGGGTCGCCGCCACATGATTCAGGAGGATACGGTTGTGGTATCGTTAGATGCCGCTATGGCATTCGATATGCTTGAATGGCCCTATATGTTGGCGGTCCTTCAGAGATTGGGCTTTGGTCCCAATTTCATTGGGTGGGTGCGCCTCCTCTATACTGAGCCGTTGGCCCAGGTAGTGGTGAATAACAAGAGCTCCGATGTTCTCGCACTCGAGAGGGGGACGAGACAGGGCTGCCCCCTCTCACCCTTGCTCTTTGCCTTCTGCTTGGAACCTTTGGCAGCCTGGATAAGACAGGACCCCTCAATACGAGGGCTAAGATGGACGGAGGGGTGGGAGGACAGGATCTCGCTATATGCAGACGACATACTATTATACCTGGCCTCCCCCTCTAAATCCCTCCAAGTGGCCCTAGACATCTGTAACAGCTTTGGGAAAAACTCAGGTTACAGTATTAACTGGGGGAAATCATTACTTTATGTATTGCACGGCGCCCCTCCCTCCATTCCGCGATCCAGTTAGCCATGGAAGGGTTCAGGTACCTTGGGATCTTTGTCTCCGGTGATGCAAGGTCCCGCTTCGAAAAGAACCTCAGGCCACCTCTGCAGCAGTTACAAAGAGATACAGCCATTTGGAAGAAGCTCCCACTGTCGCTGCTGGGTCGGGCGGCCCTGTTTAAGATGATGGCGCTGCCGCGATTTTTGTACGCACTCCAAAACTATCCTGATTTAGTCCCACACCAGTATTTCGCGGATATTGAGGCCACTCGGAGAGACCTTCTGTGGAGTGGCGCTCCACGCATCTTTCTCCCAAAACTTACACTGGGGTGGTACGACGGGGGTATAGCATTGCCGGACATCCGTAAATACTACCTCTCGTCTATCAACCAGGGCACGTACGGGAGTGGGGATGATCCCGGGTATGGGATGGACAGGTGGCTCCTCCCCGGGGGGAACTTTGAGACCGCTCTTTACTCAAAGCCTAATAAGTTCCACCTCACAGGGCCTACAAAGCACTCTGTCCAACTTTGGCACATTGTGAGCCGGAAACAAGGATGGGGGCCGACAAACTTACGATGGCAACCCCGCTCTGGGTTTACGAAAGGCTTGGGTCGCTGGGTCGCACCAAAGGAATTCGTAATTGGGACCTGATCGGGATATCCCATATAAGGGACCTATGGGGGTCCGAGGGTGTGGTGACCTTCGCCACCTTACAGCAATCTTACGACCTGGCGCAATCAGAGTTTTTCCGGTACATGCAGGTTAGGCATTCTCTCCAATCCAATATCCCACCAGGAACAAAGCTCCCGGAATCCTCACCCTTAGAGGACAGGCTGCTTGATGGCTATTTGCCGGAGAGGGCCATATCCCATACAAAAAACTCATACACCACACCCCAGATCCATTGCTTACCCTCAGGAAGAAATGGGAGGCGGACGGTGTGGAGATTGACGATGAGAAATGGAGGGAGGCACTTTCCTCCCCCAAAGAGGTGGCGATATCTGCAAAGTTGAGGCTGATACAGCTTAAAATACTGCACTGGGTGTACGTCTCAGGTACCCGGCTAATGTTGATGGGGAGGAGTGAAGATGGGTTTTGTCGAAGACTGTGTAGGGAGAGGGGGATATTTCTTCACATAGTCTGGGAATGCCCGCAAATTCAAACTTATTGGGCGAGGGTGCATGATTGCATGTGTGAGTTCTGGGGGATAAGATTGCGACCTGAAGCTAAGCGGTGCCTCCTGAACATATGGGAGCCCACGGACCTATCTATAAAAGGTAAACTGTGGGCAACGCTGGGGCAGACAATTGCAAAATGAAACATAGCACGCCTATGGGGAGTGGGAACACCCACACTGATTGGTGCATGGAAGAAGGTCATGGACTGGTGTATGCTGCAAGAGAAGACCGTGTATATGGCAAGGGGGTGCCCCAGGAAATGGGGAGCGGTCTGGTCGAAATGGAATGAATATCCTGGTAACCTTTGTGAACCTCCCATGCTCCCTTCCCTTGAAGAATCATTAACGCCATAGTGTTCTGGTACTGCTTCCACCCTGTGTACTAATTCACCGGGAATTATAATAATGTCTGTTAGTCCATGGTTGCAACACTGTAAAATCTATAAGTGCAAAATGTAAAATGACCAACAAGTTTATTTTTGTTAATAAAAAGATTTATAAAAAAAAAAAAAGAAAAAGGACACACTACTGATGTGTGCAGTGTGACTCAGGAATTTACTTAACTACCGACCTTTCTTCACACTGATGTGAGCTTATGGGGGTAAAATAATGTGCAATATTTGTGTCTAGTGAGGGTGAAAACCCAAGTCACAATGTATTAAAAAGGCATTGGAAAAAGGGTCAAGAAAAAAGATGTTTACTTCATCCTTGTATTTTGCAAGGAAACATATCATTGCTTGTGGTGGGGTGCAGAGCCCTGAAAGGTCACCAGACGGCCATGTCCGTTGTAAAACATTCTGACAGAAAAGTAGTAGCACAGCCAGTGTGCCCTTCGCCCCCGTGCAAAGAAGGAAATGGGCCCCTGACTGCTGCTCGAATTATATATTTGGAATCAAGCTATCCTGGCTGAAGAGGGGTGAAACCCCGAAACCGGTCCTAGGATGCTTGTTTCCAGTCCAGGGAGGACCTGGCTTGGCAGTTTGGGCTGGACTGTTCCCATGAGGCACAGGGTCAAGACTGATTTGCGGTGGAAGAGCAGCGACCTGCCAACACTGAGACCAGCGAAGGAAGGAACCCTGGGGCTGCGGAGGGCAGTGCAGAGGCCCGTGGCGGCCCGGAGCAGAAGAGCTACAATTCACCCAGGGGCAGGCGATAAACGGCCGGATCCATCGGAGCAGACTAGGTGACAGAGCCGAATGCAGCACGCGAGGTGAGAGCATGCCAGACGCCGTTGCTGGAGGCAGCGTGAGGCACACACTAATAAGCGAGATGCCATAAGGCTGAAGCGCTGTTCAAACGCCAGTATAGCGCCAAAGAGGCAGTAGACAAACAGAAGGACCAAGGGGCTGTTATATACCACAAAGGAACCGTAATAGCTCCCGTGCTATTTAGGTCCCACAATCTTAGGGATTTGACCTAGGAACCTTTGACCTGCTAGTGCATTAGAAAACACATTTTGTTATATTGAGCACAGTCTGAGTAACTGAGGATTGAAGGACAGTGCTACTGACTTCTTGTTCCCTACAACAAGCTTTATTTAAACAATCTTGCCTATTGAGAAGTGGACATTGGAGTCTATACCTCAGTGCCCTGCACATGCAGGTGCAGATGCAGCCTTTGGCGAGATAGGCAGACGTATGCCTTTGTTTTAGGTTTGATTCCACTCAAGCTCCTCAGCGGGATCTGGTTCATTATTTCCCTTTGGATGGTTACGTGCTCCCTCACAGAAGAGACCTTGTATTTAAACAGAAAACTCACCTTAGAGCATTTTTTAGTGGGCAGATTATCCAATTTCTCACCCTCTTGACCTGCTGAAGGTCCTGTGGTCCTGTGATTTTCTCTTCTCTCCTAAGGGGGTATTAGACACTATTCTGGCAACAGAACACCAGGACCGGATTCAGTTGTGCAGGCAGTAGTCCTATCTGCCGCCTGCTCGAGCCAGCACCTATACAGACAAGGGAACCCCTGGTGGGACAAGGGTCCCAGGGGCAGCGACGCGCATCTTGTACCAATCTGCACACTCTGGGGGGGGACCCTGGTGGGACAAGGGTCCCAGAGTGCACCGCCACTTCGACCAGCTGCCATGAGCAAGGGGGGGGGGCGTGGCCAATACGCTTATAGCGCAGCCTAACCCACCGCGGCCCGTCTGAGCCCGCCCGAGACTGGTAGAGGCTGGGCTGGGCTACTTTTTGCTTATTTGCTTACTTGATTGTTCCTTTTCGTAGTAAGGGGCCTCCGACCAGTTTCAACTGATCCGCGGTTATGCCTCCTGTGGGGAAGGGTCCCTCTTGTAAGAGCAAGACTGGGGTGGGAGGAGGGGTTGTGGGAACGCTTGATACTTTTTTGTCTAGGGCGGAATCTGCACTTGTTCATGAGATCCAACTTACTGAACGTAGATTATCTTTAGAACCTTCGCTGCCACCCCCAATTGATAGGACGATTCCCCCACTGAGCTAACACATCTATATATACCTCCCACCCCCTCCCTAACGGCCCCAAGCCTGCATCCATCGGGTTCAAATATTTTATCAGATTGTACTTGTTCCCCTGACAATAATCCATGTCAACCAACGGTTACAACCAGGGGTAAGAAAGCTATGAGGGCTGGCAAAGGAGAGCTCCCCTTAAAGAAAAGGAAAGGTCGGGGTCCACTCAAGGCTATATCACAACATACAGCCGGGGATAAACGGAAGGTAGCTCAAGGGGGGCACGAAGGATGTGGCCAGTCTACCATGGCTACTGGTGCAATTACCAGCCACCCCACACCCACTGAGGAATCCCTCTACACTCGGATATTGCAGGGAATTTCCAAACTCCTTGATCCCCTGATCCACAAACTGAGTTTGATAGAGGGCAGATTAAACAAATTAGAACAGGTTTTATCGCATTCCTCCCCGAGCTGTGTTAGAGCTCAGGCGATCAGTGGATGCTGCTCCTCACAGGGGGCGGGGGAGATCAGGTTGCAAAAAGGGTTGTTTCTAACGTATGGAACTTTACTGAATTAGCCCCTGATGCTAGCCATCATACCTCCATGCCACAGGGGGGTTTTGGCTCACTGGGTTTGCGTCCGGTTTTGAGAGAAACTCGGGCATGCTCTCCCAATCGACCGGTCCCGGTAGACGCCCAGAATGGTCCTACCTTTTTACATCTTCCCCCGGAAGCTACCCCCTATACCATAGTTTTGGGCAATGTCCCTAGGCTACCGTTGCAGACATCTGAGGATTGGCCAACCCTGAGAAATAAGGCTTTATACCTACTGAGTCAAAGGATAGGGATCAAAAACCAATTATTTAATGAATTTAAAATGGTACGTAGAGTATCCTGGTTAGGGAAGTCTCACAAGTCTTTCCGGGGTGATTGTGTGGTTTTAAGCTTTGGGTCCCCCAGTTTGGTTCAGCAAATCTTGGAGAGGGAGGGGGATCTTGCCGCTAGAGACAACAGATCTGTCCTTCCCCTAGGGTATTTTTACCGCCCCATGATTACTCCCAGATATGCTGGAAGGAGATGGCCTCTTCAAATACATGATCAACTTACTACCCTGTCCACCTTAACAATCGATTTAATGGCCTGGCCTCACTTGAAGATATCGATTGACATATAGTGTCCGATTGTTTTGTCTCTTCCGAGCATAGTATTTTCGGGGTCCTAGAGGTCTATGGTAATGCCTCCCCCACCCCCCCCCCCCCCCCCCCCCCGAGCATCCTGGGAGAGCCTATCCCATCCTGGCGAGACAGAGAAGGGAGATGCAGAAAGACATGGCCAACGTATTGGACCCCATAATGCAGCATTGCCCTCCTGACAAACTGATGGAGGAGATAGCCTCCCCCCCCTTCTCCTCCAGGAAGTATTCCTCAAGGTCATCTCAAATCTGTTATGACAGTAGGTTCTTGGAATATTGCAGGTCTCATCTAAAACTGCATCAGGTGACTGGGCAGTGTTTATTGAACAGTTTGATCTCATGGCATTCCAGGAGACCTGGTCTACTGAACAGGTATACTAACCTGGGTTTTTAAGCTTTTTCAAACCCGCACAAGGGGGGCAGAAGGGTAGACCGTCTGGTGGCCTCACTTGTTGGGTGAGACAGCAAACTGGTTTTAGGGTTGTGGAGGTCTCTATCGACAACCCAGATATTATGGCACTATGGCTTCGGATGAACCATGGCTGTGATACCTTGTTAATTATTGTTTATGCCAGAAGACAACCGGGTGGGAGACCATCTGAGACTGTCGACCACCTTGACAGTTTTTTAGACAATCATAGGGATGGGTGCAACTTGTTAATTTTGGGGGACTTTAACTGCACCTTCGAACCGTTGGATTTAGAGGATGGTAACTTAAGTGCAGATGAGGACCTGCAGTGGAACATTCCGACCCTAGACTTTTGCCCAATCAAAAAATGGACAGAAGCTGCTCTGCAACTCAAGGGGTTATGCCTGGGAAGGGGTGTGCGAGCAGTGAATGGGAGGTCCCAATTGGATAGGAATGGTGTGCATACTTTTAATAATGGCATTAGGAGCAGCCGTATTGATTTTATCCTTCTTAATGTTGAATCATGGCACTCCCTAATTGACATGAAGGTCCAGGAACGTATGGAAAGCGATCATGACCCGTTGATTCTGACAATTGCGGCCCCGCCTCCACAGAACCCCTCCAAAAAGGCGGTTGGTGAATTCTCTCCCGCAGTATCACTTTCAAATGACATGAGGAGAGTAAAATGGACCAGGCTTGTTGAGAACGAAGGGGATTTAGGTGCAATGAAGGCCCTGGTTGCTCATTCAATATCCTGCCTTAAAAGCTGTGCCTCCCAGGCGGATATTAATGTACTCGCTCCTCTGGTTCATCGAGACCTGTTTTCCAACCTTAAAACCTTTTTCACTAAGACCAGTAAAAAGAAGCCAGAGGCAGGGGCATCAAAGGCCCCCTGGTATAACAAAAGCTGCAGAGAGGCGTATCGCTCACTGTCAAGGGCTATTAGATCCAAAGACATGGGAGAAGTTAAACATGCTAGGGCAAATTACAAAGCAACCCAATTCAAAGCTAAAAAGGAGTGGGAAGATAACCACTGGCACGATCTTCTCCTAGCTAGTAACGAGAAGAGTATGACAAAATGTTGGCAGCTAGTGAAATGGGGGAGTGACAGGACACCACACAAACCAATTAATTATGTTCCGCCGGAAGAGTGGGCCCTGTTCTTCACGGCCCAGTTCTCTACTGCTGATAATAATCTGGATGTATTTGAAATACCCCCCCCCCCGATCCCTACCCTATCCATTTAGCAACACCGAGGTTGAGGCAGTACTCTCCCTTATTCCAAGAGGTAGGGCCCCCGGACCCGATTGTGTGCCAGCAGATTTATTTACCCACGATAAGGACAACTGGGTGGTTTATATAACCTTACTTGCCAATTCCATTGCTAGCGGTGCGAGTATCCCTGACACGTGGGCCGATGCACTAATTATCCCGATATATAAAAAGGGAGATCGAGCACTACCTGGCAACTATAGGCCTATTAGCCTCATACATTCTGTTCAGAAAATAGTTGCTAGGTTAGTTCTAAGCCGAATCCAATCGTGGATAGAGGATTCTAAGATACTATCACCTCTGCAGGCAGGGTTCCGCCCCCATACCAGCACAATCGACCAGGTACTCAGGTTTGTGATGATTTATTGGAGGGTTGTTATCGTAGGTTGGGGCACATTATATGCGGCCTTCATTGATTTGACGTCCACCTTCGACTTGGTTCCCCGAAACAAAATGTGGAGAGCCTTCTTAGAACTGGGGTGCCACTGGAACTGCTAGCCATGTTAGTTAAGCTGCATGATTCCAATTACGCTCAGGTTCGATGGGGTACAAATGGAGAGGTAACAGATACATTTCCGGTGTTAAAGGGCGTGCGTCAAGGTTGCGTCCTCGCTCCTACCCTGTTTTCCATATTCATTTTCAGGGTAGTGCAATACTATTCTACATGTCCCACTGATGCGCCAACTCTGGGGGGTTTGAAATTCCCCCTACTCATGTTCGCTGACGATACCTTGATTTTATCTAAGACTCAATCCAGGTTACAGGTGGCTCTGTCCCATTTTGAGGAGTTCTGCCGCGATCATGAGTTGGCGGTCAATGTGGGCAAGGCAAAATTCATGGTTCTCCACAAATTTAAAGCTACTAAGGGCAAAGTTCATATGAATGGTGTTGCTTTAGAGCAGACTGAAGTGTTCACCTACCTCGGGATAACGTTAAACAAGAAGTTGAATTGGAAGCCACAGATCGATATCCTTGGCCTGAAGCACGCGCAGTTGGCTGGGGCACTCCTAAAAGAACACAGGCTATCACACACCAAACCTATAGCCCCTGCCATCAAAATGTATAACACTAAAGTTGTAAACTCCATTTTATATGGCGCGGAGCTGTGGGGTCACGAGGACATCAGACCCATGGTTACCGCCCAAAATAAATTTATGAGGGTGTTAACGGGTCTGCCAAAATCTACTCCATTGGTGCCCTTATTTTTGGATCTGGGATGTCATCACATTGAGGATCTAGTTCGTTTTAGGCCTATAACCCTCTGGAGAAGGCTATGGGCCACCCCCGAGCTCTTACTGTATGCTAAAGCCCTTCTGGATTTCAAGGGACGGGGACCCCAAGTAAGATCAGATGGCTCCAGTATATAAAAGAAACCTTAATAGGAATGGGTAATTTGTGGGAGAATCCAGAATCTACCCCCTTCCCCTCAAAAAAAGAGCTTAAGGTTGTCTATATGGATCTGGTGAAGATGAAGCGCTTTTATTCCATCAAAGGACCTACCCTGTCCAGGGACTTTCTAGTGATAAAGCACAAGCCTGGGTTTGAACCGTATTGGGATCTTATTTTAAAACCAATGGACAGGAAGCTCTATCACCAGTTCAGGGCAGGTTCATTGCCAATTAGAGCGTTTACCAGTAGATGGCACAAGCCCACAACAGAATTGTGTCCCTCGTGTTTGGTCCAGTCAGAATGCATCCCCCATATACTATTTGTTTGCCCGGCCTATTGATCACCAAGGAGGAAATGGCTCAAACCTATCTGTGCTAATCTTGGCACAAGAGCCGCCATTGAGGCCTTGAGAATTCTACAGACAAGTACCCAGGAATCCATTTTTATTGCTATTGCAAAATTCTTGAGTTGGATATGGGTGATTCGGGGTAACAAACTTAAGGCACACTGATTTCACTTGCTTAAAAATGTCTGTGGGATGTGGGGTAGTTTGATTCTGATATATTTTCTTTTGTATAAAGGGGTAGATGCCGTATGGTTTAACCTATTTTATATCCTGCATCTTTCTACAACAATTGTTTTATAACGTAAGACTAAGATTAATCATGGTTTAATACTTATTTTAATTGTATCATTGTGTCTGCTACATCAATGCTACTTTGCTACAACTCAGTCATTTCAACTAAAGAATTCTTTTTTTAATTGCTAAGTTTTAATAGATGCAATGTCTTTTATGGTTTTATAATCGAGATAAAGACTTTATGAAATGAAGATTTGCATTTGGCTGGGTTCAAACTGGAATGGCATGGTGAGCAAAAAAACGATGGATTTAGGCCCAGATCTCTCTACTGGGGTGACTGTATGACATTGTTCTGCATTCTGTCCATCAACTGTTGTTTTTGCATGAATTATATAATATGGCAATCAGGTCTCTAGGTCCAGGGGCCACTGTCCCTGCTGCACCTATGGAAGCTACGAACTGGGCACTGCAGAGGACACTGGCTGTTGAGAGCAGCTTACACTTTGAGAATAAACCTGTCAGGATAAGGTAAAGAAGAGACAAGTTCCTGCAGGAAAGTTGCAATTATGAGACTTTCTGAATGAAAATTACAGGTCTGCCTGTGTCTCTGCATTCAAGGCCTTTTGCAAGGATTCCCTCATTAACACTGAGGATGTGGGATTTTTAGAGTCTTAAGGAACAGTCTCTTTGCACCCTGCTGCAGTAATACATTAAGGATAGCACAAAGAACCGGCCGGTCACACTGTAGGCGCTACACAAACCTGTGTTCCTACAATGCTGCCTTCTAATAATAGATTGTGTGCCTAGTTCTGAAGACTGGAAGTGTGCTGCGGGCTTCAAGGCTGTAATTGTGCCAGAGACCATTACACACCATTGGCCCTGCATAGCTCAACAGCCACATCTTCATTCACAAAACATCTTTGCTTGGTCGGACTCTTATTTGCAAACATCCTATGTAACAGTTGTGGCTTTGAACTCATGACACACAATTAGACTCTGCTAAAAAAAAGACAACAAAAAGCACCTTTGCACATACCGCAGTATTGTCCTTTCCCCAAATTGGCACATGGAGCACTGGAATTTTTCACATGCCCCTTATCAATGATTTAGTTTTTTTAGCTTATTTATTCCAAATTGTGCTTTAAATACACTTTTGATATAATCTTTTTCAAAATTGTTGCTGGGTGGCGAAACTTCCTACCAAAACCTTACAAATTAAGCACTATCCAACACCCACCCCTCCACAACGCCACACGCATTGTCCTTGCAAACACCCCCCATCCTTTTGTCTGTCCACCCGCCCACTGCCCTTCGAATACCCAACTCACTCCATTGGTCCACCTACGCACTGTCCTTCCAACAACCATCTACATCTGTCCGTCTGTTTACCCACCCACTGTCTTTCCAACACCCATCTCCGTCCGTTCATCTATTTCCCCTGCTGGTGTAGCATATGCAAATATAGATACATACCTAATGGATATTAAAGATAGGTGATGTGTATGCGCTATATTTGATAAATAATATACATTTAAATACACATATCAACAATGTAGCAAAACACACTCATACACCAGCAAGCACACGCAGACATCCAGTGGTGTTTAGTGCATTCTGGAGCCAGCAGTACAACCTTTTCAAGCTTTGACATCAGATTTTCTGATGTTGCTGTATGCTGGTGTTTTTTTTTATTGGCATTTTCAAATACTTACATAACAACATAACCAACAGAACAGGCCAGTTAGTGTTGCATCTAATCAATAGTTGTGGTACTTTAGATGTCATGTGTTAACATACACAGTTAACAGTGGGACACGCTGGCTCTACCATGAAATATAAACCCATTTAAGCATCCTTTTGTGTTCGGGGACACCTTGACTACCATACCTGCACATTTATATGCTAAAACAGCTGTATGCTGAAGTAGGCATATCTTGATGACTGCGTATCTAACATATGCATATTTTGACGTCAGCCTATCTTGACATCGGCATACCTTAATGTTGCTGTATATTGGCGTCCGCATGTCTTGACATCCGCATATATAGTGCGGTCTACACATCTGGATATGGGCCATCTATTCTGTTCAGATCTCACCCTTATCTATCCACAATGCCACATAATTCCACTCCACAAATCCACTCCACACCACACAATTCCACCACACAATTCCACAACTAACAATTGCAATCCAATTCACATAATTCCTCTCCACACCACATACATCCACTCCTAACCAAAACACATGGGTAAAGACATTGTCATTTACAACGCCAATAGCTCGAACTCTCGCAAATGCGAGACCTATTGGCATTGCCAATGCTTGTTTCAATCTGCTCACCTTGGGAAGGTGACTGAAGGGAGTCCGTATTTTAGGTCTGGCCTAGGGAAAACCTGTTTCCCAAAAAAGTGCAGTTATGGTTACAAATTAAATCTGAAAAGCCACAGAAATGTGTAGGTTGTAATTAGGACCACAATTCATAACAACGGTCATGCAGACCAAAAATTTCACACCAAATGCATTGCTTACAGCGTTGATGTAACAGATGAAACAACTAAACTGTGATTAATAATCTTACGTGACCTGTGGTGGCCAGGCTCTTACACTACAAGGGCAGAGACATCCTACTACACAAAGCTCGAGCTGATTGCCCCTACGTAGTGAACAATCGTAAAATCTGCAAATTCCCTGACTACACTCTGGATGTCCAACGGAGGCGAGCTTCGTTCTTGGAGGTTAAGAAGATGCTGGACGAAGAGGGCCTCCAATACTCACAGATCTTCCTGCCTGACTCCGTATAGTATAAGACCAAAAGATCCCAAAGCAGCATGGAATTGGATAGAGGCTACAGAACTGAGGGCCCATCTGCGGGGAGCGGCCACTGGACCCCGAGGGCGAGGCCCAAGAAAAGACTTAAGAGGTGTCCCGCGTGAGCCCCTCGCAAACAGAACAAGAGAGTGTCAGCATTGCAGGCTGTATCTTAGATCATGCATGAAGAGAGATCCCCGTCGGAGGCAGGGTCACAATCTGTGAGAGGTACTGAGGGTGAAAGCATTATTTATGCAATTTAAAGCTGCATGAAACCCATTGTGCTAATTAAAGAGTACTGAGGAAGGCAGTGTGCTGAAATGCATTTGCCCTACAAATGTCCTGTGAGTGCTCCGTGCCTTTTGTTTTCATATATATATATATATATATTTCCAAACGAACACGTAGGGGCAGATTTATGTTGCCTGGCACATCTCTGCAAATCAGCAGGGATGCGCCAGTAAAGATGCGTCACGCAAGTTTACCCTTGCGCCACCCATGATGCGCCGCATTTACAATGCAGCGCATCGTGGCGCAGGAATAAACAGATGCGTGTTGCATCTGGGACGTAAAGTTGGCGCAGTGCTGGAGTAGTGTTGAGTGCGACACGCAACTCCAGCACTCTTCCAACTTGTCCTATCTGTAACGTGGTGCGTCAAGCCTTACGCCTGCTTCAAGCAGGCGCAGGGTTTTGACGCATCAGCGTTGGAAAAGTGACTCAGTGAAATCTTGTAAATTTCACTGAGTCACTTTTCAGGGGCGTTCCTACGACGGAACGCCCCCCCCCCCCCCCCCCCTTCGTAGAAACGCCCACATGAAACCTGACGCAGGTTTCATGAGGCGCAGTGCTTTACACCGTGACGCATCTCCATAGATGCGTCGCGATGTAAATAGGGCGCAACATGGCGCAGGGTTTACGCCGCTGCTGCGTCACAAAAGTGACGCAACGGCGGCGTAAAAGTGGTGCAAGTCCAACAGAAATCTGCCCGTACTATTTAGTAACGTGAGGCAGGCCACACCAACAGTGCTTCGTGAAATCCTTTATTTCCAGGCAAACAGAAGGCATAACGCGTTTCAACTTGTGCGAGTCTTTGTCAAATGCTAATGTCCGTTGGGCAGGTTAATTGGTTTTTTAAAAGAATACATGCCTGGAAATATTGAGAACGAACTAGTAGTCCACATGTTAGATTTAAAGCAGCAGTAAATAACACTTTTCGAATCCAACATTAATTCATTTTGGCAATGATGGCAAGAGTTCTTTGCAATTTTGTTACGGATTAAGGAGAGGCTGTGGCGCCTCTCACATCAGAAATTCGTTTGGAACATATGATAAAGGAGCGCCCGCCGGCTGCAGAACTTGACATCAACAGAATATTGATGGCAGGGCCACTGCTGAGAGGCCCGCTTATATTTTGGAAAATGGACAATTAATCAGCCAGTAGATCGTTATAGTTAGGACCTTGTTTCTATTCAAAAAGCGTTTTTTCTTTTCCCAATAACTTTGGCGCCGGTTGACGAATCTTTGCGAAATTTTCAAAACGTTGGTCCCACTCCATTCAGTTCCTATTCTGAAAGTTTCGAGGTGATTCGCCAAGCGGGGGCCGAGAAAAAAGGGGGGTCTCAAAAAGTGTTTTCTCCATGTTAATTCCCATAGGAAATTTTAGACACGACTACAGCCCGAACTGCTGAACAGAATTGCACCAAATTTGGCAAGAAGATAGCCCTTGGTTCAGAAAGCGCCCTTTCTTTTTAAATGGTGTAAATTCGTTCAGTAGTTTTCTAGATAATTAAGGAAAAAAACCTTTATATATCTGGGCGGGACCTAACCACACAAGCACAAGCCTGGCTCTAATTGGCTGCCAACACTCCAATCCAGGAAGTGTTGGCAGCCATCTTAGTGCAATGCATTTTAGGTCTCGCCTAGCGATGCAGCGCATGCGCACTACACAAACCCCACTGCACTGCCCTAAAACCTGAAACACCAGCCCCAGCACGACCCCTACACTGCCCGAACACCACTGTACTGCCCTAAACCCTGAAACACCAGCCCCACCACGACACCCTACACTGCCTGAACACCACTGCACTGCCCTATACCCTGAAACGCCACCCCCAGCAAGACCCCCTACACTGCCCGAACACCACTGCCCTAAACCATGAAACATCACCCCCAGCAAGACCCCCTACACTGCCCGAACACCACTGCCCTAAACCCTGAAACACTAACCCCAGCAAGAACCCCTACATTGCCCGAACACCACTGTCCTATACCCTGAAACACCAGCCCCAGCAAGACCCCCTACACTGCATGAACACCACTGTTCTGCCAAAAACCCTGAAATACCAGCCCCAGCACGATCCCTTACACTGCCCGAACACCACTGCACTGCCCTGAATCCTGAAACACCATCCCCAGCACAACCCCCTACACTGCCCGAACACCACTGCACTACCCTAAACCCTAGAAAAGTAACCACCACCCCATGCCCAATACCCCTTACCTCTCCCTCCTCGTGGTTCCTCTCCTCATGGTTCCTGCTTCATGTTGTCTCTGAGGGGCGGTGCACGTCGTTGTGAGGAAACGGAACAGCCTCTGTTTCCTTACAATGATGTGGACCGTCTACATTTTTTTAGAACTCATGGTCATTTACCATACATACCTTTACAACAAAATTCGTTGTAAAGGCATGCGTGGTAAATGACCATGCGTTCTAAAAAAAATGCGTAGTAATGACTTTGTGATGTACAACGTATGCGTGGTAATGCATGCGTTGTAATGGTATCGCGAAGTAAAAAAGTCGTAACGGCTATTTACCGATCGAAGCTGCCCCCTGTTCTTCAGTGAGTCGTTTATTTGATAAATTAGGAGGAAGGAATGTGTTTTTTTTCCGAAAAGTGCATTCCCGGCTGTTGTATTGTGAAAGTGTCCGCGTTGCCTGGTTTCACTTCCGGTGATAGAATGGAAGAGTCTGTTTGGATCTAAAGGGGTTCTGCTGTTGGACGGGGCCGGCGCGACACGTCATCAGAAAACACAGCTAATGGAAAGCATCCTGCCCGAAGTGTGGAGTAGTGCCATGAGAGGTCAACGAGTGTGCGTCCCACCTTAGTATGACTGTACCGCGTGAGCTATGTGCTGCCTCCAGGGTACAGAAGGCAGAAGCGGCATCCATCGCAGGTCATCTTGAAGACCGTTGTAGCACTAATTCTACATTTTGGAACTAGGACATTTTAACCTTGTTGTTCCTGCCAGATACAAAGAGAAGATCCTGTGTTATTCAGCGCCCTTGTTTCCTTTTCTGTGGGTAGTGGTGCTTGTCACTTCGCTGCCCCGCCGGTGCACACGACTGGGCTCCCCACCTCGTGTGCCATCTGCAGGGCCTCTGCCCTCAGATCACTGGTTTCGGTTTCTGGAGTGGCAACATAAACAGTTGCTCTCAAAGGACTGCCTGAACACTTAGGTGAATATGCCCTGCGCCAGCATTCCGCGGAAATTCTTTCCTAGCTCTGCCACGTCGATGACGATGTTATAATAGCACGGCTCCGCTCGCGACACTGTATGATGTCATAGGAGCCATAAGAGTACCTCGTCGGCGTGCTGACGTCAGTTCCACCCATTTTTTCCATGCCGAGGTAAACGGGTGGACCGACACGTTCTCACATGTATACATAGTAAACTAAATAAATAAATACACACACTCTCACACACTCGCACACACTCTCGCACACACTCTCGCACACTCTCTCACACACTCTCTCACACACTCTCTCACACACTCTCTCACACACACACACACACACCCCCCCCCCCCCCCCCCCCCCCCCCCCCCAGGACAACATCCACGTGCACAAATCTGATGCACCTCCTCACACCTGAATATAACCTTTGATACACCGACTCTAAAATACAGACTACCATTTTTGAAAAAAAAGACTCAATGCCAGTTACTAAATTCGCACTGACTGATTCCTAGGCCTACATCCACACCCACACATCCACCCTTACAGTCACTCATACATGCAGTCACTCATCAATACAACACTATCCTATGCACTCATACACCTATACAGACACTCACACACTGCCACATATCCAGAGTTACTCACACACTTAGTCAGTCATGCAGAGAATCAATCATACTTCCATTTACTCACCTATACAGTTATACAGACACAACCACACTTATTCATACAGATACTAACTCATAATTACTCTCTTATAGAATCACTGATACAAATACACACTCATCCATGCATCCACTCCCACAATAACTGACTCTCACATAGTTATTTATATACACCATCACTCACATATACTGCCTTACATATGTTGTTACTTGCACATGTACCACTGAGACATGCATTCACTCACCAACACACACACAAACTCACCAACCTACCCACCCACACAGCTGTTTCCACATGCACTCTTGAACCCATACACCCAGTGAATCAACCACTCACATCAATGCACAGTCGCACACCTTCCACCCACCCACCCACCCACCCACCCACACACACTCAGGCAGCCATACAAATACTCAGGCAAGCAATCAATAACCTATATAGACACTCAAGTAGCTACTCACCAACCCATGCAGCAGCTTACACATCAGACAGACTGATATAGACTTTCACACAGTTTAGTCACTAACTCATGCGTTCAGTAAGACACATTTAATCACTCACTTATACAGTCAGTCACGCACCTACTAAATCCTTCATCCAGACACTTATACACCCACTCATTCCTCAATACACCTTGCCATATAAATAAAACATATTTAAAATTTACAGAAACAGTCACTGGATGATGTCATTGGTGATGTCATCAGTGATGTCACCGACCATGTCATGAATGCTGTAATATGTGATGTCATCAGCAGTGCATTGCGGGGTTGCGAGTTATAGTTAGCTGAACTAACTATAACGGGGGAATTTCTATGGTTCTGTACGAGTGAAATGTCCAACTAACTAGAACGGCCCTGAAACCTATGGCTTATTCAGTGAAAAAATAAATAAATATATATATAATTTCCATTGGTCTGCTCAAGTATCTTTCACAATTTTGCTCATGCCCATCAAAGCTTGGAATATTGGACAGTGCACGGTACCCTTAAGCTATTGGTGAATCACCTAAAACTAGTCAAATTCAGAGCTGTAACTGCTAGGCCAAATTCTGCTTTTAATTGTGTCTTCATTTATTTTTTTTATTCACTTTTTGTTGAGATTTGTTTGGGACCAAGTTATGAAGGCTACCTCTAGGTAGCAACATTTGTGTTTTATTATCGTATACTTTTAATTAATGGGTATTGATTACTGGTTTGCCGCGGTCAGACATATTGGCTTTGCAAGTTGGCCAAATTGTACTCACTGCACATAAAAGCAAACTGAGCAATCTGCCACAGTTTTTATATTTGCTGTAATCCTAAAAAAACAGACAAAGGCATCTGATAATCAAAACCTTTCTATTAATATTTTATTATTCAAGGCTATTCGCTTTTCTTATGGTACTGCTGCGGTGCGGGACTGATTCTGTTCATGGGATCCGCAGGTGGCTTCTTTGCAGCCATTGGGCAGACCATGGGACGCACACATATTTTTTATAAGCATTGACGCAGGACTTTAGTCTCATTACTGCCCTGATAGTGCCAATGATAGACCTAGAACTGTCGTCCAGTGTAATTGATGGACTCTAGCGTCATGTCTGGCCAATTCTCTGATCACAGCTTCATTGCTTGGGTTTTCTTTTCCACAGCTTCCACCCCATCCTCTGAAGTTGCGACAGCCTGCAAGTCATTTTCCTATAACCTAAACCCATCCCGCTGCTAGCCTATTGGTGGCAACTAATGAAGCCATGTTGAATATTCTTGTCAGCCTAAACGTCTTCTTTTACACAGGACCTTAGTTGTGACAATTTCAATCTCTATTTCCACAACTATTGACTGCTTGTTATTAGTCAATATATGTTGATATAGAAGGGTAGTCCACATCTAGCATTTATGGATATCACTTCAGCCTTTGACTGGGTGAATAGAGGGAAAACATGGCATAAAATGCTGGAAACGGGTGTGGACAGGGAATGTGTTTGTTTCCTAGCCCAACTGCATGAAGACTCGCCCAACTGCATGAAGACTCGCCCACATGCATAAGGTTAACGGGGAATGCACTGCTTCCATTAAAGTGAAGTGTGGAGTGAAGCGAGGGTGCGTTGAGGCACTATTCCTTTTCTGTCTATATGTCAACGATGTGGAAACCTGCCTAAATATTGGGGAGTCAGACACACCTAGGGAGGGTTCTAGTAAGCTCTCTACTACTCACTCTCTACTACTCACTCTCTACTACTCACACTCTACTACTCACTCTCTACTACTCACTTTCTACTACTCACTCTTTGCTACACTCTTTGCTACACTCTTTGCTACACTCTTTGCTACACTCTTTGCTACACTCTTTGCTACACTCTTTGCTACACTCTTTGCTACACTCTTTGCTACACTCTTTGCTACACTCTTTGCTACACTCTTTGCTACACTCTTTGCTACACTCTTTGCTACACTCTTTGCTACACTCTTTGCTACACTCTTTGCTACACTCTCTGCTACTCTATTACGCTCTACTACTCTCTGCAACTCTCTGCAACTCTCTATCTGAAAGAAACACGTTAGTTAGATTCCTCACCTTAGAATATCCCCAGGCGTCAGACTGGATCCGGAAGATTTTTCGTCAGCAATACCCCTTGCGCGTCGCTAGGCGTCGTCTGCGGCTCCGCGTCCGTCGTCGGCGTCGTGCGCCGGGATGACGTCGGAGTACTTAGACGCCGCCCTCGCGCGCTGACGTCAGTTCTTCTTTTTTCCGCGCCAGTAAGCGCAGATCCGGGAGAGCTACCCCTTTTAGTCTTTTTTGACTAAATCTTTTTGATCATTTTTGATCCCTGTCTGTCGACATCTGGTGCCGGTAGGATGCCTGGGTTCAAGGCTTGTGAGGATTGTCATCGACTGATGTCGGTGACCGATCACCACCGCCGGTGCCTCTACTGCTTAGGCCCCGACCACGACGCGGAGTCGTGCAACGACTGTCAGGCCCTGACTTCGAAGGCTAGGCGGGAGCGGTCCCGCAAGCTTCTCGAGCTTCGCCACTCGGCTCCGCGTCGTGCGCGATCCCGGTCCAGGAGGAGGTCCAAGGATCGCTCGCGGAGCCCTAGCCGACGCCATCGCTCGTCCGGCTCCAAGTCGTCGGGTAAGTCCAAACGCTCAAAGAAGTCCAAGAGGCGACATCGCTCTTCGGACTCCCCTCGCCGGTCGCGCGACTCGGCTGAGGGTCAGGGTGGTTCCACCCCCGCGGCTCCGGCGGAGCCGCAGGTGCCGCGTCCGCCCCCATACCTTCCGGTCCCTGGGGCTGACGCGGCGCCGGCGGAGATCAGTGCCTTCCTCTCGGCCATGAGGAGCCTGGCCCCGCCGTCGACGCCCGCTGGCGCGCCTTCGGGCCCCGCGGACTCGACTGGGCGACCTCGCGTGCCGGCGGCTCCGGCCCCGGCGCCGTCGACGACTCCGGTCTCGACGCCGCAGGTCCCCGCGGGGCCCTTGCCTGGGCCCCAGTCGACGCCGGTTGACCTAGTCACTCCTCCACCGACGCCTGAACCACCGACGCCGTCACCGGCGCCGCCGACGCCTGTGACGCCGACACCCCGGTTTAGCCCTCATCCGGACCCGACGCCGGCACGGCGTCCGCCGACGCCGCATCCGACGCCGCTTGAGTCCTACCATCTCTACAGTCCGGTTCCGATCATTCCTCCTGTTTATCAGGAATCGGAAGAAGGGGGCGACTGGGAGGGGTTCGAGGACCCTCTGGCTGTTCAGTCACAGCTTTCTCAGGACTGGGCAGATGAACTGGGGGAGGCCAGTGGGCTGGACACCTCGCCAGACACTGGATTCACTTCTCCTCCGACCGTGGCTTCGGAGGAGGGTGCAGCATTTTCTGTGGTGCTGCGCAAGGCGGCCGAGGCCCTTGGGCTCGAGTTGCCTGCCGTGGCTGTGAGGACTAACATCCTCACTGAGGTGCTTCAAACCTCAGCAAGCTCCACTGAGCCTCTGCTGCCGTTCAACGAGGCCCTCACTGACGTTCTGCAGGGCACCTGGTCCAAGCCCTCCACAGTTCCTCCTGTGGATAGGAACGTTGCCAGGCGCCACCGCCCTGCTCCGGGCGACCCCAGTTTCCTGTCCCAACACCCCACCCCCGAGAGTCTGGTTATCCAGGCCTCTACTTCCCAATCCTCCTTCCCGACCGCTCCGCCGGATCGGGATTCCAAGAGACTCGAGCAGTTCGGCAAGAAACTGTTTTCGTCCCTTAGTTTGGGCCTGCGGTCCTTAAATACCGCCTGTCTCTTGGACCGTTATTCCCATTCCCTGTGGGATACGGTGGAGGACGTGCTGCCCCTGTGTCCGGAGGAGGTCCGGACGCGTCTTACCCAGGCTTTGGCCGATGGGAGGGATGCAGCACGGCACGCCATACGATGTGGGCTTGACACCACGGACTCGCTGGGTCGGGCGATTTCAACCACGGTGGCGCTCCGCCGCCACGCCTGGATGCGGTCCACGTCATTTTCCGGGGATGTCCAGACAACCCTCATGGACATGCCCTTTGATGGCACTCGCCTGTTTGGTGAGAAGGCGGACAGTGCGCTGAACCGCTTTAAGGACTCCCGGGCTACGGCCAAGTCCTTGGGCCTCGCGGCTCCGCGGGCGCACACCTCCGCTTTTCGCCCCTTTCGTGGCCAAGGAAGGGGCGCCTCCTCACGTCCGCAAAGCCACCAGCCGCAGAACCAACCTGCGCGCGGTCGCGGACGTGGCTTCCGCCGTGGCGGAAATGGAGGCCGACGTGGTCAGCCCACATCCACCCCGGCAGCATCCGCCTCAAAGCCTTCCTAGTCCGAGCTTTCAGGCCCATACCACGCCAGTGGGCGGCAGAGTTCGCCATCACCTGCTCCACTGGCGGTCCATAACATCGGACAGGTGGGTGCTGCAAATCGTCCGAAGGGGCTACTCCCTCCCCTTCGAGACGACCCCTCCAGCCATGCCACCGCAGCACCACCGTATCTCGGGGGATCATTTGGATCTTCTCCGCGAGGAAGTTTCGGCTCTCTTGGCCAAGGGGGCCGTCGAGCGCGTTCCGAGTCCAGAAGTAGGTCGTGGTTGTTATTCCCACTACTTTCTGGTTCCCAAGAAGGGCAAGGGGGGCCTACGCCCTATCTTGGACCTCCGGAACGTCAATGCCTTCCTCCGAAAGGAAAGGTTCAAGATGCTAACGTTGGCTCAGGTTTTAGCTGCCCTAGACCCTGGAGACTGGATGGTAGCGTTGGACTTGCAGGACGCTTATTTCCACATCCCCGTCCTGCCGGCCCACCGGCGTTACCTGCGGTTCACGGTGGGCCAAGAGCACTTTCAGTTTACCGTGCTCCCCTTCGGCCTCACCAGTGCCCCTCGGGTGTTCACGAAAGTGATGGCGGTGGTCGCAGCTCATCTGCGCAGATCAGGGGTTCCAGTCTTCCCCTATCTCGACGACTGGTTGTTGAAGGCGGGCTCGCCCCAGGCAGTCGTCTCCCACCTCCAGACTACGGCGGATCTCCTGCATTTGCTGGGGTTTTCCATCAACGTGCCGAAGTCACACCTGAGTCCCTCTCAGAAGCTACTCTTCATCGGAGCGGTTCTCGATTCGGCGCAGTTCCGGGTCCATCCACCGGAACAGCGGGTCCGGGATATACGGGCCCTGATTCCCATCTTTCGGCCTCTATCCCGGGTTTCGGTCAGGCTAGTGTTGCGGCTTCTGGGGCTGATGGCCTCCTGCATCCTACTAGTGCATCACGCCAGGCGGCGCATGCGGGCTCTGCAGTGGGACCTGAAGTTTCAGTGGGCCCAGCATCACGGCAACCTGTCCGACCATGTCTTGATCTCGGAGGGCACTGCACAACAGTTGCAGTGGTGGCTCACGGACCGCGAGTGGGTCAAGGGCAAGAGCCTCTCCCTTCCCCAACCAGAGCATGTCGTAGTGACGGATGCGTCCCTCCTGGGATGGGGTGGCCATATGGGAGAGGCGGAGATCAGAGGCCTCTGGTCTCCGGCGGAGTCTCGTCTCCACATCAACCTGTTGGAGTTGAGAGCGATCCGGCTTGCACTGAAAGCCTTCCTTCCCTCTGTCAGGGGAAGTGTCGTGCAGGTGTTCACGGACAACACCACCGCCATGTGGTATTGCAACAAACAGGGCGGGGTGGGGTCGTGGACCCTTTGTCAGGAGGCTCTGCGCCTCTGGACATGGCTGGAACACCAGGGCGTCACCCTGGTGGTTCAACATCTGGCGGGCTCTCTGAACGCCAGAGCGGACGAACTCAGCCGCCGGTGCATGATGGATCACGAATGGCGTCTGAACTCCGAAGTGGCGCAAGGCCTCTTTCAGCAGTGGGGAGAGCCTTGGTTAGATCTATTCGCCACCGAAGAGAACGCGCAATGTCAGCAGTTCTGCGCGTTGGAATTTCCAAGGCGGCACTCGCTCGGCGACGCTTTTCGTCACGAGTGGAGTTGCGGTCTGTTGTACGCCTTTCCGCCTATACCACTTCTGCCCAGAGTGCTGAAGAAGATCAGGCACGACCGGGCCCAAGTCATCCTGGTGGCTCCGGATTGGGCACGAAGATACTGGTATCCCGAGCTACTCAGTCTGTTGACCGATCCCCCGATACGTCTGCCCCTTCGGGAGGATCTTCTGTTGCAGCAGCAGGGGACGGTCCTCCACCCGAACCTGTCCAGCCTCCACCTCCATGCGTGGAGATTGAGCGGCGGCAGTTGATGCCATTTGACTTGCCTCCTGAAGTCTGTGATATCATTCTGGCAGCCAGGCGTCCCTCCACAAAGTCGGTATACGCCTGCCGGTGGAACAAATTTGTGGCATGGTGCACAGCAAAGGCTGTGGATCCCCTTTCCGCCCCTCTTTCTGAGGTTCTCCTCTTCCTTCTTTCTCTGGCCCGGCAGGGCTCTGCCCTGGGCACCCTGAAAGGTTATCTTGCTGCCATCTCCGCCTTCTTGCGGCTTCCTGATCAGCCTTCTCTTTTCAAGTCCCCTGTGGTTACACGCTTTCTCAAAGGCATTACTCACACGTTCCCTCCTGTCCCTTTTGTAATGCCTCAGTGGGACTTGAATCTGGTTTTGACATTCCTGATGTGCGCTCCCTTCGAGCCTCTTCACAATTGCCCTCTTCGTCTTCTAACTCTAAAGACTGCTTTTCTGGTAGCCATCACCTCGGCTAGACGGGTGAGTGAGCTCCAGGCTTTATCTTCAAAGCCTCCTTTTCTGTCTGTTCATCCGGACAAGGTTGTCCTTCGGCCTCGTCCCTCCTTTCTTCCTAAAGTGGTGACTCCATTTCACCTTGGGCAGTCTGTCACCTTGCCCACCTTCTTTCCGCCTCCGCATCCTTCCAAAGAGGAAGAGAGGCTCCACCGTCTGGACCCAAAACGTGCGCTCTCCTTTTATCTGGACCGCACAAAACAGTTCCGGGTGGACGACCAGCTTTTTGTTGGGTACGTGGGCGCTAAGAAGGGGAAAGCTGTGCACAAACGAACCATCTCTCGGTGGGTCGTTTTGTGTATAAAAATCTGCTATTCTTTGGCTAACAAGGACCCTCCTGTTGGGCTGCGCGCCCATTCTACTCGGGCCACGGCGGCTACTACTGCCTTGGGACGGGGAGTCCCTTTGCAGGACATCTGTCAGGCGGCGACGTGGGCTTCGCTACACACGTTTGCCAGGCATTATTGCCTTGACAGCCAAGTCCGGAGGGATGGCTTCTGTGGCCGTTCTGTCCTCCAGGACTTTCTGGTGTGATCTTGGTTCGCAGACCCACCACCGGGGATGGTATTGCTTGGGTATCTATTCTAAGGTGAGGAATCTAACTAACGTGTTTCTTTCAGATGAACAAGTTACTTACCTTCGGTAACGATGTATCTGTAAGAAACATTAGTTAGTTAGATTCCTCACCGACCCTCCCATCCTCCCCGTTCTGCGAACTGACATCTAGGGTTAAGGTTATCCTTTTCAGGCCCCTAGATTTTATTTTTGGCACCAGTGTCGGTCTTTGCATGGCTCTGCGTTCCTGGCGCGGAAGGCTATGTACAAGAACTGACGTCAGCGCGCGAGGGCGGCGTCTAAGTACTCCGACGTCATCCCGGCGCACGACGCCGACGACGGACGCGGAGCCGCAGACGACGCCTAGCGACGCGCAAGGGGTATTGCTGACGAAAAATCTTCCGGATCCAGTCTGACGCCTGGGGATATTCTAAGGTGAGGAATCTAACTAACTAATGTTTCTTACAGATACATCGTTACCGAAGGTAAGTAACTTGTTCGACGCGTCTAGTTTACAGATCAATGGAAATGTGTTCCTGAGAAGGCTTCTGTCCGTACCGAACAACCCCCCCATATCGCTCTGTCACATGGAGCTAGGTTTACTGAAATTGGAAGACTGCGTTAAGCTAGCCCCACTTCTGCTATGGCACCCAATCTGGATTTTAAAGAAACTCTCCTAAATCAGAAAATACTTATCGACTGCTTATGTTATGATAATGAACATAGTATCCCATGACTGGCATATGTTAAAGAGCAACTTGTCACGCGAGGGAGAGCTGAGTATTTTCATCAGCCACAGAACATTTCCTCTGTCCCTAGATACCAGCTAAAACAAGATGTTTTAGCCATATACAAAAGGCTTAGTGATGGTTAAGAAATGGGTGTCTGGTTACCTTCCACTAGTAACCACAGGCTCAATGGAACCTTATCTCTTGTTTCCATTTCAAACCTGCCAAAGTTTTTATCTGGTATGGTTCAGTTTTAATATAGTCCACTTTTTGGTTTCGTACTCTCGACTCTGCCCTTAAAATGTGTCCCTGTGACTCGTGCGTAGTGCAGTCTATGCTGCATTTTTCTTGTTTTTGTAAACTATATGCTTCACCAAGAAAAGAAATTTTAATTCCGCTGTTGAGATCTATGAATATGTGGAGATGCAGGACTGCCTCTTTCTATTTACAGCTTTTATAGACAGAATATATTTGTATGATGGTTTATACATGTATTTGTGCAGCTGTGAGAATGAGTCTAGTGGGGAAATAAGTTTTCTTAAGCTGAGGCACTGTGGCATTCTGAGCAACCCTATTCTATTAATAGTTTACATTTACAAAAGGCACTTTGTGATTTTAACTAAAGAGATGGGCTGGCCCGCTTAAGCTTGTGACGATCATGAGCATCCTGATTATATTTTTGTTTACATTTGGACATGGTACTTTTGTGGTTTTAATTATTGAGATGGGCTAATTGGGCAGAGGGAAAAGTTGAACTCCCTGTGTTTACATTTGCATAGGACACTTTATGTCCTAATTATTGATGAGGATATTTTCATGATTGAAATACGGGCTGAATATGTCTTTTTTTAACAGGAAACAAAAGGCTGTGATGCAATATAATATTGATTTTATGTATGGGTTCTTTTATGATTTTAACTGAATAAAGATTGAGTTGAAATAAATGATACAGAAAAAATATATAGCTTGATATGAAGGCTCAGATACAGAACACACAATCACAGATTCATAATCAAATCTCTCCATATTTTGTGTGTCAAACTCATAAAGAGTACAGACAGCAGCCTAAGGGAGAATTTGAAAGTCTCAAAATAATCGGACAGAATCTCAGGAGGAAAATGAGAAGTCGCCCGAACCTTCAAAACCAGGTGTTTTTGTACACCGTTTATGCATAACAATCAACAAAACTACAGATTCAGCGTGGTATAATCATTGTTGGGTCGCACTGCAAATCAAAAACAGCCTGTTAAAAATATATGCTTCTTAAAACTAACCCATTTCTTAAGGTAAGGTATCATCTGCTTGCTTCTTCAGCAACTGCACTCCGGAGATGTACAACATCATATGAAACATTTCTCAAACGATATCTCATAGCATTATGTTTTTCTGCAAGCCTGCATCAGAACTTCCAGGCGAAATCTGTCAAAATGATACATGATGAAAAGTACGATTAACCACACATTCTTCCTAATACAATCACACTTTACTTCAAGAGCACAGAATGCTCCGCAAAAACTGTGAAGACAGAAGACTTGCAGCGGATCTGTGTTTGGACGGGGACAATGAACAGGAACAGGATGAGCAGAACGTCAAACTTCATCCATTCTATCAAAATGGAGTCTTGCACGAAAATATGGCTCAACTATCTTAAATTATTAATCACGCTTCTAATCAACCTTATGAAATAGTTTCAAGTGCAATAGCATTAATTCATCTGTTGCGACCATATGCATAATTAAAATCACTAATTCTCACAAGTAAATTATTACTCAAATTTGTACATATAAAATAACTTTAACCGTGTATGCTGTAGTTAGTGGATGAAAATTGTGAATAACATAGTAATAGAACAATTAATAAAGAGGGCTGCTGAAAATCCCTATAAGTCAATTACACATATCATTTTAGTAAAATCAAATGGTATCTGCTGATGTCCGACATAAAATTGAGTAATTGTACATATGAATCCCTTTGAGAAGGGATTGTTTTGGGGATAAATAAAACCTATGCAAAAAAGATTTTGCTTCAGCATTGAAAAAGTACATTGTGCATATTTTTGACCATGAAAAATAAATGTTCAATTCTTTGTATACAAAGTTACAAATTATTTTTTAAAAATCTATAGTTTTCTGTTTTTCACAGTTTTTAGGTTTGCCTGGATTTCAGCAACTGTCAACATGTCATTTTTCATGACATTTAAGTCCCTAATAACTTCAGTGTTTTCTTGTCTATATTCAATTTGGCACATATATTCGCAATAAAAGTACCCAAAGATTTTCTCCCACGCACTCTGGACTCTGACTTAGGAGTCTTAGGATTTTCACAATGAACTGTATTTTACGCTAGTAAGAGTATAGGGTTCCAAACAGGACCGCTGCATATGTGGCATCAAAAAGTATGGGAACTGTGATCTTGAGTGTAATGGGGGTTGTGCGAAAGACATGGCAAAAAAATATATTTATTCTGTAACTATTTCGTTTTTGTAAAATCATTTTATAAAATAATGAATCTTAAGTTTAAAAAAATGAGTGCAAATAAAACTGATTGGTGTGAATTGTGCTTTTTTATTGCCTGAAACCCCAGTTGGTTAATGCGATCACTGCAGATTTCTCTGTATGTAACCCGAAGATCAGAGTTGAACCTGGTTGGCACAGTGGGGAATAGTGACGTGTATTTACAGTGCTGCAAATTCCAAGCCTGTGACAGAAAATACTGAATATATTATTATTTTAAAACCGATTTACATACGGTATAAGACAGCCTGCTGACAAATGTGAAAAAAGACTGTGTTTAAGTTAAATTAAGAGATTCCAAAATGTTCATTTCAGTATTACACAGTCAGACTGTACCTAGAGCAAACACTTTTTTTTTGCCCATTAAAAGTATTGAGTACAGAACCCAGCTGGTAACACCCTTACACAGACCTAAAAAAAACAAAAATCATAAAAATTGTATTCGATCTGCAGGTCTGATATCTTGAATAATCTACTCACCTTACTGTAATGTACTTGACTCAAATTGTGGGATCCTAGGCAAATATTTTGAATTATGGAGTTGCCTTTTTCTTCATTATCACATAAGAGAGCACCTTCAAGTATGCAAGTTTACTATTTCTGCTGTACAAAAAAAACTTTATATTTACTAGATTAAATGTTCGCTCCATGTGTAGGAAGAATCAAGTCCATATATAGAGTACACATGATACCTGGCTTGCCTCTTAGTTCACTAATAGCATTGTCATCTTTGTCATCTGGGCAAGGGCATGAATATTTCCCAGTTCATGTTTTAAAACTCTCTTTATAATAAATATATTACTAAAGCATGATGTAGTAGTGCACTGTCATATACCAAATGCATTTCTACCTTTTAAATGGCCCAAAACTGTCCCATTAACATGTAGTTTTACTGATAAAACTATATAGCGCGTAAACAATGTTTGCCAATTGGGTTTCAGCAAAAATATTTAACAGTTGCACATCACCAAGTAAAGTGTTCTGATTTGTTCTGATCTTATAAAACAAAACTGAACATAATTACACAAATGTTCCTTCATACCTAGTGATATATATTTTGAAAATGTGTGTACAGTTCACTTAATAGCTATTTCAATGTTGTGTTAGAAAAAAAGCCTGATATTTTACAGCCTTTTATTTCACATGCTTTGCACAGCACAACTGTCACCCACTTCACTTTACAGAATCCTCTAACTTAACAGCCGCTTGAAAGAAAAGTAAATGTAGGCAGACAAAATGACTTTTGACCTCTCTTTCTGAATGCCAAGCAAATGTGAAAAGAAAAAAAACATATTTAAAGGCATTTTTATTGCTCATTCACTTAGTGAGCAAACAGAACAGCTGCTTTTGTTATTGCTTCACAACTGGCTAGTAGACCTTAGAAATAGCTCGTCCTGATGAAATCTGACTCGCCATAGCAAGTGGTTTTCTCGAGGCCTGCTTACAACTACCTCTCAAAATGAATACATTTTAGTGCGAGTTTCAAGTGACTCCAAAATGAAAGGTTATACAGGCTCCCAAGAAGCCATTACTTTGGTATCTAACCAGTTGCATGTATTTACATTTCTTCAGGTAGCAGCCACTCTGCTGAGAGTGCTTGTTTCTTCTTTAGGTGTCTCTCACTAGCTTCACAGTGCAGCAGATCCCCGCCCTCCCCCCCCCCTTTACTTCTTCACTTTCAACCGGGGAACTCTTGAGGGTGGAGATGTGGGGGGTTTTCTCTTTTCGTTTTTAAAGGTATTGAGATTCTTGCTTGTAAAATTTAAATAGTTGGGGTACGTTGTTTCCATAGATCCTGTCCACTTTGTCCTCTGCCTGAATACAGTATCTGGATGGTTTAGAAGACATATTAGAGGCGTGTCTAGCAGCCACAAGCCTCACAAAAATGCACATTCAAGTTTCTCTTGACATCTAGTTTATACATGTCAAATGTAAGAAATGTATGTACTGTGAGAACCCTAACAACCATGGGAAGTCCGCTTTCATATTGTTTTTTGTTTTCTGTACTAGTGAATCATATATACAAAAACAAAAGTCCAGACTAGGTCAACAATTTATAAGGTGGTTGTTTATTTCAGGTGCAGAGGAGCTGTAAACATTCTCTTTTTCCTCTCTCTCGGCAGGCGCCATTTATTTCGTAGCTCATCCATTTTGAATCATGCCTTTGGATCCGGCCAGGCCGCTTTTACTCACAAGAGGCCAAGTATACAGACACAATTACATGAAACAAATGAGGCTAAGTGCACTTCCTATTTCATCGAGCCGGTCCAGTGGATGGAGCCTGCTCTCCTGGGGGTCATGGACGGGCAGGTGAGAGTGATAGGAGCTTGCCAAAGATGTGACTTAATGGATTTACATTTCAAGTTATGTTGTGAAATATATGCAATAATACACAACCAAAAGTGCTTTCCCAATGAAAAGACATCTATGTAGTTCTGAATGTTACAAGGCTTTTCTGTATGTCTGCTTGTGACTGTTGAGCCACATCCCTGGCCCTTGTCCTTCTTACATTGGTTAAGCCAGCTCTAGTTCCTGGACATTAAACAATTCGTCTGTTAGAACTGCTGCCAAACATGGGTTTTATTATCTAGAGCCAAATGTCACGAATTCTTTCCACGAGTACACTAGCTGCGGAGACTGGTCTATATTAATCAGACCCCTGTAAGACCAGATGTGAAGCCTACTTTTGAATCTGTAAGCACATGGCTAGATCAACTCCGCATACTGGTCCTAAACCGCCTCATCTAATATAAAATCACAGAAGTCCTCGTTAGGAGTGGCCCTCCTATTTCTGAAATACAACTCCATGCTGACACATGATCTATGAGCTACCATTGCCCTATACCTTGCTCTGAGGAACTTAACATTGTTGTGGAGTCAAGTAAGGAGTTTGGACAATGTGCGGGAGATGCAGTTAGACCATGGTGTTTGTAATATAAGTTAAGCAGGGGATGCATTGGTTATTAGGATGCTTAATCACTTACCATACTATTTCCCTTGTCACTAAGGCGTGTGCATTTACCCACACCAAGAGATCAGAGCCATTTAATTTTGTAAGAGAAGTAATGCAACTGGTTTTCTTCATAACCTGGAAATGTCAAGATTCCTGCTTACAGAACCTGAATCTTCTTTAAGCAATCTTTCTCCGAGGTCTGCCCTTGCGTGCTAATGTATTGTCAAACGACAGCCTCATAGCTTGCAACAGTCCTCGCATTAGGCACCTTCAGAAATTGAAGGGATGTACATATCACTTGTCTGCTTTCAAAAGAGTAGCTCACTCCATTTAAGGACAACCCTGTCCAAAGTTGGGACCAGTTTAACTTGGGGTTAAAAATTAGCCCGAAGGACAGGACCAATTCCAGTTTTTTAAGCACATAAATGTTAACCTGTATCAGCCAGCCTTATCTTTTAATTTAGCCAAATTTGCCACCAGGCACAGGAATCTATATATGACATCTATCTTGTGACTAATCATTGCAAACAATTTGTTGTCTGTGACAGACGAATAGCATCATCAACTCAGAAGAGAAACAGCAACGCATATGCTGAACCGTCATGGGATCTGCTCAACAACTGGTTTCAGCTGATTGATACAAAAATTGAACAGGAAGGTAGCGAAGAAGCAACCCCGCCTGCTCACCCGCCTGTGCGATATATCAGAGAGTTCCTGTAGGGCAGTTAAAAGGGCAACAGTGTCTACATTAAACTCTAGCGAGCCCAGAATCATCCAGAGTTTAGGACCTTCCAAAAGGTCGCCTGCGGAAGATAAATCCATAAATGCCATTCACTTAGGACCTTTATTGCAAAAACAATGACACCATGAACAGATTCAAACATAGCTGAGGAGTACTAATGTCCTTGCAGAAACCAAATTGTATGTCTGAGAGAATTTTCAATCCTACCTAGATGTTTAACAGTAAAATGTAGGAGGGACGTATGCTGATAACACAAATGGCTTATTTTCTATCCTCCTTTCAAAGACGAGAATGATGATGCAAGAACATTACACTTTTAGGAAATTAAGAGCCCTAAACTACATTTAGCACCCTGGTGACCTTTGATCTCAAAGGTCTACATCGTCAATTCCCCCACATGAATATTTAGTCAATCAATTCAGGATTTAGAAAGCACAGCAAATCATTGGTGAGGGTCTCAAGGCGCTGGAGTTGCAAGCTGCTTTGTGGTGCTCTGTTCATTTGAACAGCCAGGTCTTGAGTCCTTTTCTGAATTCCCAGAGCGATGTAGCATTCCTGAAGTCTGTCAAGGTATCCTGACCAAGGTATCCTGACAGCAAAACTTAGTGCATGGCTTCCTTTGACATCTAGTCTCTCAAATCCATTCTTCAGTCTGTCCAGTCAGGTTCCCAGCTCGACCCTTTACCCCCAACCTGCTCAGGCAATTGGTTTATGGCTTGTTACTTACGATTACGGATCTCCTTAATACCTTGCTTTGTGAGGCTTTATCCCCCAGAGGTGGAAACATGCCATGGTCTATTCACCCCTGAAAAAAGCCAACTTGGACCCGGCCAATCGGTCCAATTTTTGCCCAATCTCCCTGCTAGCCATCTTCTCCAAGATTCTGGAGAAACATTTAAACGGCCAGCTGACCACTTTTTTTTTCTCAGCTCAGAACTTTCTCCATCCATCCCAGTCTGGCTTTAGGGCTGGACACTGTACTGAATACACCCTTTTGGGTGTAACTGAGCTTGTAAGGCAGCGCCTGGACGAGGGAGGAACAGCCGCGCTCATTTTTGTTTTTAGAACTTATCGTGGCTTTTGACACCGCGTCTCACTCTGTTTTGGTGGAAAGATTGATGGCACTTGGCCTTGATGGCCTAGCTCTGAAGTGGCTCCGATCTTTTCTAAAAGATCGGTCCTTTCAGGTATTTTCTTCCAGTGCTAGATCTAAAATGCAAACAATAACTTCTGGAGTCCTGCAGGGTTCTGTACTGAGCCCAGTGTTTTTTAACATCTACCTCTGTCCTTTGGCAGATAAAGTAGAGAGCAGTGACTTGTCCCTCTTTTCCTGTGCAGATGACACTCAGATCATCTTTACTCTGTCATCTTCTCATAATCATGGACTTCCCAATCTCAGTCTGGGCTTGAGTCGCATCTCCTCATGTATGAATAAAAATTCACTCAAGCAGGACAAAAATGAGGTCATGATTGTGTAACAACCCTGCTCTTTGGGGTCCACAACATTCCCCTGCTTCCTTAGGGGCTCTGCTTACTCCAGCCTTAAAGGTCAAGAACTTGGGCCTCCTCCTGGATGACACGTTATCTATGAAGCCAAGGTTACATCCTCTTGTTTTGTTGTGCTTAAGTGGCTAAAAAAGATCCTTTGGTTGATCCCCACCTCTGCACAAAGGACCTAATCCTCTCCAGATTAGATTACGACAATATGTTGTATTTTGGAGCTGACAAAGCGGCTATCCGTCGGCTGCAGCTAGTGCAGAATGCTGCTGCTAGGCTTCTCTACCAGCTTCCCAAATTTGCCTTGGTTTCAGATCTTTTCCACGAGCTGCATTGGCTTATGATTTCTGATAGTATCAATTTTAAAGCTCTATGCTACATGTTTAAGGCAAAAATCAGACTCTGACCTCGCTACATCAAGGATTTGGTGCTTCCGTATCATCTGCCCATTCCTTGAGACCCTCATATGGGGCCTTGCTCGTAGTGCCTAGGTTCTGTTTGTCTTGCATGAAAGGGAGCTGTTTTGCCTCTCTAGGCCCAAAATAATGGAACTCCCTTCTAGAGTCTCTGAGGACCTGTGCTTCACTTCTTGCTTTTCACAAGGGCTTGTAGCCCTGGCTCTTGGAATTTATGGCTCAACTGCACCCTCCATACCCTCTCTGCACTGGAAAACCCCTAGGGGTAGCTGCGCACATTACAAATCATTTAATAATAAATTTTTTATAATGACATTTAATAAAGTAAAAAAGCGCCATCATGGCCAGCGTTGAAAGAGTCATAGAGCTATTATTTTCTGTACTTTCAGCCATGTTGCACAGCAGCCTGCCCATCTGTGCAACATTTCTAAATAAACATTAACAAAACCAATAAATCTTGCATAGGTGAAACCTATTGGCTTTGCCGGTGCTTGTTTTCCATTTATGTCTATCAAGAACAATAGCTCAAACCTATTCTTTGGAAAGACGACTTCTATGACTGTTCCTAATTAAGACCGGTAAACTTGTAACAAGAGGGTTGTGCACTCTACAGGGACCAGCAACTGTTAATTGATTAACTTGCTAAAAAAAAACAGGTTCCTCTGGTTGAAACTGCACTTTGCAAGCATAGCTGACTTCCTTTCCTTACATAACTCCTCTTGCCTTCTGACAGGGCTGTTGAGGCAGTGACCTTGCAGAACCCTCATGGCGCGAGAATGCTAAACAACAAAGCTACCAGTGGAATGGGCGTAGGAATGTCTATCCAGCTTATGTGAATTTGGAAAAATGCTCACAGAAAACTCCCAGATGAGATTCTGTTTTTCAGAGATATCCTGTTTTGAAATGTGAATGACCCTGAACCAACACAACAATCTCAGTTTATTGCAGGCTTGTTAGGTATACTGTTTACTCTCTGGTGACACTAAAGCCCTTCCATCAAAGGTTTTAGTGAAGGAAATGCAACTTAAGTGACCTTTTTAAGGTCTGTGCTTTGCTATCCACAAGGCTTCCTCTAGTACTTTCTTCAAACCATGTTTATGGAATGCCCAATGAACTAATTTGGGCCCTTTGATTTAGTGAGGTGAATTTCCATATAATCAGTGCCAAGTCCGAAAAGTGGAAGAAAATTGCCATACTTGGTCAAAATCTTAAGGTCACCCTTCCAACTTGGATCAAAGACGATGAAAATTGTCCAACCTTCAAGAAAAAACTGTAACAATCCTTTGCTATCCAGGGCGTCATTTTCTTCCACTCCACCATTTGAGATTCTCCAGGCTCTGAAGAGACTATTCCCCAGCTGACACCAGTGAGCTAAATAACTGCCAAATACATAAATTGCCTTACAGTTTATTACAGCTGGAAAAAACATTCCCCTATTACCCTCGGCAGAGAGTATTCCGTTTAAAATGTTTCTCATTGGCTGCAAAGTAGTTTTTGCCTAAGCACTTTTTATTAAAAGATTTATTTACCTGCCTAGAACAATTCGTTCACAAAACAATTCCATTCTGAAAGATGGCACCTACTAGAGAAACAGTTCCTATGCTCCACCTTATATTTTCACGATGAATGATTGGTGGTTTCACAGGTTGGATGTGTTGTGTAACTGGCTTGTACTTGGTGGGCGGGGTTGTCAAACGAATGGGTGAGTTATAGCCCGGCAAAAATGTAAAATGAGATAGGTTTATCATTGCATCCTATGTTCCTACAAAGTCAGTATAACTTGCATACTTTGTGACTCAGTTTTGATGAATTGTGATGCATTCATAGTTTGTCCTGGGAAAGATGTAGGGGAAAATGTATTTTGTGTTATGTCTGCTGACATTCTGACTAGTATTTGACTAGCTGTATGTCACCAGGAACACATTTTTCTGGCCCACTACTTTTGGTTAATAGACTGGTGATTTCTGAGAGCTGTGATGATCATTCAACTAAAAGGAACTAACTCAACTATGCAGTAGTGATTTTTGAAGTTAAACCCCTGACTGGAACAGGGTGTCCCCGGTGATGTGAACGAGGTAATAACACAGCTGGTGGTCTTTGCTCAACGACTTGTTTAGAGGGGATAAAAGAAGTTACTGCTTACTCGCATGATGTCTGTCATGACTCTTGAGAAGTTAGTTAATGGTGTTTTACAGTGACTTAGGTTGAAATTCTGATACACGATTTTTTGGAATAGTGTTGAATAAAGATGATCCGTGATTTCAAGTTATTTAACATGTCCAGAAGAGAATGCGTTGCTGGTCTAGTTCCTGCTTTTTCTCTGTGACACAGACCTCCATTTACAATGTCAAAAAGAGAATTGTAAGTACAACAAATACAAAGAATAAAAGTGAGCCTGGATCAATCAATCAATAAATCAATTAAGAGTTGGTAAAGCGCAACTACTCACCCCTGAGGGTCTCAAGGCGCTGGGGGGAATAGGATCAGCCATTCAGTCCAAACATAGAACACCCTTGGTCTCTAATTATTAATAAATAAAATGGCAGTGTTTTCATTAATATATGGTTATGATATATGTTAATCTGATACAGCTTGCTATTTTGTTACAGCTTCTCTGTCCAAAGTGCTCCTACAAACTGGGCTCTTTCAACTGGTTCGGAGAGCAGTGCTCGTGTGGGCGTTGGGTGACACCCGCCTTTCAGATCCACAAGAATCGAGTGGATGAGGTGAAGTCTCTGCCACCCTTTGGATTACGGACAGTGACCACATGAGCTGGTATACCCAGCCGTAATACGAGTTCATGACCTCAGATTTCCTCTGCTTTGACTTTTCTCCTCCTTCATAGAAGTCTCTGCCACCCCTTGGATGACAGACAGTAACCACATGAGTAGGTACACCCAGCCATAATGTGAGTTCATGACCACAGATGTCCTCTGCTAATACCTATCTCTTTGTTTATAGCTTCTAATACCAAATTGCAGTTCAACTTTCCAAACGAAATTGCCAACAGCTCATTCTGAATGCCTGCTGGAAAAAATCTGCAAACTGGAACCGTGAGATTGCTTTCTGGGTTTCCTTGTCATGAGTTTATCTGATGATGGGATGGTTTGTCCGGCTGTACAGCTTACGTTTTCAAACAAAATTAGTAAAACGAAGAAGGCAATCCATCACCCACTATGTGTAGCACTATGAAAGATTTAGTGTTTTTTTTGTGCAATATGAATAATCCTAGATTTTGCTTCTGCCACCGGACTTTTGAAGCAGTACTTTTGCTGTGGAGATACAGGATAGATAGATGCCTCTAAACTTGTACAAACATCTTAGTCCTGAATAAACATGTTAATTGTCACCATTATTTGATTGCTGCTGATGAAATTGTTGTGTTTTGGTAATATTTGTGTTATAGGGCATTTGCATCATTGGTATATAAAGAAATGCTCAAATCAGTAGACCTGTTTTGCAACTTAAGTTGTGGCTTTAGCATCCTCTGTCTAGTAGAATGCATTTATCAACATGTTGTATTGATGAAGACCCTACAGTAAATCCTCTTTTTATCCACTGTTGGCTCCTCAGGGCAGGTTCGAGCTGGGAGAGACACCCCAGACATTTATCAGTATAAGTTCAGCATTCCTTGCCTCACGCTTACACATATGCTGCTTGGAAAACTTCCTTTCATAACTTAAGACATTAAGAACATACATTGAGTATGCTTCTAAGACTCTGTCTCTTTTATCTTTTTGGTGATTGAAGCATTCAGTGAAGGAATTAATTGAAAAATAGTTTTGGTACAAATTGTTTTGAATCCAGGTCACCTTTAACCTGTCTTGCATTGCTTGTGTTCTGGTTCAGGGAGGTCCTAGCTTGGCAGTTTGGGCTGAACTGTTCTCATAAGAGCAAGGTCAAGACTGATTAGCGTATGGTTGGGTCCAGACTGAGGTGGCATGGTGAGCATAAAAACAATGGACTGGAATGCGGCACTGAGTAAGTACCAGTGGCTTAGACCAATTCAAGCATTTCCCCCATCACCTTTTTTATACTTGAATAACTTGTGTATTAGTTAGTTCTTGAGCTTTACATTGTCTTCCCTGAATTGCACCATTCTTATCTTCAGCTTTCATCAAACTGTGAGTTATTTTTTAGGGGATTTCTGTGATTTTCCCCCTCAGTACTGGTCAGGGGTCCTGTCCACTGTCACCAGATACCACTATGGCTGACAAATTGAAAATATCTCTCTTCAAGTACTGCTTATTCTGTGGACACTGTTTGTTCTCGTGATCAGGGCATTTATTGACTTTTATCCCACTCATAAAGTGTCTGTAAGACCTTTCCTTCAAAGACACTCAAAGAGGGAGAAAGAAGATTGGCTCTTTACTTACTGGAAAAGAAGAGGATACACCCTTCTAAAAGGGATGCCCCCTCCTCTGGGGGAAATTTCCATGAAAAGTGCCAACAAAGCACTTCTACTAATGTGGGCCAATAAAAGAAGCATATGGAATTTCCTCAGCTGGACTTCAGCTAAAGCACAACTCTCTCCTCTAAACATTAGACAAAACCTTCCTGATAAAGGATTATAAAAAATGAGGAAGGAAAAATAACCTCTGAAAAATACTGCATGAAAGCCCAGCGCTGATGACATCCAACTGCCAATTCGTTCACGTCCAAAGCTGTACCGTTTACTAAATAGAGCTTTTTGTTGATCGGCACTGCACCACTGTAGACAACAACACCATGGACAATCCCTGTGGTGACCATCGCCTTTCTGCCGGTGACAGCCTCATCGACAGCGACCCTGTTGACGTTGACGATGCATCCACTGTCGACAGCCGTGACCGCCTTGTTTATGATTACATCGATTACCCCATCAATGACAGAAAGCACTTTCCCACCTTCAATTGTCCTGTTTTTGCAGCTGAATGTTTCATTGCAACCCCAGCGCACAAACTGGATTCAGAATGGGAAGCTGATGTCAGCCACCAGGACCAACCATCTTGAATATGAGGGAGATCCTTATGAGGATGATTAATACTCACACACCATCTCCCACCCATCCGCTGAGAGAAGTTCATTATCTGCACGTGTGTGATCTACCGTAAGATATTCACCTTCTTCTCCTAAAAGAAGTCATAGAGAAGGTACCAGAGAACTAGAGGATTCTACTCCAGATTTGTTTCTGGTTAAGAAAAATTAGGCTAGTGGCGGCCAATACTAAACCTTCGAAAAGCGAACAAATTCCTGTAAAAAGAATCCTTCCGAATGATAGCCTTTCAAGAAGTCCTGACCTCACCTTCCGAATCTGTGTTTTCACTTTCCTACACTTTAAAATCACAGGCATGACATGTTACAAAAAGGAAAAGTGTCCCATTGAGGGTAGAGTTAGAGCACACTGAACCAGAACCATAGAAACCGCTGCAGTCTATGCTTGAGTGTCTTTACAGAACATTTCTCATGCAGCCAAGTGGAAAAGCAGGTATACTATCACCGGGCATTTTGGCCTGGCAGCAAACTCAGCAGTGGGCAGACAGTACTGTGCAGCCATTTTAAATCATGTGAGCTTGCTTCCTGCTTTACTGAAATGTGCACTGTTTGCTATTCTGAAGTTGAGATGGGGACGTAATCCTGCAGGTGGCAAGTTCACCGGTTCTCCTCCCCATAACAGGGCGAATATCCGGTCTTTTCTGAATTTTACCCAGGCAGTGCAGAAGCAAAGACAATCATTTAGTGTGGTCAAGGAGAGCAGATGCGCAATTGTGTTGGTTACCTTAAGTGATGCAGCAGAACAATGCAGGCTTCTGTGGCAGCCTGTGTAGGCTAGACATCCGGCAGAGGTCTGCAACAAGGCAACAGAAGAACGGCCATGAAGGCATGAACACCCAATTCATACTTCCCGGACAACCAGAAGAGAGCATGACTCTCACCAGCTACCCTGCCCATACACCCCCCCCCACTCGAGTGCTTCCAGTCAGGTGATGAATTACCTTTGATTTAAAGTGGAAGGGCAACATTAGCAATTGGGGCCTGAGGTCCATGCCCCATATCTTTCCAAATTGCCTGGTGCTGGTAGCTAGCTGTTAGTTTCTTCGAAAGGAAGGTCACCAAGGTTAGCCGTACCTGAATGACTGGCTTGTCAAAACTCCATCAAAGGAATAGCATGTGCCTCTACAGCCGCCTGCATCAGTCTATTCGAAGAATTAAAACCGGCCCTAAATATTGAAAAATCCTCCATCCAGGCACAAGATATAACAATTCCTAGGGACAATCTTGAACACTCAAGTGGGGAAGATTTACAAAACTGAGGCCGTGGCAAAGGCATTTTGCTCCAAGCAAACAATGCCAGTCAGAATATTCAAATCCTTCTTAGGACTCATGTCATCTTGCATCAAGCCGGATTCCTTTCTGCAAACTCCAGAGAAAGCCTGTTCAGCAGGAGCTAGTTCACTAGTGGAAGCAGGCAACTGGCATGTGGAGCTGAAGGAGCCTGGGCCCACTTACACATCTCCATCCAACCGGACGGTCTTTTTTGCTGCTTTAGCGGTAAGAGCGAGAAACATTTACAGTGAAGTTATTCAGTACAGTGTACAATGTAGTTACACAATAACTCACCCCTGTAGGAGAGTAGGATCTGCACTTGTGTTGCCCCCACTTTTTTTCTGATATATACACTGGTTTCTGGCTATAGTCTGGCTGGGTCCCTGCTAATCAGGGCCCCAGTCTAACTGATCTCTCTAAACAACTTGGTGTGCATATTAGATGCACTAGTGATTGGATACTGTGGTACCTTATGAGCCCCTAGTATATGGTACCTTAGGTACCTAGGGCATTGGTACTTCACAGGCCTACCAGGGGCTGCAGCATGTATTATGCCACCCCTGGGAAGCATTCTCAATCTGACACCACAGGCCTGCTACTGCAGCCTGTGGGAGGTAGTGTTAGCACTCCTCACTGAGGTATAGGTTCCTATATCTCACCATACACACACATATAAACCTATCAGTCACCCCTATGGTAGGCCCTATCAATCCCAAGGGCAGGGTGCTTGGTTTACTATGTGAGGGGGTGCTTCTGCCTGAGCAGGACCCCTCTGCAGCTGGCAGAGTCTATTCTCTGCTGCTGTTTGTGGATGCGGTTAAACCATATACTCTTAAGTGCATTATAACCCTGCGGTAAATGCTAACTTTGGAATGACTGCATCAAAACATGTCGTGTTTGGTGTCAAACAACTTGGAATCATACCCCCACACCAGTAACTGGTGTGGGAGTATGATCCCACCCTTCTAGAGGGGATGACATGTACCCACTGTACTAAACGGTAGAAATCTCCTAGAGCCCTGGCATCACAAAATGGATGCCATCAGCACAGACACTGGGCTGCCCTCCTGCTGCTGACCGAAACCCGCAGTGGAGGAAGCCCAAAAAAAGGTTTCCTGTCACAGGGAGGTGTCACCACCTCCCAGACAGGATTTAGTGTATTGGAGCTGGGCGGGTGCACTCTTAGAGTGCTTTGAAGTCCTGCACTGGGGGAGCAGTAGGCTCCTCTGTGCATATGCCAGCTCAATCCGGTTCAGGGGCTACCTGCCCCTGCTCTGGCGCGAAACTGGACAAAGGGAAGTGGGTGTAACCACCCACTACCCTGACCCTCCTAGAGAAGTGGTCATAGAGCTAATCCCTCCCCTGTCTTCACTATAAGATACCAAGCATTGCCAATGCAATCCAGATTACCCTGGACGACGCTCTACAAAGAAGAATCCTGGCCCTTCAACGTTCCACTATCTCTGGAAGACTGAAGAATCTCCCTTGGAGTCAAGGAGTGACTCCCCTGCTTGGCAGGCACCAAAACTCTTCAACGACGGTTGCAAACTTCACCGCTCTCGCCGGAGTCCAAAGTCCCTGCGTCCCCTGAAGCGGATTTCCTGACCTCTCGACGGCCATTTTGAGTCCCCAGCGAAGCTGTGGCATCTGGACCCCACGAGTGACGAGGAACAGCAATTACCAGGGAACCGTGCACTGATTTCGAGTGCAAGCCCTAAACAACGTTCAACGAACTTGTGCTTTGGACCATCTCTAGTCCAAGTCCTTAGCAGGTCTGGTTCCGAAAATCAGCGGCCTACCCCGTCCCGTGTGACCGTGGGCTCCTGTGGAACTTTTCCTGCAAAGGCGTCTTTGCGGTTGCTTGCCCGTTGGCTAGTGACTCACCCGAAGACTTTCTCATCGACTTCAAGGGCTCTCCTGGTTGCTCCGGGCCTGCCCTCACTTACCCTCGCTGGGTAAGTCCATCAGACCTTGCTGGTCTGCACCATCGTCAATCTTCATTCCACATGAGACTTGCAGTTGCCAAGGCTTGTTGGCTCCAATCCGGTTGCCGACACCGTCATCAGCTGCAGACGTCGTGGGACACTCTGAATCCAGCTGCTGGTCATCGTCTATCTCTCCTGGACCTTGTGAGCGAAGAGACAAAACACCATCAACGACCTGAAGCGACGCGACAGCTGTGGTCATCCATCTTGCTGGCCACCGGTCACTGGCAAGTGACTTTGAACTCTGTCCCCTCAATTTTCAGGTCCTCTTCAACTTCAATCCATCTTCGGATTCCAGCGGACACCTCTCCAGTCGTCACAAGCAGCAAGTCTTCATTGGTCTCCATTGAAAACAGCATCGCGACCCGACACCAAAGGACACCTATGCACCCGGCTTCCCTGGGTGAGGAAACTCGTGCACTCCGGTGCTCAAGTGTGTGTTGGCCCTCAAAATACTTACCCTGTAAGTTGCTTGCTTGTTGACTTTTCCGAAGTGCCCTAAAACTTTCAAATAAAAACCGCGACTTACGCCATTGAAACCAATAGGAAACCCGCGGCTGTGTTTAGACACTGCACGCGTTTCCCGTGGGCTGATTACGTACCTGCTAACACTGCAGAATTGAAGCCCCAGCGATTCCCAAGGCCCTAGGCCTTTTCATTTTGCAAGTCGAGTTTGTTAACCCATTTTTTTAGTATATGGTCTGGTACGCCCCTAGGACTACAGCCATATTTGTGCTCAATTTATTGAGAACTGTTGATATTTTGAATGTTTACCTGGCTCTAATCTCATAAAGAGATTGGTAGAGTGTGTCTAGAAATAAATACATATATATTTGATATATATACCTGTGTGGTGTCTTTTCATTTGGTAATTCAAGAGATTATAAGGTAAAACAAGCTGCTTTACATTCCTCAGAGACTTGGCCTGAAGGCTGCTCTCCACAGCTACCACTAGGATAGCTTTCTTTAAAAGGTTGTCTTAAACCTATCTACCATAAGAGTCGAATTGGAGTGGTGCAAGGTGGCCACTATAACTAGTGACCAGCATATGCCAGGCCAACTTCTCACAACCCCACAACTAAATCTGGAATTAGTAAGCTAAAAAAAATGTATTTTTATTTTCCAACTGAACAATTGGCACAATACAGTCATTGCATGATACGTCTACAATAAGTGAACGTCTATGGTGAAAAACAGACTCTTTGATAAAATTGCCACTGTCCCTTCCCTCTTCTAATCCATGTAAGAGTATAAACATCACCCTTCTCTCCAGCTGACGACCATGGGAGTGTATTTGATTTCTGAAAGCGACCTCATGTGTCGACTCGTGATATTGCCTACGTCAGTCCTCACCTTGACCCACCCGTGGGAGTTCCTTGTGTTGTATGCGTTACGGACTGTTGTGTGTCGTCTCCAATGTCCAACCCAAAGTATCGTCTCCAAGGGTCCCAGATCTTGTGGAATTTCTTGGGACATCCTCTACTGCAGTACGTGACACGTTCAGTCGCCATATATAAGTACATTCCTTTTATCCATTCCTGTAAGGTGGGTACATCCGCCACCCCCCATCACCACGCTATATCCCTTTTTTCGACTACCAATCCTAGGAAGGTGAAGATTAGTTGCATTCTGGTAACACCTACGTCATTTGGTATGCCCAATATCAAGAAATGGGGCTCTATGGGAAGCGTTGCCCCCAGAATGTCGCCCAGTAATTTAAGTACCTTAGCAGCTCGGGGCAAGTCCAGACCGTGTGGAAAAAGTCACTATTAGCCCCGAAGCAGGTCAGACAGGCTGACGAGTCATCCCGCCCCATTCTGTGTAGCCGATTGCGATCATAATAAATGCAGTGTAGTATCTTAAGTTGTATAAGATGAAGCCTCGCATTTATGGCTACCTCTCTAGGGTGCATTAATGCCGCCTCCCAGTCTATATCCTCTAGGGGTCCCACATCTCCCTCCCATCGTATTCAAAGTCCCACCAGTCCGTCTGGGATGTTGTTCTTAATCGTTTTATAAGTAAAGGAGACCGCCTTATGAATTAGTTCCTCTTGTAGAAGCCTACCTTCCAGAGGGGCATATTCCGGAAGCGGGTCATTTGGAATAGTCTCTTTCTGCAAGGCATGGCAAAATTGTGCGTATTTAAGAAATTGGGAGTCTGTCATCGCATACTCCTGTTTAAGTTTTGCCCATGGGTTAAGCTCGCCATTTTCTACAACCTCCCCTACCATGGAGATCCCATGTCCCAAATCCTCTGAGCTTTCCTAGCTCCTTAAACCATGCTCCCTCCCAAAGCGGCTTGCTCCTCGTGACCTGAGCTGTCCAACCCATAGTTTTAGTCGCCTTTGCCCATGCCGACAAAGTCACTCAAGTTGCGGGTAGCAGTTGGGATTTCCCCTTTCTTCCGTAAAGATAGTGGAAGTATGTGTGCGGCAGCATCTCTGCCCTCTCAAGCCGATAAGTGGGGTGGAGTCTACTCTTATGTATCCACTCATTAATGGGTATTAAGTGCGAGGCCCAATAGTAGGCTTCCATGCCTGGGAGCGCAATCCCTCCATTATACAGATTACGTTGTAGTGTCTTGAGCGCTATTGGAATTAGTAAGTTTTAACTATAAATTCAAAAGTAAATTGATATAAACCAATCTAAGCATCATGGTGTAGAAGTACAGAACAAATAACATAATACTATATAACAAAAAGCATAAACTACTTCAATTATGACAATATAAGTAATTAGAAAGAATTAAGAGTTAAATTGCATCAATTATCAAAAGAAATCCAACTAAGGGTTATGTACCATGAAGCCACAAAAGTAGAAGAGAGTTCTGCACCTCAAGAATGCTCTCTGTCCCTCACTATGTTACAGCATAAGAAATTAGTTGCATTCAAGGTAAGACGAGTGAAAACGTCAGTACTTTCCCATGATTCCAGCACAAATTGGATTCTGGAACCACCTTTCCCATATCGATAAGTTGTTGCTTCCTTCGCCCTTGGTCATTTTTCTCCTTCTCCATGGGAACTCGCCTCCTGGCTCGTTACTGCGTTTCTCCTTGCCCAGATCCAGCTTCTTATACCTTGCTATCTAAGAAAACAGAAACCCTTCTTTCCTCAAAAAACTGCAGAACATCGCGAACGCCTCCACCAGACTCCTCCTCAACATCCCCGCCGCAGCCACATCTCCAGCCACCTAAGAAACCTCCACTGGCTCCCAGTCAACAAAGGAATCGCCTTCAAGCTCCTCACACACACCTACAAAGCCCTACACGATGCAGTACCTGTGTACATCAATCTACGGCTCACATTTCACGCGCCCACCAGAGACCTCCGTCCACCCAACTGGGCCTGGCTATCGTCCCCCCGTATCCACAAGCCAAACCCGGAGGAAGATCTTCTACAAAGACCTGGAACACCCTGCCCCTCCACCTCAGGCAATCACCGTCACTGCCTCAATTCAGGATGGACCTCAAGACCTGGCTCTTCGAATGAACAACTGCGCCCTCGATGGACCAGCAGCCCTCCCCCCCCGCCCCTCAAGCGACTTGAGACACTTACAGGTGAGTAATCGCGTTATACAAGCCATTGATTGATTGATTTTCTAACTAATGAGGCTTTGTACACACCTCCAGCGGGAACACGAAATACAAGCAATATATTTGACTTTGCAAGTTAAAAACAAATTCAAATGTTATTTTCTAACGTGAGCTTGTACTGAAGCAAATGCTTGAGGCCACAGTTTAGGCTAACTTAATTGTGCACTGCGTTACATTACATGCACATTTCTACACATAACAAATACAGTTTCTTAACGAAAGGTTTGCAATTATAAATGTAAAAGATTTTAACGAATCACGTTTGAATGCATTGGTATACCCATGCTCACTTGATGCGTATATAAGCACCTAAATGTTTGTTTTCACAAGCGCATCATTACATCACCTACACATCTAGCACATTTGTGTATGAAATATTAATGTGTAAATGTTGCAAAAACTCTCATTTACATTTCTGAGTACAAAATGTGTAATTCTCATTGGTTTTAATGAGAGATATTTTAAATATACAATACCCCATCTTCAATTAGTAGCATTATTCTCACAGAACAGGCAACAAGAACCAGAACACGGACTGTGGGTGGTAGAAGAAAGAGGCCCGATGTGGAATCCAGATTAGGAAACCTTTCTCTTCAGCAACTCTGACATTTGGCTGAGTGCGCATCAGCTCCTGAGAAACACTTTGAACCCTGCCCTTATATTTTTTTGTTGATAGATTGCTAGACCTCTGAGGCCGACCTGCATCCATTAATGGTGCCTGTGGAGGCGTAGTGCCAATGCCTGACTGTCTGACAACTCGCCGTGCGGGGGGAGGAGGAAGCCAAGACACCCTGACTGCCAATGTGCCGCGGCCTGACGGAGGCTCGTACCAGCAGTCTGCTGGAGAAAGAGGAGGACAGGCCGACTGCTCCAACGCAGCACCAAAACACAGAGCTGATCAGCAACAGTGGTGAGGAGGGGGCAGAGTGCCGCAGAGCAGCGGGACCACAGGCCTTGCAGGCCCAGAACTCGGCCCTGCGTGGGCCTGTGCGGACTGCAGCCCAGGACAGGGCCACCCACGAGGCATCTACAAGAAACCAGCATTTGCAATAGGTCTCGCATTTATAAGAGTTTGAGCTATTGGCATTGTAAAATTACAATGCCTTTTATTTATGTTTTGGTTTTAAAACAAATAAAAGGCATTGTCATTTACAATGTCAGGTGCATAAACTCGCATAAAAGAAGTGTGCGGCGTGCAGCAGTGTGCGGCGTGCAGCAGTGTGCGGCGTGCAGCAGTGTGAGGCGTGCAGCAGTGTGAGGCGTGCAGCAGTGTGCGGCGTGCAGCAGTGTCGTGCAGCATGCAGCAGTGAGTAATGCAGCAGTGTGCAGCAGTGTGCGGCGTGCAGCAGTGTGTGCCTTGCAGCAGTGTGTGGCATGCAGCAGTGTTTCGTGTAGCATTGTGCGGCGTGCAGCAGTGTGTGGCGTGCAGCAGTGTTTTGTGTAGCATTGTGCGGCGTGCAGCAGTGTGTGGCGTGCAGCAGTGTGCTGCATGCAGCAGTGTGTGGCGTGCAGCGGCATGCAGCAGTGTGTGGCGTGCAGCAGTGTGCTGCATGCAGCAGTGTGTGGCGTGCAGCGGCATGCAGCAGTGTGTGGCGTGCAGCAGTGTGTGGCATGCAGCAGTGTTTCGTGTAGCATTGTGCGGCGTGCAGCAGTGTGTGGCGTGCAGCAGTGTTTTGTGTAGCAGTGTGCGGCGTGCAGCAGTGTGCGGCGTGCAGCAGTGTGCTGCATGCAGCAGTGTGTGGCGTGCAGCGGCATGCAGCAGTGTGTGGCGTGCAGCAGTGTGTGGCGTGTAGCAGTGTGTGGCGTGTAGCAGTGTGTGGCATGCAGCAGTGTGGCGTGCAGCAGTGTGTGGCATGCAGCAGTGTTTCGTGTAGCAGTGTGAGGCATGCAGCACTGTGGCGTGCAGCAGTGTGCGGCATGCAGCAGTGTGGCGTGCAGCAGTGTGTGGCGTGCAGCAGTGTTTCGTGTAGCAGTGTGAGGCATGCAGCACTGTGTGGCGTGCAGCAGTGTGCGGCGTGCAGCAGTGTGCTGCGTGCAGCAGTGTCATGCAGCATGCAGCAGTGAGTAATGCAGCAGTGTTTGGCGTGCAGCAGTGTGTGGCGTGCAGCAGTGTGTGGCGTGCAGCAGTGTGGCGTGCAGCAGTGTGCTGCGTGCAGCAGTGTGCGGCGTGCGCAGTGTGTGGCGTGCAGCGGCATGCAGCAGTGTGAGGCGTGCAGCAGTGTGAGGCGTGCAGCAGTGTGAGGCGTGCAGCAGTGTGCGGCGTAGAGCAGTGTGATGCGTGCAGCAGTGTTTCGTGTAGCAGTGTGAGGCGTGCAGCAGTGTGAAATGCAGCAGTGTGTGGCATGCGGTAGTGTGTAGCAGTGTGTGGCGTGTAGCAGTGTGCGGCGTGCAGCAGTGTGTGGCGTGCAGCAGTGTGGCGTGCAGCGGCGTGCAGCAGTGTGAGGCGTGCAGCAGTGTTTCGTGTAGCAGTGTGAGGCGTGCAGCAGTGTGTAATGCAGCAGTGTGCGCAAAAGTGTGTGGTGTGTAGCAGTGTGCGGCGTGCAGCAGTGTGAGGCGTGCAGCAGAGTGCGGCGTGCGGCAGAGTGCGGCGTGCAGCAGTGTGCGGCGTGCAGCAGTGTGGCGTGCAGCAGTGTTTCGTGTAGCATTGTGCGGCGTGCAGCAGTGTTTCGTGTAGCATTGTGCGGCATGCAGCAGTGTTTCGTGTAGCAGTGTGCGGCGTGCAGCAGTGTGCTGCATACAGCAGTATGTGGCGTGCAGCAGTGTGTGGCGTGCAGCGGCATGCAGCAGTGTGTGGCGTGCAGCAGTGTGGGGCGTGCAGCAGTGTGGGGCGTGCAGCAGTGTGGCGTGTAGCAGTGTGCGGCGTGCAGTAGTGTGAGGCGTGCAGCAGTGTTTCGTGTAGCAGTGTGAGGCGTGCAGCAGTGTGCGGCGTGCAGCAGTGTGTAATGCGGCAGTGTGTGGTGTGCGGTAGTGTGCGGCGTGCAGCAGTGTGTGGCGTGCAGCAGTGTGTGGCGTGCAGCAGTGTGTGGCGTGGTTTGTAAACAACAAGAAAAGCGGACATCAAAGGAAGGGTGGGAGGGAACGAGCAATGGGGTGTGAGTTATAACAAAAGTTAATTGTTGTAAGAGGGGATGCAGGAAGTGAGGCCGAGCGCGTGCTGGCGAAAGCAGTCTGCTGCTTTCAAGTCCGATGCCAGATGCCAACTTCGCGCTTGAATGCCTCACATGCACTGGCCATAAACCGCATTCCTAAGGTCTTGTGCCCCTTACTAAATCTCTCTGAATGCGTGAGGCAGCGCACGCGCAGGAAGTAGCTGGTAGCAAATGGAATGCGCGTGGTTGTGCGCGTAACCGCCACCCGATCCGCCTGGGAAGCCTTTGGGAGCATTTTCTGAAGCCCCTACAGAAGTCTCGCTGAGCGATCGCTTGCGCGATAGCCAGGCGAGACCTAAAAACGAATATTGGGCCACCCCAGCGCTTTGAATGGGCAGATGGGATTAGCTGCCCACCACGTGGCTTTGCAAACCGGGCTCTCCTAGGCCCTTCACCACAACTCTCCTGCTTTTCTTGTGGCTGGCTGGGGTGGGACTAGGTCCCCCAGCATTCTGTACAACGCGGGAGACGGGGACAGCCCTCCTGCTGCCGTAAAGGCGCCTCTTCCGTCCCGCTTTCCGCCTGTAAGAAGCCAGGCCGTGCCACCCCCCTGGTACTGACGTTTGGACACTTCCATTGGCGGGAGGCTCACCAATTCTACTACCCAAGACGCACCAAGATGGGTCATAGGAAATTAGGAGGGGGGCTGAATAAGTTACAAACACCCTTTACGCCCACCTCGTTGGATTGAATGCTAAAGCGTGCTATGACCGTAATTAACAATGAGATTCATCATACGGAGAGAAGCTAGGCTAGCTGCTGTGGGTGGTGTCCCTAATAGTTCTATGGTTTCACCCGGCCCTATAGCTTCTCCACCAACTGCTCCAGTGCAATCTTTTATGGACACAGTGGCACAATGTTCAAGTGCTATATCGTTGCCTCTGAGAGAAAGTTCTCCTGATAGTCCACCTCATTGCAGGCAGGGGAAACGTCCAAAGCGAGTCCCTAGATCTAAGGCTAAGAATAAAGCTACTCGAAGTTCCTTATCTCTAAAGTCCTCTGATGTAGCCTCAGTCTTAATAGAGAACCATCCTCCGCTATTACTCCCATTACACCCAGAACAAGCCATGGAAAAGGAAGGACAGAACTTGAAAGGTGACTGGTTGTTGGAGGGGGAGGTCTTGGCTAAAATTACATCGCTTCTACGGACTGAACTGCTACCAATATTTACCAAACTGGATGTTTTAAATAATCCCATATTGGATATTCATAAGTCGGTGGGCAACTGGGAGCAAGCATGTTATTCTTGTGATAAGTCTGATAAAGGAAGGGCATGTACTAAAGCTCTATTGGGTATGCTCGAGAATCATTCCCATGGGATCCCACAACCTTGTCTCACAGCTGATCTCACAAATTTCTTTCCTGGAGCCCCTAAAACAGGCGAGAATTGTCCTAACTCTTGCCCAAATCCACAAACTCAGAGGGGCACCATAGTTCCTAAGAACAAAACCCTACTAGAAGAACCACCCCCCATAGTACTAAAGGGTCAAGGAAGCGAAGAGAAAGAAGAGAGGGGTGAAGTCTGAGTGGAAGTACAACCAGTGATAGGATTGCCTCCAGCCTCTTGCCCATACCTGATCATCCTTGCTGGCGTTCCTGGCGTAAGGAGGGGTCAAAAGGGGTCATATGAGCAGTTGTTCAACAAGACTGTGAACCGGTTGGGCCGCTACAGAGGTTTTCAGCCTAGATTGTCCATTTAACATCTTGATGTTAAGGTGGGTGGGGTGTATCAGACCAAGGAGGGCGGATATACAAGAGATTGCATTATTGTTAATTTTAATACCCATCATTTGGCTAAAAGCTTGTTATTTGGGAATTCAGTAACATTTTATTTTGCCTGTGCTTTATTTTTATAAACCAAATGATCAACCTGTTGGGCACCTAATGTACCTAGGGGGAGCACACTTGTAGCCTCAACAGTAAAAGTGGGGGGCCCGGTGAGCATGCCCAGCTTCTCTGATATACCTACATATAACAGTTTTGATGTCCTTGCAGATGTAGATACACTTTCCAGAGAAGAGAATGGTCCCCCTCAGCATGACCGCAGAGAGGAGATTAATGTGTGTGTTAATGATCTAACAGGGAGGACGACTGGGAAAGGAGTACTCTTGAACACTAGAAAAAGGAATTTGTCAAAACTGAGTTGGAACATTGCAGGGTTAAGCTCACTATTAGGGGATAAACGGGGGGTGGACCTATGCAAAACATATGGGATAGTGTGTTTTCAAGAAACATGGGACGTAGAATGGATTTTGTTTTTGGATGGGTTTTTGCCTTTTGGGCTAAAGCCGAGGCCTCCCTATATGGTAGAGCGTTCATAAGTTGAAGATTAGATTGCACTACAGAACTAATAACATTTAATTCTGGAATTATCTTGGGAGTGCTTCTGTCTTCTCCCCATAATATTCGGGTGCTGATAATCGATATTTATAATTCACCATCTACAGAGATGGCGCTGGACGTAGAGCTTAGAAGATTCTGCAAATAAAACCCTGCTACAGTGGTCCTTCTCACCAATAGTCCTGCTGGTTGGGGATTTTAACTTACATCCTTGCAAGACATGCGTTGAGAAAAGGAGGGATCAGGAACATACGGAGGGTGCTGAGCGAATTCATTTTAGGCACTTAGGCCGGGGTGATAATCTTAACCTATGGTCTCTCAGTTAAAACGTATTAATCTTTTATCTAAAGAAGAGTACGACTTCCCCACGCCTGTCCTGACTTTCAAGTGTAGCAGTAACAATACAACTATCGATTATATATTTGTATCTGCACCCTTGATTCAGTTCCTGGTGGATTCCTAAAATAGTATGGAGTATCTTTAGTGACCACAATTCAATCAGGCTGAATTTGGCTGGTGTGACTTTGCAGCCAAGACTTCCATCATTTATAAAGACCCGCTTACACTTAAAACTCAAGGGAGGCGTATCATTTGGGGAAGGTTATTCGGGAGGACTTTCTGAGGAACTTGGTCCAGAAGTGTGGAATTTGAGGTGTGTTTTGTATATAAAAGCACATGATCGTGCCACTGTAGACAAATTTTCCATTATTTGTACTGAAGTCCGGCAAGCTCAGACTAGACATAACACCAAGACAATTAGCCCAGGTCCTAAATGGTTCGATAAGAATTGTACAATGACCTATACAGATCTAAACATAGCCCTCATATCAAAACCAAGGCAGACATGCACTGTTAAAGTGGCTAGGAGGGCATAGGCATTTTCTCGCAGGACTAGATTAAGCGCCCTGAAGAGAGAAGCTTGGGATAAGCTTAAGGAGGCTTGTTATAAAAGAAATAGTGCAGCCTTCTGGAAAGTCGTTAACCAGCCATTATTTAATGAGGGAACAGCACCGGATCTGAGTGTAACTATACCCGTGCAAAAGTGGGTAGATCACTTCGGTCATATATATGCTGGTGCCAGTGATTCTAATCCTATTGCGCTTCCAGCCAAAGGAACCAATATCTATTTTGAATTGGAAGAGGAGAGCTATTTAAATCATGTGCAGATCTGTGGGCCCCATTAATTACACACCATCTGAATATGGCAGGACAAGGCCACATTCCCTCTTCTTGGACGCAATCCGTTATAGTACCCATCTTCAAAAAAGGGAATCGAGCAGATCCAGCGTGCTACCATCCAATCTCTTTGATGGATGCGAAAGCAAAAGTGTTGGGTAGGGGCTTACTGAAGTGATTAACAGAGTGTGCTATTAATGAGAATATCCTGTCAGAAATTCAATACTGGTTCAAGCCAGGTCGAGCCATCATAGAACAGAATTTGAATTTATACCTTTTAGTCAATTAATACACTGGTTCAGCCTTTATTACTGACTACATAGAGTTGCGACCTATACTTTTGTGGTGGTCGATATGGGCCAAAAATAAGTTAGAATTCAACAGATTGATATCGAGAGATTGTCTGAATATGGACTATAGCCTGCACATACCTTGGTTGAGTTATATAAAAACGACCCTCACAAATTTGGGTAAACCACATTTTTTTTAATTCACCAAAGCTAATTTCTAAATCAGATATTGTATGGGCTAAGAGAGCATTTAATGTGTATACCCAACTAGCTATGAAACCGGGTCACAGCACAAACATTGCTATACACACTATCATGGTGAAATCTATGGAACAAAATTGATTTTTACTTAACATTGAATGTGCCGGCTATTCTCCGAAGATTTTTAACATACTTTCGTTTGAACTTGTTCCCCCACAATGACTTGCGGGCTGGCATAAGCTATCAGACCCTCCCATTTGCACATGTGATGCGTTCTCTGCACTATACACTTAACAAATTGTTTTAATTTGCCCTAAATGGGCCAATTTGCAACATAAATATATTCGCCCATTACTCGTGCCTTTGACTTTTAAGCAAGCCAGACCAACTCTTATATATTTGCGATTTGCAGACAATTTTACGGTTTGTCTTATCTAGGTTCTTAACTGGAGTCTATTATGCTTACGCATGATACTATTTTAATTGAATTTTATATTCTGGATTTGAAACGTATTTGTTTTTATTGTACTTTTATGATTGCTGATGCGAATCGAAATAAAGTAAATACTGACTGACAGAATATATTTTTGAGTGCTGACTACGTATGATTATGATGCACTTCTACAATATCTCAGGATCGAATGCATGCAGCCTACATAGAGAAAATGGCCTCCCATTAAGCGCCAGGCTGGGCGTTGTACGCACACAGGGGCGAGGCGATGGGAGGGAGGCTGCCTATGGGTGGCTGCAGCAGCAGGAAAACGCGGGACGGTGAGTTTTATTTTATTTTAATTAAAACCCTCCCCTCTCACGCAACCCACCCCCACCCGCCCATCACACCGCCCGCGACTTGAGGTATAACTCAGGAAGAGTCTGGAAACGGCCGGACTGAAGAGACCAAACACTCACCTTCACCGTGTTCACTCCGACCCATGGAGCCTCCTCCACAGGGAACACTGCAAAACTCAAGCCGCTTTAGCAACCAGCCAGTGGCCCGGTGCCCGCCAATCCTCCCAAGACTCTTTTCACGCCCTGACAGGTACTACACCTGCCTCCCTCCCTTGGAAGCGCTGAAGCGTGCCCAGAGCAGACCAGTTCACACACAGGCCCGGCAAGGCCTGCCAGGCACAGTAATCATTATGGCCGGGTAAATCCCATTCATAACAGCAGCTCGGCCGTGGTGGGGCTCTTGCACCCCACCCGCGCCAAGTCACTCCGTGACTCCTAGCGCCTTGAACCGCGCTGTCACATGTACAAACATGCAAAGGGGGCCCGAGGAAAGGGATGTGAGCGCACAGATACCCACCCAATAAGTATGACGCAGACTGGCTACTGAGAAGTAGGTGTGGTTGGGGGAGAAGTGTAAGGGTGACAGAGTCCTACCTTGGCATCAGTACTTGCATTTTCAACCACATCGTTCAGCAGCGCATTTTATGTGTCCTTTTTGCGCTTAACAGTTCAAAGTACAATGGTCATTTGTTTCCCCACACGCAGTGTATTGATGTACATTTTATTGGCAGGTCTGTTGTGCACATGGTACCAGTCTCTATGTCAGTTGGTTTTGAGAGTGCTGCGGGTTCGTAGTTCGGTGCTGTAAATGGATGCAGTTGTCTGCAGTTTTCATAAGCAGATGTCAAAAATGGCTCCCAAACACTAACCGCCAGCCGTGGAATAAAAGATCGTAGCCCGCTCCAGGTCTGATCTGCACATGCCACTCGCCTCTTTCCCAGGCGGGGTTGTTTTTAGCTGCAGAATATCCCTGCTCTCTGCTGCGACCGCGGTGCCCATTTTTCCCCATGCCAGGAATTTACCAACAGCGTTTTTTCAGCAGAGTCAATGCTCAATCAAAGCACACAAGGTGTTCTTTCACCGTACCGCTCTCCACGCACACAGTGATTCATTGTCTCCTTTTTCAAGGGCATTACTGGCACTTATGACAGCAGTCAGGGTGTCTTTCTTTTCGCTCTCGTGCTTACTTCCGAAAAGCTTCCATCATACTATGGGGCTTATTACCAAGCCCCTATCGCCGCCTCCATGTCACTTTTTGTGACGTTGTGGTGGCGATAGGGTCAGCGCCCTATTACCAAGGTGGCGTTTAACCACATAAGGTGGCAAAAAGCCACGTTAAGTGGCTTAACGCTGCCTTGGTAATAGTGCCCCTTTCACGCTAAACTTAGCGTGCAAGGGGGCGTGCAGTGGGTGTTGCGGTGGGCGTTCCACCGCAACACCCATTCACCTTGACGCTGCCACCTATTGTCAAGAGAGGCGGTAATAGGTGGCAGCGCCGAACTTAAGATCAGGGAAATCCTGGTCTTAAAGGGGTGAAACGAGGAGTAATGCTTCATGTTGGACAGGCCACATGAAGGGCTTGCCCCCTCCCCGCATGACAGGGCCCAAGCCCCGGCCCTCCAGGTGTACCCACAGAAACAACCCGCACCCCGTCTCCCGACGGAACTCCTGCCCCCGGACATCTATGTATCATGGGGCCGAACCACTACCGGCTCCCCCGGCCGGACCAGCCGCCATCTTGGACACTGCACCACGAGGCCGCGTGGCCTCAGCTCGACCCTAATCCTGGGCCTGGCCAGGCCCCGACATCCCGGCACCACCATCCACCCCGGAGGTGAACGGACCACTTGGGAGGTCAATGTGAGAAAGAAGTGTCGATGGCTCTCCCCCGCCAGGTGCCGATCGCCCTCCAGCTCCCCCGGGCGCTGGCTCCACCCCCCTGCTGGGTGTCTGGACTCCCTCATCCCGGACCTCCCGACCTCCAAGTGCGAGGGTCCGGACATCAAAGGGCGCCAGACCTATAACTAGGGCAGCTCCAGAGCAGGAAGGCAGTTGTATCCTGGAGTCGAGAGACACCGAGAAGAACTCATCCTTGACGGACTACCGGCGCTGCCGTAGCCCTGCCTTGTGAACTGTCGTCCTGCCTGCTGGCGCTGCCGCGGCCTTCTACATCCTCCATCCTCGTTGGGACCTGCTGGCGCTGCCGCGGACCGTTGTAACCACCACCTTCATCGGGACCTGCTGGCGCTGCCGCGGACCGTGTAACGACCACCTTCATCAGGACCTGCTGGCGCTGCCGCGGACCGTGTAACGACCACCTTCATCGGGACCTGCTGGCGCTGCCGCGGACCGTGTAACGACCACCTTCATCGGGACCTGCTGGCGCTGCCGCGGACCGTGTAACGACCACCTTCACCGGGACCTGCTGCCGCGGCCCATCCAAGCTAGAACACCGAGCTCGAGGATTGTGAGCTATCCATCATCGCATCTACCAGATTGGTAACCAGACTGTCCCGCTACCCCCTTTCCCAAACCAAGAGACTAGAATCGAGGGGACCCCTGAGTCCAGACCTCCTTGTACCATTCCATCGTACCTTAAGAAATCGCTTATAAAGAACGTTAAATCCTATCCTTGTGTGGTGTACATCTGTGGGGGGGGAAGTTACTCGTCTGTACGATCGCTGGAGACGGCTCTCCCCGGAGACCTCTCCCCTTGTCCTCGGCCGACCCTCCCGGTCCGTCTAACATTTCATTTCTGCTCGGTTTTGCTTTTTCCATGTGTGCTTCTTGTGCAGCACACATGGAAAAAGCAAAATGACCTGGATTGTTTATGTACATGAAGGTGCCCCTTCCTGTACATAAGCAAACCTTTTTTTCAAACTGCCATTTTGTAACTTACATGTGTGCTGCATGGAGCGGCCCACATATGGTGCAGCCTGGCGCTTCCGAAGTGGCGATGAGAGGCGTTAATCAACGCGTAATTGTACAGAGAGTAGCTCACCCCACGACAAAACCACAATGTCAACCAAAGAGAGCGGATCCACCGAGAAATTCCAGATGGAGAAATTGGAAGAGTACAGCCATCGTGAATTGAAACAATTCTGCATGGAACTAGGCATTGCTACCACCGGCCTGAGTACCAAGGACGATTTCAAGCACGCCATTGAGTCGTGGGCAGAAACCGGGGTCGCCAGATCCCCAGACCGAAACATGGCAGCATCAGAGAGGAACGCCACGGCTCCCGAGGAGCGAGGAACGGGCCTCTCGCAGGAAGAGATCCAAGAAAGAGAAAAAAACAGACTACATGAGTTAGAAATGGCACGGCTCAAAATGGACGGTGAACTAAAATTAGCCGAGCAAAAACTGAACCTAGAACATCTGCGGCTCCGAGAAGAACGGGAAGAAAAACAGAGGCAGAGAGAGCTCGAAGAAAAGAGATTAGCATACGAACACGAGCGCAAACTGGCAGAAATAGACCTAAGGAAGCAGAACAAAGAACCGGAGGTGCCCGAGAGAGCGCGCACCCCGGGAGCGACAGAAAAGAAAGTCCACATCCCCAAGGATGTCGTTCGAGAGTATGTCCGAGAGGACGACATACAACAGTGGTTCAAGGCCTACGAGATCGCCATGACCTCCCACCGGATCGATCGGAGTGACTGGGGAGCCGGCCTATGGGGGAGGTTCGTCAACGAAGGCCGCGATGCCCTGCTACAGCTCCCAGACCATCAGATGTCATCCTATGACCACATGAAGGCTGCCCTCCTCACCCGATATGGGCTCACACCCGAAATGTACCGCCAGAGGTTTCGAGACTGCACCCGGATCCCAGGTACAACTTGGGTGGAATATGTCAACTATTTCAGCCGAGCCTTCGAGGGTTGGATCAAGGGAAGCCACGTAACGACCTACGAGCAACTTTTTAATCTCCTGGTGTGGGAGCACCTCTCTAACAACTGCTTCGTCGAGCTCAGGCAGCACCTCCTCGGCAGTAAATTGACTGACCCACGGCAACTCGCCGCCGAAGCTGACCGGTGGGAAAGCACCCGAGTGGGCCGGAGAGGGCCACACGAGCAGAACCGGAACAACCAAGGTCAGCACCGTCCCCGAGGAGGAGGAGGAGGCCAGGGACGAGGAAGAGACACCGTCCCGGCCGCTCCCGCTGCCAGCACCCCGCCCCCGGCCAGCCGGGGCAACCCCCCGATGCGCCCGGGGTTCCGAACCAACGTCACGTGTCACCGATGCCAGCGAGTCGGCCACTACGCCAATGACCCGAACTGTCCACAGAACCAAACTCCAAAACCCCGCCAGGTAGCTGCCGCCGCCCTGGGGGGAGAACAAATCTCTGAAGAACAAGAAGAATACGAGCAGGCACAACAAGAGTGGGAACCGGCCGCCATGGTTCTAGCGTGCCTAGGGGGAAAAGACATGGTCCCGCGGGCTCCCCTACCCGCCAACACCAGGAAATATAGTCAGTGGGTGAACATTAATGGGCGCCGGGCCGAAGCACTACGTGACACGGGGGCCAGTGTGACGGCCGTCCGCTGTCACCTGGTAAAACCAGAGCAGATCCTGCCGAACATTCTCTGCCCCGTCCGTTCAGCCGACAATTCAGAGAGTCTATGTTGGATGGCCTGCGTCCCCTTCGAATGGGGAGGAGTCTCCGGCATGTTGAAGGTGACGGTCCGGGATGATGCCCCCGTGGACTGTCTCCTGGGGAATGATCTTGAGAGTTCCCCGTGGGCCGCCGTCGAGAGAAGAGAGCACCTGGGGATGTTGGGCCTCCCGGACTGGGCGTGCGTAACCACCCGGTCCATGGCTGCCCGTGCCATCCCCCGACCAGAAGAACCAGAATGGCCTGCACCTCCTCCCCCGATCGCTCCAGTAGAGGACACCGACTATACCGACCCCCCAGAGCAAACCCCCGAAGGGGTCGCCCAGCCCCAGGACCTTCCCGACCTGGCTCAGTGGCGTCAAGAAGGGGGGCCCACCCAGGAACAGTTCCGTCAAGAGCAGAAGACCTGTCCCTCCCTCGAGGGACTCCGCCAGCAAGCCCTCGCCCAGAGCGCAGGGGACACCACCGGAGCCCATTGGATCTATTGGGACAACGACCTGTTATACAGTGAACAGAGAATCGCGGAGTTAGGGGCCAGTCGAGTGCTGGTGGTGCCCCTCCGTTTTAGAGACTTCCTGCTAAATTTGGCCCACGATGTCCCTCTGGCTGGACACCTGGGCCAGGACAAAACCTACAGTCGCCTGGTGACCCACTTTTTCTGGCCGAAGATGAGAAACGACGTCCTCAACCACTGCCGGTCCTGCCCCACGTGCCAGGCCAGCGGGAAGAGCGGCCGCAAACTCAAAGCACCTCTGCAACCCTTCCCAGTTGTCACCACCCTGTTCGAGAGGGTGGGAATAGACATTGTGGGGCCCCTGGACCCCCGTACAGCACAAGGACATCGGTTCATCCTGGTACTGGTGGACCACGCCACCCGCTACCCCGAGGCTGTGCCCCTGCGAACTGTAACAGCCCCGGTGGTCGGCCGGGCCTTAATGGGGATCTTCTCCCGGGTGGGCTTCCCCCGAGAAGTCGTCAGCGACAGAGGCACAAACTTTATTTCGAAATATATGAAGTCCCTCTGGCAACAGTGCGGGGTCACCTACCGATTCACGACCCCCTATCACCCTCAAGGAAACGGACTAGTTGAACGATTCAACCGCACGCTCAAGGGAATGATTGGGGGATTGGAAGAGCCCCTCCGTCGCCAGTGGGATGTACTACTTCCGTGTCTCCTCTTCGCCTATCGAGAAGTTCCCCAGAAGTCCCTCGGCTTTAGCCCTTTCGAACTCTTGTACGGGCACCCTGTGTGAGGGCCCCTCAGCCTAGTCAAAGAAGGTTGGGAGATGGCCCCCCTAAAAACCCCTCCAGACGTCTTCAAGTACCTCCTGACACTACGCAATCAGGCCAGGCGATTCAGGGAAATGGCAAAAGCGAATCTTGAGGCCAGTCAGGAGGACATGAAAAAATGGTACGATCAAAATGCCTCCTCCGTCGAATTCGAACCTGGTCAACAAGTGTGGGTGATGTCCCCCACCGAACCATGTGCCTTGCAGGACAAGTGGACGGGGCCCTTCAAAGTGGTCGAACGCAAGAGCCCCGTCACCTATCTCATCGATATGGAATCTCCCCGGAACCCCCTCCGGGTCCTCCACACTAACAGACTCAAGCCCCACTTTGTGCGCTCGGAGCTCAGCCTCCTGATGGCTACAGACAGTGGACCGGAAGAAGACTCCGAGCCTCTCCCTGATCTCCTGAAGACTCAGGAGAAAGATGGTTCCGTGGACGGGGTCCGGCTCTCCGATGCCCTCACCCCAGAGCAGCGCCAAGGCTGCCGGGACCTCCTGCTGCAGTTTGCTACCTTGTTTTCCCTCACCCCAGGGGTCACCCCCTGGTGCTTGCACGACGTGGACACTGGGGACAGTCCCCCTATCAGACACCGGGCATACCGCGTACCAGATCGGGTGCGAGCCTGTATCCAAGAAGAAGTATCCAAGATGCTCACGCTCGGGGTCATCGAGCCCTCGGATAGCCCCTGGGCCAGCCCGGTCGTGCTGGTCCCCAAAGCTGCTGCCCCCGGCACCACTCCTGAACTCCGATTCTGCGTCGACTATCGGGGCTTGAATGCTGTCACCAGGACCGACGCTCATCCCATCCCTGAGCGGATGAATTGATCGACCGCATGGGGGCTGCCCGCTACCTCAGCATCTTCGACCTGACAGCGGGCTACTGGCAGATCGGTCTCACACCCCGGGCCCAAGAACGGTCCGCCTTTTCTACCCCCGATGGCCACTACCACTTCAAAGTCATGCCCTTCGGCATGAAGAATGCCCCAGCTACTTTTCAGCGACTAGTGAACCAGGTCTTGGCGGGGCTCGAGGAGTTCAGCGCCGCCTACCTGGACGATATCGCTTTGTACAGCCGCCACTGGTCCGACCACCTCCACCACCTCCGAGAGGTCCTGCAGGCCCTCCAGCGGGCCGGCCTCACAATCAAGGCCGGCAAGTGCCAAATTGGTCAAGGATCCGTGACCTACCTCGGACACCAGGTGGGAAGCGGTCTGGTGGCCCCTCTGCAACTCAAAATCGCTGCCATCCAGTCCTGGCAACCCCCAGTCACGCAGACAGAGGTCCGAGCCTTCTTGGGGCTCACCGGCTACTACCGGCGGTTCGTGAGGGACTATGGCAGCATTGTGGGGCCCCTCACGGGACTCACATCCAAAAACCACCCGAAGAAGATTAACTGGACCCCAGACTGTCAAGCGGCCTTCGAGAAGCTGAAAGCCGCCCTGTGCACTGCCCCTGTGCTCCAGGCCCCCGATTACAGTCGGGGATTCATTGTGCAAACGGATGCCTCCGACCATGGCATCGGGGCGGTCCTCTCCCAGCTGAACTCCGAGGGACTTGACCAACCGGTGGCCTTCATCAGCAGACGCCTCCTGGCCCGAGAACAGCGCTGGAGCACAATCGAGAGGGAGGCCTTCGCAGTGGTGTGGGCCCTCAAAAAGCTCCGGCCCTATTTCTTCGGTACCCACTTCCGGGTGCAAACAGATCATCGACCCCTGCAGTGGCTAATGCAGATGCGGGGGGAAAACCCCAAACTATTGCGCTGGTCCATCTCCCTGCAGGGGATGGACTTCACTGTGGAACATCGACCGGGCCAAGACCACGCCAACGCAGATGGCCTGTCACGCTTTTTCTGCCTCGACGAGGAGAGTCCCCAAGAGGATGGGTGACTCTCCCCGCCTTCAGCTGGGGGGGACGCATGTTGGACAGGCCACATGAAGGGCTTGCCCCCTCCCCGCATGACAGGGCCCAAGCCCCGGCCCTCCAGGTGTACCCACAGAAACAACCCGCACCCCGTCTCCCGACGGAACTCCTGCCCCCGGACATCTATGTATCATGGGGCCGAACCACTACCGGCTCCCCCGGCCGGACCAGCCGCCATCTTGGACACTGCACCACGAGGCCGCGTGGCCTCAGCTCGACCCTAATCCTGGGCCTGGCCAGGCCCCGACATCCCGGCACCACCATCCACCCCGGAGGTGAACGGACCACTTGGCAGGTCAATGGGAGAAAGAAGTGTCGATGGCTCTCCCCCGCCAGGTGCCGATCGCCCTCCAGCTCCCCCGGGCGCTGGCTCCACCCCCCTGCTGGGTGTCTGGACTCCCTCATCCCGGACCTCCCGACCTCCAAGTGCGAGGGTCCGGACATCAAAGGGCGCCAGACCTATAACTAGGGCAGCTCCAGAGCAGGAAGGCAGTTGTATCCTGGAGTCGAGAGACACCGAGAAGAACTCATCCTTGACGGACTACCGGCGCTGCCGTAGCCCTGCCTTGTGAACTGTCGTCCTGCCTGCTGGCGCTGCCGCGGCCTTCTGCATCCTCCATCCTCGTTGGGACCTGCTGGCGCTGCCGCGGACCGTTGTAACCACCACCTTCATCGGGACCTGCTGGCGCTGCCGCGGACCGTGTAACGACCACCTTCATCGGGACCTGCTGGCGCTGCCGCGGACCGTGTAACGACCACCTTCATCGGGACCTGCTGGCGCTGCCGCGGACCGTGTAACGACCACCTTCATCGGGACCTGCTGGCGCTGCCGCGGACCGTGTAACGACCACCTTCACCGGGACCTGCTGGCGCTGCCGCGGCCCATCCAAGCTAGAACACCGAGCTCGAGGATTGTGAGCTATCCATCATCGCATCTACCAGATTGGTAACCAGACTGTCCCGCTACCCCCTTTCCCAAACCAAGAGACTAGAATCGAGGGGACCCCTGAGTCCAGACCTCCTTGTACCATTCCATCGTACCTTAAGAAATCGCTTATAAAGAACGTTAAATCCTATCCTTGTGTGGTGTACATCTGTGGGGGGGAAGTTACTCGTCTGTACGATCGCTGGAGACGGCTCTCCCCGGAGACCTCTCCCCTTGTCCTCGGCCGACCCTCCCGGTCCGTCTAACATTTCATTTCTGCTCGGTTTTGCTTTTTCCATGTGTGCTTCTTGTGCAGCACACATGGAAAAAGCAAAATGACCTGGATTGTTTATGTACATGAAGGTGCCCCTTCCTGTACATAAGCAAACCTTTTTTTCAAACTGCCATTTTGTAACTTACATGTGTGCTGCATGGAGCGGCCCACATATGGTGCAGCCTGGCGCTTCCGAAGTGGCGATGAGAGGCGTTAAGCCCAGGAGGCGAACGCCTCTCACTGCCACTCCCTAGATAATATGCCCCTTTATCTCTTGCTTTCTTTCTTCAAAGTGTATTTAGATCGTTTTCTTTCCATTTTTTTCTTTCCTTATTTGTCCTCTAAACCCAACTGCATAAGATGAGCCTCCTTTCTCTCTCTATTAAACAAAACCATCGCACACAATTGGCTCTATCTCGCCACGCCCCCACTCGTGCAATTTGCGCAAACACAGAAGCTGTCGGCTCTGTTGTTTTCTCCTCTTGTTCGTGTTTCTCTTGGCCTCTGCCTGGCTCCTCTGTTTTCATTCCATGGAGAGAGACCCGTTTCCTGGCCCGGCCGCCTCGCGCTCCTGTTTCAGGTGTCCTTTCCGGTGAAAACTCAGAGGTCATTCCAGCCTGACCTCCTGGAGCCTCAGCAGGGGGCAGCATCGGAGATCGCAGTGCCCGGGATACAGGGAGCCGGTCCGAGGTCAGGACACCGCCACCTGGGGCTGCGCCAATCTCTGAAAGAAGCGCTAATATCAAACGCAGCCCTGGGAATGCTGATCGGTTGAAGGATGCAAGTCAGTGGAGTCTGGCCTTCCATGGCGACTCATGGCTTCGCCTGGCTGCAGGTGTGACTGAGCACAGGCGGACAGACTGGAGAACTGACCTTATTTCACTACTTCACTTCGAGGCGCTGATTAACTGGGAATGTGTTTTGAGTTTAGTGCATACATTTGCCTGTTATGAGCGATTTATTAGCGCAGCAAAAATTCACTGATTGAATTTTTCTATTTGTAAGCCTTTCGATTTTTAGATATTAATTGAATTCTTTTCTCCAGACCTTCATAAACCGAATTGTTTGAATACCGTTTTCCTGACATTTGTTTTTAATGTGGGTGATGTGGGAGACTAGTCTATTTCCGAGTGACATTTTGCAGAGAAATGTCAGTCTACGTTTCATGCAACATCCTTAAAGTTACTTTTAGATCAAAACAGTACCTCACACACATATGAGAAATGGGAGGGCGCCACAGGGATTATTTGCATTAATATCCGTGAGCTGCTGTTGTGTTGCACTGTTAAAAACACGTCATCACTCGCCATGAATATTATAGATGTGAACACATTTAGAATTTTGGAGGAATGGCTGTGCACTGTCAGTGACCTGGTCAAAGAGGGCATGAAACCGCTGAAACTGGACCATGTATTCAAAGCGGTTCCTAACAGGGGCCGGGGGCCCCCTAAATTCATAAGTTGTCCCTGTTTGCTCACTTTAAAAAAAAAAAAATCTCCTGGGGAGATCCCCCCCCGAACCCTCCTTAGGTTGTTCATCTTTTGTCCCAATATAGACAATAGTTACGGATAGGCTCTGTTTTTGCAAACAATAATTATTTTGTCTCATTCGAGTGCCGCACACGTGCCTCTTTCGCAGTATAACGAGGTCTGACTCTTGAAAAGGACGAGCCCTTCACCCCCACCCGGGTGCATGCGTCACCTGAGGAGTCCCCTTCGCCAGAGCTCGCTGCTGTTAGGCAGGCTCACCCAGAGCCCTAAATTGGGAGCGAGTGTGGTGGTTGCCTGAAGAGTTGTGGGAGAACTCCCAAAGCCCTGGGTACTGTTTGTTATTTCCCCTGCGACGAGGGGTAGCACAGCTAGTGACAGGGGTAGCATAGGACAAGCCAGGAGTAGGAGCTACTGCGCCGGGTGAGTTACTGACGTCCTAGGGTGTAGTGCTGGGTGATGCTGGCAGGACAAGTTGGTAGTGGGGTGACGAGTGCTAATGAACGGTCGGGTGATGTGTACGCAGAAATACACAATGAGGACAAGACTGGGGTTGGATTTCCAATGGTGCTGCTATGGCCTACCAATGCTAATTTTCAGCAGCAAGTTTACTGGTGCTAAATTTGACTAGGTTGTTCCTGGTGTGCCGCACCGTCACTAATTTTCAACACCGGCGCTTGTGTCAATCTGCCACTATTGGCGATGCCTGTGCAAGGTTTAGAGGCCACAACAACAGGCATTGTTTATACAATATACTTGAAGTTACTATTACCTGCTGCTCAAGCCATTCTCAGCTGTGGGGGCCTGGAATTTTCGGATTTGTCCCACTTGCACATGTGTCAGGGTTAGTAGTTGTGATGTTACGATGATTGGCGGCATAGCAGCAGCAAGGTGTGGGGCAAACTGATGTGCCCGCCGGACTTGAGTCCTGGCAGATAGTTACTCAAGTGTCCGGGTCAGTAGCAGTGATATATGATTGGCAGCATGGCTGGAGCAAGGCGTGGTGCAAACAGAAGTTGCAGGAGAGAACTGTTAAAACAGCTTGGGCCTCACATGTTATACGATGCATGTGATTGTGCACACCCATAACTTTATCAGCTGTGGGACGCACCACACCTTTCCAGGTAATAGGATCAGTTAGTACGGGGGCATCTAAGTTCAAGGTAAATAATGAGGCTTTTTAACTCTGTATTTGACTTGCCACTTTTGCTGCGCTTCAAAGACAAAAGGTTGAATGTGAGGCTGTATCCTGGCAAGTTCTGCTTGCATTTTAGTTGTTTTAACAGTGGGATTGATGCTTACAATCTCCTTTCATTTTGCAGTCTGAGAAAGAAATGAAAATGTAAAGAATTAGCATTGTATGAACTGTGCACACTTAGGAGTAAAGCCAGCAAACATGAAGCACATATATCGTAATCCTGAAGTGGGATGCAGATGTTTCAGTTCAGGACCAGGTGGAAGCAGATTTTGGGGTCAGCTTGGTTTACCTCCTAGGGGCTGTTCTCGGATCTGATGGTCCTTTTTGCCCTCGAGGGCTACATGTGGCATTCAAAGTCTCTGGCATTTTGCCTGTCTGGGGTCATCCAATGGCTTCACCTCAGAGACATTATAGGTATGTTTAGGGTTCATTGTGTGGCTTATTATGTTTACATGACGAAAGACATCCATTGCTCTTGGCCACATGCTTCGAATCGCATCAAAAGCTGGGCAGGCACATATCATAGTGGGGACAGTCACCAACGTATACATGGCCTTTTGGTTTTCGAGAGAAACGTACATACTCTGTATACTAACTGGAGCGATAGCGGAAAGGTGTGGAATAACGGGGTTTTCTTTAAGTTGGCGAGTAGGCAGTGGCTTCCCAGTTGAGCCTCATGGTGGGGGGAAAGGAGCACATGGTGAGGGACGACTAGAGTCTAAGCCTGTTATCTGTCTCCCAGCCAAGTACGTCCACTTAGCCCCTCATCCTCACGAGGTCGACGATTCTAGTAGCATCAACTTCATTAACAGACACTGGTCACCCAGCGCAATGATACCTGCTTGCTGTTCAAACACCAAGAGTCACAGTTGGTCAGCAGTTAGGGGTACCTGGGAGTGCACTACAGTAAATAAGCCTGGTAGGCTTATAGGGTAGCCAATGCTGGAAACTAGGACTCTTGCACTGTACTGTTCACCAACACAGGTTTTACTGGCAGCTGAGCAGGACATTTTATCACTAGGTTCTGCTGGCTCGGCCACTACAGCGTCCACTGCGGGAGCCTGGGTTCGACCTCCCGGTCACGGCCCCCCCAGTGGGCTTCTCTCAGCCTGGCACCTCCCTCTTCAGCTCCAGCATGCCCACGGGTTGACCCGGTTCTTGGGAAAATGGCACTTGTGCAGTGCTGGCTACAGCACAAAGAGCAAAGGCTACACGTTATTGGACATTGGGCATTCCCATATTGAGAAAGGGCAGACAAACTGCTTGTATTGTTTGCTCCACTCTAGTAGTTTTTCCACACACAGGCCTGCATTCAGGTATACTTCAGCAGGAGTATGGCCCTGGGCACTTCACGTGAGGGTGGGGACCTGGGCCAGCAAATGGGGCCAACTTGCTCGGCATGCTCCCTGCAGTCGTTTTCACGGACTATGGTGATGCAGGGGAAAGGTTGCAGGCATGCACCAGGTGATGGGTCCTTTGACACATCCATAATGTTAACCTGGTTAGTATTCAGGCCAAGGAGCATCTGTATGACCCCCGAGTGCCGGAGAGGGTTTCGGGGTGGCAGGCTTTCCCGAAGCTGGCACAGGTTATGGTTTCTGCAGAGTTTGGGGGCAGGCTAGCAGGCCTCCTCTTGTAGCTGCGGGATTGAGGTGTCTGTCTGATTATCTGAACGAGCACGAATAGACTCTATTCAGTCAGGGGTGGGGGGGGGTGAGTTTGCCATTCACAAAAGGGTGCTGTTACCCCAATAATGCTGAAATAGAGGGTTAGGACCACAAAGACTGACAACTATCAGAGCACATTTCGCATTTATATTTAAGAAGGTACAGGTACATTGCTCATAGGTTTACTCCATGTCCTCCGATCCAAAAGCTTTGCATGATACAGGTTGCTTCAGTTAAGCAAAATATCCTTGGGAGCGGTCAGCTAACAAGGGGACTTCGGTCCTATTTTATGGCCCAGGAATGCGGGCCGGGGTGGTACTCCCTTACAGGGATGGAGGGAGAAGGGCAAAATTCGACCAGGCTCGGCTGAAGGGTATTCTGTTTGCACCAAGCCGGGGCTTAGATGGATGGCACAGTGGGTCTGGATGTCTCCTACCTGGCCCTTTGCCCTTCTGGAGAGGGTTCCTCTCTAGTTCAGGCTGACAGCACGCCCCTCACCAATTTGCGGGTTCTGGCAGGCCCTTTTGCAGTCACTCTTTTTTGCAGGGGCAGCTAATCCAGCGTTGTGAGCGGGCTTGTCAGCGGAGTGCATCATGCAGGTGGGACGATGGAAATCCCAAGGGTTAAAAGGTACATCCGTCCGCAGCCACCCAGGGGAGTGACCGGAAGACAGGTTAAATGTATTATGTACAGGCGAATGTTGAGTATACCATGGGCACCTGAGGTTTGTGGGGGTGCAGCGTTATTGGGTAAATTATGTGTAAGCTGGATTTGTTGTATAGAATGGTGTGCAGTGCTCAACAAACGGTGTTTAGCAACCTAGCATTTCTTTATTTTGCTAGGATCAAAGGTCTAGGTGAAGGGCCTTCCGTGCGTCCTGGGAGTGGCGCAACAGGTGGAATTCAAGAAATGGAGGCATGGATTTTTCACCACTGAGATAATTTGGTTGGGGGTCCCAGGCATGCACCAGAACAGCTTGCTGTAGAAGCTGGGGCACAGACTAGGGGGGGGGGGGGGGGGGTCTCCCCCTCCCAACAATTTTGTCATACACCTGAGAGGCAATGATTTGACTTTCCTGGGTAGGAGGGCACTGCTGCCAGAAATGGAATCCTCCTGGTGTAAGTTAATCAACCAATTGTGGGTATGTGTGTTATGATGGGCAGAGTTAAACCCACTGTTAGTGTGGCGAGGGGACCAGTCACGGGTTGCAGTGGAAACCTCATGCAGGAGAGTTAACAGTGCCATGCGCAGAGTGATTGAACAAAGGGGGTTTGGTTTATCAGGCATGGCCTGCTGAAGGCTACAGGGAGTTTTGAAGAGGATGGGGTGCACTTGTCCCGAGTGGGCATGGACTTGGGAGAGGCCCTGGAATCCGCAGGATATAGGTAAAGATGCCTACCTTGGTGGGGGGGCCCTGGTTGTGACGGTGGCCACACCCAGAGCTGTGGCAGAGTTACAAGGCAATCCAGAGGCGAAAAGATACTCAGGGGTACCCTTGTGGAAACTAGCTGCAATGGCTGTTCGCATCAGCTGAAGCCATTTTGTTTTGTGGCAGCCATTTTAGTTAGCCATGTGCTCGCCATGTGCTTTGTCCCTCTTCACTATTGCCTGCCCTTGTATTCTGCTTGCGTCATCTATTTTAGTTAACTCCTTCAGCACTTAGCCAGAGCCTTGCACATGCTCAGAAAGGCCTAGCTTCTAGAATGCACCTGCTCTTAGAGTAACTGTCAGGCTATTTTAACTGATGTCAGCAACTCTGTTACTCCTCCTACTTTGTTGACTAAGTATTTTCTGTTAGTCCTTATATGTAACTAGCTATTCATGTGCACACTTGTACTGCCTCTTTTTGAGTCTTCCTGCATGCTCAGCAGTAAATACAGTATATAAAGATCTGTAATCTTTGGACTCCTTAGACTGTCTCCTACAGTGGCCTGAGGGTACTGTATGACGCAGTCTCCCTCATGTGAGGTTAATAAATACTACTTTTTGATATTACAGCTTCCGTGCCAATCTCTTCTTTGTTGGTTTAATGGACCAGGTGTATCAGTGAACCCCTAAAAAGGTTTTTATTTCTTCACCCTCTTCAGGAGCACAAAGGGTGCAAAGGCCAAATTCCCCAGCAAGTCCTTGCGCTGGACCCTGGAGGAGCGACGGCACCCCGTTAGTCCTAGGGGCAGTTATAAGCCTGAGCAATCGGGGGTTGCCTGGAATGCTCTGCCCCTTCGGGGCGTGAGTAAGTGGGTGGACTGGCGGTCCACCGCTGGGAGGGGTCATCCCCTCCCCCAAAATTGGTAAGCACCGATTGGCGACGGCCACGGTGTAAGGTGGCTCATCAGGCGGGCAGGTGGCAGAGGGGCTGCCTGCTCATGGTTCGCCCGTAAGGTAACCCACCATGTTAGCATATTTGGTATGCAAATAAACCTGCAGCAATTCTCTCCACAAACAAGGTGGTGTGTGGTTTATTTCCTAATAATATTGCTGTATGTGGGATGGGGAGTGTTGCTGATATTGGTACTATGTTGGCTGCCTGTGGTCCACGATGCGGACCCTCATAAGAGGGCGGCCACCTTAGTGCCACATGAGGGCACACGAGACAGTCCAGTGTTGTGGGACCCCCTAGGGGTCCGCGCGGAGCATCACTTCCAGTGGGGGGGGGGGCGGCGGATGAGGTATAAGTGCCTCTCCCCGCCCACCTGGCGGCCTCTTTGTGGCTGCCCTGGATGCCATTTCTTTCCCTACCACTTACCCGGCTTAAGTGCAAAGGTGGGATTGGAGAGGTGTTCTAACTTATTTTGTGTTGCAGGCGGAGTTACAGGGCAATCCAGAGGCGGAAAGGTACCCCAGGGTACCCTCTTCAGAAGCACAAAGGGTGCAAAGGCCAAATTCCCCAGCAAGTCCTTGCGCTGGACCCTGGAGGAGCGACGGCACCCCGTTAGTCCTAGGGGCAGTTATAAGCCTGAGCAATCGGGGGTTGCCTGGAATGCTCTGCCCCTTCGGGGCGTGAGTAAGTGGGTGGACTGGCGGTCCACCGCTGGGAGGGGTCATCCCCTCCCCCAAAATTGGTAAGCACCGATTGGCGACGGCCACGGTGTAAGGTGGCTCATCAGGCGGGCAGGTGGCAGAGGGGCTGCCTGCTCATGGTTCGCCCGTAAGGTAACCCACCATGTTAGCATATTTGGTATGCAAATAAACCTGCAGCAATTCTCTCCACAAACAAGGTGGTGTGTGGTTTATTTCCTAATAATATTGCTGTATGTGGGATGGGGAGTGTTGCTGATATTGGTACTATGTTGGCTGCCTGTGGTCCACGATGCGGACCCTCATAAGAGGGCGGCCACCTTAGTGCCACATGAGGGCACACGAGACAGTCCAGTGTTGTGGGACCCCCTAGGGGTCCGCGCGGAGCATCACTTCCAGTGGGGGGGGGGCGGCGGATGAGGTATAAGTGCCTCTCCCCGCCCACCTGGCGGCCTCTTTGTGGCTGCCCTGGATGCCATTTCTTTCCCTACCACTTACCCGGCTTAAGTGCAAAGGTGGGATTGGAGAGGTGTTCTAACTTATTTTGTGTTGCAGGCGGAGTTACAGGGCAATCCAGAGGCGGAAAGGTACCCCAGGGTACCCTCTTCAGAAGCACAAAGGGTGAAATGGCCAAATTCCCCAGCAAGTCCTCGCGCTGGACCCTGGAGGAGCGACGGCACCCCATTAGTCCTAGGGGCGGTTGAAAGCCTGAGCAACCAGGGGTTGCCTGGAACGCTCTGCCCCTTCGGGGCGTGAGTAAGGGGGTGAACTGGCAGTCCACCGCTGGGAGGGTTTATCCCCTCACCCAAGATTGGTAAGCACCGATTTGCGATGACCACGGTGTAAGTTGGCTCATCAAGTGGGCAGGCGGCGGAGGGGCTGCCTGCCCTTGGATCGCCCATATGATAACCCGCCATGTTGGCATATTTGGTATGCAAATAAACCTGTAGCAATTTTCACAAACAAGGTCATGTGTGGTTTATTTCCTAATAATATTACTGTATGTGGGATGGGGAGTGATGCTGAGATTGGCACTTAGACCAGGGCTGTGCGTGAATAAGCCCTCCTTGTTTTCAATCTGCACATCTTCACGAAGGAGCATGGCTTGCAAAAAAGGCTATTAATATCATTTTTGTTGTTTTAATGATATTTATTTATTCAACCTTCTATACTAGGAACCAATGAAAGGGAAGGGGGCGCAACCCCTGCGCCCATATATCGGAGCCGCTGCTGCTTGTATGAGCCTAACTCTTATGCACACTTGATTGGCACCATTTCTACCACACCTAAGAAACCCACCCCTTTGTGTTTACATGATCGGAACGGTAGTCCACTATCCAAAAAATAAGGGCATGCTTGGGTTGCCCCTCCTGTTCCAGGGCAGGATCTCACTCATGTCAAAGAACAGACCTAGGCTTTCACACTTATGCACTAGATTGGTGACACTGGGGCAAATCAAACAACAAGAAGCCAGATACTCTCAGTTAGGCACCCAGGGCAGGAAACATGACTGGACACCATGCTGGAGACATTCCCATTCCAACTCTAATATTAATGCAAGTTGTATTTAAAACTAAAGGTGTTGCTAAAGGTACGTTGTCTAGGACGTTTCTTTAGCATTAATTTACTTAAATAAAGTTTGCCTGTTTTTTGCTCAGGTTTCTGAAGGTTCCTGCTCTGTCTGTTCACAAGGTCACCACAGTTAAAGGTCAGTAGGGCTGCATGCAGCTCCCGGGCCGTACTTTGAGTATTTCTGCTTTAGACCAACCCTGCAAAAAGTGTCTGTTGTTCACCCACCTGACGTTTGGTTGTATGCACTTGTGTTTACTAAGAGCTGGATACCTTTCTTGGGTCATATCTTGACTGCTTAGCTTGTTAGAACTTTTTTTTTTCTCAAAATCTGTTTATTGTTTATTATGAAAAGGTTACAAACATTTTAAAGAAACCACATTGTGTTCAATCCTTCATCACAGGAGCGTAATCCATGTATTAGATAGCTATAGGATATGTACAGTTTAGTCACAAGTTCCGGACTACCCCTGTCAGCATCATCTGAGTGGGGGGCCTTATGCAGGCTCAGAAGGTTGCGAAGGTAACCTCAGTTCAAGAAGGGTGCCTGCCCCCAGCTCCAAGTACTGATATATTTGAACGCCATCGAAAGAAAAATAAGAACTACCATCAGAAAGAACTAAAAAAGGGATAAAACAAAACTTACCCAGGGAGTCACATAAACCTGTATTCTAGCATGTGTGGATGGGGGTTTAGTGGGATGGGAACGTAGTCAGTGGTAGGGACTTGGTTACCGTGTCTCATACCTGAAGGGTAGTCGCTGTGGGAATGCTCAGGTAGGCGTTGGCCGATCTATCAGCCCTCTGTCTCCACGGCAAGTTCCAAATGGTTCTTCCCGTCACCTGTCTGTCTATGTGGAGCCACAGTTTCTCCGATTCTTTCAGCGATTATTCGCCCAAGACCCGCAGCTGAGCTGGCCTATATTATAGTAGAAAGTCCGGGAGAGCTAGGCCCCCTTTCGAACTTTGCCTCGCCAGGAGGCGGTGGGGAAGCTACGACCTTTGACCCTGCCAGATGGTGATCATGGATCTCAACTCTTTGAATAACCCCCTTCTCTGGCAGGATAGGTAGTCCCTGACAGAGATAGAGAAGGCGGGGGAGCACATTCATCTTTACCGCGTTAATTCGCCCTATCCAAGAGAAGTATGCAGCGCTCCATCTTTTAAAGTCGGCTTTAAGTTGGCGAAGTAACGGGGAAGTTGGCCCTATATAGATCGCCCAGCTTTGAAGTGATTTGGACACCCAAGTATGTATTGCCTTACGCGCCCACCTAAAGGTGGACGTCTCCTCAACAATTCTTTGTACCTCTGGGGGCAGCGTCAGATTCAACAGGAAAGATTTAGAAAGGTTGACCTTGAATCCTGAAACCTTTTCAAACTGACCTAGTTCCCAACGTATTTCGGTCAGGGAAGCAGCTAGATTAGTTATCGGCAGAAGGACATCGTCCGCAAATAATGCAATTTTGTGGTCATCGGATCCAAACCAAATACCGCTGATCTTCGGGTTTGCTCTTACCCTTGCTGCAAACGTCTCAATGCTAAGGGCAAAGAGCATTGGGGAGAGGGGCAGCCCTGTCTGGTGCCCCTAGCCAAGTTAAAAAAGTCAGACACCACCCCATTTACCAAAACCCTGGATCTCGGGGCCTTGTATTTTGCCCTCACCATCCCCAAGGAGGACTCACAGAACCCGAATCGGCGTAGGGAGAGCTGCAGGAAGGCCCAGTTGACTCGGTCAAAGGCCTTCTCCGCGTCGAGTGACAGGAGGGCCGCTGGAATCTGTTTCTTCTGAGCCTCGTCTATAAGATGGAACACCATACAGAGGTTATCGTGGGTCTGGCGCCCTATGATGAACCCTGATTGGTCGGGTGAATAGGAGTGGGTAGGACTCTCCCCAGTCTAGTAGCCAACATTTTGAAATCGATTTTTACATCCAGGTTCAACAAAGTGATAGGTCTATAGGAGGTACACTCCTGAGGATCTTTCCCCGCTTTCGGGATTAACGAGATCAGGGCTTCCCCAATGGAGGGGGACACCGCTTGGGCTGTCACAATGTCATTAAATTGAGTGGTAAGCTGAGGGGCCAATATGGGAGCAAAGGTTCAGTAGAACTGCGCCGTAAACCAATCTGGGCCCGGGGATTTATGTCGATTGAGGCAATCAGTTGCTGCCTGAACTTCCTCTTGGGTAATGGCATGGCCCAGATCCTCATTGGCTGCTGCTGAGACCTGAGGGAGCTCAAGGGAATCTAAGTATCACGTCTGGTCTGTCTCTCGGTTTCGTTCAGCCTTATATAGAGTGCTGTAGAAATCGTGACACGCTCCTGCCTTCCCCTCTTCACTAGTATGGGTGACCCCATTCCTATCGATGATTTGCCACACATAGTTCTTCTCTTGTTTAGCCCTTCATTGTTGTGCCAAAAGTGAGTCTACCTTATCTTTCCCTTCATATCCGTGGGCCTGGAGTCTCAAGATAGTTCTTTCAGCTCTGTTAGTATAGATGGCGTTTAGTTTTCCCCTAAGGGCCAAGACTTTCCTAAGGGCTGGGACCGAAGGCGAGTCTTTGTGTGTTTTTTCCGCCTGGAGCAGTTCTTGCTCTAACGCCAGCCTTACATTCATCTGGAGTTTTTTCAGGGAAGTGGCGAGGGCAATGCAATGTCCTCTTATGTATGCCATGAAAGCCTCCCAGTTGTTTGCTGGGGTCTATCCGCAGGGTCGTTGGACATAAAAAAAACTCTGATAACTTTACGGAGATCATCTCTGTGTAATCTGTCCCTGCACAGTACGTCAGTAAAGTACCATCTGGTCAGTTCAGAACGTGGGGCTGGCCAATTTAATAAGCAAGTCAGGCAAGCATGATCCGAGAGAGTTATGGGGAGGAAGAGAGAGACCATGCATGTAAGAGTAACTGACTAAGGAGAATGTGGTCTATCCTCGAGTACGTCCTGTGGGCGTGTGAAAAAAAGGAATAGTCCTGCGTGGTAGGATTACGTTCCCTCCAGATGTCCAGCAGCCCCAGTTGCTGCAGAGACAATTTTAATGCTTTACTAAACACTCCCCCCCAGCCCTCTGCGGATGTGTGGTGTCCAGCTGTGCATCCAAAACAAGATTGAAATCTCCCATTACAATAATTTCCCCTGAGGCAAACCCTGCCAGGGATGCGAGAAAGGCAGAGACAAATTCAGCCTGACCTGTTTTAGGAGCATATACTTTGGCGACCGTGCAGGGGCGACCCATCAGCAAACCCCTAACCATAATAAATCTTCCCTCCTTGTCCCTTTTTGAGGCTTCTAGGTGAAACTGAATAGAGGAGTGGAACATCAGGGCAACCCCACTCTGTTTCCTGGAGCTAGCTGCCCTGAATATTATAGGATAATGCTCATGTTTCAACCTTAATTCCTCTCCTTTCTTGAGATGTGTCTCCTGCACAGCCACCACCTGCGCCCGCTGATCTCCAGAAATTTCCAAAAGCTTTGCCTCTTATTAGGGGACTTGAGGCCCCTAACATTCCATGACCTTAATTTAACCCCCATCTACCCCTTTCTCCTGTTGAACAAGTTACCTTCGGTAAGGATATATTTGTAAGAAACATTAGTAGTGATAGATTCCTTACCTTAGAATTACCCCCAGGCATCAGACTGGATCCAGAAAGTTTTCGTCAGTAGTACCCCTGCGCGTCGGAAGGTGGCATCATGCGGCTCCGCATCAGTCGTTGGCGTCGTGGTCGCCGAGATGACGTTGCGGCAGCTACTTAGACGCCGCCCTCGTGCGGTGACGTCAGTTCTGTACATGACTTTCCGCGCCAGGAACGCAGAGCCATGCAGGATACTGACCACTGGTGCCTTGAAACTAGGGCCCTAAAAGGGAGGACCTTAACCTTAGAAATCAGTTCGCCGAACGGGGAGGATGGGTGGGGCGGTAAGGAATCTATCACTACTAATGTTTCTTACAGATATATCGTTACGGAGGGTAAGTAACTTGTTCATCTGAAAGAAACACATAGTGATAGATTCCTTACCTTAGAATAGATACCTCAGTACTACCAACCCCGGTGGTGGGTCTGTGAACCAAGATCACACCAGGAAGTCCCAGAGAACAGAACGGCCAAAGAAGCCGTCTCTCTGGACTTGGCTGTCAAGGCAGTAGTGCTTAGTAAAAGTGTGCAGCGAGGCCCACGTAGCTGCATGACAGATGTCTTGCAGGGGGACACCACGTCCCAATGCCATAGTGGCTGCTGTCGCCCTGGTGGGATGGGCGCGCAGCCCCACCGGAGGCTCCTTCGTAGCCAGAGAATAACAGGCTTTAATACACAAGATGACCAATCTGGAGATAGTCTGCTTGTGTATGGCCCGACCTTTCTTGGCACCAACGTAGCCAACAAAGAGCTGGTCATCCACCCGGAACTGTTGTGTGCGGTTCAAGTAAAACGAGAGCGCATGTTTTGGGTCCAGACTGTGGAGCCTCTCCTCGTCTCTGGAAGGATGCGGAGGCGGAAAGAAGGTGGGCAAAGTGATCTGCCCAATGTGAAAGGCAGTGACAACCTATGGCAGAAAGGATGGACTTGTCCTGAGCACAACCTTGTCCGGATGGACAGATAGAAAAGGAGGTTTGCAAGAAAGAGCCTAGTGCTCACTCACTCTCCTGGCAGAGGTGATGGCAACCAGGAAAGCAGTCTTCAAAGTCAGGAGATGAAGAGGAAAGTTGTGAAGAGGCTCAAAGGGAGAGCACATTAAATATGTAAGAACCAGGTTCAAGTCCCACTGTAGCATTACAAAAAGAGTAGGAGGGAAAAGATGAGTAATGCCTTTGAGAAATCTATTTACAACCAGGGATTTAAAAAGAGAGGGCTGATCCGGGAGCCTGAGAAAGGCTGAAATAGCAGAAAGGTAGCCCATGATCGTGCCCAGAGCAGAGCCCTGCTGTGTCAAAGAAAGAAGAAATAAAAAGACTTCTGAAAGAGGGGCAGAAAGGGGATCCACAGCCTTTGCTGTGCACCATGCCACAAATTTGTTCCACCTGCAGGCATATACCAACTTAGTGGAGGGCCGCCAGAATGACATTACAAACTTTCGGAGGTAAGTCAAAAGGAATCAATTGCTGCCGCTCAATCTCCACGGAAGGAGGTGGAGACTGGACAGGTTCGGGTGGGGGACCGTCCCCTGGTGCTGCAACAGAAGATCCTCCCGAAGAGTAAGCCGGGGCAATGAATTCCACTCCGCCAGCGGAAGTTGCGGAGATTTGATAACTACGCATTTCATTAAAAACACGGAATTCATGCAATAATTCCCACTCCCTTACGCATTGGAGTTATCTACTGTACCCACAACCTTTTTGTAAAGCAACTTCACCTTTACCTGCTCAAAAGCATATATCCAGTTCACAAAAATTTACTTTGAAAAACATCAGGCAATGAGAGAGGTGATAATTTTGGGGTCACCCCTTACCTAGGGGGAGGGCAAGCAGATGCCTTGAACACAAAGAGCATATCATGCTGAACGATTCAGTGGTAGTCCCATCCTCCTAGGGCCACCCCAAGCAAAGTTATGGGCAAAAATACAATGCCAACCAAAGGCCCAGCAAAGCATTATGGGGGAAGATTCTAGAGTTTAGTGAATATTATAGTATTAGCTCTCAGCTGAGCCTGAGAGCCTGCTCCTTGAGGAATGTTTTGATATTGGATACTATAATATTCACTGCACCCTAGAATATTGTCCCATAATGCTTCGCTGGGCCTTTGGTTAGGATTGTATTTTTTTGCCCATAACTGTTCTTGGGGTGGTCCTAGGAGGATGGGACCACCACCAATTGTTCAGTGTGATGTGCCCTTTGTGTTCAAGGCATCTGCTTGGTTCTCTCCCTAGGTCAGTGAGGACATCAAAATCATCACCTCTCTCACTGCTTGCTGTATTTTCATTTTCACTTTTGTGAGATGATTATATGCATTTAATATTAGAGTTACTTGTGAGGTTTCTGTTTTATAAATTGTGGTGAGACGAAATGGAGGGGCAGAATTCACGGCGTTATTGATCAATTCTGCAGAATTCCGTGTAGTGGTACTACGCCAACTACGCCCATCCTTACCGAAGAAGCAGTCGGATCAGGGGTTCGATGGTCATACTGAGTAGCTCGGGATACCATACTCTTCGTGTCCAGTCCGGAGCCACAAGAATGAGTTGGGCCCGGTCGCAACTGATCATCTTCAGCACTCTGGGCAGAAGTGGTATAGGCGGAAAGGTGTACAACAGACCACAACTCCACTTGTGACGAAAAGCGTCGCCTACCAAGTCCCGCCTTGGAAATTCCAACCCACAGGACTGCGCGTTCTCTTTGGTGGCGAGTAGATCTAACCAAGGCTCTTCCCACTGTTAAGAGACCTTGCGCCACATCCGAGTGAAGACCCCATTCGTGATCCATCATGCACCTGCGGCTGAGTTTGTCCGTCCTGGCGATCTGTGAACCTGCCAGGTGTTGAACCACCAGGGAAATGCCCTGATATTCCAGCCATGCCCAGAGGCGCAGGGCCTCCTGACATAGGGTCCACGACCCCACCCTGCCTTGTTTGTTGCAGTACCACATGGCGGTGGTGTTGTCTGTGAACACCTGCACTACTCTCTCCTTGACAGAGGGAAGGAATGTCTTCAGTGCAAGTCAGATCGCCCGAAGCTCCAGAAGGTTGATATGGAGCCTGGACTCTGCCGGAGACCAGGCGCCGCTGATCTCCGCCTCTCCCATGTGACTGCCCCATCCCAGGAGGGATGCATCCGTCACCACTGTGTGCTCCGGTTGGGGAAGGGAGAGGGATCTGCCACTGACCTAATGCCGGTTTGTGAGCCACCACTGCAACTGTCTCGCAGTGCCCTCCGTGATCTGGATGGACTCGGATAGGTTCCCCTGATGCTGCGCCCACTGGAACTTCAGGTTCCACTGCAGAGCCCGCATAGGCCATCTGGCATGATCGACCAGCAGGATACAGGAGGCCATGAGGCCTAGCAGCCTTAGGGTCATCCTGACCGAAACCCAGGATAGAGGCTGAAAGATTGGAATCAGAGCCTGAATATCCTGGACTCGCTGTTCTGGAGGATAGACTCCAAAATGCGTTGTATCCAGACCCGCTCCGATGAAGAGGAGCTTCTGAGAGGGAATCAGGTGCGACTTCGGCACGTTAATGGACAACCCCAGCAAATGCAGGAGGTCGGCCGTAGTCTGAAGGTGGGAGAGGACTGCCTGGGGCGATCCCACCTTCAACAGCCAGTCGTCGAGATGGGGGAAGACTGGAACCCCTGATCTGCGCAGATGAGCTGCGACCACCGCCATCACTTTCGTGAACACCCGAGGGGCGCTGGTAAGGCCAAAGGGGAGCATGGTGGGCCGGCAGGACGGGAATATGGAAATATGCGTCCTGCAGATCCAACGCTACCATCCAGTGTCCAGGGTTGAGGACAGACAAGACCTGAGCCAGAGTTAACATCTTGAACTTCTCCTTCCGGAGGAAGCGATTGACATTCCGGGGGTCTAAGATAGGACGCAGGCCCTTGTTATTCTTGGGCACCAGAAAGTAGTGGGAATTACAACCACAACCTATTTCTGGCGCAGGAACGCGCTCAATGGCCCCCTTGGCCAAGAGAGCCACAACTTCCTGTTGAAGTGCCAAGTGATCCCTGACATGCGGTGGTATTGGGAAGGCATGGCTGGAGGGGTAGTATTGAAGGGGAGGGAGTAGCTCCTTCGGACTATTTGTAAAACCCACCTGTCCATAGTGATGGTGCACCAGTGGGGGGAGGTGATGGCGAATCCTGCTGCCCACTGGCTTTTAATGGGCCTGAAAAACCGGACTAGGAAGGTTTGGAGGCAGTGGTGGTCGGGGTGAAGGTGGACTGACCTGCCCGCTGGCCCCCTTACCCGCCTCCGCTGGTCCCACATCCGCAGCCACGCTGAGACTGTTGCTGCTGCGGCCTGTGCCTCTGAAGTGAACGTGTTGGCGCGCCCCTTCCGTGTCCACGAAAGGAGCAAAAAGCAGAAGGTGGAGGAGGGCGAGTGGCTGAAAGGCCCAAGGACTTGGCCGTAGCCCGCGAGTGCTTAAAACGCTCCAACGCACTGCCTGCCTTGTTGACAAAAAGGCAAATGCCTTCAAAGGGCATGTCCATCAGGGTGTTTTAGACATCCCCCGAGAAGCCAGTAATCCTCCGCCAGGCGTGGCGGCAGAGCGCCACTGTCGTGGGAATCGCCGTGTCAAGGCCACATCGTATTGTGAACTTTGCCGCATCTCTCCCTTCAGCAATAGCTTTTGAGAGCACTGTCTGGGCCTCCTCCGGACACTGAGGCAGTACCTGCGCCACCATATACCACACAGAGTGAGAATAACGGCCCAAGAGGCATGCGGTGTGCCCAGACCGCAACCCTAAACTGGCGAAAAAGAAAAAATCTTCTTCCCATACTGTTCCAGTCTCTTGGATTCCCTATACAGAGGTGTGGTAGGGAAGGTGCTTTGGGATGTAGAGGCTTGGACAACCAAGCTCTCAGGGGTGGGGTGTTGGGAGAGAAAGAGGGGGTTGCCCGGGGTCGGGCGATGGCGTCGGGCCACGTTCCTATCCACAGGAGCCCCTGTGTTGGGCCTGGACCAGGTGCCCAAAAGAACGTCCAAAATTGCATCATTCAAGTGCAGCAGTGGCTCCGCAGAGGTAGCCGCCGGCTGAAGCACTTCTGTCAGGAGGTTAGTCCTGACGGCCACTGCATGGAGTTCGAGGTGGAGAGACTCGGCGGCCCTACCCAACACCGCTGCTTAACTCGCACCCTCCGCCGTAGCCATGGTAGGAAGAGTTAGCATGCCATGGTCAGGAGAGGTGTCAAGACCACTGACATCCCCCAAATCCTCAACCCAGTCCGCGTCATACTCGCACTGTGCTGTGAGAGGGTCATCAGACCCCTCCCCTTGCTCCGAAGGCTGTGGAACATGCCAAAAATACGGAAGCTGGACATAGGGGTAGAAAGGCCCCATTGGCGTCGGAATCGGAGTCGAGCGATGCCGTTCCGGCACCGCGTTCACGTCAGGGCTGAAACTGGGGACGGCGTCGTCCGGGGGCATGGACGACATCGGGAGTGGTGCCGGTGGGGTCGACTTCGGTGTAGGTGTCACGAGGTCAACCAGCGTCGACCGGAATCCAGGCCTGGATCCCTGTGGCGCTCGAGCCGACAGCAATGCCGGAACCGATGCCACCGACAGTGAAGGGCGAGGACCCCCAGTCAGGCGCACGGGGCCCAAAGGCACGCCGACGGAGCCCAAAGAGGCGGGCAATGGCTGACAGAAATTCCTGCAGCTATGCTGGAGTCGCCGACGGACCCGGGAAGGGCGGGTAGGCCGACGGCGACACCGTAGGCTCCGCCTGGAGAGGCACGACCCGCAGCCATGTTGCGCAAGGGGAAGCCGGTGTGCGATGACGCTTCTTTGACTTCTTGTGATGCTTCGCCTTAACTGACCCCGAGTGTGAAGACTTCGGTCCCGAAGAACGATGGCGATGGCTCTGCGACCGGTTCCTCGACCTCCCACGGGACAGGAACCTTGAGCAGACTGCCAAACTTCAAGCAACTTTCAGGACCGCACCCGCAAAGTCTTCGGCGCAATGGCACGGCAGTCGGGGCACGACTGGAGGTCGTGGTCGCGCCCCAGGCAGTAGAGACACACGCAGTGCGGGTCCGTCACCGACATCATTCAGTGACAGTCCCCGCAGGACTTGAAACCAGGCATCCCTACGGCACCAGGAGTCGATCGACTCGAAAAAAATCGACAAAAAGGCCTTGAAAAACTCAGTCAAAAAGTGAATGGGGGTACCGCTCTCTCCGGATCTGCGCTTGCTAGCGCAGAAAGAGAAAGAACTGATGTCAGCGCGCAAGGGCGGCGTCAAAGTAGCTGCCGCAACGTCATCTCGGTGACCACAACGCCACCTTCCAGCGCGCAGGGGTACTGCTGAAAAACTTTGCGGATCCAGTCTGATGCCTGGGGATAATTCTAAGGTAAGGAATCGATCACTATGTGTTTATTTCAGATATGCGCGTCACTGGGAGCCCCCATCCCCTCCCACAGAACCCCTCCATTGCTTTCAAGTTGCGCACCCTGGGTAAAACATGACTCAACATAGTTAAACAAACAAAAAACCTGAACAGTTGAGGAGTCCGCAGAGTCCTGTTGGACTTCATCTTCGGATGACTACTGGGCAAGACCATTCCCGCTCCCAGAGCCCCGCGAGAGTTCTCTGGAGTGTTCCCGTCATGGCTCCAGACAAATAAGTGGCGGTTGTGCATGTCATGGCTATGACAAGAGAGAAAGGGAGAGACCCCTCCATCATCTTTGTCTTCCTCATAGTGGCGTCCAGGCACCACAAGGTAGCTCCTCAGAGCATCTGATCACCTCAGGTAAATGAGGCCTTCAGCAGGTTGAGCGGTGTTGTTGTTGTGTGTGTGATATTATTTGCGTGTATGTCGTCACCATGCCGGCTTCTTGCTTTCTTTCTTAGGCATCTGCCAGGGACCAGGAGCGCCTCATCCAAGGGGCCGCTCGTTGGGTACTTCTCTTGGCGATGTCCCCCTTTGTGGTGACGTTCTCCCCCTACCAAGGAGGGCCGCCGCCACCTCCACCTCCGTAAAATGCTACTGTTTGTTATTGAGGGAGAAGGCAAGACCAAACGGATAACTCCATCGGTATTTTAGGTGGCGCTCCCTTAGAGTCAAAGTGATCAGTCGGAACTGTTGATGCTTCATCAGCGTGGCTGGGCGTCATCCTGGAAAAGAGCGCATGTTGCTCCCTGGTAGTCTATCATCTCCCTGTCCCGTGCTTTCCAGAGCACCAGTTCTTTGACCTTAAAGGAAGCGAATTTAGTCAAGACATCTCTCGGGTGCTTATTTCCCCCTTGTAGGTCCCTATGCATGTGCTCCAGTCGTATTTCGCTCGCACCCTCACCTAGGATGCAAGTGAAGAGGCCCACCATGTATGTATCCAGGTCCATTCCTTCTTTCCCTTCCTCCAGGCCCTGCACTCTAATGTTATCCCTTTGGGAGCGGTTCTCTAGGTCTTCGCACTTGAGCAGCGCTGAGCACAACTGGGCTTCAGAGCTTACTTTAGCACCAAATCTGCCCTACTGGAGGTCTTGGAAGCCATTAAGGAGACTCTTGACAAAGGGGGAAAAGCAGTGCTGATACTGCTGGACCTTTCTGCAGCCTTAGACACCGTGCCCCATGACCGGCTCTTTCAGAGACTCATTGAGTGTGGCGTTGGGGGCACAGTGTTCAAGGGCTTTTCATCCTTCCTTAGTGACCGTCAACAAACAATTTGGTCCCCTCCCTTTGCAGCCCCCATTCCCTCTATGAAGGTTGGAGTTCCACAAGGATCTATCTCAAGTACGTTACTCTTTAATGTGTATATGGCACCCCTCGCGCTGTTAGCCGAGACTCAAGGCGCGAAAATAGTTTCATATGCAGTTGATACTCAACTGCTGTTCACCTGCGATAAGGGCACTGATTTCAGAGGTGGGGAAATCAACACTTGCCTGACAGAGGTTTTTTCCTAGCTGAAACAAAACCAATTAAAATGTAATCCAGTAAAATCGTAGGTCATTTTTTCGCCCCCCCTCCGTGCAAAGTATGGCATCAGTGGTGGCCTCATGACGGGCCTACCCCGGCTGCTTCAGTGAGCATTGTTAAGAACTTGGGGTAAAGTTAGATGCCCAACTATCAATGAAGGCTCAGGTACAAACAGTGGCCGGCACCTGCTTTGGCCTGCTAAAAATGTTTAAAAACTTTCTTCCCCTGCTGCAGGATGCTGACAAGAAAACGGTAGTCCAGGCCCTGATTGTATCTCGGCTTGACTATGTTAACGTCATGTACCTTGGCCTCCCTGAGTACTTATTGAACTGTCTGCAGGTGGTTCAAAACGTGGCGGCTACAGCTATTCTTATGGTAGGGACTAGAGCACGAAAGTCCACTCATTTGAAGTCCCTACACTGGCTGCCAGTTCGTAAAAGGATTCAATTTAAAGCTTTGGTTATGGATTTCAAGACCTTCCATGATACTGGCGCTATTTATATCAGAAATAGGATCCAGCATTATGTGCCGCAAAGAGCCCTCAGATCTTCACAACAACTTCTTATGGCGTCCTACGTTTTCCCGCTCCCTATTAGGCGGCCGCTCGTTTCAAGTGCTTGCCACCCTTTGCCGCTTAAGCAGGTCCAGGATTTGCTCTCTTTTTGGAAACCGTTGAAGACCTGGGGGCATATCAACAACAGCCGGCGATAATTATCGCTAAGCGTGCTTAGCGCTAGGATAATTATCGCCGGCTATCGCTGGATTTTATTGCAGAGATAGCGCACTATCAGCAACGCTTATCTCCAATGCGATAATAAATCCAGCGATAGCTGCAAAATGTGTGATTATCCAGCGATAATCGCACATCGATAGGCGATATGTTGATGATAGGGCAGGGTGGATTCATCCACACAATCCACCTCACATAGGCTATCATTGCTAAGTCAGAAGGAAAGCAGGCGTAAGTAAAGTAGAGATAAGTGCGGTTAGCGCTACTTTTCTTATCGCTGTGCAGGTTAGCGTGCAGATTGGTAATAGGAGTAATGTCGCTTAGCGACATTTTCCTGGTAATTTCTGTTTGTTACGACACTTTGCATCTCATTAGCGATGCAAAGCTGGGCGTTGAGGAAACGGGCGCAGAGGCATGAAAACACGCGATAGCGTGTCTTTGCTGATAGGGCGATAAAATTATCGCTGCTTTTCGTCTGAAAACGGCTGTTAAAGCGGCGATAATTTTATCACGGCCCCTAGTTGTTTCAGCAATAACAGTTGATAGTGCTTTTCCGTAACATGGTTGGTTTTTTCTTTTTCTATGTTTTTCCTCTGTCTTGTGGTCCTTAGCGTTGGGAGACACTGTGGAGTAGCCATGCGCTTCACAAGTACCCTTTTACATTACATTACATTACATAACAGAGAGGGATTCTGCACCCTCATCTAGCAGTTGGAGTCGGCCCTCCAGTCCTTGCATTTCGCCTCCAAGTCCAGGGTGCGTGTCCCTATTGAGTCCACATCCGCCTGGATTGCAATTAGTTTAGTCCCCATTTCTGTCTTGAAGGACTCTAAGGAAGCCCCAGGTCTGCCTTGATGTCTTCCCATAGCTCCCTTTTGAATTTTTTTCAGAGTAGCGCGTAGGTCCTCTCGGGTAAGCACCATTCTTCCCGTCTCCTGGGTACCCTCTTCCGCTTGTTCTTCACTTGATTTGACTGGCCCAAAATAGCTGGAGACCTTACTGGGGTGTCCTTTTTTGGGTGGCATAGAGGCAGGTCCTACGCCCCAACCTGCGCCTCTTGGCACCTGGCTTGAGTGTTTGAGTGAGGGAGAGTGGTGGCGTCGTAGAGGAGATGCTGTAATGACCCTCTGCACTCTGCGGTTCAAGGGTTCTCACTGATCTTCCCCCTTTCACTTGTTCCAGGGATGCCTGTCTTATTATCTGTTTTTCCCACCAGGCTTCCTAGACGCCAATAGTGTGCAGGCCCTGGCCCTGGGTTTTGTACTGGCTTCGCTGATCTCACTAATAACAGGCGATGGGTGCCATCTTAGGGTCAGGCATAGGCCCTGGCAACCCCTCCAAACCTCTTCATTTCCCCAAAACACGTGAGTAATCCTGGTGGGGATAACATGGGTGCTTCGCTTGTCTCTCCCCCAGCCCCAGTGTTAGCCCGCAGTGTGTCTCTCTTTTGGCTTGTGTGGTGTGGGGGGGCTTCTCTTACCACCTCTGAGCCTCCGATTTAGACGGTCGCAGCTCTCCCACGAGTGCATTCCTTGGAGACCTTTCTCTAGGTCAGCGGGCTCTCTCCACAGCTCCAGTGAGCTCTCGGCCCAGGGGGGCTGTGCAGGAGCCTTCAGAAGAGGCTGCCATTTCTCCGGCACTTCTTTCTTTACGTCTCACCAGGGTCCGCCGCATACCGTGGGGTTGACAGTGATGGCGGGGCACCTGTTCTCCAATTGCATTAATTAGTGCTCCGGGTGCCGTCCGCTGTCGGGTCCCCACCTCTGGGAGTGTTCTCTTGTAAACTATGGGCAGTCCTCTGCGGGAGCGGCCGCCATATTGGGTTGGCCGCTCCTCTCGACCACGAAAGGCTGCTATTAAGTCTCCTTCTGCCTCCAAAAGCGTCTGAGTGTCCTCCTCATATTACGAGCTTTGTCCCGACAATCCGTTAGTCTTCTGCCCAGGACCGAGCAGGACTATTATCCTTTCCCACGGTGCTCGCCGTGGAGCCAAATGAAGTTACGACCTCACAGCCATGATGGCTGGCCACCAGAATTTTATTTTTATGTTATTTCTGATTCTACCAGCCCCTCCTATATGTATATAGGTATTGTTTTTAAAAGTAACAGCTCTAACAGAGCACAAAATATGCTGCATAAAGTTTACTTTGTCGTACGTATGGTAACCAGATGGTTCCATGTCACAGAGACACCACCTTCCCATTCCTGGACTTTGCTTTTACATATCATTGTTATCAGGTGTGCTGGTTCATTTGGTAAGACTACAGCTCACAGAATGCATCAATATGGTAAAACATAATCCAGAAATGGAAATGTTGTTTCCAACTGACATGGAGTCATCTGGTTACTCAAATCATACCTTATGTTGAGCTCCAAACCCACTGCTTCCTGAAGTAAGCCTAAAGGAGGCTCTGGTGGTGTCCTACCAAAAGAACCAAGGGAAACCAAGTTGCTTGAAGTTTGGGTGGCTTCCTAGGGTCAGCTCTAACTGCAGCAGTTTAGGGAACGTTATCCTTCCCCCTTCAAGAGTTAGACACCAACCGCTGTACTAGTGATGTGTACTATCAATAAATTATTTTAAAGGGGCTGAGTAACCCAGAGTCATAAGCACTCAACCCCCACGCTCCTCCAGAACAAGATCTGGCTGTCCTTTGTGAACACTCAGCATTTCTAGAAGGAACCAGTGAAGTTTCTGCCTACACATGGGACCAAACTAGCTGTTGTGGATCTCAAGGACCAGCCGCTATGAGCCTCTGATTGGGGTCGATCAGCAGCCCTAGTTTTGTTGTATTTGCGTGAAGTGTTGACCCACCAGTCTCCTACAGGTGCTGCTCTGAAGAGTCTAGAATAGGCTGGGTTTGTGATCAGTCTACTGTTCAACACCAGTCTCCTACAGGTCCTGCTGGAGACAGTGGAGAATAGGTTGGCTTTGTGAGAGTGTGTTCGGTGTTCACTCACCAGACGTCTACAGGTGCTGCTGGATAGAGTCTAGAATAGGTTGGGTTTGTAAGAGAATATTCGGTGTTCACTTACCAGCCGTCTTCAGGTGCTACTGGAGAGAGTGTAAAATAGGTTGGGTTTGTGAGAGTGTTCACTTCTCTAGCCAGCTACAGGTGCTGTTGGAGATAGTCTAGAATAGGTTGAGTTTGTGATGGGTCTACTGTTCATCACCAGTCTCATACAGGTGCTGCTGGAGAGAGTCTAAAATAGGTTGTGTTTGTGAGAGAGTGTTCACTTACTAGCCGTCTACAGGTGCCGCTGGAGAGTCTAGAATAGGTTGGGTTTGTGAGAAAGTGTTCACTCGCCAGCTGTCTACAGGTGCTGCTGGAGAGGGGATATAATAGGTTTGGTTTGTGATGGGTCGATTGTTCACCACCAGTCTCCTACAGGTCCTGCTGGAGAGAGTGTAAAATAGGTTGGATGGTTCTACTGTTCACCACCAGTCTTCCACAGGTGCTGCTGGAGAGGGAGTAGAATAGGTTGGGTTTGTGAGAGAGTGTTTAGTGTTCACTCACCAGCCGTCTACAGGTGCTGCTGGAGAGGGTGTAGAATAGGATGGGTTTGTAAGACAGTGTTTAAAGTTCACTTGCCAGCTGTCTACAGGTGCTGCTGGAAAGAGTGTAAAATAGGTTGGGTTTAACAGGGAGAGAATCAAGGCATGGCTGACCTTTTTCACAAAAGGGCGTTGTTGGCAAATAAATGTACACGCTCTTGCTAGCAGTAGTAACAGTTGTCATACTTGACATCGCCCCCACCGTTCCTTTGTAATGCTTACATGTTTCCATTACTTTCATGATTTACATCACAAAACCTTGATTTGCAAACCTGTGTTGAATATACCCAGCTAGCAGCCCATCTGGATATGGTAGGAGGGAGTCTGATCCAGTCACGTATTGCGATCAGTGGCGATGATTAAGTGTTGATAAACAAGTCCGACATTGAAATCCTCCAGCTTTGAGTCTGTGCCCTGCCGTTTAAGCTTCGACTAACCGATAGTGTTGCATTGGGCCCCTCACACCTCCCCAATGAATAAGACCCTAAAAATACATTTCAAGCATTCTCTCTTCATAAATAAAAAAGAATCACAGAAGTGCTGAAAAAATGTGAGTGAAAGAATCAATCAAAATTTATTTTGGAATTAATGAATATTCCTCAGAATTGATACAGTATTAGTACAGAAGAATAAGTCAATGACAACAATGCATTTTAACATTAACTAATCAATTCTTAAGCACTGGTAGGAAACAAGGAACTGGTGCATCAAAAGTATAAGATACATCCCACATCTAAAAATGATTATACATTTGATCAACATTCAAAGATGCACAGACTGACTAAGAAGATTCCATAGTTAACCACAACAATAGTTAAAGGAAACCTACAGAAAGGTGTTACCAGAAGCATCCTCCAACTTATGGGGGACAGAAATTCTTAGGCTAATGAAGTAACTTTTTGACCTAAAACTCTCTAATTTTAGTTTGTTTCATACTTTTAGCTAATTACTACAGAATGTTCGGATCATGTGAGGTTAGGAGGAAAGTTAGATTCTCACACTAGCTTTCTTAAAAAAAATATTTTTATTCTAAGGGACCTTATACATTTAAAATGTAGCTCAGCACATAATTGTTGGCAAATTGCCGCCCTGTTAACCTTTTATCTGTTACCTCAGAGTCAGCAACTAGACGTCACAGAAATTGACAACCTCTTTATTCTGTACATTGCAGTGAAAGATAGTGACCGTTACCTTATTGCTCAACCAAACCACCTTTAAATTAGTTGGAACATCCCCAGTGCCCTCAGCTTAGGTTGGGAAGTCAGTTCTCAATGAATACCCACCATGTCATACAGAGTGGGTAGCCGATTCGATAGGAAGCTGTCTTTCTTTACTTGAATGTCATTGGTTCACAAAAATGTCCACAGCAAACGTGGCAGGATGGACCGAACTCCGGCTCCATAGATGTGCTATTGTTGTTCTAGCGTTTAACAGCTGCTAAAGGTTTAATTTCCAGAATCCTAAAGTGACCTCGTCCTACTCTACTAAATGTACACCTAGTGTACTAGCCTTTATCTCACACCAACTTTACACGCATTTTTACTAGCATCTTAAGGAGAACAAGGGGCATAAAAAGGTTTACCAATACAAAAACAAATTCAATCATTATTACATCTCAATTCCTTGTTACAGATATTTTGGTTCTCTAAAATTACCAAATGCGTCCGCCTCACTCTAGTAATTGTATTACATTGTATTAATTAGGTCTTGGCTCCAGACGGCACGTATGCACTTTCTCGAAGAGAGACATGCTGTATCTACTTTGTGGGTTTACAGCTCGCCCACAGGCTTCCCATTTTCTGTCTCCATCGTTGCTCCATTATCCGTTCTCCCCATTTGTCTATGGCATGCACGAGTCATGCCTCTTTCAGAGTTTAGCCCTCACCAAGAACAGCGACCAACTGCTTCTAAACATACCCAGCGACTATTTTAATCCATTGTTACGGGACTTCTTTCTTATTTATTTAAGTGCGGGACCGGTCCCGCCATACCGTAAACCATTAGAGTGAACGTCGGGAGAAGATGAACTGCTGGGAGCCCGGCAAGAGTCGCCGCTTCCCCTGTTAGTTCAAAATGGTTGTGGCTGCTAGCTCTGGGGCACACCAAGGATGCCATGGCTGCCTTAACAGGTGCTCGCATGTCCGGCATTGCCCTGGACCCTACACATCGCTTTTGGGGCAGCAGAGAACTTCACGCTGCTGCCCCAGAGGCACTTGACCAAAGGCTGCGCGATTCCACCACGAATGGGTTACCCTTGCTCATTTGGCCTAACACAGAGGTGTTGTGTTTACAAGGCAAGAGCCGACGCTTGTTTTGTCTTTTTTGTATATAACTTCCCATGTGGGTTTTTCAGCAGGCACATTGTATTGCAATTGAAACATAATCCATGTTACCATGAGTAATTTGTGATGTTTATGATTGCGTGTTACTCTAAGCAGTGTGCATTTATCTCCTGGTTGGCTGGGCGCTCACTTCTGTTACAGCTGTCGCAAGCAGCCAGGTGCTCAGCAAGACACAGTAGGCTGAATCCAGTAATTAAAGAGTGCTAAAGCACCGCATGTAAAAGGTGTGTTCCAAAGCCACTGAACACCAACGGACACAACCTAGAGAGAGCAGGGATGGAAGACCGGATGGAACCAGATATTGCCCTGGGTCCATGGAGGCCACAGATTAAGATTGGCAACCATGTATACTGGGTGGTCTGTTTCTGTTGCCAGTTCCTCTGAATTGTGATAAAATTGTTTAAGCTCTTAGATACATGTTTTCCATACCTCGAGCACATCAGATCTCACTCAGTGGCTGTGGTCTCACCCAGGCTCTCAGCTTGGACGTCGGTAAGGTGGAGCCAGGGCAACAACAGTTATCTATGGTCTGATCTTTAGTACCACTGACACTGCCCTTGCTACCCCTAGTTTCAGGCATCCAGAAGGCAAAACGGCCCTAAAATGCATTTAATTTTGTACTATCCACCACATTCCTTTCCCCTCGCCCTTCTACTGCAAATAGGTTGTGTTGAGGGGGTGAAGGTGTGACTATGGTTCACGTGCCATGTGGACTGGAGTATGTGACATCACCTCGACTGCTTCTAAATTTTGTTGAATTAATGTCTCTGTGGAGAGGTTTCTACTTGACTGGTCTGGGACAACATTCGCTTTGGTTTAGTCTAACATCAACGAATTGTTGTGGGTTTTTGACAAATTATTGACTTCCAGATTAAATTCCTCAAATCTCACTCCTGTGGACCGTGGTTTCTATGTTTAATGCTACAGTCTGTGGTTGCTGAGTTTTGTTGCTGCTTTTATTGCTGTTACTGCTTCTAAAAAGGTCTGACGCCTCCATTCAATCCGAGATCTTTTCTCGTCCCCCTTCTGCACTGTTGCCTCTCTCTCTCGTGCCTTCCTCCGGTCTGTTTCATACGCCGACCCCTTCCACATGTTACCTTCCTCTCTGTCCCCTCTTCATCGTTCTGCTCAGTCTTGCCATCTCCCTTGGCCTACCTCTGTCTGCTCCTGAACCCTTTCAAACCTTGTATTTCCTCTCCTCCTTCCCAAACTTGTGCCCTTCCACATCCTAATCTTCCACATGGCCCTGATGTTTCCCCTCTTGCCTCAGCTCTCATTCCACGGCTCATTACTACCTTGCCCCCTTCCCTGCCCCCGCCACTTTATTTTTAACGTTTCTTGTTTTCTTCATTCCCCTTCCGTCTACTCCTGTCCTTCCTTCTCTTTTGCTTTCCTATCCGCTTCTCTTTTCCTTCTTTCAATCACTTTACCTCCCACCTCTACGGCTGTGATTCATGCACACAGCAAAGAACTATTGGTTATGCCAATGCTTGTTTTTAGATATGGTGCCCTGACCGTAGAAGTATTGGAATGAAAATGAGGAAATGTGAACATCATTACATACACATATTTGAGCAGATTAAACGGAGAGATCATCATGATCCTTGTGCCAATCATATACACTCAATGACAACAAAGATTCTCAAAATAATTCAGGGAACATTCTTCAGAATCTCAGCAGAGTTTGTAATGTAACAAACACATACATCAGTACAGATTACTACTATATCTTGGCCTAGTACAGGAGGGCTTTTAGTTCCATTACAGTCAATTATACATGTAAAGTTAAGGTCCCATAGCACTACAGAATTATTATCCCCCAAAGAATTCTCTTTTACAAGTTATGTACGACTATAGCTCAAACAGGGCCTACTCAGAACACCAGTGGAGTGGCTCCATAGATTGCCTTTGCTCAAATGTTATCACTGTATGTTCTTACAGATGCTTTGAGAAACAGCCTTCCATACTATGAGAAAAAAGCTTAAAACACTCAAGGCCATATTATCAAGGAACGGCGATAACATTATCGCCGCTTTAGCGGCAGGAAACTGCTGATAAAGCGGCGATAGTGGGCTTGATAATATGCCCTTGAGAATTCCCATAGAAACCCAGGTTCACACCAGAACCTGGGCTTCTATGGGAATTCTCAGGGGCATTTTATCAAGCCCATTATCGCCGCTATAGCTGCAGTTTCCTGCCGCTAAAGCGGCGATAATGTTATCGCCGTTCCTTGATAATATGTCCCCAAGTTAGTCCTAGACATAGGTACACCGAAATTCTAGATATGATTGTTGCATATACACTTTGACTAAAATCCAGCCCTTAAATAACCTTAGCTTTATAACTGTTCACTCTTACATGGTGCTCGTAGCTTTCTGAGAAACTCAATGTACTCGGCTCCTTCGTTCCACATCCATCACAGACACCATTGTTCTAGATGAAACACCATCTAACACCAAGTAAATAAAGTAGCACTAAATAGGAATCTTAAGCAAGCATTGGCAAAGCCAATAGGTCTCGCCTGTGCAAGAGCTATTGGCTTTAGCAATTTGTTTAAGCAATGTTGTACACTAGAGTGGCTGCTGTTCAGCATGGCTAAAAGTTAGTAGGGTAAAGGAGAGTGGCATGAAATGGAGTGTCGTAAAGTGGCGTAGAGTGGAGTGTAAAGGAGCCGCGTGAAGTGGCGTACAGTAGAATTGAGTGGCGAGGAGAGGAGTGTCAAGGAGTAGCGTGCAGTGTTGTGGAGTGTCATGGATGGAGTAGAGTGTCAGAGTGGAAGGACGTAGAGTTGAGTTGCGTAGAGTGGAGCAAAGTATCAGAGTAGAGTGTCAAAGAGTGGAGTGGCAGAGTATCAGGGAGTGGTGCAGAGTGAAGTCTCATAGAAGGAGTGACGTACAGCATTGGTACCGATAACATGGTTGGTTCAAGGTCTCTTTTGTAAGTACAAATGCTGAATTTGTAATTCAGTAATCTATTACCGAATTAGGGCATCCCTCCCTAAAAGCAACTCGAGGTGGTATGTGTGAATGTTTTTGCAACCGAAATGCGGTAACATTCGCATTTTACCGTCCACTATGAGTTGGTGGTAATCCATTTGCATAATCGGAACAGGCCCCAAGAAACCCTTTCCTCTTTGTGAATATAGGGGAAAACATCTTCTAAGAGCAGGCAGTGGTCTGTAGCACTCTTAAAAAATGAAAAAAAACCTGTTCATTTTACATTTAGAAGCGCGTCCTGTTTTCCTTTCCAGAATACGGGGTGCATTTCCAAAACAAATTGCTTTATTTAAAAGCAATCACACACATGGTGGTCTGCTAACCCCAACAGACCACCATTCCTATGATGTTTAGGATTCCCAATGGATCGCAAACGGAAACTTACCTCATGAATATTTATGAGGTTTGTCTATTCGCGACTCACTAGAAATTGCTAAATGTGTTGAACTCCCATTTGTACATGGCTGTTTGCAATTACCGTCCAGCGAATCGCTAGAAATCGCTATTAGGTAATCGCAAACCCTAGAATACGTACATATGGTGCTAGATGTTTCAACTCCTGTGTCTCCTAGGATTTGATTGAACGATGTTAGCAATGAGCCTCATTTCTTCCACATCAAGGCTCCAGAGGCAAATGTCATGCACTGCAAGGATTAACCCAAAGAGCTGCAGCTCACATTTTCCTACTTTCACTTCTCCTGCATGTTTACATTTTTCTCTGGCTGATGTCACAGAATCCTCACGGTTGCATAAAATGACCAAACACCACAACCAGGAATGAATATTCTTCAGTGAGAGCTTGTTAAATCGTTTGGGTGTGTTGGGTTTATATGTTTTATAACTCATCTCTAACATTTGCTGAAAATGCCCGTTTGTCCAAGCATTGTTTATAGTGTTGCTTTTCCAGGTAGCATGATCAGGACTCCCTGATTTTTTTTCATTAGAACTCTTTCGCGGAATAAAAATCAATAGTGTTTCTTCCCATATAGTACACATTGTGCTAGTCTCCCAACAAGTTTCCTTATATTTCATGTTTTTCCTAGATGTGGGAAAATGATCAACAGCAGGGAATAGACACTTTTATGAATCCTTCCTATTAACGCAGTCTTTTATCATCTACTTTGTAACAGCTGGTGTTTGAATGTCCCACATAATTGCAATGTTATCATTTTCTATAAACCTTCATCCCACAAAAACTGCCCTTTTTTGCTTTGGTGTATGTCCACGCATGGATCAGTATTATTGTTCATGTAATTCAAATTATTAAAAGTTTCACTGCATCTCTATGTTTATTTCTATGTGTGTTCAGTGATGGTGTGTTTTTGCTGATGTGTTTGTAGGTCTAATAATCGAGTAAAGCTCTTCACACATTCACTGCAATGATATAGGTTTTCCTCTGTGTGGGTTCGCTGATGCTGTTTTAGGTTTGATAATTGACTAAACCGCTTCACACATTTGCCGCAATTATATGGCCTTTCCCCTGTGTGTGTTCGGTGATGTCTTTGTAGGTCTGATAATCGAGTAAAGCTCTTCACACATTCACTGCAATGATATAGATTTTCCCCTGTGTGTGTTCGCTGATGCTGTTTTAGGTCAAATAATCGACTAAACCTCTTCACACATTCACTACAATGATGTGGCTTTTCCTCTGTGTGTGTTCGCTGATGTCTTTTTAGGGCTGATAAGTGACTAAACCGCTTCACACATTTGCTGCACTGATATGGCTTTTCTCCTGTGTGTGTTCGCTGATGTCTTTGTAGGTCTGATAATCGAGTAAAGCTCTTTACACATTCACTGCAATGATATAGGTTTTCCCATGTGTGTGTTCTCTGATGGTGTTTTAGGTCTGATAATCGACTAAACCTCTTTATAGATTCACTGCAATTATATGGTTTTCCCTTGTGTGTTTGCTGATGTTTTTGTAGGTGTGAAAATTGACAAAAGCTCTTCACACATTCACTGCAACGATATGGCTTTTCCCCTGTGTGTGTTCGCTGATGTGTTTGTAGGTTTGATAATCGAGTAAACCGCTTCACACATTCACTGCAATGATATGGCTTTTCCCCTGTGTGTGTACTCTCATGTTCTTTTAGGTGTGCTAATCGACTAAACCTCTTCACACATTCACTGCAATGATATGGTTTTTCCCCTGTGTGTGTTCGCTGATGTCTTCGTAGGTCTGATGATTGACTAAAGCTCTTCACACATTCACTGCAATGATATAGGTTTTCTCCTGTGTGTGTTCGCTGATGTCTTTGTAGGTCTGATAATCGACTAAACCTCTTCACACATTCACTGCAATTATATGGTCTTTCCCAGATGTGTGTTCTCTGATGGTGTTTTAGGCTTAATAAATGTTTAAAGATCTTCTCACATTTACTACACTTGAATGGCTTTTCCCCTGTGTGTGTTCGCTGATGCTCTTTAAGGAGTGCAGTTTGACTAAAGCTCTTTTCACATTCAGTGCATTTGAACTGTTTGTCTCCTCTGTGTGTTTGCAGATGGCGTTTTAATATTGATGACAAACTAAAGCTCTTGCTGCATGTGTCTGATACTTCTTTTTTGGTTAGCGTCTCGGAGTCTGGTATATATTTGTCTATATCCCATGACTGTGTTTCTCGATGAGCCAAAATCACTGATAAAGCACTTTTATTATTCTCACATTCCCTGTATGTGTGTGGCATTTTGCATGTTTGCTTTCCGATTTAACAATAAAGGACAAAGGTCACTAAATACTTGCCACACATAATCTGTTTAAGGCTTGTTTGTGGGTGATTGTGTCTTTAAACTGGATAATGGTTCTGCACAGTCGTGGGTAAAGATCCATGCTCCTTCTGGTCGGTGCAAATTGGGACAGTACGCTGTATTTTAGATAGCAGAATGCCTCTTTCCTTTACCCTTCAGTTGTTTGGCTTCACTCCATTGTGCTTTTCTCTGGCTGCTGTGGAATGGCCTGAAAGAGTTTAGAATACACATCTAGCACTGAATGGTGGTCTGATATCACTTTAGAAAGGAAAGCAGTACTGTAATCACATCATACCAATCCCACAATGAAAGCTGGTATTGGACATGTTTACCCAAGAGGGGGATTATTAGTGTTGTTGTCATTTTTTAAAGGTCATTTCTTAGTTTTGTGGCATGGAGGTGCAGAGCTCAGACTCGTAGAATCATTTAATTGCCCATGACGCTTCTTACAGGATCTGTCAGTTTATGTTCTGGTTTGTCTGTCGCTGACTGCACTTGTGTTTTTCTGAATACAAGCGCTCAATATTTCGGACTGTTTTTCCAGATCTACAGGATTATCTTCATTATCCTTAAACATTTTGTACATTCAAGGATTGTTTTCTGTTGGATGTAAAGAGATTTAAAATTACTTACATGGAAACATTATGGAATATGCGTACACATTTTCTTTTTAATTCAAAATAATTTTTAATGAAGTAGACTGAAGAAACAAATGGGTGGAAAGGAACTGATAAGGTATAAAGGTCATTGCTAATTCACAACGTCACTTAATGCAAACATCACAGCTGTCATTGATACGGTCACTGATAATGTCATAACATAAAACACTTACATCTTACATGTCATTTATTTATTTATTCAGTATTTTCTATTGCACGAACAAGACTCAAGCTTGGGTGTCAGAGAGCTTTACAGTTCAACAGCATTCAAATTCCGAAGATATACAAGTCCTTTAAGCACATTACGAGGTATATGTAGCCATCCAACAGTGGAATATGCTTAAACTTACTAATAGTATACATATTGAAGCTTACTATGAATTAACTCAAGTTATAGTAGTACATGTCATGTCATACGTAAATTTAAAAATAATACAATTACTAAAGATTACGAGGAATCCACACTAGTTACAGTATTACATGTCCAGTCAAATACAAATGTGGCTTGATAGAAGTACCTGTCATTAGACAACGTCCCTGTCATCTAGAGCAGTGACTTAATGTACCAAACAGAGCTGATTATAGGTGATAGAGTTAAATCGTTGAAAGCAAACTGGCTTGCGCTATCCCCAGTTTCATTGTTCTGAGATTAGCAGGACAATAATCCTGCTTACTGTAGCCTACTGGAACAGTTGAATGCAGAAGTTCGAAAGATTGTCTGTTGTTCTCAGAAAGAGCCCTAGTATTGTCTGCTGTTAGTTATGGGAGTAGTTTGCTCATAAGAAAGGATTTAGCCTCCTTACATGTTACATTTTGATAACGCCGTAGCCTTATATGCATAAAGTATCACATTTAAGAGTTACAAATAACATATGACAACTGTAATATCGTAAGTGTCATTGGTACACAACATCAGCCTACATAATTTGTCTAGATCGAGGGGGTTTGTTGGTGGTGAAGTAGTTTTTAAGTATTCCCATATAGCTCCTTGTTGTGGTTACCATGGGGAGTGTTTTTTTTTTTTATGAAGTTTATTCTACTCCGTCAAGAAGTGTACAATTCAGCATCTGGCCTACAACCTCGTCGGGGCCGGCAATGCGACAATGCAGGTGTGCAGTTAACGTAATGCTAGGGGTTAGGGGAATACACAGCAAGCCACCTACAACCCCATCGGGCCGGCCGCGTTGGGAGGAACTTGTAACTTTAACGGTAGAATTAGCGTTGTACACACGGAGTACTAAACACAGTCAACCAACAAAGTCATAAATTGTGCTCGGCTCCACTGATTCACGGTATCCCATCAAGGTGTAGCTAGTCTGATAGGATGTTGTGACCTATTGAGCGTGCATTAGTGAATTGTTGTGGGCAGTACCTTCCAGTCTGCAGTGTGCACGGCCCAGCTAAGTGGGTTCGTCCGGGGATGTTACCCCTCTGCAAGGGGTTTCCATGGTAATGTCCGTGTTAGCGGCATGTTCTAGTAAGTAAGTCTGCAGAGGGACCCATATATCTTTAGGGCGGGATGATGGGGGTTGAAGATCTGCGTACAGGTGTGATTGCTCTTGACAGTAAGTGAGGTCTCGAATCCACTCCATAAATTTTGGCGCTCTACCCCTGCCCCATTTACAAACAATTCTTCTTTTAGTGAGCAGTAGCGCCAATGATGTATACTTGCGCATTTTGGCAGCTATGGGTTCTGTGTACCCTAACAGGGCGGTAAGGGGATCTGCAGGGATGTGTAGGCCTGTCATAAGGTCTAACGCAGGAAGTACTTCTGCCCAAAACTGCTGTATTAAAGGGCAATCCCAGGCCAGGTGCGTAAAGTCGGCCCCTTCCCTGCCGCATCGGGCACAGTGGTCATTGTCACAAATTTTGAGCCTGTACATCCATGCCGGCGTATAATATAAGCAATGGAGATATTTGTAGTGTGTAATTCTAAGCCTGCTGCTGGCAGAAATCTCCCCTATCAGTTTGCAACAGTATGCCCACTGTTTTTCGGTGATAGGGGGACCCAGTTCGTCCTCCCATTTGGTTTGGGCTGAAGGTAGGTCGTATTCTCTGTTGGTTTGTACAGTGCGATATAGGAGTTAGAGCATATGTGCGGGGGTATCCTGCTGCAACAAGACATGCAGCGCAGGCATCGTAGGTGGTTCGTGGGGAAAGTCGGGTGTGGCCACCTTCACATTTTGCCGAAGTCTTATATAGTAGAAGCGGACTAATGGGGTGGGGTTCACCTCTTTAAAGAATTCATCACTAGTACAGAATTTCCCATTGGCATACAATTGCCCCCAGGTGATTAGGGAGAGTTTTCTAAAGAGCCGACAGCATCCGCCTTCACGTGTAACCGGGAGATCCTGACGTCCAATAAGGGGCAGGAGCAGAGAATACAATAGAGTGCATTGGGTAACCATGGCCAGATTGCGCCATGCACTGACAGTGCACTGGACGGTGGTGGCTACGAGATGTCTAGGAACCCCAGGGGCACTTAGATAAGCAGTACTGGGGGTGGGAGTCATGTATCCGCATTCTATCGCCAAGTGAGGCATGAAGGGGGGGGGGGTTTCATCCAGTGGGCAGCGAATTGTGCCTGAGCGCAGATATAATATAACTCAATATACGGTACAGAGAAACCACCCCATACAAGTCGGATACACTGGGACTTAATAGCCGAGAAAAAGTGACGGCTAGGGGCAGAGGGGATGTTGACGAATAAGTAAAGGAGCTTAGGTAGAATGATCATCTTGATAATTGCTGCTCTACCGGCCATGGATAGGGGCAGCGCAATCCATCCTGTAACTTTATCAGTGATGTAATCTAACACCCGTCCATAGTTGGCCCTCATGAGCTCCTCCCGGGTACGAGAGACAGTGATCCCAAGATAGTTGAGTGAGTCGGCACACCAGGTAAGGGGATAATCTGATACAAGCCGCATGTTGGAGTCTGTGAGGGGAAATATCTGCGACTTAGACCAGTTTAGGTTGATCCCTGACAGTTGGCCAAACTGAAGGAATAAGCGTAAGATGGGATTTAAGCTAATGCTTGGGTGTCGCAGATAGAGTGTGAGGTCATCAGCATATAATGAGATGAGTATCTGTCTCTCTGGGTAGATGATAGCGTGTGTTCGATAATGTTGTCTTATTTTCGCGGCAAGGGGTTCAACTGTTAAAGCAAATAGGAGGGGGGAAAGGGGACAACCCTGTCGGGTGCCGCGTGCCAATGGGAAGGAGGAAGAGCGTAGGCCATTGACCATCACGGAGACTCAGAGTCCTGTGTATAACTAAATAATCCAGGAAAGGGGGGGGAAATCCCATTCTCACCAGGACAAAGGATAGGTAATCCCATTCCAGGGAGTCAAATGCCTTGGTGGCATCCAGGATTATGGCAGCCGCATCTTCTGCGGGATCTATGTCTTGTAGCAGCGTGAACAACGTGCGCCAGTTATGAGCAGTACTCCTGTGTGGGATGAAGCCAGAATGATCGGGAAGAACCAGTGCTGGCATAAGGGCTGATACGATTTGCAACTAGTTTGGCCAGGATTTTAGCGTCCACATTTCTAAAGGAAAGGGGCATGTATGACTCTAGGTGCGTGGGTTCTTTACCAGGTTTGGGTAAGGAAATAATGAGCGCCTGGCGCATTGTATGGGGTTGTGTTGGAAACCGGGCAACCGGGTCAGCAGTCACCAGGTTTCCAAGCACAACGGTAGCTTGGCTCGAGCGGTTGGGGGTCAGGCACCGTGTGAAGCGTACGTCACACCCTCACAATAACCATGCGTTCATCCGTTCCAAAAACGACACTACACCGTAAAAATTATGAAAGAAAGTAGTTTGTCTTTATCTTATTTTCTCTTAGTTGCAGGGTTCATAAAATAAATACAGTACCATAAGATTCTCCTTTAAAAGGGTAGGTCAAATAAATAATACCACAGTGGGGTTTCAATAAATAGGATCAGGTCATAAATAAGCAAGGAATAAATATAGGTGCAATAAACACAGAGGGCAATTAAATACTGTCAGACAATAAATACTATGCAGGAATAAATACAGTCAGACCATAAATAAAACTCCTTCAATAAATAATATAAGCATTCAATAACAATTGCAAATCAGATCACATTTATGAGGTAGTCTGGCTTTACTATGCCCAAGTACAGCTTGTGGTCATTTGGATGACATGGGGGGTGTCCCACCTAGATTGGTCAAGGCTGGGCCTGCACTGAGGTAGACTAAGGGTAACCTACGGATCTTGCTCTCCCACAATACACAACCCCTCACAGAGGTCACTACACCAGTCTCAGTTCACCCCTGGCACTCCCAGGCTGGTTCTAACACCCCTCTAGCCCCTAGAATGGTCCTTTAGGGCTCCACAGGGCCTCAGATGCCCTTTCTACCACTTACTGCCCTTTTCACGATGATCGGCTCCGCTCGGCGCCGGGTCGGCGTCGCTGGACGGCTCCGGTTCGATGTCGCGTCGATCTGTTCCACTTGACGCCGTGTCGATGCCGTCTGGCGGTTCCGGTTCGATGTCGCTGGGCGGCCTCGGTTCGATGTCGCGTCGATCTGCTTTACCTGACGCCGGGTCGGTGCCGTGAGGCGGCTCCGGATCGATGTCGCTGGGCGGCCTTGGCTCGATGTCGTGTTCCGGCGTCACAGGGTCACGGTCTCCCCGCTTCCGGGTGTCTCCGGAGTGCGACCTCCACTCCCGACCTCCGTCGGCTCCACCTCGGGTTCCGGCGACTCCGGAGTGCGATCTCCACTCCCGCCCTCCTGCGCGCTTCACCTCGACCTCAGGCGACTCCGGAGTGCGACCTCCACTCCCGATCTCCTGCGCGCTTCACCTTGGTTTCCGGCGACTCCGGAGGGCGGATTTCACTCCCCCGTCGACGCCTCACCTCGACCTCAGGTGACTTCCTACTCGACCTCCGGTAACTCTCCACGACCTCCGTCGGCGCCCTCTATCGACCTCTGGCGGCTCCGGGTACGACGTCTGCTTTCCGTCAGCGCCGCTTCTCCACCTCGGGCTCCAGGTCTCCAGGCTTCTCGACGTCAGGACTCCAGGAGGATACTGCTGTACAGGTCAGGAACTTGTGGGTCGTCTTCTTTAAGGCCTCTTCACAATATTTAGGTCCTTAAGATGGTTTTTCTGGTCTTGGTCCCACACAGGGCTCTAGGCTGGGCTTGGTCAGTAGGGACTAGCATCAAGGGTGGGTTTCTGGACCCCACTCCAAGCACTGGTTTCCACCCCTGCTGCCTCACTCCTTCCTCCTTCTGAATCTCTGTCCTCTCTCCTCTCCAGTCAAGTGCCAACTGCCACACTGAGATGGCCTCCCAACATTCTAAACTGCCTCCAACTGTCACAGGGTTCCAGAATGTTGCAGAAGGTTCTAGAAATCTCCAGTGGGTTCTGATGATGTCACAGGTGGCCTCCATTTTGTGTCTCAGGCCCTCAGACAGAAGTTCCAGGGGTAGGGAAAATGGCTCCCTGACCCTGCATCAACACTAAAAAGTCTGGTGGTTCCCAAAAAGGAAAAATTATAACAGGGTTTGAGGCAAAAGTGGTACAAAATAAATAATGATGAGGAGGGACCACCCAAAGGGCTGACAGGTCTAACAGGTTGAATCCCAGTTTCTCTAGCCTCCTCGAACACGTGCCGCAGTACGGGGATGAGTAAGTGTCGATACATTTTATAAAACTCGACTGGTAGGCCATCTGGCCCCGGAGCTTTGCCAGAATGTAACTGCATAATAGCGGATATTATCTCCTCATCTTCGTGGTGTGCGAGCAGGAACTCACATTGGCCATTCCCCAGCCAGGCTATGGCGGTGTCTTCAAAAAAATGATTTAAAGTCTACTGGGGCATGGCGGTGAGTAGTGTATAAAGTTTTGTAGCAACGCTTAAACGCGGCAAGGATGGCCGAGGAGTCCCTATGCGTCTGCCCTTCCTCATGCTCTATTTCTAAGACAGTATTTGTAAAGCGTGGAGGTCGAATGGAGGAGGCCAGGGCCCGCCCCTCTCCGTACTGGCGAGCTATGTGATATTTACCGCTCAGCAGTTTCTTGATAATCTGTGAGCAGTGTACGCAATAGTGCCAGTGCCGCCGGAGATGGTGTGATTTGGATCTCTGACTCAATTTGTTTGATTGCTAGTCCTGTCTTGCGGAGCGTATTGCGAATATCTTTTAATACCCCTCCACTCTTGGCTATGCAAATACCGCGTATGGTAGCTTTGAAAGCTTCCTATAGTGTAGAGTATTGAGGGACAGAGCCAGTGTTGTGAAGGAAGTAGTCCGATATCTCTTGCTCCAACTCGGTCTTAAACACCGGGTCCAGCAGCGACAGTGGATGGAGCCGCAATGATAGGTAAGGGGACCCACCCTGTGATGGGGTAAGAGACAACAGCACAGGAGAGTGATCCGAGTATGTGCGGGGTAGATAAGCTATATGTGATGCCCACGTTGCCAGACCCCGATCCAGCAACCAATAATCTATGCGCGACCAGGAACCGTGAGCGGAGGAATAGCAAGAACCCTGAGGTGTCAGTGGGTGGCGAAGTCTCCATGGATCTACTAGGTCGCCTCCTTCGACCATATTGTTAAGGGCCATTTGCGCAGGTGTGTAGTGGTGTGGTTGCGGGTGCGACCTGCCCATGCTAGGATTAAGTACCACGTTAAAATCGCCTCCCCATAATAAGTGTGTGGTGCCCTAATTTTGTATTTTCCCCCACAGCACCCGGAAAAACTCTGGGTCATCCGAATTAGGACCAAAGCATGACACCATAGTAATGGATTGCGCTGTGAGCCTTCCCCACATTATATTGAATCTGCCTTGTGGATCTGCATAAGAGCCCATGGGGGTGTACGGGGGTGTGCGTTTCAGCAGAATGGAAGTGCCCCGTACGTATGAAGGAAAACACGAGAAACCTCTATGATTGGCCCATCATGTTGCAAACGTGGGGGGTAAACTAGGAGATAGATGAGTTTCCTGCAGCATCGCACACTGGACATTGTGACGATCCAAGTATGCAAGGATATGCCGGCGCTTACGGGGGTTACCCAAGCCTCTCACATTCCCCGTAAAAAAATTAAACTGGAGTGCCTTGGGGTCGGACTCTGCCATTCAGATTAAAGATAATGCGTTCATAGGTCATTGTGGGCGTAACTGTGTAGTAATGTAGTCACATGTGGAGCCATGACAGTGGTATAGACAGTAAAACAATAACACCCCCCACCCCGTTCCCTCCGCCACCCATAACAGCAAACCCAATCAGCTGTGCGACATCCCTCCCCCCCTGCCTAGCAATCTCCCACAACCCGGTCCCAACAGGAGACAATGAAATGACATTACTTCCATGTTATTTCAAGTTCAAACAAAAGGGGTCACCTGGTGGGCGGCGGCCAGAGGGCATCCAGGTGTTCCTCGCATGTGCGAAGGTATTCAGGCATAGTATCTGAGGTCCATTTTGGAAGTGAATTTGATGCATTTCATAGGCCTGATCGCGTCAGTTCAATAGGGTAAAATCGGGGTGCAAGAGGCAATGGGGCCGCGCAGGGCCAGCCGCAGGGCACTATCTAGTAACCCTTTACTGTGAGTCCCGTCGTTCAATGTCTGACGCGCCTCTACCGTTCTCCTCTTGCCGCACTGGCGGTGTTCGGGCATTTTGGGCAGAGCCTTGATGAAGTCCTGAGCATGCTGCGGGTTAGTAAAAAAATGCATCTTCCTTTGGGAAGTCACCCTCAGGCGCGCCGGGAATAGCATGGCGTAAGGGATGTTAAGCTGTTGTAGCTTCTTCTTGACCTGGAGAAACTTGCGCCTCTGCTCCTGTACAGCCATAGTGAAGTCTGGATATATGGAGATCTCTGCTCCCTCATGCGTGAGACGGCCTTTCTCTCTGGACAGTCGAAGGACTGTGTCGCGATCCCGGTAGTTCAGCACTTTGGCTATTATGGGTCGTGAGGGAGCTCCAGGCGGGGGGCGGCTTGCCAGCGACCGGTGCGCCCTCTCCACCACAAATACCGCCGAGAATTTCTCTCTGCCAAAAAGTGCGATGAGCAAGCGCTCCACATACTCCTCCATCCTTCCAGTGTCCGTGGATTCCGGTACGCCCAAAATGCGGAGGTTGTTCCTACGGGAGCACGATTCCAACTCCTCTTTTTTTGCGGCGATCACTTTCAACATTTTGTCCATTTCAAGGGCGCAGGCGGAGGTGGCATTGGATGTATCCTCCAGGTCGGATATTCGTCTCTCTGCCTCGGCGAGGCGGTCCTCGTGTTTGTCCACCCTGCACTTCAAACCGTCCATCCTGGCCGACATGGAATCCATTTTAGATGCGATCGACGTCAGACTCTCCTGCATGACAAGAAGCAATTCCTTCCATTGCGCCGTGGACGGGGTCTCAATAGGATCCTCATCCGGGCCTGTTTGGGAACGAGACGTCTTACGGGTATCGAAGGTGAGCTTCGCCTGCTTGCCATCCGGTTTCCCCATTGTGGCCCTCCGGAAGGAATGGAGATTGAGCAGGGCACAGGGGGACTCACCAATCAATCGAAGTGTAGTGGAGCCACTAGATGAAACCCGCAATGCAGGCGACCCCCTCTCCCAGGGGCGCTGCAGGAAGGTCCGCACACTCCCAAGACCACACCGTGTGCTCCCTCACTATCCCCTTCCACGTGATGGGTATCCCAACCCGGACAGTGTTGCCTCCGTGTATAGCTGGGCTGAGGGTGGGCGCGAGCCTGTGCAGACAGTCTAACCGGAGGCCGTGGCCCAGGCAGAGGGCGGTATTTTGGGCCCCCGAGCCGGTATCCCTGCGGACCGTCACCGCTGCTCTGACCCCTCAGGATGCGGGCTTGGAGGCGCGGCAAGAGGCAGGGCCGCAAAACTATCCCAGCGTTAGGGGGTGAAGAAATTAGGCCGTAGAGCCTAGCAGCAGCGGCGGCCCATCAATAGGCCTCCATCGCAGCCCTCATGTCAGCTCCTCCTCCCCTATTCGGTGGTCGGCTGCAGCCTGAACCGCTCACCGCTGCAGTTGTCTCGAACGCGGTGCAGGCGCTGAGCCGAAGGCTGCCCCGGTCTCCAGTGAGGAGCGACAGTCACTCTCAGTAACGGGTAGCGGGACTAGGCCGCCGCACACCAGCACGCGCCGCCCGCACCCACCCGCCCCACACGGCCACAGCAGCGTCGCCCCAGCCGGTCAGCACTCTTACCCCGGCTCAGGCAACCCGACCAGCCGCCATGATGACCAGCGCAGGCCCGCAAGGCTGCCTCCCAGGAAAGAGCACTTCAGGGTAAGCAATCCGCTCGCTCTTGCCTCCAGCTCACTGCCATACGTCCCTTACACGGATATGGCCACTTTTGCTGAATTAGAGTGCCAGGATGGCAAGGATTAGAGGAGGATTAGTGCCCGAACTACAAGAGCCTCACGCGGGTGCGGCCATCTTGTTTTGCGCCCTCAAGCGCCCCTTCCATGCGGAGTGTTGCAAAGGAATATTATCAGCCCCCCGATATGTGATACCCAACTAAGCCAGGCTTGAAAGGAAGCCTTGTGTGTAGTCTTAACATCAGATGTCAGTAAAAGATCAAGTAGACGGCGGTCTACAGGGCATCTAATGTTCGGGTCAAGGAAGCCTTCAATGAGATATGAGAATTCTTTCTTAGGAGCTATAGTAAATAAATTTGTGATAAAGGAGAAAACCTTATCCTGAAAGGGGCCTACCGATTTGCAGTTCAAAATGAGGTGAGAAAGGTCTCTGTTTTTTTCATAGCAATTCCAACAGACAGGGTCCTCTAAAATGTTTACTGTGTGCAGGTGAGAAGGTGTCCCAAAAACATTCTGTATTGGCCAGAAATTAGTTTGAGATGGTACTGATGAGATCTTATGTGAGGTGACAGATTTCCATATGTTGTCTAGTTGGTCTCAGATGTGGGTGTAGAAGAAGGAGTATCCCTATATTCTGTTGTTCATTTATTCATTCTCGACGTCTTGGGTTGCAATAAGTGATATAATTTGGACACCTGATTGCCTAGTATGTCACATTTATGAAGGAGTGTTGGTTCAGACGGTTCTCTATAATGGCATTTAGATTTGGTAATAGCCTTCTTTAGTTTAAAAAAATTATAGAATTCTTGATCTAACTGGTATTGTGTTTGTAAGTTTGAGAAGAGTTTCTGGATCCGAGTTATTGAGGAAAGAAGATGCCTCTGGTGATCCATGATTCCAAGTGAGGGTCCGGCCATCTTATGTGATGTTTGGGTTGTGCAAGAGAAAGGCTAAAGAGGAGAAATTCATCTCTGAAGGTCGTTTTTTTAAATCAAAAGTTAATAGGGCATTCCTAGTATTTTTTAGAATGTATTTAGAAGTGGTGTATGCTTGCATGTTGGTTTAAAGTTGAGTAACAGGGTCTAGTTTTCAACCTCTAACAACTTGGGGTGTAGTTATTAGGTTCTTGGAACCAGTAGATACCTTGTTTAGCTAAGAAAGCTGTCTGGTAATCTCTGAAAATTTGCTAAATTGACGCCACCTACAATATTGGCTAGGCAGAGTTTTTCACGGATATTCTAGTTTTTTTACCTTTCTGTAGGAAAGAGCCCCCCACTTTTGCTTGACACATGATGCACTTTGACTTGGTGTGCCCTGGGTCCCTGCTAATCAGGTTCCTGGGGCCTGTGTCTTTCCCAAAGCTGTGCCTTTGTACCCCCACTTGGCATCTCTGGCCACAGGTAAGCCCCTGGTAAAAGGTACAATGGGAACCAAGGTCACTGTGAGCAGAGAAGGCCTGTAAGGGCTGCAGCACCTATTGTGTCACTCTTAGAGGTCCTGTAACTTAACACCCACACACTGCCTTTGCAGGTTGCATGTTTTGGAGCTGAGAAAAATGAAGAGTCAACATGGCACACATCCCTGTGTGCATTCCTACAATCCGCTGCCTGTTGCCTACGTAAGCCACCCCTCTAGCAGGGTGCACTAGACCAAAGGTGAGGGTAGATTGGCATGAGCCCTGTACCCCTACAGTGTCTAAGTCCATTCTTAGACATTGTAAGTGCATTGAAGCCATACATAGTTTATGGTCTGGGAGTTGGTCATTACAAACTCACCAGTCCCATAATGGCTTCACTGAAACCTGGGAAGTTTGGTAGCAAACTTTTCAGCACATTAAACCCACACTGATGCCAGTGTCGGATTTAATGTAAAATGCACACAGACAGCATCTTAGAGATGTCCTCTGAAAACTACCAGTCCTGGAGTGGTTTCTGAGTGGCTGTTCACCAGCTGCCACCCCAGACAGGTATCTGGACCTGTGGGTAGAGAGTCTCCGCCCTATGGGTCCAGAAACAAAGCCCATCCTGGGCAGAGGTGTCACAGCTCCTTCCCCAGGATGGGTTGGATCCACGAAAAGGGAAGCTTCAAAGGCCTGCCGCCTTTGTACACTGTGCCTGACTTTTGCTGCCCCCAGCAACTGGCTCCCACCGGTTCTCACCCCCAATTTGGGTGGGAGAATCGATGGGAAAGCTGAACTAGGAGGAGAGGTTTGCCCACCTTTGCCAACTCCACCCCTCAGGTCGGGGAGGCAAGGTTAAACACACACCACAGTCCCCTCCATGTTGGAGATTAGGGGACCCAACTAATTAGGGAGAGGCTCATGCCCCCTTCCCACAGGAGGGTGGCATAATAGGGGGTGTACTCACCCCAAGGAAGGGACCATTGGTCCCAACCTGCACACCCCTGTAACACCCCTAAATTTTAGGGGCAACCCCGAACCTTGCCTCCTCAGATTGGAGGATGAACAAGAAGGACCAAAGAGCCGTGCAGACACAGGAAGAAGAGGACACTTACTGCTTCCGCCCGTGCCCTATCGACCTGTCCCAAACTCGACCTGCCTACAGTAAAGAAACCGGATGTGTCCAGCAGCCAGCACCCCCCTCTGGGAGCCTGGACGACCTGCCCTGCACTCACCTTACAGACTCTGTCTTCTGTGTACACCGGATTTGCTCAAGAAAGATTCCAAGACCAGAACCCGGATCCAGGTGGCTCAGCAGTTCTGCACCATTCTGCACCCGACGCCCGCGGTCCAAGTTCGAGTGGGCCAACACCAAGAGGAGGTCACCCCAGTGATCCTAACCTGGGATTTGGTGATTCCCTAACCTCCCTCAATCTCCAAGACTACACCTGCAGCCTCAACCTGAAGGCTACCCCCTACCGCGACCTGAGCTATTAAGAAGAACCCGATGCCTAAAGACACCAATACACCCGACGCCCCACGGCCTTGTGTGGCCTAACCGGCAGTGTCCAGGCATCACCCAAGATCCCAACTTACCTCTCCAGCTGGTGGTCGCCTACAGGAAGTTTATCTGCCAGAGCCTGCAGTTTCTTTGCCGAACCAAAGATCTTGCTGTGATATTCACTGGGTCCCCGACATCGCCTTGGCACTCTGCACCACCAGCGGCACAGGGGTGGCCGGATGCAGTCATTTACTTACCTGAGAAACTGCTAACAATTTTTCCCGTAGGAACCCATGTTAGGAGTTTTGTTCCTGAAAATGTTCTGTGTCAAGCAGAACTTTGTAAGAAAAGAAAAGTAACTAAACTGCAAACCTCAAAAGTCTTACTTACCCTGTATTGTGAGATCCCTGGCGAGGTATCTAGGCATATCACCCTGAGTGGTAGATGTAATCTAAAAGTAATCCAAAAGTATTCCAAAAGTAATTACTGTGTAATTTAAACTGCTTTTTGAACCAATACCAACCTGTAGCGATTGCATATTCAACCACAACTGCATTTCCTTGTAAAATCTTGCATTTTAGAGTATACTTTACTTACCTGTGCCAAGTCTTGCTTGGTTCTATTTTTTATTTCATTATGTTTTATGGTGTTTATCAAGTCAGATCCTAATTCAATACCCAAATATTTGATGTAGTTGGGTTAGCAGGTCAAGCCTGAATCTCCTAATAGTTCCTTCGTGCCATGGGGGATGAGGTATTTAACTTCCGATTTGTCTCTATTAAATTTATATCCAGAGACTTTGGAGTAATGTTCCATGGTTTCCATGAGAGCTTGGATAGAAGCGCTTGGGTCCGTGACTATTAAATTGTTGTCTGCATAAGCAGCCAGTTTCACAACTTTCCAGTTATATTGGGGTTGCATTGTATGTTTTGAAGGAGTTGCTCAGACACCAACAGGAAGAGAGAAGGGGAAAGCGGGAAGCCTTGTCAGGTACCTTTTCTAATTTAAGTGGGTGTGACAGGGAACTGTTAGGGCAGATTACAGGCACTTTAGTTGCTATATAAAGCCATAATCACTTATAAATTCCTCTCCTAGGTTGAAGGTTTAAGGGATTGTTCGAGAAAGGTCCATGATACTCTATCAAACGCTTTTTCAGTATCAAGTGCGATCGCTATAGAGGGCGATGTGGATGATTTTGCCTCTTCTAGAACTTGGCACAGGAGGCGGGTGTTATCGTTGGACATACTTTTTTTAAAGAATCTGACTTGTGTGTTACTTATCAATTGCGGTAGATAAAGATTTAGGTGCCTGGCTGCTATTTTTAGGAGGAGTCCTTGCCTTGTTCCAGCCCTTTTGACTGAAGCCGTGTGGAGCCCTGCTGGGCACTAGTCTCACTGGACCTGTATGCGGGGAGCCCCTGTGGATTTCGAAAATAGACTGGGGGAGTGCGGTGGAGGAGGACGGGACTGCGAGGTCCAGCAGGCTGTGCGTGTTGCATCGAGCACACCTGCCGCCTCTTCCCGTGTCTCCGCCCCCTGCTGACCGGTGATAACCGCTCGCGGCCCCCGCTTCGCGGGCGCCGCTCGCCGAGGAGTCCTTGCCTTGTTCCAGCCCTTTTGACTGAAGCCGTGTGGAGCCCTGCTGGGCACTAGTCTCACTGGACCTGTATGCGGGGAGCCCCTGTGGATTTCGAAAATAGACTGGGGGAGTGCGGTGGAGGAGGACGGGACTGCGAGGTCCAGCAGGCTGTGCGTGTTGCATCGAGCACACCTGCCGCCTCTTCCCGTGTCTCCGCCCCCTCTATCTACGATTAGCATAAGACCTGAGGCCACTACGCGTCAGCGGGACGCGTGTGCGGGACATCACCCGGGACAAAGCCCGGACTAAGGGCGGACCCTCTAAGACCCTCATAGACCCACAGAGACTGGACTGGGCCAGAACCCCTGCCCGAATACTGATCAACATAGAACTATTGTGTAAGTGTTTGTGGGGTTCATTGTATGAACATTATGTCCATTGAAATTTTAACCCCGGAGTTACCTGGCCCTGCAAAGTCGGTGGGTCTGGTAGATGGGAAATTAGATAAGTATTTTAAGAAAACCCTCTTGGATTCCCCAATTCCCCCTACCCTTGAAGAACTTCGGGCTGAACGACGGCGGTCGATTGATAGTCTAAAGAATAGACCATTGCCGGTGTCACCAGCGCTAATGAGCTCTATGGGTGATATTTGCACTACCTCGCAGGACAGTATCCCTCTAATATTTAGAGAAGGTACATCCACGAGAGATTCTGAACCTTTAGGCACTACCAGTAACCAGGTAACCACAGTCATCACTCCCAGTACCACTAAATCTATTGTTATAACTAAAGCACAAATTACCCCAATCCCTAAACAAACAAAAGAAGTCAACAGTAGGGTTAAAAAAGTTACGCAAGTTAAAATCCATGGCCCCCCTCCGGCTAAACGGCGTAAAAATAACCTTTCAAAGAGGAAACTTAATCATGCAGACTTTGGTACGAAAAAGGGTGTTAGTACTAGAGGAGGACTGGTTAAAGTAACAGATGATGGAAGGAAAGCAATATCTCCTACGCATTCATGTGTAACTCCCTTTACTGCCCCTGTTATTTCCATCACCGATAGCCCCCCAACGGTGGGGAAGTTACAGGAATCTTCAGACAGGGCCTTGATTGAGAGCATAGAGTCCATAATGAGGACCTATTCCCTGGCTATCATAGAAAGACTTAACAAACTAGAAGACAGACTTGGGAAGATAGAACAAGAATTGGAGAAAAAGCTTGTAACTAATAAAGTGTCGTTTAACCCCTCTATACAAGTCCCAATGGTACCTTCTTCATCAGGTACATCCGCTACAATAACGCTACCTCCCCCTGATCAGACTACTATTCGGCCTCAACCCTCAATTAGTATGAGTGGAAGTACATCAGGGAGTAATCCTGTTGGACCTAACAGTAAACCCACATCAGTACAGGCTGAAATGTCCAATGGACAGCGGAATAACTTTGGTCAAGCCCTAGGGAATATAAATAGAGAGAGAGGTAACGAGCGACTGGCCCGAGATAATTATAACAAGGGTCCCCTTCCAGAACTTCCACCAGAAGCAGTACCCCTTGTAGTAGTCCTTACTGGGGTACCAGAGCTGGAGAAGGACAAACGGGAGAGCTTTACCCAGTTGAAAAATAAAATATCACACTGGTTAAGTCTACACAGACCTATTGCAAATAATATCAATGGAGAAATTATACATGTCCGCCGCCTTCCTTGGCTGGTAGGAAGACCCAAAGATATTGAGGGAGACATAGTGGTCATTAATTTTAGAGATCAGAATGCCGTCCATTTTATCCTTAATTGGCCGTCAGACCACGATAGTAAACCTATTACCCCCCGTCCCCTAACATATTTTTACCCTCGCTCAGTGGTGTTCCCACCAAATCATCAATCACAGCGAGCTCCCCCCCCACCATTATTGAGGCAAATGCTTCCAAACCCATATCGTCCACCTGTCTACAATAATGGCCCTATATTTAGCGATAGGCAATTACCATTAGCTGTAGAGTTGTATGGGTGGAATACTATAGGCCCAAGATATAACCCCCTAACACATAGGAGAATGGACCATCTCAAACCCTTTACACCCCTAGATACCACCAACAGGTTTGAGGTGTTTAGTGGCCTGGAAGACTGCGATTGATGCCATCGAGCCACAGGGAAGGGGGAGAAGGAATTCCGTGGTGATATAGGGGGAGACACGGGTGGAGGAACGGGGGAAAAAGGTTCAATAGATATTAATACACCCAATGGAGACAATGCTACATGTAGTTCTGGGGGCAGTACATGTAATCTTGCCCAGCTTCACTGCAATTTCGATGCTTTTTCCCCGGCCAATGGAAGTACAAGCCAGACCTTACTATCTGTAGATCCCGTGCCAGGGGAATTAACCCATGTCCACACCTTATCCCCACCATCCACTGAGGCTGTTAGTTTAATGGAACGGGGATATAAGATGGCGAGCTGGAATATTGCTGGATGGAATAACAAGTTAGAATGTCTAGGATGGTCAGAATTTATAACCCAATTTGATATCCTGTGTCTCCAGGAGACTTGGGCGGCCGAAGATGTCTATCTTGACGGGTATGTTGCCTATAATTGCCATGCCCAACCATCCAACATGGGGAGAGCCAGCGGTGGAATGGTGATACTGCTTTCTGTGAGGCTACCGGTTCGAGTAAAAATCCACCGGACAGTCGGTCTACACTCTCAGTTGTTGTGGTTACAAAATAGGAATGGGCGAAATGTTTTAGTTATAAATCACTACAACAATGCCTTTAACCACTCAAATGCAGATATGGTTGATGAACTTGAAGCGGAGGTGGAAAGACTATATGGGTGCAGTGACGTGCATTTTGATATTTTGTGGGGCGGAGATTTTAACATTTACATGTGCCCATTGGGTGGCAATAGGGTGTGTGGGCATGGGGACGACGTGGGGGAAGATCAGACCCACTTTATGCATTCGGTTTATGGGGATTCCCTTAACACTTTTATGCTTAAAATGGATTTATGTATTATGTTACCTAGGGTAGACAGTGAGGGTAATTCGGTACCAACCTTTATTGGTAGGAACTGTGCCACGGTTATCGATTACCTCATTGTCTCTACCAGTATTACAGCTCTGTGTTCCTTACCTGTAATAGTAGATCCGGCCCTAAGTGATCATAACTGTTTAACAATGTATCTTTCTTTGTGGGGGGACAAAGAAAAGGCGTTACATGGTGTAGTGACAGATATAGTCCCACATAGACCTAATGGCCCTAGAATCAAATGGGGTAGGCAAAACGAGGAACAATTACTTTGTACTATCGTGTCTGCCTGTATAGACGAGGTGGAATGCTGTCTTGAACCCGGAAAGAATAATGTTGATATTCTAGTTAGTTTCGACATTATTAATAAAAATGTTGCTGAAATTTTAACTGGAAGAAAAAAAAAGGGCCCTAGGATTAATGGGGGATGGTTTAACAGAGAATGTACCAAATCCTTACAAAGACTCAAAGTTGCTCTCAAGGGAAAACCCAGAGACAAGGAAGCAGTTAATACCCTCAGAAGGGAATACACAATTCATCTGAGGGATAGGAAACAGGAATTAAGGGAAGAGGCTTGGAATAATATGACCAAGGCAGTGGACCTTAAGGATACCAAGCTTTTCTGGTCCACGGTAAATAGTCCCTTCCTCCAAAATGAAGAAGCCCCGGTAATGTCAGCCCAGGTATCTGAGGAACAATGGGTGTCTCATTTTACTAGTATTTTTAACCCCGAAGGACTAGCTGTAGGGGGGGGATAATGAAACCATGGCTTTAATCCCCATACCTCTCAATATCACTGTCCTAGAGGTAGATGCAGCCATTCGGGCTAGTAAGGGGGGAATGGCGCCGGGCCCGGACGGGGTACCCGTTGACCTTTATAAAGCCGAGATTTCCATTTGGAGCCCATTGTTAACAAAGGTTTTTAATGCAGCTGCGACGATTGCGGCTCCACAGACCTGGGGGGAAGCAATTATTATTCCGGTATATAAAAAAGGGGAGAGGGGTGAGGCAAAAAACTATCGCCCGATCTCCCTCCTTACTGCTTCCCTAAAAATTATGAGTAGAGTATTATTGAGTCGTCTGGAGGAGTGGGCAGAAGATAAAGGGATCCTTGCAGATTCACAGTATGGATTTCGCAAGGGGTTGGGCACTATAGAACAGTGCATTAACCTAGACCTTATTATATGTAAATATACACGAGCCAAACAAGGCTCGTTGTTTCTTTGTTTTGCCGATCTGTCCAGTGCCTTCGACTTGGTTGACCATGGACTTCTGTGGTCAACCTTGTTGGACATGGGTGCCCCTCAAGATATTATTTATTTCCTGGCCCAACTTTATAGGAATCTGACAGCTAAGATACGATATGGGCAATTGGGGGAGTGCACCCCCAGTGTTAAAATAGGATCCGGTATTAGGCAGGGATGCGTCCTTGCACCTCTCCTTTTCTCCCTTTTTATTAATGCAATTGAGTCGGAACTACGGTCCACTAGTGCAGATGCACCGACTGCTGGTGGCTTGTCCATCCCAATTTTGCTTTATGCGGATGACGCGGTTCTGCTCTCACAAACCCCCTTAGGGTTGCAAAAACTAATGAATAAATTTGCAGATTTTATTAAGGGGAGAAAATTAAAAATTAATAATTCAAAAACTTTTATAATGCCCTGTGGGAAGAAAATTAAGAACTTAAGGCCCTTTACAGTTATGGACCAAACCATAACAGTGGTGGACAAATTTTGTTATTTGGGTATCACTTTTAATAGTGGGGGGATGTGGACCTCCGAAATGATAAATGTAAGAGCCAAAATGGCCAAGTGCTCTGTTGGCTTATTTAGGTTTGCGTCCAAGCTAGGCTCAAGACGGATATTAGACATGTTGTATCTATATCGACATAAATGTGTTGCTCTGGCCCTATATGGTTCAGGAGTGTGGGGCCATTGTAATAACAACATGCTCCAGGTAGAGGAAAACAAATTTATCAAAAAACTCCTTTGTTTGCCATCTTCTTCCTCAACAAAGTTGATCCATCAAGAGTCTGGTTTAGAACATCTATCTGACTTGATCAGACTAAGACCCCTGTTAGTATGGAGATCTATTTGGTCGAAGGAACAGACTGGTTTTACAAGAAAGATAATCTCTGATTGTCTTCACTTGGATAAATGTTCCCGCATCCCGTGGCTTAACTATATTATCAGAACATTTGATGTTCTTTTTAATTTTAGGGTTTGTGATAACCCTTCTTGTGTTCTAGATATCACGAAGACTGAGATTAAACATGAATTTTTGAGGGTTAGCATGATGAAGCGTAACGCAGCTACTGTCCAGTTCTCCTCACATGTCTTTTATGACAAATATAATAAGGAAGAAATGGGGCCTCCAGGATACCTTAAATTGGTTACTATTCGTTCCCACCAATTTGTGTTGACAAGACTCCGGATGGGGACTGTTCATCTGCTTGTTGCGTATCCTGTAATGAAGAGTTATACTACCGCCCCCTGTCCGTGTGACGGGACTACTAAACAAAGTACGGAGCATTTTTTATTGTTATGCCCTCTTTATCTCCATCTTCGAAAAGTATATCTGAAACCACTCTTTAAAAAATATAATGTATTCAATATTGTTTCAGCCATGGGACTTTTATTTGGACTTAATTCACAGGACATCTGCTATTTTACTGCTGTATATATTTTAAAATCGATATGTCTGAGGAAAAGCACCATTTTTCATGACATGTGATTAATCTAAAATTTGCTGAATCCTCATGTTTTTATACCTATGTATGTATGTACTTTTATGATCATTAAGTTATGATCGAATCAAGTTTTTTGAATTGAATATATATTTTGTAATCTAGGTTTATCAGAGAAATGGGTCTGTAATGTTTGGGGAGTGTAAGGTACTTCCTTTCTTTGGGTATCACTACTACGTTGGCTTCCGCCGTGGTACCGTTCATAGTTCCAGAGGTTGCAATGTGGTTAAATAGATGTAACATAGTTGGTTGAAGTGACTGGGTGAATGTTTTGCAAAATTTGTCTGTAAAGTCGTCCGGGCCAGGAGCCTTGTTTTCTTTGAGTGTACCAATTACTTCAGCGATCTCAGTCAGAGAGATTGGTTTGGATAGGGACATTTTATTTTCTTCTGATACACGAGGTATATGCTGTTTATTTAGGTAGTTCCTACATTGCTCCATTCTAGTCACTTGTTCTTCAGAATATACCTTCTTATAAAATTGTCTGAAGGGGTGTAGGATTTCCTGCAAATTTCATTTTTGCTATCTTTGATTACTGTTATTTTTTCTTTGGTTCTAATTGTGTTTAAGGTATAAGGCCAACATTTTGCCTTCTTTATTGTCTTCTAAAGTTTGTGGCCATTACATTTATTAATCCACACTCCAGCTTTTTCACTAAGAATTTAGCTGGAATCATATTTTTTCTGTGTGAGTAGGAAGAGAGCAGTTTTATTTAGATTTTTAATGTGTGCTAATGCAAGCTGCTTGATTTTTTTCTTCTAGCTTTATAAGTGCGGCATTCTTTGTTTTGTTGATTTTTGCTTTCATATGGATGAGGGTTCCTCTTAGTGTATATTTGAGAGCATCCCATAAAGTTTTGTGTTTATATATGTTGAGGTGTTATCAACACTGAAATTTGATACAGTTTCTTCAATGTTCCTAATGTTGTGTGGATTTGCTACAAGATCGTTGTTGAAATGCCATCTTCTAGTTGGGGTTTTGGAGTTTGTTCCAGCTAAAAGTGTTTTAATGCAAGAATGGTCAGAGATTAGTCTTGGTGATATATTTGTTTGGTCTATTAGATGGGTGTGCCACCCAGAAATGAGGATGTATTCAATTCTAGTGGAAGAGATATGCGGAGCAGAAAAGAAAGTGTCATCTCTGGAGTCAGGATGTTGTAACCACGAGGTGTCTTTAGGATCATATTTAGAGCATTTAAAAAAAAAAGATTTTGTGACATTTAGGTGGATGGTAATTATAGGTAGATTGGCAAATAACAGTTGTCTAGTGGGAGACTGAAGTTGCCACCTACAATTAGGAGTTCATTGGAGGGTATATGACTAATCTGGTCTGATATTTTATTCCAGATATATATAATATATATATATATATATATCAATATATATGTATCAATAAGTTGTAATATATAATGAGAAGAGCGATTCCTTAACCTTGTAGTTGAAATAGCAGTTTGCCAAAATCCTGGAAGAGGTAGTGTTGATAAGAACAGTGTCTGTGATGTGCAATATCTAAGGGTAGGAGGCAAGCTAAAGGGCTATGGCCCTCCCATGTGAGTGAATAGGCGTAAATGGGGTTATTTAATAATGTTGTGCATGTGACGTGTTTTTGTGAAAGAAATAAAGTGAAATTAAAACGGAAAAACATGTGGATGAAAGTAATATGAAGAAAATGAAACATCACAGCCCCCTTCCCAACCACTTGCCGCTTCCTCCCACCCTCCTCCCCGAACCATTGAACGCAGAGGAGGCGATGAAGTAGAGTGCTCATCCTCCAGCTCAGTGCAAACTATATATTGTAGATAGCAACTTTTTCAACATTGAATTCAATAGAAAGACAATATGAAAATTATTTGATTTGCTTGACAAAACCATCTGCGTATGGAATATGGCTAACTGTGAAATAAGGCTAGCTACAGACATATATACATCTAAAGTTTTAACTAAAGATGCAGTTAGATGGGTTGTATTATAATAGTATTCATATATCCAAAGACATTATTAAATGCCGCCCTCTAGCCTAGATTCAATGGGGTGTAAGATTGAGCGTGGATAACTGCGTTTCCCATTACTTTAGAAAGTACTTGTTTTACTGACGTGTCTTAGAGGATCGAATGACTGCCTGAATGAGGTGCTTCATTAATGTGTCCTTTCAGGTAGTACAAAGAGGGTTATATTGCAGGAGGAGCCAATTGAGGTGAGTTTCAAAGGTAAAAGTTCTTCCATTTTGATTCAAAGTAGTAAAAGAAAGTAAGTCAAGGTGTCTCAATGAGATTGTTACAGCGAAAATAGACCAGAGAGTACAGTGGTAGTAAAGTAATGAGTTAACCACGTACATGGACATTGGCATCGAACTTAATGGGGTGTTGGTAACCACCTTGAACGGAATTGCTTCTATGCATGGTGGGTTTCAATCCGGATATAAACAACAAATGTAAGGTACACTTATCTATATTGTATGTGAAGTAGAGACTAGAACAACAATCAAGGTCGGTCGTACAGCATAGAGATTATGAGGTTTATCATGTTTTTCTCTTGCTAGAGGTGGGTCTGGAGAAATCCATTTCTTGTTCATGCAGCCATACACAGATATTTAAATAAAAGTTCTTTTGAACAGGTCATATCTTATGTATTTCTGCAAAGGTGGCAAATGTATTGGTGTTCATGGAGCAATTTAGTAAGAAATGGGTGTGTACATACCACACATATACTTGTTACAGCTTTAGGTAGATGATTATGGTCAAGATTCTGTTAAAACAAGAATTGCTCTTGGAGAAAGAGATGAATCAAGACAATAGGGTGCACATTAGAATGTTGCACCATACATCAAATATCATTGTTCACTGAGGTACCTGGCTTCATTCACTACTTCCACAATATTCTGTAGAGCAGAGGTTTACTGATTACATTTACTTTGCGGTTTTACTTTTTTCAAATATTTTTTAACTAGTTTTAGTTTCAGTATTATCCACCAGGGTAGAGCAGGAGTCTGAGTTGGGATACAGTGTGTTGTTTAGTTGTCCCACCTCTAACTTTAGTGCTTGTTGAGATAGCCACTAGCCTTGTGGGCTAATAGTTGAAAGCTGTGGTGCATCTGACTAGAGGGTGCACCAATGGTGCACCAAAGCCAAGCCTGTTAGCACCCTTCCACTCCTGAACCATGCTCAGCACCTGAAACACTCTCTTAAAAAGATCTCAAGTCAAATGTCTCTGTCCAGATCTCCTACACCTTGACTGCTCTCCACGCTTTCAACCATCAAGGTAAGACCGGTTCTTATATTAATTCACCTGCACCTCACTTGCAATGTTCTGCTGTCAACATTTCCTTTCCAGCCCAAGCCTGTGAACAAGATTTCCCAAACACGTAATTCCCATGACTTTCATATTACTCTCCTCCTTTTCACGCTTTGCAATATCACCTGTACAAACCACTCTGGCCACATTTAATGGGAACATACAGAGGTGTGCTCATTCTTTCCACAAGATGGAAAATGCACCAGAACAGTGCACCCTGCACATAACACAAAGATAAAGTGACTTCTGCGACTCTCACACGTCGGGCAAGTACACAGTCCCTACACAGCTTTTGAATAACAAAGGACCACATGCTTAGCACAGCTTTTCAGATACACAGAAAAATCACACAGGCACGGCTCATACAGCAACACAGTTTGCTGCCACCAAAGTGTTCTTCCTTTACAAAGATGCTATGCATGTGGTATTTGAATAGTACAAACCTAGCCAGAGTCAACGAGATAGGTGAAGCAGCAGGATAAAGGTTTGTTACTGCAATGTGACCGAAGCGCCTGTAACTAACAGCATGTGTGTTAATTCCTTAGCAGCTTCTAATCTATGACCAGGTGGAGCTGGTGCAAGCCTAAATTAGGCAGGAATCATACATTTCTAGCAGTATTTCGAGATAAAGAACTGGGTAATATGAAGCTGACTTACAATAACACACACTGAGCACCCATTTCAGCCAATCTTTACTGTTTGTCTGAAGAATAGAGGAATAGGAAGGGGTGTTAAATGCCAACCATTAACCCTTCACCTGCTGCAATTAAATATTATTGAGATAATTAGATGCAAACATACCTCCATTGTGCACGTGACTGTTGGAAAGAGATCGATGGGCAATGAGACAGGTGAGCAAAACAATGAAACGTTACCTGAAAGAGCAAATTCAAAAAGAGAGTTAGGAGAAGGTAAATGGATATTAGAAATGGCAATAGGGACAAACAAGAGAAGGAAATAAATAAAACATTCTTTAGATAAATACCAGCCTCATGAATGTTTACAGAGAAAAAACAGTCAAAAATGTTTAAAACTTTTTGTGACACACTGAAAGAAAAACAATCTAGAACCCATAGACACTGAAAACAGAAAAGCCATTTTGTTTTCAATGTGCATTATCTGAGAAAAGGATGTGCTGCATGCATGGAAGGATTAACCCCTTTGCTGCTAGGCCTTTTCCGCTCCTTTGCTAAGCCTTTTTTGTCTATTTGGCCTAGTTCGCGCTTAGGCCCCTGTAACTTTTAGTCCACATAAGGCATCCATGCCAAATGAGCGTCCTTTTCTTCCAACATCCTGCGGATTGTAAAGGTACCCATGGTTTATGTATTTCCCAAGAGGGGATCAAGAAATTAGCCAAACTACAGCAACATTGGTTTTTTTGGGGGGGGGAATAATGGGAAGAAGTGCTGCAGAAGAAAGTGTCAGTTTTTTTCCCTGCAAATGGTATCAATGAAGGGCTTGCGGTGCTAAAGTCACCATCTTCCCAGCTTTTTCGAACAGGCAGGCCTTTGTCAGAAAACGAAACAGTTTTGGCATTTTAGTGGGACGTAACCTATTTTTTCTATTTTTGGTGCTCTCAACTTCCTTCCAGTTAGTGGTAGAAATGGGTGTGAAACCGGCAATGGATTAAGGAAAGCTCTGCATTCCTGTGAAGTAGTAAAAAGTCTGAATTCAGCAAGAGGTTATTTGTGTAGATCCTTCAAGGTTTTCCTATAAAAAGTAACAGTTCAAATAAAATATTATTGAAATTGAGTTGAAAAAAGCTGCTGTTTGTGCGTTTCCACCTGTAACTTTTTCTAAGTACAGCAGATTGTTTTACAGCAATATACTGTTACATCCGTTGCACTCTTCTGGTTGTGGGGATATATAGGACTTGTAGGTTCACCACGAACCTGAGGTACTCAGAGCGAATAACTGTGCTGCACCTTGCAATGCTTGTTCATTGTGCGCCGGGTGTACAGCAAATCATTTGGTAAAATATAAAGAGTGAAAAATAGGTACCAAGGAAACCTATGTATTTCTGAAATGGGAACAACATATGGAGTTTAGAAGCTGGGGTTGTTTGCAAATCTCCCAATTTGTGCATACTAGCATGTGAATTAGAGGGCATTTTTCAAAATGAGGCCTCTTTTACACACTGTCGAAGGCTCAAATGTATAGAAAGTCAATTGGTAATAATACTTGTTCTTTTATTCTGTGTTCCCCCAAGTCTCTCAATATATAAATGGTACCTCATTTACCTCACATTTCTGTGATGGAAAGTTCTCAAATTTGCGGGGAGCCACAAACTTCCACCCACGCAGCATTCCCCCAAGTCTTTTGATAAAAATGGTACCTCACTTGTGTGGGTAGGTCTAGTTTCCGCGACAAGAAATGGCTCGAGCAGCAACGTGAACACATCACATTTTTCCACCTAATTCCCAGGTGAATCCAGGATGGGTTTACTTTTGTCGCTCTCACCTGGGTTCTGTTGCCCAGAATTGCTTGCAAACCTCAAACATTTCTGTGATGGAAAGTTCTGGAATCTATGGGGAGTCACAAACTTCCACACATACAGCATTCCCCCAAGTCTCCCGATAAAAAGGGTACCTCACTTGTGTGGGTAGGCCTAGTGCCCGCTGCAGGAAACTGCCCAAAACGCAACACGGACCTACCACATTTTTCCAGTAAAAGCTGATCCTATTTTTTGCAATGTGCCCAGCTGTGGATTTTGGACCCTACCTCAGCCGGCACCTAGGGAAACCTAGCAAACCTGTACATTTTTTAAAACTAGACACCCAGGGGAATCCAGCATGCTGTGACTTGTGTGGCTCCCAACAGGTTCTGTTATTCAGACTACCTTGCAAACCTCAAACTTTGTAAACAAAAAAAAAATACATTTTTCTTACATTTCTGTGGAATCTGCAGGGAGCCACAAACTTCCACCCACCCAGCATTCCCCCAAGACTCCTGATAAAAATGGTACCTGACTTGTGTGGGTCGGCCTAGTGCCTGTGACAGGAAATGGCCCAAAATGTACTGTGGAGATTTCAAAATTTTCCTACACAAGTGAGGTAGTATTTTTATCGGGAGACCTGGGGGGAACGTTGGGTAGTAGAACATTTGTGATGACCTGGTGATCCTACAGCTTGTATATATACGAATTTGAGAAGTCCTATCTTTCTTGGATACTAAGGCTGTGCACGTAAGGGACGTTTGCTCACAAGAGAAACGCTATTTCCTTGATCCTACAGCTTTCCCACACAGAAATGTAAGGAAAATGTGATTTGTTTTAGCCAAATTTGAGGTCTGCAGGGGATTCTGGATAACAAAACATTGGGGGATCCAAGCAAGTCACACCTCCCTGGACTCCCTCGGGTGTCTAGTTATCAGAAATGTCTGCATTGGGTATATATCCTTAGATGGCTGCCAAGCTCGGGACCAAAACCCAGGAGTCCTCTTTTCAAAAACAGACTGTTTTGTGATACTTAGGGGGATATCTGAGTTTTTGCTACCGGGCTTGGCTTTACATTTTTTTTTTTTTTTTTTTTTTAGTTTTCAACAAGTCTTTATTAATACAAAGAAGCAATACAGGTACAGTCGCCCTCCGGGCATATCACAACACAGGGGGGGAACCCCTCGTGCAGGCAGTTGGGATCACTCTTACACAGGCTTGGCTTTACATTTTCCTCACATTTCTGTGTGGGATCAGCGGGAGTGCAAAAATTTGCTACCACCCAGTGTTCCCCTCTGTCTCCTGATAAAAATTATACCTCTATTGTGTGGGTGCGCAAAGCAGAGTCAGCCTAAAAACATATAAAATGAAAAACTGAGGGGGAACCAACGCGTGTCCCTAAGAGCAGCTTTTTTTTAAATTATGTTTTTAGGTCGACTCTGCTTTGGGCACCGACACAAGTGAGGCACAATTTTTATTAGGAGATCAAGGGGAACACAGAGTGGTAGGATATTTGTGTTGGCGCAGTGATCCTTCAAATTTCCCACACAGACATGGGAAGAAAATGTGACTTATTAGCAAAATTTGAGGTTTGCAGAGGATTCTGGGTAAAAAACGCTGGGGGATCCACACAAGCCACACCGCCAGCCAAGTGCCAGTCCACGCACACCACCAGCCATCCATGCACACCGCCAGCCAAGCGCCATCCACGCGCACTGCCAGCCAAGCGCCAGTCCACACTCACCGCCAGACAAAAGCCAGTTCACACACACCACCACCAAGCACTAGTCCACACAACCCGCCAGCCAAGCGCAAGTCCAGACATACCACAAGCTAAATTCCAGTACACACACAGCCAGCCAAACGTCAATAAATTCAGACCGTCAACCGAACTCCAGTACACACACACACACACACACACACACACACACACACACACACACACACACACACACACACACACACACACACACACACACACACACACACACACACACACACACACACACACACACACACACACACACACACACACACACACACACGCGCCACCTGTTATCTATTGGTTTTCTGCTCCCAAGGGGGGCAGATGAGCCTAAAAATATCACTGATCGGGCCCTAAGTGGGGCAGAAATGGCAAAAATGTGTGCCTACAAAAATGGGGAGTGACCCTTGACTTTGGGGCCGCTCTCTACATGCCCATAAGCAAATCCCTGGTGGCTAGTTGGCTTTTTGCCCCCACCCGGGGAAGGAGGCAGATCGGGTGTAATAACCATGCTCTACCCCGCGGGTGGGGCAGAAGGACTGTGGCCATTCTTTTTTTTAGGGGGCGGGGGCATCGACATGCCCATTCTGTGCAGCCCCACCCCTACACAAAGTAAAAATAGTCCCTGTTGTCTAGGGGGTTTTCTGCCCCCCCATACGAGTGCAGATCAGAGGCTGTTGCCCATATCTTCCCTTGGGGGCAGAAAGACTGTGCCCATTTTGTGGGGAGGGGGTTAGGGGCATCGGCATGCCCTTTCAGTGCAACTCCCATCCTTACACAAGGAAAGAAAATAGTCCCTGGCTGGTGCCTAGAGGGCTTTCTGCCCATCCTGGGGGGAGGGGCAGATCGGAGGGTATTTCCGCGATATTTCCCCTGGGGGGGCAGAACGACTGTGCAGTTTTTTTTTTATGGGGGAGTGGGGGCATTGGCATGCTCATTCTGGGCAGCCCACGCCCCTCTTTTATTAAATTATAAAAAAATCCCTGCCATCTAATGGGCTTTCGATGCCAGCACTGATGTTCATCATATCAGTTTTTACAGCGTTTTCCACGTACTAAGTGAACTGGACCAAAAGTGAAGTCTCACCCATGGTGATCTATATCACAAGCAAAGCCCTCCATGCACATCCATTTTGGTAAATCCCCACCAAGATGAAATATCACATTGATTATTACCGATTTTCCAGCGATGATCATAGACAGTATGACTACTAACTAATCAAGTGCACAGGGAGTTCACTAAATGGAGCAAGCCACAATTATCGTATTAGGGACGAGTCCAAACTAAGAACATGGTTGTAACTCCACAGTTTAACTGCATTTTTGGCATGCTGTCTATACTGGCCCCGGCCCGCATCAGAACTATGCCCAATAGACCCAGCCATTTAAACATACTTCTGGCAAGGTGAGACACCAGGCTGGCCCTGTCCAAACTCCAAGCCGCTACTTCAGGTTGACTGAGACTCCCAAAGATGGAAATAGATCATATGGCGCCTCAGCTCTCACAGCAAGTATATCATTTTGCCACAGATCTGGAACGCACCATTTGGATACTTCTGGAACAACAACTATGGGTGGGGCCACGAGGACCGCAGATGATATATCTGCATCATCCCTCACAGATACCTTAAATAAAACTGAATTTGTGAGACTCACTTAACAAAAGAGGAGGGTCTAGCGCTGCAGAAGCGATGCAGGGTGAAAAACACCTCATACTCACCATTTGCTAAGGGCAGGGGGTGCTGGTTTGGATCCTTCCTGGGACCCCGTTTCTCTTGCAGATAGAGATCACAGATCAAGATGGTCATTGTGATATTAGCGGGCAAATTGGATGGCAAAGTATAGCCTTTGTGAACATTTATGCCCCCAATGTGGACCAAACAGTCATTCCTATTCTCCCCAACGCCTCTCCTCACCGGAATACACGGTTACCCTGTGTTACTTGGAGGGGATTTTAACTGCGTGGCTGACTTTAGATAGATCACACCCCCCCCCCACCCCCCCCCCCCCCCGATAAGTAATTACTTCATGGAGAATACGGGTGCGACTTCCTCCCCACTAGTGGAGTGGGGGGCATTCAAACTAGTGGTACACGGTCATAGTATCTGAGCAGTAGTAGGGACCTGGGCCCAGCTTCATCCTGAGATCAACCACTAGGAGTACCTCTTTATGAAACTGGAACTACCGACAGAGGGTGAACAGGGACCTCATGACAGACAGAGTAGAAAGAGAAAACCTCCTCGAACTAGTGGAGCGACTCCAGGATTACGATTATCGAGCATATATTATTAGAGCACACACAGATTGTGATAAAACCAGCAGATTACTAGCGGGGCTGGCCAATCCTGATGGTCAAGGTTTCCAAATACTGCAGATGTGCAAAAGGGGAGGGTGACCTGGTTTACAGGTAGGCCGAAATTGAAACAGTCTTAGTTGTATATTATTCTAACATCTATGGGTGCTCTGATGTGGTCCCCACCCAGCCCATGCAGGATTATGTTCTGTCAGCAAGTATGAAGCAAATGTCATCGGAAGTGGCTGCATCCCTTGGAGGTGATATCACGATCCAGGAAGTGAGGGGGGAGATTAAAATCTTGGGCAAGGTACCAGCCACATATGGTTTGCCCCTAAAATTGTATGCATGTTATGTAGACATGCTTCCCCCAATCTTGACTACATTGTATAATGCAGCAAGAACAGCAGCAGAGCTCCCACCAATGATGGGAGAGTACCTGTTTGTTCCCATCCACAAAAAGGGTAGAGTGATATGGTAACATCCTATAGACCCCTCTCCATATTAAATGTGGATTATAAAATACTTAGTAACATTTTGGTTACTGGGCCCCCCACCTTGGTGATCTTATTCACACTCATCATACAAGTTCTATACCTACTCGGAGTAAGATCCCTAACATTCACCAAATGCTCCATACCCCATTAATGGACTATCCAAAAGCACTAGCAATTGACAAGGACAGAAAAAGCTTTTGACTCTGCGCTGGGACTTCTTTACACTGCACTGGTCAGCATGGGACTAGGGAATGGCTTCCTCACCTGATAATGTCTGCTATATTCTGCCCTAATGTCTCAGGTCCGAACCGGGGAGTCATATCAGCACCCCGTATGCTAGAGACCGGCAACAGACTGGGTTGCCCGCTGTCGCTGGTGTTATTTGCCATGGCTGTTGAACCGCAGGCCCTGATGCTCTGCACCGCCTATCATTATCAAGGAATAGTGATGGATCAACACCCCATCTATATCTCCTCATACGTGGACGATCTATTAGTGTACCACAGAGGGGAACTCTCAGATGTGGAGGGCGCGATAAGCATTTTGGATGATTTTAGCCAGACGTCGGAATCCATATGAATTGGGATAAATCAAATGCATTCACGATACATGCTCCGACAATGGGCGCAATTTCACGAGAAATGGGGCAGGATCTGTGCTGGGTACCAGTCTCATTTTGGTACCTGGGCATTCGTATTTACCACAACTTGGCTGATCTCCTTGAGGGCACTCTTCAACTGGCACTGACTTCCCTGCGGACTTCCTCAAATTTCCGGCCAACACTACCTCTATCAGTCATGGGCAGGGTCATACTGTTGAAGATGGTTTTAATTCCCGGTCTCTTTTATTACTTTGCAGCTCACCCAATTTGGCTCCAAAAATCCATCTTTCGGGAAATGAAAAGCAATTGATAAACCTCATGTAAGGCAAGGGATGTCGTAGCCCGACTTTAACCAAACTGCAGCTCCCCACTGATGGAGGTGGGTTGGTGGCCCCCGACCTGTAGCTTTATTACCTGGCAGCACAACTGGAATGGGCAGCTTACTGGAGACATTGTCAAGAAGGGTGTAAGGGGTGAGGAAAGGAACAGTGACTGGCGTGCGATTGATACCCGCCAGTACCATGCTACTAGCCACACTGACTAGCCTGAATGCTCAAACAGGTGTTGAATATTCTGGTCTCCTGTTGAATACCCTGAAGTTTGTATGGGCCTAGGCCGTGCAGAGAACACACATGAGGGTCCTGTATGCAAAGGACCTCTCCCTGTCGGCATCATTACAACTTCAGCATGAGGGATATTGGTCTGGGTTATGTGAAAGAAGGGGTATGAAAGTGCTAGGGAACTGATACGCAGGTGGAAAACTGAAGGACCTAATGGATCTTATAAACAAATATTCTCTACCCTCCCACCACTTTACTGTATGGTGCAGTGGTAGCAAACATGGAAGGCATAGGGGAGGACAGACGAGAACTGCCGGAACATAGAGGCCTAGAAACCATGTGGAAATCATGCCAATTCACAAGGTGGGGCCAGCAGATCCTTGCAACTGTAACACTATTTAAACCATCACATAAGAAATTCCATAACAGAACACTAACATAGCCAATAGCTGTACACTGCCTTATTACATCATATAACAATAAACAGTAAAGACATCATATCTGCAGATGCCACACATCTTACCCCCTTTTCTTTTTAACACCACATACACCCACACAGAACCACAGAGACACTACCGCACACAAACAAATGCACACAAAACAGGACAAGAGATCAACACATAACCAGAGAAAAATAATACTGAAAGTAAATATGAAAAACGAACTGGATGCTACTCAACATGTAAGAGGAGTGTATCTTTTAGGTACTTTGATAACACAAGTACTCCTTAACCAAGAACTCTGACCATTCCCTGCAACCAAGACTTGCTCGTCACTTACAGACATTTTTGTTTTCACTCATTATCACATTTTCCAATTCTAGCAACTCTTGCCATAGTCCACCATTGCTCATTAGAAACACGAATAGCATTGCCTCTAACTTCGATGCCTCTAACAGGATCTCTACATTTCGAAGATCTCGTTCTTAACAAAATGGCATCTTTGACACATACCAAATCACCCACCTCGAATGTGACCTCCAGCTCATATTTGTCCTCACACCACATGTCCCTCTGACACCGAGCAACACTGTTTGTCACTTAATTTCTTGGCATCATTACCTGCTGTAGAGACATCACAGCCTTGACCCTTCACCTTCATCTTCCACCAAGCATTACCAATGCGATGGGGTCTCACATTTCTTTGAGATAGGGTCTCGCATTGTTTTTAGAGTTAGAGCTACTGACGTTGTAATGTCAATGTTTTTTTTCTTATGTGTTTTGGTGTGAAGTGGATGTATGTGATGGCACTTGTGGGGAAAATGATACACAGTAATGAAACTTGATAAGCTAAATATCAGGCCAAGTCATATCTTTTAAAGGGGGCTGATTTATAAAAGGGGGTTATGGAATCAATCCGTAAAAATTCATTTCAGGATGCATACACCCCGTTCTGATGTGTTTTGAATGCAAACTGTTGCTGCATCCCCAAAGTCTCCTTAGAAGATATCATGGATAGTTCAAATTTACATTGGAAGGATGAAAGACCAATTCAGCCTCATTTTTAGTAAATTAGGCTTGTGGAGCTGGCGATGTATTGGTGATAAACCCTAGAAAGGGAGAGGATGTGGGCTAATGGCTAGGGCAGTCGACTTCGAAGCTGGGGAATCTGGTTCGGTTCTCGGCAGGGACGCTCAACATCCTATGATTCTGAGTAAATCGCTTAATCTCCCTGTGCCTAACAAAAAATGAATGTGTCCGTCTCTAACGCAACTGGTGCTCATGTAAAGCGCTCTGATACCTTCGGGCCTAGTTCGCGCTCTATAAAGCTCCCAAAAAACAGAGAAGGATGGAAGACTGAGCTGATCCTGTGTGTCGTCTTTTCCTCCATCGCAGGTTGTCGGCTCGCTGCCATTGTATTCATTTGTCATGCACACAATTGTTAGCAATATGAACTGTCATCATCCTTATCATATTGTATAATTTCATTATTTTGTTTCATTAAGTGAATATTTTGCCCTTTTTACATTTAGATCAAAGCACATCTCCGGTTAGTGCAGCGAATTGTCAATTAGATTCATGCGTGCATCATGATCACTCGTGGGGTTCCGGCCGGTATGGTGCTCCATACATGAATCATAATTACTGAAGACACGAGGGGTACAGGGCGCTAAGCTCTTTAATGCATGCTGCATTATCACATATGTATATTTGTGAACTGGATAAACGAGGGGTTTCAGACAGTGGTGCTCCATGCATGTATCATGATCACTAAACACGAAGGGTTTCGGCAATAAGGTGCTCCATGCATGCATCATGATCACTGAACATATGAGGGGTTTCAGGTGGTAATGTGTTCAATGCATGCATCATGATCACTGAACGCATAAGGGGGTGCGGGCGGTAGTGTGCTCCGTGCATGCATCATGATCACTGAACACACGAGGGGTTCCGGTACAGGGCGCTAAGCTCTTTAATGCATGCTGCATTATCACATATGTATATTTGTGAACTGGATAAACGAGGGGTTTCAGACAGTGGTGCTCCATGCATGTATCATGATCACTAAACACGAAGGGTTTCGGCAATAAGGTGCTCCATGCATGCATCATGATCACTGAACATATGAGGGGTTTCAGGTGGTAATGTGTTCAATGCATGCATCATGATCACTGAACGCATAAGGGGGTGCGGGCGGTAGTGTGCTCCGTGCATGCATCATGATCACTGAACACACGAGGGGTTCCGGTACAGGGCGCTAAGCTCTTTAATGCATGCTGCATTATCACATATGTATATTTGTGAACTGGATAAACGAGGGGTTTCAGACAGTGGTGCTCCATGCATGTATCATGATCACTAAACACGAAGGGTTTCGGCAATAAGGTGCTCCATGCATGCATCATGATCACTGAACATATGAGGGATTTCAGGTGGTAATGTGTTCAATGCATGCATCATGATCACTGAACACACGAGGGGTTCCGGTACAGGGCGCTAAGCTCTTTAATGCATGCTGCATTATCACATATGTATATTTGTATACTGGATAAACGAGGGGTTTCAGGCAGTGGGTGCTCCATGCATTCATCATGATCACTAAACACAAGGGGTTTCGCCGGCAAGGTTCTCCAATCATGCATCATCATTACTGAACATATGAGGGCTTTCAGGTGGTAATGTGTTCAATGCATGCATCATGATCACTGAACACATAAGGGGGTGTGGGCGGTAATGTGCTCCATGCATGAAATATGATCACTGAACACATGAGGGGTTTCGGTGGTAATGTGTTCAATCATGCATCATGATCACTGAACACATAAGGGGGTGCAGGCGGTAATGTGCTCCATGCATGCATCATGATCACTGAACACATGAGGGGTTTCAGGTGGTAATGTGTTCAATGCTTGCATCATGATCACTGAACACATGAGGGGTTTCAGGTGGTAATGTGTTCAATGCATGCATCATGTTCACTGAACACCTTGAGTATTCACCTGCTTTAAGTGCCAATGGTCTCTCCTGTAAGCCATCCTACCTTGAGTTTTCACCTGCATCCAGTACGCGCATTCAGGACAGTAGAAGTATGCACAAAGGCTGCGAACTGGGCCAAAACGTTGGTGAAATCATTTAGCCAGAAATGATGTTCCAAGCCGAAGTTCTGTCCCTATAAAAATAAGACTGACATATTGTATTTCCGCAATGAGGCTCGCAAGGATGCCATCTTGGAAAGAAGCAGACTACAGTTCAACAAACAGAGCAATGAGGTGCATGTAAAATGAATTACTTAAATCCTTTCCTGGAGAGAAATTCTGTTCGCACTGCAACGCATCCCAGCAGCATCTATCGGTGTGTGAGTTGCAGAAGGCTTATTGGACATGTGTGCTAATAGCATCAGCATACGTTTGTCTGCCATTTTAAAAACAGAAACAAGACTGCGGATGTGACATACATAGTAGAGGGATACGGTCTGGCAGCAGCTGCAAGAGTAGACTTTCACTCTTCTGCCCAGTGTGGGAAAGGGAAAAAAGAGCCGCGCACCTTTCTTTTTTTCTGCGTGGCTCACCCAACTCTATTTTTTCAACATACATTTTTTTTTTATTATACTATTTTACATTTTTGTTGTTTTATCATTGCTTATGTTATATTTTCATCATATAGCGTCATGTTACACATTTACATTTTGTTTCCAATAGTTGAGGCTTTACCACTAGGGAAACCAGGGGTTATATCCGTGCCAGAACCCTACCTCTGTTTTATTTATGTGGTTAACAGGCATCCCTTCTTCTATTGCTCTCTTCTGACAGCCCCGGGTGTTTTAGTTCACAGGCCGCAGGTTTCGGAGCAGCGCCTTAGGCATCAGCGCTTATGCTGAACGGCAGATCAGTGTGTTTCCTGTTTGTGGGCATAATTTATAGCCTGGTGAATTTTCAAATGTTTTATGAAGACTGGCACCGTGGTTTGCTCTAGGAAATCGGCCTCTTGGAATCACTTCAGCTTTTGTAGAAGCTTGTGCATGTGGTGCTCAGAAGTTATTGGCCTTTGCGTCTGGCTTTAGCATGCAACTGACCAAAGGCGTGTGGATGTTCCAGCTTTTTGGGAAATGTTTACTCCCAGAGCGTTTTGCTCTCGGGAGCCATCATCGGCGCGCAGGGGCCATCTGTTTTGGCTCAGGTTTCCATGCCACTTTCATTATTAGGCGCGTCCCCTCCACCCCGGGCAAGGGACACACCACACCTCCACATTTCTGTTCGCATCAGCTCTCGCTCAGCATATGGCTTAAGTTTAGTTTACAAACACACACCACGTTTTTTGTTTCCTGCTTGTCTTGTGCTCTTATCTCGATACATTTCCGGAGCAGATGTTAATTGTATGGTTATTTTTAGGTCTCGGCTGCGAAGGCTGCGCTTGCGCAGTCTCGCTCCGAGATTTAATGACTTGGAGAAGAGGGGCTTGAACCCGCCCCTCTTCTCCCCTGTTCTCCATTGGCTGGCCTCTTGAATGCTGGCCAGCCATTGGAGAAGAGGTCAGTCATTCAGATTAGGCCCCGTCCTTTTCGGATCGGGGGGCGTGTTTTTTGCAAGAAGTCTCAAGGAGGAGACAACAGCAAAACACGCCCCCGAATCCGAAAAGGACGCTGCCTTTCTCCGAGGCATTTCTGCTCTGCCTCGGAGAAAGGCGGTGTTGTCTTCCGGTGCCCTCGGCTTAGTAGTGCTTGAGAAATGTACCTCATATAGATCCTGGCGGGAAGGTCACACGGTGCAGGAGCCCTCGGTGTGGTTGTCCCAAACTCCAGTGAACCGTGTACGTGGGCGTGCATAGTTGTAAAACCGCCGAGCAGTGATCCTTTCAGAAGGTGATTATTTTTCAGAGAATTCCATCCCTTTCCAAAAACACCCTCGTCCGGTGAAGCCTGCCCCTATCTCCTTACCGGGGTCATCGGCGTTGTTTCTCTGCTTACATCTCCCAGCTCCTGCTCCTTTGAGGTGAAATCCCGCTCTGGGTTTTCATTGGTGTATTTCTTGGTGGTATTCTCGAGAAATTTTGCTTTTATATCTGGAATGCCGTTGAATATCCCCGACACGTCAAAGCTCCTGGACGGGAATCCAGACCATGCTGCAGCGCGGCGACTCCTCCTGACTGCTGCTGGCCCACACACCTCCCAGCGTCCTTGCAGCGGCTCTCCACCACCACCATGAAACATTGGGACCAACACGGGAAGGGAAGCACAAAGCAGCCGAAACCACCGAAGAACTGCCGTAAACAAAGAAATTCACGGTCCCTCAAACTCCTTGCTCTTTCGCTCCAGGAAATCCTCTGCGGTAAGCACAAAACTGTTGCTCCTAACTGTGCACGACCACCATCCAGGCGGGAGAGCTCGCGACCGTTACTAGTTAGCGGCCGCCATGTTCCCCTTTCCTGTTCCTATAATTTGTACCAGAATGTCATTCAGAAGCTTGGTGGCAATTCTGGCGATCTGAAACACCACTTCCATACCAGGACTCCGATCTTCATGGCAGTTTCATTTTTTAACTAAATTTTGGGCCAACGGAGAATCTCTGTAAACCAGGTAGTCGTGACGATTTGAAATGTGCTGGTAACTGCGGCTTTCTGTTTCTTTTTCATTTATGAAGTTTCATTTGCAAAGTTGTTAGTTGTATTTGTTTTTAAGCGATCCCTAAACATTTGAGAGTGAACGTGTTTACGCTCATTGCAGGACAGTTTTAATAGTGTGTGCTTTCAGGGATGAGTGGTTTTATGTCATTTGGTTACTTTTTAACGCATTTATGCTTTCACTCGATAAGCCACGATGCTAGCGGGGGGAGGGGGGGGGGAGGGAGTCGATGTCCACATGCCTGCGGTTTTACAGTGATGGATTCCACGAGCGGGGGTGCGGGACCAATGCCCCCTGCTCATTTGGGATTTTCGAAGTCCACACTGGGTGAAGTCGAACAGTGACATTTGAAAGCGGTGTAGTGTACATACTCGCCTTGAATCAGCAAGCAATGGAAGGCTGCCACATCCTTGCGTGTGTGCTTAGGGCGCGGGCTAGTCGATCTGTACCCACTGAATACACATTAACTGCAAAGGAAACTCGACCAGATCTTTCGCTCTGTTGGCTACATTGCATTACACTGCATTGATGTACTGTATCGGATCAAGCAGTTATACTTTCTAACTGGTAAAGTTAGAGCTATTGGCATTGCTCATGACATTATTTTTGTTTATGTTTTTGTTTTTAAAACATTTAAAGAAACGGCATTGTCATGAGCAATGCCAATAGCTCTAACTTTAACAATGCCGAGACCGTTGCATTGTAAATGCTTGTTATTTTGGGCCATGACACAAGGTGTTTGTACTATACAGTCTCCACCCCGCCTTCGGCCACTTCTGGGCCGTGAGACAAGGTGTTTGTCTTTCGTTGCATGTTTGGTTATTTTACTTCTTGTAAAAATATCCACCTTACTAAGGCAAACAAGAAGCCCCAGCACTCCTGGCAGCGCAACTATAGCCATACAGGGGCTTAATTTCAACAGGTGTCTGCCGGAACACTCATCGACAAAAGGTATTAAAACATGCAAATTTGCAGGTAAAACATATACCATGCCATAGGGCAGTTCATAAATGGGCCCAGTGGCACTACACCACCTTTAGTAGCTACATATTTGCACATTATTAAACACCGTGTTTTAATCAGCAACATACCCACCTCCCCCACCCCCAACCCCCCTTGCAATATCCACGTTACTAAGGCAAACAAGAAGCCCCAGCACTCCTGGCAGCGCCACTATAGCCATTCAGGGGCTTACTTTCAACAGGTGTCTGCCGGAGCACTCATCAGCAAAAGGTATTAAAACATGCAAATTTGCGGGTAAAACATATACCATGCCATAGGGCAGTTCATAAATGGGGCCAGTGGCACTACTCCACCTTTATTAGCAACATATTTGCATGTTACTAAACACCGCTGTCGCTCAGCAGATGGCTTAAGTTTACGAAAACACACCATGATCTTGGGAGCCAGCAGCAGCGAGCAGGGGCCATCTGTTTTGGGTCAGGTTTCCTTGCCGCTTTCATTAAAAGGCGCGTCCCCTCCATGCGGATTTGGACTACTGCGGAAGACTTCCGTACTCCTAGAGGCATGAAACATTGCCTCTGCTCATCTATTATAACGAGCTTTTTAGCTCACCTGCTACCAGGATTGACTACCTTTATACTTTGGCAAGCCAACTTTGATCTCTTACGGATTTTTTGGAAAACATCCTGGAACCTATACACAAGATAAGACAAGGGTGCCCTAAACTGATGATTTCTCTGCATTTGGACATTAACTCGAGCCTTGAGAAAGTCATATAAACGACGAAGCACGTGTCGGCTGTTTGCTTCATGGCTGTTTCTCTTTATCTACGTGTCAACATTTTGAAAACTGATCCACCTATGATTAAGACTGTGCTATACTGTATGCCTACTAAATGTGTTAAAGCTTTCACCCACAATAATGTAAAGCATAACAAAATAATTATAAGGTCCCAAAGGCGAGACCTATTGGCTATGACAATGCTTGTTATTTTAGAAGAGGTTCGACCACTAGAGAAACCAGAGCATAAGGGGCTAAATCCCTCCCAGAACTTGCCCTCTGTTTTATTAGCGTGGCTAACAGGCTTCTAACGCTCTCATTTCACAGCCCCGGACGTTTTTCCATGGGCTGTCCGCTTCGCCCCACACACTACCCCGTCCTCCAGTCATTAAGTCTACGGTAACTTTGTAGGAAAACTGGTGAAAACATGAGCCTAGGAACAGAAACTATGTGTCAGACAAGTGGAAAAATGCTGAAAAGTTACCATCCATTCGGGACAACAGTAAGTTTAAACAAGCATTTGCAATGCAATAGGTCTCGCATTTGCAAGAGTTTCAGCTATTGGCATTGTAAATTACAATGTCTTTTATTTATGTATTTATTTTTAAAACCAATAAATAAAAGGCATTGTTATTTACAATGCAAATAGCTTAAACTCTCGCAAATGGGAGACCTATTGCATTGCAAATGCTTGTTGTGATTCTCCTGAAGTAATGGAGGTTGGAGAAATGCAGTGATTGGCCAGTATTTTTCCCTCAGCCCCATGTACTCATGAAGTTCTCGTCATTTCCCTTTTCCTGATTTTGTTAATGTAAGAAAGGTTGCAAATAGACAGTATTTGGTCAGTATTTTCAGATGAGCAGTTTTTTTTCAGGTGGTGGTTGATAATGGTGTTTTTTAGAGGACCAGGAACCATTTCAGAAATTTCTCAAGATAACCATAATGTGCTATACAGATGTGCTCAACTCAGCTTAACTCAAAGTTAGTGTCAGTTAGGAGAAGGTGTGATAACAATATGGAAGGATGATAGCGGCTTGAGAGGGCAGTTTAATGACCTTTTTGGGAGCTCCGTACCATTAGGACACTTTTAGGAATTTGTGTCAGGGATGTGCCTGTTCCTGCAAGGAGAACGAGGCTCTGGGCTCAGACGATAATCCACCAGTCTTTCTGCATGGTCTTCTGGAGAGGAGTCTAGGGGTAAGGAAAGGCGAGAGAGATAGAAAATGTAAATTAGGCAGGCTCCTGTGCATCCGTTGACTGTGAAAAGAGCGCGGCTGTGTCAGGCTTGCAAACATTGGGGGTGCTTTGTCAGTTGAACCCTGCCTTGGTGTTCCACACATGGAATTAGACTACCCAACCAATTTGGCACATCTGGAAATGGATTAGTCCACACAGGGGCGGTGGGTGAGATTTTAAAGTGGTGGGGCGCAAACGAATTAGCATACAGCACCGTAGCGAGCGAGCGCAGCGAGCGACCTCGAACCCCAAAAGGGAGGTTTGGGGGGGTTACCCCCCCCAAGAAAATTTTGAAAAAAAAGAAGAAAAATCGTGCATTTTCAAGCAAATTTGAGAAAGCAGGAAGGTTAATAAAGCAATTGTGAAAGTGCAGTTATTACATTAATAGATGGCATAACATAGGTAGCTGCTTATTCAGTATTACCACAGAGCTTCATACATTCTGTCCTATTATGCTCAGGTGCTGAATTCAGACTATAAGACTCATGGAAATCTCAGCTCTAAGAGTAGATGTGTCCAACATAGTTCCAGGAGGGCCAAATCCACGCCAGATTTTCAGGATAAAATAAATGTCGGTAGAATTAATCTAAATGCTACTCATTTACATACTAATTAGATATTTTGAATCTGTGATGATGGATCCGGCTCTCCTGGACCCCTGCTTTAGAAAATGGCAATTTTGTGTAACGTTTGTTGCTTTTTGCTGCACCCTAAAATGGATACCTTAGCTACCGTTAGGGAAGCGCCAGCCTCAAATCAGAGATAACATCTAATAGAAAAACATAATTGTAAAGGGGACACTTATTTAAAGAGACAGCATGCATTTTACACAGGGCCGTCAGACAGAAGGGGCTTTTGATTTGGGACTGTACTTTACAAGGCCCTTCGTTGCTGCTTCAAATGTATATATTATAAAAACCGGTCTTGCTTGCTTTTGTGGCATAATCGCAACATGGCAGATAATGGCGGCCGCCTATAAATGGCAGCATATATTAGTGCAGCCTTCAAACTTACATTATTTATTTCTAGTCTGAACGACATGGTCGTGCTGCCGGAAAACTTACTGCCTGATTTTACTGTCTTTATGATTACCAAAAGCACACGGTGCTCCTCTGTGAAGGAAGATTTCAAATGGAGTCCCATCTCTGCTCCCAGAACCCTCGGAATATTTGTGTTGAGTGTCAAGCAATTAAACGTTAGTTGGCATGGTGCTTCAACATAAAACAAAACCAGCATTTGTTAATGTTACATACATATGCAGTATCTGAGCAAACAGTTCTGGGCAGAAAACAATTTACTGTCATCACACTGAATGTGTGAGGATGCCCTGGGATGTTAATAATTTAATTGCCTCGACACTGGTGCTGAAAATCTCATTCCAAGTTTTAATTTGATTAGTGTCTGTTCTCTTCCTGCCATACGTTAGATTAGCAAAAATACAGGCTGTGAGCTAGTCGATAGCAGTACCACAATCCCATGCTCCCACTACATATACACTGCAAGCAACCAGAAATTAGATAAAGTGAGTTGGCCAGAATCACAGAATGCTGACCCGACGCCGAGACTCGAACGAACCCTGTTTCCCACCTCCATCGCTGGCAGCTCTAGACATAGCGCCACATCCTCTTTTACTGTTGGGTAGGATGCTGGTGTTCTAGTTTGTAATTGGATGTCTCATTAACAAAGATGCACGTGCTGTGTTGCATTCACATTTGATCCTAAATACAACTTATTGCATCTGCTACGAGAGCTCTCAACTGCCACCTGTTTATAATTTCGAAGGCAGGTGTGAGTGACTATTACACATTCACAACCTAAGCATTTCCCTATGGCGCAAATGAATAGCCAGCGGTGGCTTGCATGAGACTGACACTTGAGTTACACTCTTCAGTTCTAATCTCAAAGAGAGGAACACCACCCAAGGTTAAGCTGCGTAAAAAATGAAATATTTACAGAAAAAGGTCACACGATATTCCGCTTTTCCCTTGCTTGCACCGGGGTGGATTTGGGAAAATAATTTCACCCGTAGGTCATGCTTATTTAGTACACATAGCTTTTCATGAAGACCTATGCGTGATTGCGCTACTCCTGCCCTGTGCCCCCCTCAACCCTCCCCCCGCTTTGCTTTGGTAACGTGGGGGTGTAGTGCTCCACCTTCAATAGCAATTTTCTCACTGCACTTGCATTAACTTTCCGCACAAAATATTATTTTCTTGTGAAAGTTGGCACAGGTACCCCAGCAAGTAGCAAATATAGTAAACCCAGGACCTGTGTATATTGTGGAGTACAAACGGCAGATCAGTATTTAGTGGATACATTTTTAATGTGGACACTGGAGAACGGTGATCTAAGCCTGGCTTCTGACCTCCATCAACACTGTGTGACTGGATCAACTGCTGAATGTCTAACTCCCTTTGTCACCACTGGCAGGGCCTAGAAACCGAGGAGTAGCTCCAATATTAATATATATGTAAATATTTCGAACGAAGCATACAAACATATTAAGAAATTGGAAAGTCCACCAAACCGTTCAGGTTTCCATTTCCAAACTGTGACCTATCTTGTGGACGCTAGCATTCAACGCTGCCTTGTCGCTGTGGAAACACAGGCACAGGGAAGACACAACAAAAAGCCAAAGCCCTTGGAATAGAGATTAACCCTACAAGACAAAACAGTCAGAATTAACAGCAAACGTTGCCATTATGCTCTCAAAAGTATTCGTTTTATCAAGCTTGACTGTCGAGTAGGCCTCAGTGTGGTTGCAAGATGTGAAGACCTGCGCAGCAGGTACACGTGCCCGCCGAGCAGTCCTACCAGCGGAAGTAATGAGTAACGGCAGGATTTACAATATGCATGGGGTAGGCAGAGTGCAAGGAGATGCTACGGGTGGAGGTTCAACCCAAGAGCCCCCCCTGGCCTGACACTTCTCGGAGGGAAATGAGGGGCGGAGGGGGGCGGGGGGCCTTCCTAAAATTATGTCTGCAGGGCACAACAACGAGGGGGGTAAATCCATCTGAGCCTCCAAGAGCTCGCTGTAGGGGGGGAAGGGGTCAGCGCTGACAGCTCCCATCCCCCACAACATCCCTTTTGTTTTCTCACTGACCCAATAAAAAAAAAAAATGAAAACTGCCCCCGTCATCCTTCTCTGTTTCCAGTTTCTGTTCTTTGTGTTGAGAGTGTGTGTCAGTGGTGGGTACGTGCTGCTGCGGCCTGTGTGTAACTACCACGTCACAGGTTTCAATCCCGGCAGGCCTTTCGCTTTTCAGAGATCCGTCCAGTAAATAACTGTCCGCTGGTGATTATCAAAGTGATTATTACAGCGCCAAGAAGAAATGTCAGTAACAAAAGAGGTGCCTCTGGAAGGGCGCGTGTCTGGAGAAGGGTTGGCCACCGTGTTACTTTTTTGTGCCTTCTAACTCAATTCTGGAGCAAAACATTGCTGAAAAAAGTCTTGTGGACGATTACTTTGAAAGTGTATAAGTCCAGCGGATCTTATCATGAACTGAGGGAGGGGTGGATTTCTGTATCTGTGTTGCTTTAAGGACGGAATCCACAGTGGAACGAGTTCATCTGATTATTGTTCGAAATGTGTGTAAGTAGTATGGGACCAACTCTTAGTATGACTTTTCCATAGATTGCACGTGACGTCACAATCTGCGCATCTCATTGCGCCGATGCTTCTGGAGTTTGGAAACACTGGGGCAGTGTTTCTAATACATGTAACCTATCAACTGTGAATCTATCCATGACGCAACCTAGTGCCCTCACATAACTAGTCCTAGTGCATCGCTGCTTCTGGAAGGCGGGAAGAGGTGGGCTAGGGCTTGTCCCATGCCGTGTCTGAATTGTCGCCATCTTCACAGGTCTTTCAAAGGCGGGAATGTCCCGAGTGCCCCCGTGATTCGGTCTGCTCTTGGTACAGCCCAGCAGAAAGGGCAGACTTTTCCAGCTCGAGTCGGGCCCCTCGTCAACAGATCCATTTTGTGCCCACCTCTGGGGTGGACTAGGGCGGAAAATGAAACAAGTGCTGATGTAAAGTGACAGGTGCGATGGGGAAAGCAGACCCTGTCTCCCACCCCTGCTGGGCCGGGGAGCCCTCCAGCTACCCCCCACCCCCACTTAATGTACTAATGATTTTTATGCATGTCCTATTGATTCTGCAGAGAGGGCTGGCTTCCAGTTCACAGGGTTTGCATTTATTATCGCTTCGTCTGGACAAGCTCTTAGGAAATCGGTTAGAGGCTCGCGGGACCGCTCGCTCTAGTTTGAGGGAAAACCTCTGCCTTGTTTTTTTTAAAGTAGAAAATGTCCTCGTTTGTTTTCATATTTAATTTTATTTCTCCAAATCTTCATCTACTGTAAGCACCGCGAGGGTCGTTTATTCATATATTTATTTTTGCTCCCATCAGCAACTAGTTTAGTCGCCAAGGATGGAACCTTACATATACAATGAGGGTGGTTAACAAGGCAAAGTGTCATGCATTTGGAATCGTATTAGGTTTCAGGAGTGTCTGTTTTTTTAGGGGACTGATCAATCGCGGCTCGCAATTCTCGGAGAGGGGGGGGGGGTAACATAAAAATCTAAAAACGTACCTGATCCCGATCCCGCGCCACCTCTGTCTGTCTCTAGTTCCTCGGCCGGACTAGGATTGCAGGAACAGGTCTACTCTGGGCCGGTCAGGAGCAGGAACAACTTCAAACTGCGCGGCAAGTGTCTCACTCGCAGTCGCAGCCAATCCGGACGCTGCATTAGCAGCGCCAGGATTGGCTAGGGCACGAATACGGCCCGCCCCTAATAGACTGGGGAGCTGCGACGGCCTCTCGGGTTCCCCCCCACCCCCGCTCGCTTACTGAGCATGGTAGTGGCTCACACAGTGCGCATGTACGGGCTGGTTACAGCCCAAACCCAAACATGCGCACTCGCCGCTATCAGTGACAGTCTGTCACTCAAACTGTGTTGAGTGCTGCCGCAGCCCCGCCCCACTCCTCCCCCTTCAGTGGATTGCCGCGTGCGTGTCCCAGCAGCGCGAGACTGCGGAGTTGTGAAATTGGCTGCTTCATTTGCTTCACTTGCACGAATTTAGGGGGCGATGTGGCTAGTGGGGCTACGCCCCTACGCCCCAATGGACGCACCGCGGCTGTCACACCATAACTGAAAAGCAATCGATTACTGAAGCTGGTGGAGGCAGCTAACTTATCGCACTGTCTGTTGAGGCAAGAGTCTTTTGCGGTAGCGGTCTTCAGGGAGACACAGGTAAGCTAGTTCGGGTAGATGCTTGCTATTGCTAATTAGAATGCAGAACAGAGTGCTAATGGCGCGGGGGAGGGGCAGCACTGGTTCCCAATTCTCTCAACTGCTCAGCCGTAAAATCTGAAAAAGATCAGGAAATTACAGTGAATAATAAATCTTAATGAGCGAACAGTGTAATGCTGAAGCAAACGAACAGTATTGACAAAAGAATACCGTATCGTAATAACTCCAATTTGCAATGCTTTGAAGAGAGGAAAGCCGCAATACGTGGTCACCATTAGAACAAGCCGGAAGTCAGGCGCCCTTGCCCGGGACGTGGGCGGGGCCTGCTCCGGCAAAAAACAGAAACCAGCGTGCCATGCTAACGCGGGGCTCCCATGTTGAAGGGAGAGCCCCGCGGTGGTGGCCGGAGTGAAGAGAAGCCCCGGGTCCCAGGAGGGGGCCCGGGTGAAGAATGTGGCGGCCGAGGATGACCACAGCAGCGCGGGGCTCCCAGGAGTGCAGGGAAGCCCCGCAACAGAAGTGCTGCAGCCGTGAGGAGGAGCCCCCCCCCCCAGAAGAGCAGCCCGGTGAGTAAAGAAGGGCTGGGGGGGGCTCCGTGTGGGCTATTGTTGCTCAGAATTACACTTTACGCCAACAATAGCCCACACGGAGCCTCCAACGGGGCTGGCATGTTATCGGAAGCGGGACAGGAGATGTGCACATTGCGTGTGTGCACGTGCGTGTTCACGTGCACGTACACCGGCTCAATTCCGCCAAAAGCCTTGCGCGTGCCCATCTCCTGTCCCACTTCCGAGGCAAGTCAGTAACAATAGATCTCGCTGTGGACAGCAGCGCTTTGCGCTGCGTTCGCAGGCGAGACCTAAAAAGGCATTGAAACAACAGAATAAAAGAGACTGAAAAGCAAAACTCGTTTTATAGGTCTATATATATTATTAAACCTCAAATTTATCGCCCTTTAAATAAATATCTTAAATATTTACTCAAGTTTTAAAAGCAGGTTCATTTTCAGGGCAAAAGTGCAAGACACCGTAATCACTACTAAACACAGTGGGAATCAAGCGTCCACATCTGTGCAACCTTTAAATGAAGGGGTTGCATTTACTCTTTTGTATTGATTGCATCTCACCCGATTTCAAGCATAGTAGTGTTTACATATGCGCTATAGGGCAAAGAACGGAAACGGTAATGCGGTTAGGGGCTGAGGTGTAACTTTTGCTTCTGCCTCAGAGCATGCAGTCTTTACAATCTCAAGCTGGCATGCTTAAATGATATTTCTGCGAACATGCCATTGCATTAATTCTGCAGGAATAATACCAAAACAGTCGGATTGGCTAGTGCTTAAAGCTTTCTTGTAGTACACATTACTCCTACAAATAACCAATGGGAACTATACTATAGTTGGCTGGTCATTGTGTTTGAGTGGAGAACCTTGGCTTTCTTAACCTAAGGGACCATGAACAGATTACTAACGAATGATACTGACGTCACAGTACACCAGAGGGGGGAGTGCATCAAGTTACAGTTTTGGGGCAAAGAAGGAATTACTCCCTGCTCAGAATTATATCTGTTTATTCAATGGCATTTATTAGGGAAGTGCTCTATTTTCAGCAACTATTAAAAGTGTAGGTGCTTAAATCTTAATTTAACAGTCCAAGGGCTGCTGAAACTTAAATTTGGGAAACAAGGAGACCACCTGTGTTGGCTTCCAACGCAATTTGCATATTTAAAACAAAACATAAGCATACGTTTAGCTTAGATTTGCTCAGCTTCAGGTAACAGGAGGACTGGTTTCTACTCCTTCATGATCTGTGTCTTTTTAATTCATTTATATGGGGCCCACTACTTTACATAGAGGGGCTGCAAGCTGCTGCAGTGCATTCTGGACACATTTCCAAACCACACCACACCACATAATTCTACACCAAGCCACATAATTCACATCAACAACACAATTCCACAACACACCACATACATCCAACCCACACATTTCTACATCATGCCACAAAATTCAACAGCTCACCAAATAATTAAACTCCAGTACATACCACTCCACAACACAAAAAAAACATTCTACATAATTACACTACTTAACATAATCCCACTCCACATATTAGCAGTACACTCAATACCACATAATTACTCTCCACATAATTCCACTGCACACCATGCCACATATTTCGGCTACAAAATGCACTCCGCCCCACACAATTCCACACCACACAATTCCACAACAATTCCAATCCAGCCTATATAATTCAACTACACACCACATACATATACTCCATAACTCATGGGTAAAACAATATCATTTATACGCCAATAGCTCTAACTCAAGCAAATGCAGGACCTATTGCATTCCCAATGCTTGTTTGGCTTGGGGCCGTGGTGAGCCTATCCTTGTTGGAAGGATTCTTGTTTGCTCATTGTATGTTAGGGGGTCCTGTGATGTTGGGGATTCCGTGTGGGTCTCGTATGTCGGGGTCTGTCTCTGCTCTCCTGTGGGTGGTAGTGTGCCTAGGTGTTGTGGCGCCTTGTGTCGGAAGCTGTGCAGGAGTCCGGCCCATTCCATGGATAAGTGGAGCTTGCGCACCCCTCTTACTTCTTCCTGCCTAATGGCATCTTCTTCTACTGCGTCCCATTTATTAACTGCTCCTATCCAAGCTGGAATCGGGAGTCCTGTTGGGGCCTGCCAGTGCATGGCTATCACTTGATTTGCTAGTAGTATGGCCAGTGACACGAATTGTGTTCTGGTTTTAAGTCGTTTTCGGCGGCAAAACAATCCCAGTGCACAGGCTTCCCAAGTGTTAATGGTTGTGAGCCCTGTGACTTCCTGTATCATGTAGTGTACTGCATTCCAATATGGTACCAGGTTGGGGCAGCTCCAGAATATATGATGGAATGTTGCATTACTACACCGTGTGCAGGAGAAGTGTGTGGTGGGGTAGAATCTCTGGAGGCATGCTGGTGATAGGTAGGCTCTATGCAGTATAAAAAATTGGATGTTTTTAAACCGTGAAATACGAGAGACTTTCTTTGGGTACTCTAGGGCCTGTTCCCATTCCTTATCATGTAATGGGCGCTCGAATTCCTCCCCCTATTTATGCCGTAGTGACCTTAATGGTGTGGCTGTAAATTCGCATATGGCATTGTACAGCCTGGTTATCAGGTGTCGTCCGCAACCCATGTGTAGCGTTGTGTGAAGTACCGGATGCATCGCCGGTTCTCCCTCGGACATGTCTCACAGTTTACGGCAGTCTGAGATTATCTGCCTATGGAGAAGGAACTGTACTCATATGAGACCGCTCTCCTCTGCCAACCAATTGAATGGGAGGAGTTGCCCGTCTGTGAAAAAGGGCTTCGTCTCAATTAGCGAGTGGTCCGTCCACTTCTGCAGGACTTGAGCTCTGTAATGGTTTTGACACCTGGGCAAACCGGCCAAGGGCAACAGAGGAGAATAGAGTGGGGTTTCTCGGGATACACCGTGGATTCTTATCATACATCTAGGGGCTATCTCTACCTGTATGGGATACGTTGGGTTGGGTCAGGTTCCTGGTAACAGTAAGCGGCATACCGCCAATACCAGCAGTGGTCCTGCTTCCAAACTGGTTTCCTCCAGGTGTCGTCCCACTGTCCATCGGGACAACCACTGAAGTTGAGCCGCCAGAAAATACGTCTCGAAGGATGGGGCCCTTAGTCCGCCGAGTCTATAGGTAGTTGCATCTTTGCAAGGGCCACTCTTTGGCGGCAATTACCCCATATGAGGGAGCCAAGCAGAGAGTCCAGTTCTCGAAAAAAGGATCTGGGGGAATGACTAGAATGTTACCAAAATGGTATTGTAGTCTAAGTACTATAATCATCTTTGCTATGGCTATTCTACCTATAAGGGCCAATGGGAGGGTCTTCCAGAATCCTACTGAGCTTCGTATGCCCGTCAGTGCCTGCCGGTGATTCCCTTCGTAAAAGTCTGCTGGGGTGTGATAACAGTTGTACCCCTAGGTAACGTGTAGCTTGGTCTCTCCAGGCGAGCTTAATGTCTCCGAACTGTACCTCTCTAGGGCATAGGTCTGAGTTCAGGGGATATATACTGGATTTCGCCCAATAAACTTGCAATCCTGCTGCAGCTACAAAATCCGTAAATGTTGCCATAGGGGGTCCAGGTCCATCGTCACATCTTGCACGTACAGTAGTAAGTCGCCTGCATATAGAGACACGCTGTGAGAGACACCTGCTAGTGGGATTTCCCAGTTTTCCCCCTCTCGGCATAGGAGGATTGCCTGGGGCTCTATTGCTAAGGCAAAGAGGAGAGAAGCGAGTGGGCATCCCTGTCTTGTGCCACGTTGTACTTGGAAGGGTGCTGATATGTATCGACCCAGGCGCATTCAGGACGTAAGGTTGGTATATAGTAGTTTTGTGTACGCTAACAGTCTGGGTCCGATCCCAACACGCTGCAGGACCGAGAAAAGATATGGCCGTGTCAGGGTGTCAAAGGCTTTTTCCAGGTCCTGGACCAGGCACACCGGCTGGGGGAAGCGGCCCGTACCGGGTCCTGGAACAGCCTGCAAATGTTTTGGCACGAAGCCCCATTGGTCTGGATGTACTACGGTTGGGAGGATTTGGGCGAAGCGATCTGCTAGGATCTTGCCTAGGATCTTACAGTCTGCTGAGAGCAGTGTTATCGGCAGATATGAGGCTGGTAGTGCCAGGTCTTTGTCGGGCTTGAGAAATGACACCAAAAGAGATTCTCGTAGGTGTTCCCGTTCTTTGAGCGCTGCTTTATTGATTTCCTCCAACCGAGGCGCTACCTCAGTAGAAAATGTGCTATAATATTCTAGGGGCAGTCCGTTGAGGCCTGGGGCCTTGTTACGTGCCATGTTTTGTAGCACGTGTTTTACGTCTGCCGTCGTGATTACTGCATCTAGGGATTCTCTTTCCACTGCCTGGACTCTGGGGATGGCTAAGGGGGCTAGGAAACTGTCCACTCTCTCCTGGCAGTCTTGTTCTGGGTTCCCGTATATATCTTAGCGTAGGAGTCATGAAAGAGCTGCAGGAACTGCGCCTGAGAGTGGGCTACCTCAGAGACATCTTAAGGATTTTGGGGGCCCTGGGCCAAACATATTTGGGGGCCCCTGTGCAGAACAGCTTTGAATTTATGATACAAATTGAGCCCCTGTTTCCCACGCAGTTTCCGCTTCCTCAGCTGCGTTAGCGATCTAGTTTGCATCATGGGCATTAGGCTATATTTTCCCCGATGTAAACAGATGCGCGCAGCTGACAGCGGTAGGATTTAGTGTTCCCTGCCCTGCTACTAGGTTTTTAATACTTTTTAACTTGTATATATGTGGCTGAATTACTCTGTGCTTTTTAACAATTTCTCCTACCTATGCGCACTTGCACTTTACTTGATTCTGCTTGCCTACACCTCCTTAGCTGCTCCGATTCGCATCTCGCTTTTCCTCCAGTCCTTGTCCGCCGCGGCTGATACACCGATTGAGCGGAGGGCTGGGGCTACTATTGGGCCCCTCACTTCCGCCGTCACAGTTTCCGCTTCCTCAGCTGCATTAGCGATCCAGTTTGCATCATAGGCATTAGCCTAAATTTTCCCGATGCACACAGACGCCCGTCAGCATCCTGGAGGCGTCCGGCGCCAGCCATGCTGCCCAGTTCCCCCCCAGTGAGTTTCTTCCACTATATTACATTAGGGAAAAACCGCTTAGCCTTAGGCGGCTACCATTATGTCAGTGTACAGCGGCTGATCCGAGCTTGGAGGTAGACTTTCAACGCAATAAGTGCAACTGGTCTCCTCCAGCCAAGGAAACGTGTACCCAAGATCCTCCCACGCAACAATAAGTGTAAAAACAATAAGAAAACAGAGGACTTAAAGGCCACACTTTTAAATTGTCGCTCCATGCAAATTCATGAATCACACATTTATGACCTACTTTTAGATGAACAGCCTTATCTCTTATTTCTCACTGAGACCTGGCTGTCTGAAACCACCAACCCTACTATCACCTCCGCCATCCCTACAGGTTATAAAATCCTTAGGAGGGAACGACCGAGTGGGAAGGGGGGCGGTGTCCCCATAATTTACAAAAAAAAACTAGACTGCTCTCCCATCCCGATGGAAAACATTGAGGGCGCAGAGTCCTTAGGCTTCCGATCAAACCTTATCCCCCCATCATAGCATAGCTGGTTTTCTGATTTACAGACCTCCCAGTGCAATTGGAAATTTTATTACTACGCTTAATACATCCACCACCTCCCTGGCCTTAAAATACAACAACTGCCTTGTTGTGGGAGATCTCAATATACATATGGATAATAGAAAAGACCCTCAAACAATTTCCCTTATTGGAGACGCTGCAGGCCTGCAACATGTTTCCATGTATTTCTTCAGCCACCCATGAGAAGGTCCATACCCTCGACCACATTTTTCACAACTTTGACAGATCAGTAAGCTTACTTCTTCTCATTACCTGGTCTGACCACCACCTATTAAAATTCATCATTCCCAACTCTGCCACTGCCCTTCGGGCTAACGCAGGGCAGAGGGTCCCTAATTACAGGACATTCCATAAAATATCCATCCCAATGTTAGCAGACGCCCTCAGTTATTCCTCACCGGAGCTGTCTGGCTGCCCCGACTCGGACGCCCTCTCAATAGATTCATGGCTCCGAACCAACATCGGTGCAGCGGTATCGGTGGTTTCCCACTCCTCAAAGAGGTGGGCCCCACCAGCTCCATAGTTTTACGGTTCCCTTAGATGTAGCAAAAACAATTGTAGAAAAATGGAACGGAAATGGCGTAAATCCTATGCACCTTAGGACAGGAAGGTGTATAAAGACAACTTAAAAGCTCATTACATTCTCGTGATGGCAGCCAAGAAAAACTTCTTTCAATCCAAGATAGAAAATGCCCAAAATAAGAGTAAGGAAATCTTTAGCATAGTTAAATCCTTTACCGCCCCGAAAGCCGGGACAAAGGAAGGGCCATGCACAGAAGAATGGTCTAAGCAAATAGCTCAATTCTTCCACAAAAAGCTCTCTCGTGATCAAACAAGCATTCACTAACATCTCAGAGGAAGAACTGACCTTCTACCTTAGTTCTAATAACAAATTTCACCTCTGGGATCCTCCATCTTTACTAGCTTTCCCTGAGTTTCAACTTGAAGAATCACTGACCCTTCTCCAAAGCATTAAGTCTGGCTCTCCTATCGACCCATGTCCAGCGAATATCCTGAACCTATTAGCTCCCACCATGAACCCCATGGTAAACCAGCTCTTTAATGCTTCCCTCTCCTCAGGGAACATGCTGAAATTATGGAAGAATGCTAAGATTCTTATACTGATAAAAAAGGCTAACGCCAAACTGACGGACCCTGACAACTACAGGCCAATCTCCCTTCTTCCTGCTCTCTCCAAAGTATTAGAGCAGCATGTAAACAAGGCCCTCCAAAAACACATTGAAGATGGGAAGCTCCTTCCTGAGTCCCAATCCGGTTTTAGGGCTATTTACAGTACGGAGTCCGCTTTGCTGGAAGTGACTGAATTTCTCAAGGGTAAGCTGGACCAGGGAGGCAAGGCTGTTCTGATACTGCTCGATCTGTCGGCGGCCTTCAATACAGTCCCACATGAGAGGCTCCTGGAGAGACTTGCTAGCATCGGCCTGGGGGGACCGCCTTAACATGGATGTCATCCTTCTTGGCAAATAGATCTCAGGACATCTGGCTCCCCCCTTTCTTATCCCCAGTTCCGGCCATGAATGTAGGTGTCTCTCAGGGCTCCATTCTCAGTCCTACCCTTTTTAATATATATCTGTTCCCCTTGAGTTTCTGGTAGAGGAAGAGGGCGTCAAAATAGTTTCCTGTGCTGATGACACTCAGCTGAGTTTTACATGTGAAAAAGGAACCAACTTTGACGGGCAATTGTGAGAAAGTGCCATCTTTCTTGCATGGTATGCCCCCACTTTTTGCTAAATTGCTGAATGTACTTCGATTGAGTGTACCCTGGGTTCCTGCCAATCAGGTGCCCAGGGCCTATGTTCCTTCCTTAAACCACACAAACTCCAAATTGGCAAACCCTAGCCACATGTCAGCCCCTAGTAAATGGTACCCTAGGTACCCAGGGCCTTGTGGCCAGGGAAGGCCTCTAAGGGCTGCAGCACTCATTGTGCCACCCTCAGAGGCCCTGTACCCTTACACACACACTGCCCTTGCAGGCTGAGTGTCTGGGTGCAGGACAAAACAAAGAGTCGACATGGCACACATCACGGTGTACCATGCCCATCACCTACACTGCCAAGGCATATGTCAGCCACCCCTCTAGCTGGGTGCATTACGCCTATGGTGTGGGCACAGGAGCAGGAGCCCTGTGCCCCTACAGTACCCGGGTCCATTCCTGGGCACTGTAAGTGCAGTGCTGTCATTTAAGAGTACATGGTGCTGAGAGCTTGTCAAACACGTGCTCCACAGCACCATATTGGCAACACTGAAGCCTGGGAAGTTTGGTATCAAACTTCTCAGCACATTGAACCCACACTGATGCCAGTGTAGGATTTAATGTACTAAGCACCCCAGAGGGCATCTTAGAGATGCCCCCTTACAGCTAACTTACAATCCACGTCTGCTCTGAGGCTGCCCAGGCTGCCACACAGCAGACACGTTGCTGGACCCCTGGGTGGGAGAGCCCCTGCTCTCCCGGGCCTGCAACAATGCACATCCTGGGTGAGGTGAGAAATCTCCTCCCCCAGGATGAGCAAAGGGAAGCTTCAAAGGCAGGCCGCCATTTGGAGTTTCCCCAGGCCACTGCAACCCCCCACTCTGGCGGGAAGCTTGGCCGGAAACCCCATACAAGGACAGGGGATGTGCCAGCATGCCCACCCCACCCCTCAGGTGGGGGAGGCGAGGTGAAGCACATCTCCGGGCTCTCGCCATCTTGAAGATGGGAGGCCCTACCCTATCAGGATTAGGCTACTGCCCCCCTCCCACAGGAGAGAGGCAGGATAGGGGGTGTACCCACCCCAGGACCAGGACCCATTGGTCCCTGGCCTTCACCTACCTGTAACGCCCCTAAATCTAGTATTTAGGGGCACCCTGAACCTTCCTTCCTCAGATTCCAGATAGAAAACTACAAGAAGAGCAAGAAGAACAAGGACCTGCCCTGCAGCTGCTAAAAAGAGAAGAAGACACCAATTGCTTTGGCCCCAGCCCTACCGGCCTGTCGACTCTCGAACCTGCACCAGAGCGGCATCTCTCGTGGCCAGCAACCTCACCAACCCCGGAGGACCTGGCTACCTTTTGGCTCTAAGCCCCTGGGACTCCCTTGAGTAGAGGCTCTACTCAAGAAACCTATTTTTAACCCCTGGCAGCAGCCCAGAACCGCGGACCCAACACACTCTGCACCAGCCAAGCCTGGCCAGTGCCGGAGTGGACAAAGACCCTGAGAACGACCCCACGGCAACTGTGACCCCGAGTCCGGCACCCAAGGACCCCCCTCGACATCCCGGAAGAAGCCTGCAGCCTCAGAACCGAGTGCCACCCCAACCGCGATCAACCAGAGGGTAAGATTCCCGACGTCAAAAGGCACCCCTGCACCCGGCGCCCTGCGGCCCCCTGTGCCCAATCCCGGGGTACCCACCTAACCTACAACTACCCAACTTACCTCTCGAAGTGGTGGTGGCACCTGAAACATTCTCGTCCCCGAGCCTGCAGCCTTTTTCCAAACCGGAACATTCCCATTGATTTCCATTGAGTGCCCGAAGGCTCAAAAGCACCCTGCACCCAGCCGCCCGAGTGGCCCTGGCAGTGCACTCCCTACACTAATCTACTTCCCCACTTGCCCTGAGTAAGTGACCAGGAGCCCAGCTCCTACAGCCGCGTGGCTTGCCAGACAGCAGCCACCAACCAAGGCCCCCCTATCCCTCATAGGATAACATTGGGCCTAACTCTCTCTGCACCCGGCCGTCCTGAAACCGCTGAGGGTGAACCAACTGTACCTACCTGACACTGGGGGACCCCTGAGTCCATGCCCGGAATTTCAACTCTGCCAGTCGAGTACTTACCCTTAAACCGCTAACTTCATTTTCCTCATAGGGTAACATTGACTGGCTTTTTCTTCAAAAATCTTCTAAGTGTAAACTTTTCAAAACTGCAAATATTCACCAAAAATCAGCCAAGTGACAAAAACGAATTTACTCACCTGCTCCTAGGTGAGCTCCCAGTGCTGGATCTTGGTGCCCAGCCCTGACCCTGAAAAGTGTTCACAACTATACTTACCTCTAACTCATTTTTCTCCCATAGGAAACCATTGTCTGCTTTTCTGTGAAATTTCTTCTAAGTGTCTATTTTTGCAAATTTGAAATATTCTTTTAAAATCGTACCATTTCTGCAAACGAAATTACTTACCTGTTTTTGATAAGGACCCCAGTCCTGGGTCTAGGTGCCCAGTCCTGGATTACTAAAGTAACGATAAAGTACTCTACCTGCAATTTGAATTTCTTGCCATAGAGATCCATTGAATGTTTTCTTTGAAATATTTTCGAAGTGCTAACTTTTGAAATAGCTAAATATTATTTAAAAATAATTACAGTTATTAAGTCGACTTTCATCACTTGATTCTGAATACTGACCCAAGGCTGGATCTAGGAGCCAGACCTGGAATTCCAAAAGTAATCTGAAAAGTATTTTATTACAAATAACCTGAATTTACCATTGAGCTCAATGCATTGTTATGTTTAGAAAATAGGATTGTTTATTGCAACCAACTGTGACTGTTTACACAAATTTATTGCTCAAGACAAAAGTATTTATATTCAACCTCTCATTCTGAGAAAGTATATTTTACCCCCTTTGTCGTTCTAAAAATAAAACAAGCATATATTTTATATATATAAACCATTGGCCTAGAGTTCAGTTATTGAGTGTGTGAAACCATTTGCTGACTGAGTGTGTACAACAAATGCTTTACACTGTCCTCTGGTACTGCCTTACTGCTCGACCAAGCTAGCACTTTAGAGAGTAAGGTCATACCTAACTTTGACCTCTATCAGCCTCTGGGGGAGTGTGGACTCTGTACACCCTGTACCTATTAGGGAACAGTATATACAGAGCCACTTTCTCACAGCAATGATTAGGACTTTCCTCACAAAGGTTTTTAACTGGCTTAAGATCAATCAGCTGAAGTGCAATCCTGACAAAACTGAAGTTGTTTTCTTTGGTAATCCAGAAACGCTCTTGGTGACAAAAAGATCAGCCACCCCCGCCCGCAGAAAAGGAGAAAGTCAAAAACTTGCGCTTGCTTTGGCATGCTCCGGATGCCAACAAAATTCCTGCCACTGTTACCGCTTGAGAGTAGAAAGATTGTGGAGCAGGCTCTGATTACATCAAAGCTTGACTATGTCATCAGCTTGTACCTCGGTCTTCCCAAATCCATAATCCAGCGCCTACAAGTGGTACAAAATGCGGCAGCCAGAGCCATCCTGAGACCTAAACCCAGATCTAGTATGACCCCTATTCTTAAGTCTCTACACTGGCTCCGCATAAAGAACAGATCGACTTCATAGCGATGACCATCTTCTTTAAAGCTTTCCATGGCTTAAGAGCCAGCTAACTAAATAAGCGCGCTAATCCCTACACAACATCTAGACCCCTAAGATCTTCCAATGCCAACCTGGCCATCGTGCCTAAAATATGCCATGCCTGCACTGGAGGCAGATTCCTCGCCTTTCTAGGCGCAAAATTGTGGAAAAGACTCCCTGAGTTTCTGAGACTAACCACAGACCTACTCTCTTTCAGGAAGAACTTAAAAACCTGGCTTTTTAATAACTGATGGGTCTTTCATGAATGTTTTCCTCCTACTGTCACTTTTTGTGACGCACCGGCAGCGTAAAAAATGTGCATGTTGCACACTATTTACAAAGTAACGCATCTAGGCAGATGCGTCACTTTGTAAACCCCTGCACCGCATTATACCTGCGCCAGGTATAATGTATGCAGGGTGGGTGTTACCCCGCAAGAAGCCTTGCAGAAGTGGCGCATTGAAATCTATGAGAACTCAGTGCGCCGCTTCTTGGACCCCATTGCGTCAATATCTTACCCCTGCCTCACGGCAGGTGTAAGACTGATGCATTCTCTTTCACGTGGGGCTGTCCCATGTGAAAAGACACATCGCTGGATTTGTATCTATTTTGAAACACACCCCAGCAATGCATCACTGTTGCGCTTACAGATACGTCAGAAATACTGACGTATCTGTAACTCCTTGCGACATGATGCGTCATACAGTAACTATGATGCATCCATCATGTCGCAAGGAGGGCGCACTAAGAATTGACGCATCCCTGTTTTCACACAGCGATACATCACTTCTCATAAATAAGGCCCTAAATGTGTTTACAGCCAATATTCAGGGATAGTTATGTGTGTTTTAAATATTGTACCACACCAGCAGCTCACCAATATTACTGCAAATAATCCCTGTGATGCCCTCCCATTTCTTATATGTTAGGCCTTGTTTGATATAAAAGAAACTTTTTTTTATGTATATTGCATGAAACAAACACAAAATTTCTCTGCAAAATGGCTGTACTAGACTCTCACACACCAGCTACATAAAAAATAAAGTAAAGGAAAACAGTATTTAAAACAATCTGTTTAAGAAATTTGCAAGGTCATGAGGGCAAAAGTCTGGAGAATGGAGAGGACTGCCAGGGGGCCCCCTGAAAGGCTGGGGCCTGGGGCCAGAGCCCACTTGGCCCATGCATTAAAACGTCTCTGGGCTACCTCCCCTGTTGTGATGTAATGGGTTGGATGTCCCGGTCTTGTTGGACCAACCAGCTTTACAATGCTCCCGCTTGGTTTTCCTCTCTATGCGCCCGTGCTGCGTATGCCCTGAAGTTATATCTGCGGAGGTCTGCTAGTACTTTGGTGTATGCCGTTTTGACTTCTGCCTTTTGAGTTGGTGACGCCCTTCCAGCATCCATGTCTTTAGTTAGGGTCGCCAGTTTGTTTTCTGTTTCCTATAACTGTCGGTCTAATGTCCATCAAACCTTTATTATCTGTCTGACACATGTTGCTCTGATAACCACTTTGAAGAGAGGAGTTGGCCTAACGGCTTGGGTGGTCGTCCTCGAATCTGGGGAGCTAGGTTCGAGTCTCGGCAACGACGCTGATCATCCGGTGATTCTGGGCAAATCACCTAATCTCCCCGTGCCTAACAAAAAATGAATGTGTACTCTTGTAACGCAACTGGTGCTATGTAGAGCGCTTTTATACCCGATTCGGGTCAAGTTTGCGCTATATAAAACTCTTTAAAATAAAATAAGGCGTCCATCTCCAGGAGGAGGACGTATTGTGGGTGTTCACTGCAAAGTAACCTCGAATGCTGTCCTCTTGTTTGTGGCGGAACACCTATTCGTCAAGGCAATTGCGAGGGAGCTTCCAAGTGGAGACCGGGGTGGGAGGGGTCGCCGTCTAATAGTCAGTAGATGTGCATCGTGATCGGATATGACTCTTTTCAGGTAGTCGGTGTGCTGTGTCATACGGATGATTGACGGGGAGCAGAAGAAACGGTCAAGGCGCACATGTAGGTTGTGGGGGGTGGATAGGAAGGAGCATAGTTTGGTTGATGGATGTCGCTCCCTCCATGCGTCTACTAAGGACTAGTGTTTCACCCAAGTCCTAAATCGGCCTGTTTGTGGGTGAGCCATTGTGTGCATGGCAGGTGGATAAGACCTGTCTAGGGTTATAATCTCCTCCCAAAATCCAAGGTATCGTTGAGAATTGTGCCAGGACTACCGACAGGGAGTCGCAGAATTTTCCCTGTTCATTGTTTGGTGCGCAAATGCTACCTACTAGTATCAGTTGGCCATCCAAAAGCCCTTCTATGAGTGCACATCGTCTTTCCCTGCTGACCTCCTAAAATGCCACCCCTGGGCTAAGCCACACCATCGTCCCTCGCGCGTAGGCTGACTACGTAGTAGCGCAGAGAGTGCCTTGCCAATGTCTGTGTAATCGTTCTAGGTCTGTCGGTGTGACTCTTGCAGCAGGGTGATCTGTGCTTGCTGTCTTTTGATGTAAAAGTAGACTGCGTAGGGTTTGCATGCATCCCTCGTATATTAAGGGTGAGAAAACGGATATCTGTTATCGACGCCATAGTGGAGTGGGTGTGGTGGGTATGTGGGATATCCGCAGAGGTCCTCCGTGAAAGGGGCCCCTGCCCTGTCTGCCTGTCATTTATTATTGCCGCTGCAACCCAATTGGGGTATCCTGTCACAGGATGGGAGGGGAGCATTGAGGTGGGTAATAACTGTGGTGGGAAAAAGATCCCAATTCTGTGGACGCACCACAACCGGCAGTACGTCCAAACTAAACATGGTGCGATCACACTAGTGTACTTAGGGGGGGGTTGTGTTGTCGTATCCAAAGAGCTCGCTATATGCGTTGGTCCTTTAGAAAATCTCTGTGCTCGGTGGGACCTCTTATATTTAAAGGTGTATGCTATGTGTTTTTCAAAATTGGTCAGGCTGTGTTCTGTGTATCTTTAGACTGAGTGGAGGGTGTTACATAGTGTAGGTAGGTACGTTTTCAAATCCATGACAGTTGTCCATTAGATCAGTGTATCTGTGGTTTAGGTACATTTTCAAATCCATGACAGTTGTCCATTAGATCAGTGTATCTGTGGTTTGGGGAGTTACTTGCAGTGGAGTCACCGACTCCTCTGGCTGCACCAGTGTCGCTTGATTCATCTTCTGTTGTGAAGATGTGGGGGCCTCTCTCACTGTCCGAGGCTTCTGAAGCGGGGCCAGTTCTGCGGCCTCCTGCATGGCCTTTTTCGTTCCGCTAGGATTTGCTCCAGATTGGGAGGACTGGTTATCACTCCCCGTGGTTGTGGCGTGGGTCGCAGGCGCGACTCCTGCTCCCATCGTCGATTGTTCCTCTGTCCCTGTTCGCTACGTGCAGTTTCCCTTGGTGCATTGCCTTGTTATTGGATTTCCAGCCAGTCGTAGGCAGTTTTTGGGTTCGTGAAAAATGTGGTAACTCCGTCATGTAAAATTTTGAGCTGAGCTGGGAAGAGTAGGGAGTATTGTATTCCCTCTTGGCGGAGGAAGCGCTTTATTTCGAGGAAGGACATTCATTGCCGCTGCACTGCCCTGGAATAATCTCGAAACATTATTACTTGTTTGTCTTCCACTTGGAGGGGTCCCCCTGTCTAGTGGCCCGTAGCACTGCGTCCCTATATTGTAGGGGTGATCCCGGGGGTGAGCGTCTCGCCGGGACCCGATGTGCCCATTTCACCGAGAAGAAGGCAGTTAGTTCTGAGGCAGGTGTGAACGATCTGAGCCATGTCTCTAGAAAATTGATTGGGTCAGATCCTTCCATTCCTTCTAGAAGATTGATTACCCAGATGTTGCTCCTTCAGGAGTGACCCTCCCGGTCATTGGTTCGTCCCCCGAGAAGAGTGACTCACCTCCGAAGCTCCCCCAGGATCTACTGGTGTGCTTTGGCCATAGGTTGCAGGGTAGTAGCAGTTTTTTCCCCATCTGCTACCTTGTCTGCTAATTTACGGTGGTCATCCAGTAGTAGATTGAGATCTGTGGCTAAAGCCCCAAACTTATCCTCCATGGTAACGCTAGAGTGTTCAATTGCAGCGAGCACCGTATTGTGTTTGTCCGACATTGAGAGCGTGGGCACCGCATCCTCCTTCGCATGTTGGTTTCTGGTGGACAGCGATGGATTTTGCGTTGCTGGCAGCGCCTGTTGCCACGCGTTTGAACGTAGCCTCCCCATTATGTGTTGCTTAAATGGTGGATCTTCGTTTTGTGTTTTTATAGCTGCCTTATGAGATGTAACTGGTAGGTATTCAAGTTTCGGGGGGTTCCCACTGTGGTTTAGTTCGTGGCGCTGGGATTGGTGTTTTTATTTCCTGGCGTGGGGCTCTATGCCTGTTGTTCCTCTGGTATAAACAGGAGTAAACCCATAGGCCTAGTTGAGATCTGGGTGAGGGAGTATAAAAAAACAATATCTCAACCGGTATTATTGAAAAGACTGGTAATTAGGCATGCACAAAACATTACAAGAAAAGAAGGTAGGGAGACTCATAGTTCCTTTGAATGTGCCAAAGGCGGCATGTATTTGGATGAATTCAAGAAATTTCGCAGGACAAGCAAGAGTGGGAAGAGTACGGGAAAATTGGGAACAGTTGAAACCGCACTGTAAGCAATTAATACATAAGTAACCCGAAAAAACTTTGTGCACACAAGGGCTTGTGACACTCAAAGGTCGACAGCGCAAGTGACAAGTGAAAACAGCGAAGGTGCAGAGTGAAAACGTGACAAATAAATACAAAAGGAACTTCTGGTTCACAGGGAATTATTTGCAGGAATTTTACAGATTTTAGGCATTTTAGTGAACCATGGTAAAGGGCACCGGAGGTTGCACTGGTATGTCGACGGCGTTTCAATCCTAACGATTTAGGATCATCATCAGGACCAGGTTACTGAATGAAGGTGTTGAATGCCAGGGGATGGAGGAGGAGAATGTAGGTGGATCAGCAAGGCTTGAACCAAACGCGGATGATGCGAATAGTGCAAGGAAGGGAGTAAGAAGAAAGAAGGGGCAGCTTTGGCCCTGGCCGCCATCTCGGTACCTGCTCGCTGATCTTCTTCTGTCTGGTCTGCAGCGGCGGCTCTCAGCTCTAGTCAGTCGTCCCTATTGCCGCTGGGTCCCCGGTTTGATCTTCTCTCCGCGAGCTGTGACGCTTCTCCATCCGGCTACGTAACCCTCGTAGCCCGCGCTGACATTTTGGACGTGGTCGTGCTCCGGGATGGAATGTCTCGGCATGCTGTGGGGACCTCTACTCAGTGATTGCGGCTGTTTTCGGCCGCTCCGCCGCCATCCACTGCATTTCCACTTCTTTTCTAGTGGTATGGCAGGCCCCACCGGTGTGGATTAACGCCGATGGTAGGGCAGCGACGTGGAGCTCTAGGTGAGCACGACCGCCATCTTGGCGTGCTTAGCCACGCCCTCAACAAAAATGTTTTTTAAAGCAGTGTGGCTGTGCCGAAGAAAAGAAAGGCGTGGTTGCCATTATTGAAGATGAAGTGCGGCATGCTGCTTTAAAACATATATATATGTGTGCAGTGGCAAAATTGAGTTTGGTGAGCCGCAAACAAGAAAAGAAAGGCGCGGCTGCCATTATTGCAGCTGAGGCATGCCAGCAGGCAGGAGAAAGTGGCAGGAGAAAGTGATTGAAGAAAATAATGCTCACAGGTTGTAATTAAAACATCTAGAGTAACAACACATGTAACAGGGGCAGACCTAATGCAAGGTTACAACAGGCGAAAAGGAGATAGTAAGGAGGGACTACTAAGCGTATTAACGAATCAAAATGCCACCACTTACAAAGGACAGTAACAGAAGCCAATTGAAAAGATGGGCAGAAAATGGGCGGAGCTCAAAGTTCATACCTGAATACAGCATGTCTCGAAGAGACAGAAGAGCTGCCTAGGCGAGACTTAAAAAGACACAACAAGGACACCACTTTCCCCCCTTTCATGAGTTTAAATGGTGCTTTACCGGCGATGAAATGAGGTGCAAATCTATAAGCCCACACTAAATCTCGGATAGCTACTTCACAGTCTAAACTCAAAAACGTACCCTCCCTTCCAAGTAGCTATGATTAAGGAGAGAGAGAGAAAGAAAACTGCACTTAGAGGAGGGAAGAGGAGAAAATCTCTTTTTATGTATAACCCTCACCCACTCTAGTAGTGGCATGCTTCATCATTGGGTTCACCCTGACTCCTAAAGGTCAGAGTGGGCTCAACCATTTTCCAGGGAGCTCTTTAGAGAAGACTTGATTTTTTCGTCTGGGGTTTTACATTTAATAAAAATCCCACTCTCACCCCATGGTATCCCTTTATTAGTGGGGGAGCAGAGAAGATTAAAAGCTATGGGAAGGGGAGAGACTGCGTGGAGACATAAAACACTAGTGGAATTTGCCGATCTACCACATGGGCAGAGTGTCATTATTCAAAATGATGGCTCTACCACTCATACTCTGTGTCCTGCAAAACACCCCATGCAGAATTCCCGATTCCATCTTCAAAGTTATGGAGGGGGAGCAATGAAACCTTCTGTGGGAGAGAGGCAGGCCCCGAATAGATTTGCGCAAACTACCTTTGCGGAGTGTCAGGGTGTCGGACTAGCAGTCCCGGACATTCAATCAATCAATCAGGCGTTTGTAAAGCACGCTACTAACCCGTGACGGTCTCAAGGCGCGGGGGCGGCTCCGGATCAGTTGAAGAGCCAGGTCTTGAGGTTCTTCCTGAACCTGTGCAGGGTCAGGGAGCATCTGATGTTCACAGGGAACTCGTTCCAGGTTTTGGCTGCGATGTAGGAGAAAGCTCTCCCGCTGGTTCTGTTTCTGCGAATGTGGGGGACCTCTGCCAGGTTCCTTTTTGGTACGTGGAAGGATACTCTCTCGTTGAGGAAATGGGTCCGATGTTCTGGAGGGATTGGTGGGCATGGGTGAGGAGTTTGAAGGTGACCCTCTTCTCGACGGGGAGCCAGTGGAGGCCTCGTAAGTGTTGGGTCATGTGCTCATGGCACGGGGTCCCGAGGGTGAGTCTGGCTGCGGCGTTCTGGATGATCTGGAGCCTGTGCAGGAGAGTCTTGTTGATTCCGGCGTAGAGGGCATTGCGTAGTCCAGTCGGCTAGTAATGAGTGCGTGGTTGACGGTCCTTTTGCAGTCTGGGGGGGATCCACTTGAAGGTCTTACGGAGGATGCGGCAGCAGTTGAAACTAATGGAGACAACAGTGTCGATCTGGCGGTTCATGGAGAGGGAGGAGTCAAAGATGATGCAGAGGGTCTGAGCATGGTCTGTAGGGGTGGGCTCCCTAGGGCGGACGGCCACCAGGTTGTGTCCCAGGCAGAGGTGCAGGGACCGAGGAGGAGGACCTCGGTCTTCTCTGAGTTTAGCTTCAGGCAGCTGTCCTTCATCCTGGCTGCCACGTTCTTCATACCTTCCTGGAAAGAGAGTCTGGTGTCTTCGGGGTTCTGTGTGAGCGAGAGGATGAGTTGGGTGTCGTCGGCGTAGGATACGATGCTGAGCCCATGCTGTCTGACGATGGCGGCAAGGGGTTGCCATGTAGATGTTGAAAAACGTGGGGCTGAGTGATGATCCCTGGGGTACTCTGCAGTTGATTTCCGTGGGTTTGGAGAGGAAGGGAGGGAGTCGGATCCTCTGGGTTCTGCCGGAGAGGAAGGATTGGATCCAGTCGAGGGCGGCTCCTTGTATTCCTGCATAGTGCAGTCGGGCTGCGAGAGTGCGATGAGAGACGGTGTCGAAGGCTGCGGAGAGGTCTAGAAGGATGAGGGCCGTGGTGTGTCCCTGGTCAAGTAGCATGTGGATGTCATCAGTGGCGGGCGAGGAGGGTGGTCTCGGTGCTGTGGTTGCTGCGGAACCCAGACTGGGAGGCGTCCAGGATGGAGTTTTCTTCTATGAAGGCGGTCAGCTGGGCGTTTACGAGTCTCTCGGTGACTTTGGCCGCAAAGGGGAGGAGAGAGATGGGCCGGAAGTTTTTCAGGACATTGGGAGTTATTACTTAGCGTCTCAACTGATCGACATCAATGGTTGGGTTTTTGAGTTGCAGACAGAGCCTGCATACAGGATCGACAGACATGCGATGGGAAGCGGAGGGCACTTAGCGGCACTCTACTGGAAACAACGAGGGAAAGAATTGCCATCGCACACACACACAAGGTCAGAAGAGAATGGCACTCCGCTACTTGACTGCTGGCGTGGGACTTGAGGCTGGCTCAGCAGACACCACTTTGGGAGAGCGATGAACTGGGTGACATAGGGCACCTGCAGGGATTACGCAAATAGAGCTTGATAGGTTTAGACACCGTTGGAGATGTATGGCGAGGTGGGAAAATGCTAACTTTTGCGAAACTCAAGGCTGAATATAAATTGAGAATCTGACCTAGCACTAATAGAGGACGATTGGCAGGAAGCAATTCAGAGCCCCAGAGAAATTGCCATACGGGTAAGATTTAGATTGATTCCGCTGAGAATCCTGCATAGATCCTGCATCCCACGGACGCTCCACCATAGACTGTGCTGGTCAGACTTGGACCATTACATCACGGGATCCATTGAGACTGGTACTTTTTTCCACATTATCTGGGAATGCCCTAAGATACAACGGTTCTGGGTCCGTATCATTGGAGTAATGTCCGAAGTACTAGGCACACAGGAACCCCTAGATGCTCGCTGGCACTTGCTGGGCTTCACAGGGTAGAACAACTGGCCATCTCACATGAAAACCTGGTTGGCATTAGCATCCGGAGGGGCAAAGCAAAACATAGCCTGCTTTGGGGGGCACAAGAACCAGCAAAGCTCACCAACTGGAAGCAAGACCCAGACAGGTGCATCCTGGCAGAAAAAGTTGTATACAAAAGTAGGAGGTGCCTTAAAAAATGGGAGACAATATGGATTCCATGGCACAAATATAGATCCTAGGTCCACGAAGACACAAGTGTTGAGGAACAAAGTAGAAACAGTTTTAAAAACAACTGAGGGAGCGGGGGTTTCTTTCTGTGATGGGCACTGTATCCCTGACCTGAAACTGCTGATGGTGTTAAATGTAATAACTATCTACGACAATGGATTTTTGTATGTTTGTTTGTTAATAAAAAGACTTTTAAATAAAAAAGCAATGGGAAGGAGCAGCCAGGATATTGTGGTCCTATGACCTTAAGGTAAAAGTGCCAACATGTTTCTGCCCTACTCTGTTGGCCCATATAGGTCCTGGTGATTCTTCAGGGCAGTACTAGAGAAGAGATCCCCCAGTAACGTCACCTTGTAACTTATACAGGTGGATGCATATTATGCTAAAGGTCAACTTCAGCATGCAAACAAGAACAATGTCCTTGCTGTGTAAAGGATTTTCCTGTGAACAGAAAGAACAGTAGCATGATTACGGTTTCAGGTTGCCCGAGACTCCTTTATCATGACACAGTGACAGATAAAAGTCATCTATATTTTTGTCATGTTTCGCTTGAGTGCCAATTTCTCTACAGGCTAAGCATTTCATATTTTACTTTGTACTTTTTGTGAGTCCACGTTTCGGACTAATCTCATAAATAGGCTTCAGCAAATGCCATAAAAACAAGCGAGAAATAGCGTGAGGTTTTCAATGTAACCACTAAAAAGACACAGAAACTCAGAGGGACAGTGACCATTGGAGGCTGAATAGCAGTGACATGCAAAATTACAAACACACACGTTATGTTATGTTAGGTTAGTTTTGTAGAGCGCAGAGCTACCCACCTAGGGTTTCCCAGCGCTAACACGTGGAGACATTATCAAACACACATATAAATGCATTCAATTGTTGACTTACCCCAGCTCTAAATAAAATATACTTTTCAGGGGGCAGAGGGGTTGGCCCTGTGGTCAAACTCTGGGGTGAAGGTAAAATCGAAGGGAAGAAGAGACAGAGCGCATAAGGTTAAGAGCGCCAATTCGGATAGTCTGTCATTTGTGACAGCGTTATTTTCAGTCTTCATTCCAGTCGATAGCCTGTAGACTGGTCATACTTCCTGCATCAAGGGTTCCCACCCGCAGCAAAACTGTCTGGCGTGACCGCTCCCCTTGGCTGGTAGTGTGCTGTGTGTGCGGGACTCATTAGATCTGCCCGGTGCTCGCCTACTCGCGCTCAATTTCCAGCCATGTGACCCACGTGGCGTGATTACGCTTGCATTTATGACTCACTGCTCTTATCAATGAAAGAGTAGGTGGGGGTGACCCAATTTTAAGGATATTGAGCACAGCTGGGATCAGTTAATGTTGCCGTGCTTCACCCTGTAGTTAGTGTCATGATTGTGTGCCCGACACTCTTGGGTGTAGCACACGTCATGGCATCGCCCGACATACGGGCTTGCAGACTTTCATCAAGATGTGTTGTCAATAGGCCATGGCCGAACATTATGGTTTATGGAGTCCTACAGCATGCAGTAGATTAGAGAGACACTCCTAACGCTGTTTTAGCGCCATATGATAGGTAGACGTTTCAGAGATAGTTTTTAAACTTGGTGTAATGTAATGGGAGGACGTTTAGGAAGTAGTTTCAAACTTTGTAAGACGCTAATGTGTCTTATTTCCTGGTAAAGTATTTATTGGTCACAAGAGGCATGCTAGATCGTTTTGGATAAAACGGGGGGCTTATACATGATATATGTGGGCTATCAGACTAAATGTAGCCCCCTTTTCACCCGTTTCATGGGGCATACTTTTTTTTAAATTAGTATTGTGACATTGATAGTGTGTGTGTATTACGTGTGACAGGTTCATGAGAGTTATAGATTTAGCTGGTGCCATGGAATGGCATTATTTGGTCCTATTATATTGGTCCATAGCCTGTTTTGTTCTTTGTTCCTTCTCCAGGAGTCTTTTGACAGTGTTGTGGCCCGGGGTCAGTTTCTCAATGATTGACCATCTGTGATTGGAACCAATCTGTGAATTGTGATAACGCTTCCAAAATGGAATCGATACCAGAGACTATCGGTCTTCCTGGCGGAGGATTTCTATTTGAATTTCTATGCGAATATTTGGTAAAGAGTAAAATTGGTATTCGTGGGTCTTTTCTAATAAGATTGGATTTTGTAAAGCCAGGTGGGGTGGGCGATCCTTTTGGGTAGCTGCTGCCAAGCTATGAACTACTCTTCCCACCCATATTGCTAGTCTTTCCTTCCACACCGCCTTCCGCAAGCAACTGAAGACCCGGCTTTTCTCCCTTCCGTTATGCTATTTATGGTCCTCTCTCCGGCAGTGGCTTTTAATCAGCTAACACTTTGACACCCTTGGGTATAATGCGCTTTACAAATCTAAAAAACCAGTAGGACTCTATCTTAAACCATAAGACTCCACAAAGGAGCAGCAATCTTGGAATGGTATCGCTCTAATCCATTCTCTAAACAAATCTAATTATGCCTACACTAACATTGCAGCCTCTTCTACTACCACTCAGGACAGTGCCTAGCATCAGTTCTCAGTACACTTCTATCCCTCTTCCACAATCAGTTATTCTCCAGTGGCTGCATGCTGAGACGCGATTGCTGCTGAATCCACCGAAGCTCCTACCAGCGAGCAGAACTCTAAACCTTGAAAATGCCTCCTGACTCGGGGATCCCCTCTCCATCACGGAAAGTGCCACATCGTGTCACGGGAAGCAACAATGCCCCTAAGCCCTCTTCTCTCCAACCAGCCAAAAGTCTCCTGATGGCTGCCCCTCTACACTAAGAGGGGTATTACCAACATAGGGCAAATCAAGGGGTAATCAGTATATTTCCCGCAGATAATATCTAACTCCTCATTACACATTGCTATCCACCCCTTTCACTAAACGGATTACACCTATGTGGCAAGCATTCATATAGAAACTGCTGATCCCTTCCATATTTAATCTGACAAGTTAATAGACACGCATATGAATCCCTAGTCAGAATCTACTGTCTCGTGAACCAACCTTTGTCTGCTCTTATGCTGCCCACTCAGACCTTGCCCCAGAGGTCTGGTTACAGCAGTGGTGACTAACCCACACCTTAGACCCCACGTCACCACACTTGAGAGATATGGCCCAAACTTCTGGAGCATAAAATATCCAATACATCTCTCAAAGAATGCTAGAAAAGAGTTTGAACACAACCTACTTAAACAACTTCCAGAGAAACTAATTGGTGATACCTACTATAGCACAAACAAAGGCATTAAAATGACAACTTCATTTTCTACTCAAAACCCCCTTCTAAATGGAGAAAACCTTCCTCCTCCACCTACAAATTACAAAAACAGTCAAAATTCACTGTGGCACTAAACTCACCACTGCTCCTTCCCAGAGTTACAGAGGGGAGATCTACATAACCATCTACAGGAAGGTTAACATGCTAATTCAAGCGACCAACCATTATCTATCTATTTTTGACCAACACTTCCCGTCTCTTCTCGCCTCACTATATTAATATTGTTTTGTCCCCCAGGACACCAATGATATGTACCTCTACTGCACCTCCGGTCACACTCCCTATGCAAGAGAGCACCTGTATGCCCACCACTATACCAACACTAGGGCACAGTCACAACAACACGGAGCTCTACAATGCACTAACTGGTCACAATAGCACCAATCCCAAGCCTAGCTCTCTCACCATTGAACCCACCTTACTCACAACCCCTACACCCAATATGGAACCCTGCCAACCCAAACCTTCCCTCCCCAGTTCCAGCTTTAATGACACTGCCCTCCTCTCAACTAAACTCCACCCGCCCTCTCTAGACATGAGACCTACCGCCTGTCCTCCCCCATATAGAACAGGATCCCTTCCCGACATATTTACCCAATTTTTCAACCAAATAGAAAAAAAATTGATTCTCTAGCTAAAGACCTCTCTCAGGTAAAAAGCGATCTTGCGAACCAGTCCAAATTAATACGCAACCCTACTCCGATGATAGAGAAATGGACTCCCCTTAAAATATCTTCTTATGTCAGCCGCCACTTCTGCATGACCTCCATCCCCCTGAGCCGCTTGTACCACAGACCCGACCGAACTCCCTATCCCCACTTGAAGTGGAATCTATTTTTAAATCATACAACACAAACACTCAACAAGTGGACCACAAATCTCCGTCCTCAATCCCAGTAATCATGAGCACAAATAGAATCCCTCGAGTTAATATACCGCCCAGACCACCCGCTCAATACACCACGATTCAGACACTACACACTACCCTTAACAACCTGAACTCCCTTTCCTGCATGCTTCTTAGCTGCAGATCAGCAGTTAAACATGCTACAGAAATATCCGAAACTATTCTCGCTGACGGCATTGACATCACATTCTTACCGGAAACCTGGCTTAACAAACACTCAACCTCCATGCTAGACTTGCTTACTCTCCCTAGCCATTCTACCATTAGATGAGCCAGACCTAAACAAATAGGGGGTGGGCTAGCGATCATCCACAAAGTTTAAATTAGACTGAACACACTAGAAACCATGGACTACTCAATCTTATAATATCTTGGAGTTGAACTCACGATAAAAGGCCCCACCCCTATCATACTCCACACTATCTATATACCCCATGGTGATCGCTTATTCTTCACTGAAGAAATAACTGGCCTAATAACAAAGTTCTCCCTTACTGACATCAAAGATATACTTCTAGGTGACTTCAATCTGCACTGGGTCGACAGAAGACACCACTGTCAGTAATCTCATATACCTTCTCAAATTAAACGACCTTAAACAACTCTGCAATGAACAGACCCACAATAAAGGCTCTGTGATAGATGCAATAATTGCTGGATACGATCTTGTCTTCCTTCAATCCATCATACCCATCGACTGGTCAAACGACCACCTAATACTGTTCTATTTCAAGGCAAACCCCAGTCCATGCTCAGCATCAGCCAATAAACTAATGTACTGGACAAGGAACTTCAAACAAATCCCACTAACGGATCTAGAATTCATGATAAATGCTCATCTACACTCTCAACCTCACCGTCGCTTTGTAGATGACCTCACCACCCTCTATAGCTCAGTGACGACTGATGTTCTTGACCAAGTGTTCCCTCTCAAACTAAAGAGTTCTAGAAAAGTTGAAGTCCAGATCCTGGTTCAACTCAGACCTTAACAATGAGAGAAGACACCCAAGACTGACCGATAGGTTATGGAGACAGAACCGCGCACAGGCACATTTCGCACTCCTCACGTCTCTCCTACAAAAAAACACATCTTTAAGGAAAAAGTCACTTTCTTTCACAACCAACATGACCGTGCGAAGAACAGACCAAGGGAGCTCTTCAATATAATTAAACAACAAATGAACCCTTACCCCCAACACAAAACAATAGCCACTAACAAACGCTGTGTAGAAATAGCCATCTTCCTCTCTGACAAAGTTGCAAAAATTGAACGATCGCTTATCCCAGACTCAAGACTATCACCCATCCTGATTACTCCACTGATATGCAAATTTCCATGGAAACTACCCCCAAAACTCAACAAATGACTAGGAGGGAACCAAGAAGTACCAATACCAACATTGATCTCCTCCAACTAAAAAACAATGCTAAAAGGACAGATTTCAAACTGATGACAGAAGATCAAAAGAATCGCAAACTTGAAGCCCACAACCAACACTACTGACCCTCTCCCCTCCACCTTAGAACAGAACCTTAACAATAACATCTCTCCTTTTCTTACTTAAATCATAAATGCCTCTCTCTTTCCTGGCAGCGTTCCCAATTCCCTCCAATAGGACAAGTCATACCCCTCCTTATAAAAACCGGTAATGACCATAATGACTTCAAAAACCTCAGTCCAATCACAAACCTTCCATTCCTAGCTAAAACTAACATAAATGTGTCCTGATACAACTCACCCAGCATATAGATGAATTCAACCTTCATGACACATTCCAATTGTGCTTCAGGAGAGGCTGCAGCACTGAAACGGCTATGCTCAATATTTCTGATGACATTCACAAATCCTTAGCTGAAGGTGACTCATGCCTCCTTATCCTACTCGACCTACCAGCGGCTTTTGATAGGTAAACCTTGCAGCTTTACTCAAGACTCTCACTGGTATCAATAGCACAGTGTTAAAATGGTTCACATCCTACCTGCAACATCGTTCTCAATAAATAAAAATCAACAGTTGTCTCTCGAAGCCTGTTCCAGCACCACAAGGTGTTCCTCAAAGTTCAATCCTTTCTCCTGCTCCATTTAATCTCTTCAAGGAACCCCTCACAATTCTTCTGAAACAAGCAGAGGTCAAATATCACCTATATGCAGACGACAAACAATTCTACTACAAAATAACGTCACCTAGAGACATCCTCCACCTGAAAGCCACACTAAACAAAATACAAAACTGGTTAAGTTCCAACTGCCTGAAACTGATCCTCAGCAAGACTGAACTGCTACTCCTGTCCCCTACAAACAATCCTCTACCAATCCAAGAATGGCTCAAGAACTTGAACCCTCTAAACTGCTCTCTTTCACTTTCCAACTCCGTAAAATCCTTGGGTATCACCCTTGACAGAAACATGCTAATGAAGGAGCACAACAACAATTAAGCTAAAAGAGCCCCTTTCACACTAAAACACCTCAAATAAATCAAACCTTTTATCCCCCCCCCAATGACGTTAAGGCTGTAGTGCAATTGCTCATCCTCTTTAAACTCGCCATCATCACTGGTACTCCAAACTTCACCTTGCACCCCTGAAAGCCACTCTTAATGTGGCAGCCAGACGACTCAGAGGAATAAAGCGGTTTGATCACATCTCAACTTCACTTAAGAGTCTCATCTGGCTTCCCATTGAAGGAAGATGCAACTTCCCGATCGCCTGTATCACCACAAAGCCCTTCATACAAAGAAACCTAACTTTCCAAAGCAGTTAGATGCCAGGCACTGAGAAGTTCCAACTCATTTCTTCTATGATGCAACCCTTCTGTTCTTGCTTTAAATGAGACCTTAATTCTCTGATACTTAACAATTGCTTCAACTCTCATACAAGTTATCTACATTTCTCAAAGACCTTGCCCTACTCTACAGACTCCGTTGTAGTCTCCTGACCCAGTCAGTCCCTACTTTAGCAATAAAGTCATTACCTTTTTGCTGCATTGTGTAACAGCATTACCTTTTGCTGTATTGTTATGTACTCCGCTTATGAGTTCTCACTATTTTAACAATGTTTTGCATATACCTCCCGTTAACTGCATTTGACCTACAAGTAACCTCACATGTATCTCATATTATCCTATGTGCACTACTTGTAAAGCGAGATGATACCTTCGGGTATAGGCTGACCTAAATATAAATCTCTAAATAAATAAACAAACAGCATTGTGCAAAATTTCCCTCTAATCCTTTTACCTCTACATCCACTCCGGCCACCAGAAATCATTTCTTATCCTATGCTTAGTGGCACTTATACCCAGATGGCCTACTTGAGCTGCAGTGGTGGCATCCATAGGGCATGCTGCGGGGCGGTGGGGTGAGGCAGGGGAGGGGAGGGTGGGTGGGTAGTAAACTCAGACATACGTCGTATGTCAACTTATCACCTCTTACCAATAATCCTCCTTCCAAACTTAACTCATCCACCACTTTCCAGTAAGACTGCAAAGTTTTTTACCTTGGCCACCCAAATTTCACAAAATTCATGACCTTTATCAATTCAGCACCTTCCCTCAACCAATCACACAATCCCATCATATCGGAGCAAATGACCAGATTTTGAACTCTGGCAATGATACAGTCCTCAATTTCTTCCTGTACATCCACCTCACACAAATCTCTTCAACTGGTAACTGAGACAGAACGTCTGTTATAATGTTCTTTCTTCCTGCAATGTATATCACACTTAAACATAACTAATAATTTGATAGATAATCTGGCCATGGTGTTCTTAATTTTGTTCCAGACAAAATATCAACGAGTGGTCTGTGATCTGTCCTTAAACAAAAGTTTCTTCCCAGCCATATTTAAACTTGTCAACACCCCAAACACGTCATCATTTCTTTTTCTATTACAGAATATCTTGTTTGAAATTCTTTTGTTCTTCTGGAAGCAAACCCAATAGAGAATTTCTTGCCATCCGTTATCTGTGGCAAAACGGGCCCCATGCCATACGCACTAGCATCCACAGTCACAACATTTTTTTATCTTTCCACACACGACTGTAGTGCGGGAGCAGAGATAATACTTTGTTGTATGTGATCAAAACTTTGTTGACATATTGCAGACCATTCAATTTCTACATCTGTTTTTAACTGTTGCCTAAAGCATTTAGGCAGGTCTGCAATTTTTTTTATAAAACTTTCCATAGAATTCACACAGACCTATAAAAAGACCACAGTTGGTCTTTATCAGTCAGATGCGGTGCATTTACAATGGCATCAAGAAAGCTCAGTTTGGGTTTAACCCCATCAGATGTCAACACATGGCCTAGGTACTCAACTTAATTTACTCCATAGATACATTTGTCTTCTCCGATAGTAAGCCCACTGGATTCCAAGGTGGACAGCACTCTTTCAACACGTCTTTCGTATCAGCAAATATCAAGATGTCATCCTGAAATATTGCTACATTTGAGATGTTCTTGAACATTTTCGTCATGACCTTTTGAAATACAGAAGCAGATGGGGCCACCCTAAACTGGAGGGACGAGAGCACCTGATGACACGTCGCTTTAAGGTAAATTTGGACTGACCTACAGCAGATACTTCCTCTTTTGCAAGCTCCACATATAAAGTGAGCATAAAGCAGTGCACTGTGTACAGATTACCTTTTCTGTAAACATTTCTCATAGTATAGTAAAAATGAATGCAGCATGCACACATTTCTTCTTTTGGAAGTCCTCCCTTATTGGATTATAAAAAACCAGTGCACTGTAAATTCTCCACACGGAGCAGTCAGTGTGCACAGATTTCTCACAGTGCAGTATAAAGCAGTGCAGTGTGCACACATTTCTCAAAGTATATTAAAAAGCAGTATAGCGTGCACAGATTTCTTAGTGTATTAAAAAGCAGTGCACTGTGCACAGATTTCCTGTTTAAGCTGCAAATACCTCCAAGTGCAGTAAAAAGCAATGCAGTGCACATATGTTTCATGATTTGTCGTAGTACAGCAAAAAGCAGTGCAGGGCGCTAATAGTGTTCTAACAGTATAGCAGAAAAGCAATGAGGTATGCACACGTTTCTTATTGTGCAAAAAAATCTGAGTAGTGTTAAAAGATTTCTCAAAGTGCATTAAACAGCAATTCAGAATGTACAATCCACTGAGCACATGTCTCATGCTGAACAGCAGCGTAGTGTGTATAGATTCCCCATAGTGCAGTAAACAGCTCTAAAGTGTACATTGATTTCTCCTAGTGTAGTAAAAAGCAGTGCAGCGTGCCCTTATTTCTCAAGGGGTCATAAACAGTAGAGCAGTATGCACTTATTTCGCACAGTGCAGCAAACAGCAGCATGCAATGCTTCATCACATGCTAGTAAATGCAATGCAGTGAGTACACAAAGCGCAGCAAACAGCAGTGCAGTGTGCACAGATGTCAGTGCAGCAAAAAGCAGTGCAGCCCATATGTTCCCATCACACAGAAAAAAAGTGTGGTGTGAACGGATTAATTAGTGTATTAAGATGCAGTGTGTAGAGAGTTTTCATAGTGTAGTATAAAGCAGTGCTTATTGTTTGGATTTCTCGGTGTATTAAGATTCAGTGCAGTGTGCACAGGTCCCTCATATTGTAATATGATGCAGTGCAGCGTGCACAGATTTCTTACGGTGTAGTAAACAGCAGTGGAGTGTGCACAGGTTTCTCATAATACAGTAAAAAGCAGTGCAGAGACGCCTCATATTGCAGTAAGTAGCAGTGCAGTGTGCACAGATTCCTCATAGTGCAGTAAAAATCAGTACAGCGTGCAGATTCTTCACAATGCAGTAATATGCAAAGCAGCATGCACATATTCCTCACAGCAGTGCTGTGTGCACAGATCCGCCAGAGTGCAGTAAGATTCAGTGCAATGAGCACAGATTTCTCACAGCGCAGTAAAGTGTAGTGCAGTGTGCACAGATTCCTCATATTGTAGTATAATGCAGTGCAGCATGCACAGATTCTTCACAGTGCAGTAAAAAGCAGTGCAGAGACTACTCATAGTACAGTAAAAAGCAGTGCAGTGTGCACAGATTTCTCATAGTGCATACGAGACAGAGCTGTGTGCTTGGCGTGTGCATTAAAAAGCAGTGCAGCATGTACAGATTCTTCACAGTGCAGTAATATGCAGAGTAGCATGCACAGATTCCTCACAGTGCTGTATAAAGCAGTGCTGTGTGCACAGATCAGCCAGAGTGCAGTAAGATGCATTGCAATGTATGTGCACATTTTTCTCACAACGCAGGAAGATGAATTGCAGTGTGCACAGATTCCCCTCTTTAACACAAAGGATGAACACAAACACCCCCAGGGCCGGTTGGAAAGCCCCCCAGAGGTCTCCGGATAGAAGAGCCCAGCTCAGTCGGCTCCTGGCAGAGATTTCCTCCAGAATTATTCAGTCTATTTCTGCAAACACAGCAGAAGGTGCTGACAATCTCCTACCTGAGCAGAAACCTATGCAGATAATCCTCGGCTCTCGTCTCCTGGGGCTTAAGTGGGGCAGGTGCAGATTTGGGGCCTCAAGGGCGCCTGTGAGGGTCTGAAATTGAAGATACCCGCACAGACAAGCAGGGGGTTCTTCCTCTGTAGCAGGCTGAAGAGAGACCTGAAATGATGTCAAGATCAACACCACTGGTGCTGTCTCTGCCGCTGCTGACCAGGAAGAGGAAGCCCTTCTCCCTTTGATACAATGGGCTCAGGAGATTTCATTAGCAGGTGAGGCGCGTCCTCTGCTGGTCACTAACAGAACATCTGCTTACAGTCTCCAGTCGTGAATGCATTTCACACAAACAAGCATTTTGTGTGCAGGAAAGGCCTGAATTTTAAGATGCGACAGATAGGGTTGCCATCTAAAAACCAGCTGAGATGGTAACAGAACGCTAGTCCGAGACTTGGGCGGTCTTAAGGCGCACAATACAAAAAGCAGTGGCATATCCAATAGGTCTTGTTTTTGGGACCTTATAAGTGTTTATCCATGCAGCACATTATACATTACATTAGCCATAAAAGACATCAACGTTTGTGGTAAATCAATGCGTGCACCACAGACCTCTACATAGGATGTTACAAGCAATCACAGGCAGTGAAAACAGGAGGGGAGGACGAGAGTAACAGGACGTTTAAAAACAAGTCCTGGCTTCAGCTCAAAGCCTTGTGATTCTGGGCAAGTCACGTAATGTACCTAAGCTAGTTTTCGCTAAATAAAAATTGCAAAAAAGTTCATCGAGGTATAAAAGGGGTGTGCCCTCTGTGCTCTGCTTTACAGCTCGTTACTTTAAATACTCCAAACAAGCGGCTTGAGTACTTCATGTTGGGAGGGAGGAAAGGGTTGACTGGGTGGCCAACTTCACAGGTTATTGCAGGAGTTAATAGGTGCTAAACATGGTGCCTGTAGCATATTAAAACAAAAAAAAAAGAGAAAAGCAGTTAGTGAATAATAACTGGAGCCCAGTCAGAAGAAGACTGCTGCATGCAAACCCTTCGTGCAGACAGATCACTGGGCCCTCTAAAAATTGGTGCCCTGGGCCCATGCCCAACTCGCCCATTAAAAAAGACGGTCTTTATTGTAATTATTTATTGGTGCTTGAGCAATGTCGCTGGACCGAGAAAGAATGTTTCTAATGGAACACTACTGGTGTTTAGCAATATGGTGCTGCTACTCATTCAGATTTATGTTTTGAGCTCACAATATTAATATCTTCCATGTAGAAATCCAGTTCCATAACTGTGTAGCAGGCACAAATATAAGAAATACTCTTGGGAATACCTATAAAACGTGTGGCTTTTTAGCCCTTTTGAAAAGTGTGCTTTAATTCTGCAATGAACCAACCCATTGCAAAAGTGCACTCTAGATGCTATAATCAGCAAAAAGAAGCTGATCTCCCTTCAATCCATCAAACCTATCGACTGGTCCGACCACCATCTCATACTGTTCAAGATCAAGACCCACCTCAGATCTCACACAGTCCCTTCCAACAAACATACACGTTTGTGCTAGGAATATCAAACAAATCCCTATAACTGAATTGGAATCCAGGGTCCCAACTACATTATCAACCTCTCAATATCACCGCTGATGACCTCACCACCCACTACAACACAACGATGACTGATGTTTTCGACCAAGTGGCGCCGCTCAAACTAAAACAATCTAGAAAATTACAATCGAAATCGTGGTTCAACACCAATGGCAACAATGAAAGGAGTCAGTTAAGACAGCCAGAAAAAATATGGAGACAGTACCCCTCTACAATGCACCTCACACTCCTAAGATCTGCATGGCTTTCTTATAAGAAACACATCTTTAGAGAAAAAGCCACCTTCTTTCGTAACCAACTTGATCGAGCTAAGAACAGACACAGGGCGCTCTTCAACCTGATCAAACGGCAAACTTCCCTTACATCCCCTCACGAAACAACAGCCACTTACGAACGTTGTGAAGATATTGCCAACTTCTTTACTGAGAAGTAGCAAAATTTGAGCACTTCATCAGCCTAGTTGAAAATCCGTCTTCCTTACCAATCCATCCCGTTGACTTACTTTCCCCAATGGTTGCTCCCACCCCAGATTTTGCAATTGACTAAATGGACCCAAGAAAAACTATAGTCAACTCCTATCTCAGTCAATTGAAAAATGATGCTAATTGGTCTGACTTCAAACCCATGACAGAGAGTAAAGTCTACAATATAATTGCAAACTTGAAGCCCACTTCCCACTCAAATGATCTCCTCCCATCCACATTAGTACAAAGCCTCAACCATATCATTGCCCCATTCTGGACAAAACTCATCAACTCTTCTTTCTCCTCAGGTCTTGTACCTGACTCCCTCCAACTAGGCCACATCTCACCCATACTGAAAAAATCAGGGACTAACCCCAATGACTTCAATAGCCTCCGACCTATCACCAACTTCCCGTTCCTAGCCAAAACATTGGAGAAATGCGTCCTTCTATAAGTCAGTCATCATATTGAGCAATTCCATCTCCTTGACACCTTCCAGTCAGGATTCAGGAAAGGCTGTAGCACAGAAACTGCTGTGCTAAATATCGCGGATGGCATTTGCAGATCCTTGGATGAAGGTGACACATGTCTCCTAATCCTACTTGACTTATCCACAGCTTTTGATACTGTTAACCACCCAGCTTCAATTGAGACCCTCAAGAACCGCAGTAGTATCAATGGCAAAGTCCTTAGTTGGTTCACTTCGTACCTACAACATCGCTCGCAACAAATTAAAATCAACAACTATCTCTCAAAACCAACACCAGTTCCCCATAATGTACCCCAAGGATCAATTCTCTCCCCTTCTCTTTTCAAGCTCTTCATGGGACCCCTTACTCTTATCTTGAACCAAGCAGGGTTAAAATATCACCTTTATGCCGATGACACCCAACTTTACTACAATATTAAATCACCGAGTGACATCATTCATCTGAATGATACATTAATCAAGATACAATCTTGGCTTAACACCAACCACTTAAAGTTGAACCTCAACAAAATGGAAATACTACTTTTCTCCCACCAAAAAACCTCTTCCAATCCAAGATTGGCTCACTAACTTGGACGCCCTTAACTCTGGACAAGAACCTGTCAATGAAAGACCACACCAACAACTTAGTCAAAGGAGCGCTGTACACTCTTAAAAATATCAAGAAAATCAAACCTTTTATTCCACCAGATGATTTTAAGATGGTAGTGCAAAACTGAATTATGGCAACGCCTTCCTCAAAGGAACTCCGAAATGGCACCTTGCCCCCCTTACAACAGTTCTCTACATGGCTGCCCAGCTACTAACAGGTGTTAAACGATTTGAGCACATTACGCCGGCTTTCAAGAACCTCAGCGCTTCCCATCAAAGGTAGATGTATTTTCCAGACTGCTTGCATCACCCACAAAGTCCTTCACACCCATAACCCAAACTACCTAGGTTCCAAACTCTCCAAAGCAGGAAGAGCCAGTGCTCTGAGAAGCTGCAACTCACTTCTTCTCATCCCTCCCAAACTGGAAAAGAAATCCTTACAGACTCGCTCATTCTCCGGAAATGCTCCTAGGATCTAGAATACACTCCCAAGAGATCCTCGCTGTAACCCATCCTTTCCATGCTTCAAACGGGACCTTAAATACCTTCTGCTTAACAAATACTTTTATACTCAATCTAACTAAGCTTTGATGTTTTCAGCTTCCTTTTTGTCATTCACACCATAAACTTGTACTGTTACAATGTCCTGTAACCACCTTGACTGCATAACGATTTCCTTGATATGTTTATTTGGATGCACCTTTATGTTTTGATCTGTATACTGATATGTACTTCTATGGAACGGCCTGGAATTATATGTAAAGCGCTCTGATACCTTCGGGTCTAGCTAGCGCTATATAAAACCTATAAATAAAATTAAAAAATAAATAAATAATAATAATGCACTGCTTGGCCATGCTTCTTCCAACATGTTCTCGGCGGGGCTACCTTGCAGAGTAAATATTTATCTGGTCCAATTGTGGTGCCTCCTTTGGCTTTGGCAATTGCAAGTGCTAAATTCAGACTGGTTTTCGGACGAACCCCATATTTCATGTACTAAGTTAGCTATGGTGATGATTTGTGCATTAACGTAAATAATGTAAATAAACAAAAATGAAGTGCTTGTTGCATGACTACAGACAAAATTGAGTCAAAACGGCCTTCTCTACGCTTTAGATCCAATGGTGGTGAGATGGTGACATCGCAAGAACCTTCATGCAGGGGAGAGGAGAAAAGGGAAGAGTGATAAAGAGCTCCAAATTAAAGTAACTCTAGATTGCCGGTAAACAGTTTGTAGTTGGAAGAGAGAGAGAACCATTTCGCAGCGAGTTTTCGTGAACTTCTTTTCGGCTTCACTCTTACAGTTTATAGACAAAAGGCTTCATCTTTTTGTTTGCTTTACACCGAGTGATAGAAAAATCAAAATAGTTAATTTTGCTTCCTCCCATATCTGTACATGTGTGCCATCACTGCTGCATCATTTTCTTCCAACTGCAGGAGGGTGACATAAGTATCCACAAAGTTCCTTCCATTTCTTTCCACGTCTGTACATTTGTGTCATCTGGCACTGCTAACGAGCTAAATTCTACTGTAAGTTAAAAAAACGTTGAGTACTTACATTTGAATTGCTGATGACCACGAAAGCCAGCAGCAGGTGCATGTGATGAAAGCGTGTCGTGCTCGCATCCCTTTACACCCTGGATTATTCTAGTATCTGGAGAACTGTGACCAGCTACGTGCTCAGACTGCCGCTTCTGTATCTGGCTGGTTGTTTGAATGACAGTTCAGCTTCTCCTGGTTGCAGACCGAAGAACAGTCCCAAAAGACCGCTCCTGGGCAACCAAAATGCTCTCTGATTGAAATCGCCGGAAAGAGAGCTAAACACACAAAGGAGGGACTTTTACAGAAATGCACCAATAAGAAGCCAGCATTTCTGAATTCCAAAGATAGTAACCAATGGCAATCGGTGGGTTTGCCAAATCCCACAGAAGAGACATAACAGGCCGATCGAAGCTCGACCTAAAAATGGCATATCCAATCCAGGATGCCTCACAAATGCGGTTTTTCTCTCCTCCAGCCAATGGCAAGAGGAGAGAAAAAGAAACACGCCCCCGAATCCGAAACCGCCGCTGCGTTTCTCCGAGGCATTTCTGCTTTGCCTCGGAGAAAGGCGGTGGTGTGCTTGTTTTCCAGCTGTACGTGTCCCACATAAGTGTGCCTCAAAAGCGCAAACAAAACGTTTAGAAGGCTTTGCTCTGGCCTGCACTGGTGGGTAAATAGTGACAAGCCTTAAGTAAACTGAGCAAGCGCTAGATGCGTGCGATGCCCTGTGAACTTAGTGTCCTCTCCGGTGTGATTGCTCACTCCTGTCCTGCACTGCGAGGCGGCTCCGGCGCGGATCATTAGACAGAGCTGTGGTCACCTCGTCCCCGGGGCGCTGGCCACGGAGGGCATGATCGAGAGCCTGGGGGTTTACTTTCAGAATGGCTATGGAACTCGTGGAGACGAGCTGGATTGCTTCCGGCAGAGCCCCCCAGCCTGTCTGTACGCGCAGACACATCCCATCTGCAGGGGAGTGCCTCTGGGGGCAGCCTGCGTCAGAGGGGGCAGGGACGCTATAAGCTGGCACTTGGCTCGCGGCCTCCCACTCCACAGCCTCAGGCTATGCCTCTGACCCTGGCACGCACTGTGTACCCCTAGATGCGGATTGCCAAGGCCCAGCAGCCCCAGCAAAGCAGATGCGAAGCTCCGTACACAGATGAGCACTGCCTGGCCGCCACTCACCTCACTATCACACAGTCGCCTCTCACCTATCTGACACACAGCCGCCACTCACCTCACTGTCACACAGTCGCCCCTCACCTATCTGACACACAGCCGCCACTCACCTCACTGTCACACAGTCGCCACTCACCTATCTGACACACAGCCGCCACTCACTTAACTGACACACGGCTAACATTCACCCCACTACTCCCGGCGGAGCATTCACCTCACAGCCACGCAATCATCAATCACCTCACTGACACACAGTCCTTATTCTCCTTACTGCCATGTAGCCACCGGTTACCGTACACCTCCACTCACCACACTGAGGGTGTGACTTAACGGCTAGAGCGGCCGACTTTGACCCTGGGAAACCAGGTTCGAGTCTGGTGAAAGCTCAAGCATCCTGTGATTCTGGGCAAATCACGTAATCTCAACTTGCCTGAAAAACATGAATGTGTACGTCTGTAATGCACTCCGATGTCGAGTTAGTGCTATATAAAACAGAAACAACAAAAATCTGTCCTACAACTATCTAAGCTCACTCCTTCGGAGCCACCACTGGCATCCCTGCCATGCAGCCCTCACTCACATCACCGCCCTAGTCTTTACTCATCTTACCACCACAGAGTCTTCACTCACCTTACCTGCACACATCCATTACTCATTTCAGTGGCACGCCGTCGCAGACCCCACTCGCCCCACTTTGTATTGCAGTCACCACGCACCTCACTTACACACAGCCAGCCCACCTCACCGCCATGCAGTCAAAACTCACATCGTTGCCTAACAGCTACTACTCACCACAAACCATCACTCACCTCACCGCCACACAGCTTTCTAATGTGGTTAAAGAGGGACGCTCAGAGCACTAGTACGCGATTGTTAGATTTTAGAATTTCCTATTTGTAGCGGTCTAGTTGCTCACGTCACGTTGACGTGACGCAGGCGGCCCCGTCGGCGCCGGGGTGCGCGCGCAGATCAGCGCGCCGGGCGAAGACGAGAGAGTGCCGGCCGACGCTCCTCGGTACATGCTCATTTGAATGTTAAATAAACATAGCGGTAACCCAACAACGTGCCTCGTGTGATTTCTGAGCAACTTTACAGTGGCGACGAGGTCGGGACTGAGACCTGACCGACGCGGGAGCACAGGAGAGGGCAACACTCCACGTGGCCCCCACGAGGCGAAGGAAGACACGCAAGCAGGTCACCAGGCCAAAACGGAACACCAGACAGGCCTGCCTGGAGCGGGGGGAGTCACGGAAAACGTCCTAGTCAACCACGTCGGACGATCCGAGGTACGGAGCAACCGAGGAGCGTGGCAGTGCCACAGTACAGCACACGAGCTGCAGATAGGCCACAGGGATGACGCTACCCACAAACGGCCAAGAGCACACACGCCACCTTCACACAAATCCACGCACAGGGAGCGCTGCGCTGGCTACCAAAGAGGAGGAGGTGGGGTCTAGTAACAAAAGCCCCCAGAGAATCAAGCACACAGGAAACAACAACAACACCCCAGGCAGCCCCCCGAGCAAAGCCACCGACGGAACGAGCGCCAAGGAAGTGAAGATGAGTACCCCGGCAGGGTACGCGATTGCACCAGTGCAATTCCTAACGAAACCCGGAGACCCACTGATGAAATGGGAGGACTGGAAGGAATATATAGACAATTTCATAGGGGTCCTGGAGGACGAAAATGAAGAGCAGTTCACTCCTCAGAGAAAAAAACGCATACTGCTACTAAATCTAGGCCCAGAAGGTCTGAGAATATACAAGAGCCTAGTACCAACGAAGAGAGAAGACACAGACGACGATGTGTATGCGCATGCAGTGGAGGCCCTAGATGAACGATACCGCCCCACCATCTGTGTTTCAGTGGATAGATATAACTTCCAGCAAAGGAAACAAAAGGTGGGGGAATCCATCGAAGAGTATGTAGCAGCGTTGAGAAAGCTAGCAGCCCCGTGTAAGTACGCACTGTGGGAAGATGAATTCATAAAAGACCAGGTGATCATGCACACCACCAGCGCAAACGTGCAAGACAAGCTGTGGGCGAGTGGGGACACCACACTCAAGGAAGTAATGGTCATAGTGAAGAGGGCAGAACTCTCAAAGAGGTGCGCCGATGCTACCAAAAAAGAGGCGGTCACCCCAACCATGGTGAACAGGATACAGGAGGGAGACCACCGCAAGGACCCGAAACACAAACAACCCATGGCCAAAGGAACTAGCAGATGGCAAGGGAAACAAGCAGACAGTGAGTACAAGAAAACGTGCTACAGGTGTGGGAGTTGGTCCCACGAAGCCCACGACAGACGTTGCCCGGCATTCCGAGCCAAATGCCTGCACTGCGGTATCATGGGTCACTACGAGAAGGTGTGTCGGAAGAAACAACAGAAAGGAATGGTGAAATATGTTGACCAAAGCGCAGAAGACCTGGAGGAAGCCACAGAGGAAGAAGTGGTCACCGTCTTATGTATATACGATCAGGTATTGAGCGTAGACGCCGAGAGATCAACCAAACCAGTCCTAGAGATGTCCATGGGCGGCATCACCATCTCAGTAGTGGCAGACACCGGATCCCCATTTACCATTATACAGAGGGCAGTGTGGGAAGAACAGTTCCAATCCAAGTTGGGCCCTGAACTGGAGAAACTAGACATACGACCGGTTACCTATAATGGGGATCGCATTCCCATGCTGGGCTTCCGACGCCTACTGTTCGAGTTCAGAGGCCGATCAGCGCGGTGCAAACTGTATGTGGCCGAGAAAGGACCCTCCGTCCTAGGATGGTTAGACCAAGGCGACCTAGGCATAAAACTCGACCCAGGAGGGAAGGAGCAAATTCTACTCACAGAACAGGAGGAATGGCCGGACATGAACAGATGGAAGAAGAACTACCCCAAAGTGTTTGGGGGCACTGTAGGAAAAATGGAGAAATTTCAACATAAAATAGTGCTCAAGGACGGAGCCACACCAGTGGCACATAAAGTGAGGAATGTGCCCATTGCAGTAAGGGAAGCCGTCCAGACAGAACTCCAAGATCTGGAGAAGAAGGGCATCATAGAACCCATTACCTGCGCCGAATGGCTGGCGCCCTTGGTGGTCGTGATGAAACCCAACGGGAAGGTCAGGCTCTGTGTGGACCTGAGAGAACTCAACAAAAACATAGTGGTGGAGAAATTTCCCCTTCCCAAGATAGAGGAGATGTTGGCAAGAACCAGAGGAGTTCAGTGGTACTCCACCATTGACCTTACATCAGCATACCACCAGGTAGCTCTACACCCGGACAGCAAAAGCCTGACATCGTTCATCACCCCGTTTGGGTGCTACAGATTTTGTCGCATGCCGTTCGGGCTAGCCTCGGCGGCAGCCGTCTTTCAGAAGATGATGCACCAATTGTTCAGAGACTGCAAAGACGTACAGTACTTCCAGGACGATATCCTAGTGATGGGGAGAGATAGGAGAGATCATGACCGGAAACTAGATAAAGTACTACAAACACTGGAAGCCAAAGGCCTCACGGCAGAATGGTCGAAGTGTCGGTTGGGACTGCAATCGGTAACCTATTTAGGCCATGAAATTGGGCGACAGGGGATCACGCCCAAGACGGGGAACGTGAAAGCCATCGCGGAAGCACCGCCCCCCAAGAACAAGGAGGAAGTCAGATCGTTCCTGGGGATGGCGGAGTACTATAGCAAATTCGTGGTACATTTCGCATCCAAGACCTACAACATGAGGAGGCTGACAAGAGAGAGCACGGTGTTCCAGTGGACACCGGAAGCCCAAGCGGAATTTGAAGTCATCAAAAAGGGAATCCTAGAAGCCATACCGCTCAAGGGGTACGACCCACAAGGCGCAACCATACTCATCACCGACGCCAGCGACAAGGGGTTAGGCGCTGTACTCATGCAAGACCGAGGAAGAGGGGACATGGAGACAATAAGTTTCGCCTCCAGAGCACTGACGGATACGGAAGGCAAGTACAGCGTCATAGAGAAGGAGATGTTGGCGGTTGTGTGGGCCATGACGAGGTTCCGGCAGTTTCTATGGGGTACCCGATTCCAGCTCAAGACGGACCACAAGCCGTTAGTGAAGGTACTAACTTCGAGCGGGCACGCCAGCGCCACACCCCGGATATCGAAGATGTCCTTAAAACTGTTGGAATTCAGATATGATGTGGAGTACATCCCTGGAAACAAGAACCGAGTGGCGGACTACTTGAGTCGAGCGGCGGCCATGGAGCCGGGAGAAGAAGACCCAGCGGACAAAGGAGAGATGGTAGCTCTCATAGAGGACCAAGAGAAGATAATCAGCATACAAGAGTGGACGGAAGCCTATGAAGAAGACTCTGACCTTATGGAAGTAAAAGCGCACATCACACAAGGGTGGCCTGATAAGAAAAAGGTGAAAACCAACCTCAAACCATTTTATGAAGTGAAAGAAGAACTGACAGTAGGAGACAAGGGCATATTCATCTACCGGGGAGACAGAGTAATTCCCCCCACGAATCTTATCGACAAGCTGCTGGACTTATTACACGAAGGCCACCTTGGCATAGGGAAACTCAAAGCCAGGTCGAAACAGAACTACTGGTGGCCGGGTATGGACGTAAGAGCAGAGAGGTATGTCAGAGAGTGTCCCCAATGTCAAGGGGCCGACAAAACATTGAGACCACTACGTCCAGCCCTTGGGAAATTCGACACTCCCTCAAACCCGTGGGAGGAGTTGTCAATAGACATTCTGGGACCGGTGCTGGATGACCAGAGCATACAGAAGTACGTGTGTGTCCTCATCGACCGTTATTCCAAATGGCCAGAAATAAAGGTGAGCGAATCCATGGACACGGAGAACATCCTGGAGTTTCTATCGGAAACATTCACCCGAGAAGGTATTCCCAAGTCCATCTTAAGTGACAATGGACCACAGTTCACGTCGGAAAGATGGAAACAATTCATGGGAAGAAATGGCATCTCCGTAAAGCACACGGCCATATACCATCCGGCAGGCAACGGTCTGGTGGAACGATTTAACAGAGTGGTGATGGGGGCCATACAAGCGGCCATCACCTGTAATAAAGACTGGAAGAAAGCGTTGGAGAACATGGTATGGGCCTACAGAATAACGCCCACAAGCACGGGGTATAGCCCGTTTCAAATATTGAGAGGACGTGAACCCTTCACGCACGACAACAGAATCTGGAAGGAGAAGGTGGTGACCAGCGAATGGTCTCCGGCGGTAGTAAGAGCAAATCTGGAGAGAGCACAAGCCACCTACACCGACAACTACAACAAGAGGAGGAATGTGAAGGACACTCACTTAGAGAGAGGAGAATGGGTGAGAGTGAAGCTGGCGACCCTACAAAGAAAGGGAGACAGCAAGTACAGCAAGCCGATGCAGGTTAAGGAAGTTTATGATCGAGCGGCCCTGCTCAGTGATGGGAACGTGTGGTCGCAGGACCGCATGGCCCGGTGCAACAAGATATTGAGATGGGAACAGTGGGATCCGGAAGGTGAAGCCACGGAAGACGGGGAGGAAGAGAACAAGGAAGGTGGAAGTGAACTAATGGAAGAAGCAGGCGCAGGAGAGGAGCAAGAAGGTGTGTTAAGGGGTGAGGCTCCAGTGGCAGAGATGGACAGGCCGAGAGGCAATATGAACAGCGAAGGAGCGATGAGTGGAGGAACAGAAATCGAGGAAACGCAGAGTCAAGGGGCTCGAGGGGACATTGGTAAGGTGACCAGGAGTGGAAGACGAGTTGTAAGGCCTTCCAGGTTCCAGGACTTCGAACTAACCTGCGAACTGTAAGTGACTGATCTTTGGTTTGGTAAAAGGGGGAGATATGTAGCGGTCTAGTTGCTCACGTCACGTTGACGTGATGCAGGCGGCCCCGTCGGCGCCGGGGTGCGCGCGCAGATCAGCGCGCCGGGCGAAGACGAGAGAGTGCCGGCCGACGCTCCTCGGTACATGCTCATTTGAATGTTAAATAAACATAGCGGTAACCCAACAACGTGCCTCGTGTGATTTCTGAGCAACTTTACACTATTGACAACTGCACATTTTAAAATATGAAAGATTGGAATTATATTTAAAAATAAAATATGTCCCAATACAACCAATTAAACAGTAAGACACCTCACGAAAATGAATCAAGTTGATTGTAATATTCTACTGTTAAAGGAAACAAACATTCGCTACACATCTACTAGTTCCACATTTACGGACGTGACAGGGACAGTAAATATACTGGCTTAATTCCTTCTACAAAAGGCATGCTGCGTACAATAATAATGCATTAACTTGTTTTTCGCGCTGCTGAGGGGGCGCCGCCAGCCCTCCGGCTGCCTGTGTGAGCGGAGCCGCCATGGAGCACGGGAGACTGCGAGGCGAGCAGGGGGACTGCTAAGACGAAGGGAACCAAAGACCGAGAGGTAAGGGGCCGCCGTAGCCTGCCCAATGTTCCCCTGCTCGAGCCATTAAATCAGCGTGGGGTCCGTTCCATCCCCACGCAGAGCATCCCTCAAGCTCCCTGAAGGGGCAAGCAGCGCTAGAAGGTCAGGAGGTGTCCGCGGCTTTCCTTGGGCACGCTGGCGCACAGCAGGACTACCCTTGCCCGCTGCCTCCCCGGACTCGCACTCTTCTGGCGTCTTTACTTTGCTTCCATCCGGTGCTGGAGTTGCCGGGGGCTGTAGTTAATATCCGCTTGTAGCCCTGCGCTGAACTCTCGTGGCAGCATCGTGTGCGCGCGCGCCCACCGTGTGTGTCTGCGTAGCGTAACCTACGCATTGTCAACTCCAGGATAGGGAGTAAGTGTATTGTCATGTGTGTAGCAGCACACAGTCACTAGACATGTGTACCGCAATAATCTGCCCTGGGGTGTGTGTGTGCGTGTAGTAGAGGCGGACGAGGCAACCAGTTAACAGGGAGAGTCGCACCAGAGCTCAGCCTTGGGTCTGGCGTGGAGTTGAATCAAGAAAATGTTTGACACATAAATCGTGAAATAAACTTCATGCAAATATATAACATATGTTCAGAATTCCAAAATGAATATTTGCTTAACATGGGTGCCTCTGTGTGTGTGTGGGTGGCTCTTTTTGTAGGTGACTCTAAGCGTGGTGGCTCTGTCTGTGTGTGGGTAACTGTGTGTGTGTGTGTGTGTAGGTGGCTCTGTGGGGGGCGCTATTTGGGTGTGGGTTGCTCTGTGTGTGTGGGTGGCTTTGTGTGTGTGGCTCTGTGTGTGGGTGCAAATGCAATAGGTCTCGCATTTGAGAGTGATTAAGCTATTAACATTGTAAATAACAATGCCGTTTCTTTAAATGTTTTAAAAACAAAAACATAAACAAAAATAATGTCATGAGCAATGCCAATAGCTCTAACTTTAACAATGCCGAGACCATTGCATTGTAAATGCTTGTTTAAGAAATGCCCCCGGAATAGAGAACACTCCCTACCACATTTTAATAAATTTCCTGTAACAAAGTGACTCTATCCGTGATAACAGTGAACACTGCATAATAAGTAAACACTACCCTAAACCCTAAAACACTACCCACAGCACGACCCTACCCCCAGTCCGTCCCCTACACTGAAACACTACCCTGCATGACCCCTGGCACTTCCCTAAACCCGAAAACACTACCCTACACTACACAAACACTACAACACTACCCTTAACCCTAAAACACTACCCCCAGCACGACCATGTACCAACCCTCAGTCCATCCCCTACACTGAAACACTACCATGCACAACCCCCCGACAGAACCCTAAACCCTAAAACACTACCCTACACTACACAAACACTACAACCCTACTCTAAACCCTAAAACACTACCCGAAGCACAACCCTGTCCCTACTCCCAGTCCTGCCCCAACACGCAAACACTTCCCTACACAACCCCCTGACACTACCCTAAACCCTAAAATCACTACCCTACACTACACAAACAATACAACACTTCCCTAAACCCTAAAACACTACCCCAAGCACGACCATGCCCCTACCCCAATCCGCTCCCTATACTTAAACACTACCCTGCACGACACAAACACCACAACATTACACTAATCCTTAAAACACTAACCCCTGCACAACCCTCCCCTATCCCCCACTTGTGTCCCTACACACAAACACTACACTACACAACCCATAACACTACCCTTAAACTAAAAACACTACTCCTCAAACACAAACCCTTCAAAAATAAACAGTCACTCTTACCTTTCTCTCCTCGGTGGGTGCCCGAAGCTCCTCACTGCAATTCAGTGCGTGTGCCGTCATTGCTGCCTCCTCATCATCGCTGCCACCTTGCCAATCCATACCCTGACTCCCGTCATCCATACACGCATTACAACGCATGCGCTGTAACAGCGCATACGAAGTAATAACATACGTAGAAAAGGCTACGCGTTATTACAATGCATGCGTTGTAACGCTTGCGTAGTAATGGTACGTGGTGTAATGACCACGAACAAATGGACGTTTACCATAATTTGCAACTGTTCATGATTTCTTTAAACACAGCCCTCCAGTGGGCCTTAGGAGATGAAATGACCAGTTTCCAATTAATTTGTCCTCTGTGCCGCCCACCGGGTCAGAACAGTTCAGTGACCCTGCGGACCCATATACAATTTTCCAGGCGGTGCGAATCCTCCACAGCTGGACCTGCCGTGTATTTATGTTTCCATTTGATGCCTTGCAATGAGGACACACTCCACAAAGGACGGTTAACAGAACCATTTATTTAAAGAACTGGCAGTTTCCTCCCGAACATTTCATCTGCCTGACACGTTTCGGAGCCACAAGCTCCTTGTTCATAGGCCATTTACTGAGTCCACAACAGTATCAGCTCCCAGCATTCCCTGCATGATTTCCATCTTTATGGGCTTCCAGTGTGCCGGCTCTGGTGAGTATTTTTTACGATGTATGCTAATAGTCAAACACAGGGTTACATAATATTTGTTTTGCATGAGTAGCCCAGTTTTGCGTGAGTAGCCCAGATGGTATTTATGTATTATATATTTACATATACATATATACATACATATATACCTATATATATATATATATATATATATATATGTATATATATATATATATATATATATATATATTTTTTTTTTTTTCTCCAATTTGCTCCCGCTGCTTTGAAGAAGCACTCGACAGTCAGGTAAGAGAATAAACACTTTATTGCATAGATGAAGATGGCATCTCACTCGTTGTGTTCAAACCTCAGCCTACACGTTTCGTAGCTATCAGCTCCTTCTTCTTGGGCTGTTGAAGAGTGCGGGGTCAGCTGATATCAAAAAGTTCCGTGATTCACTGTCCTTATAGTAGTGAGTGAATCTCGTTTCGGCTATAGTAGCGCTGTGGATCTTGGGACTCGTAGTTTTTTGCCGCTTTTCCACCCACAGTGGGTCCCACACTTCTCCAACTATTAAGAGGGGGAAACAGAGGATCTGTGCTATCCTCTGCACTAAGGCGCTCCAGTGCGCCCCGGGTGAGTAATGACATCTCCATTAGTATAATGCCCCTGCTGCGCCGGCTAAAACAAGGAAGATTCCTGTCTTCACGGCCCCGGATTTGTTCGGCTCCTGCCTTTTTCCTTCCGTTGGTGCTTCTTCTACGACCGAAGCCGTCGTGTTGCATTTTTTTCTCCAATTTGTTCCCGCTGCTTTGAAGAAGCACTCGACAGTCAGGTAAGTGAATAAACACTTTATTGCATAGATGAAGATGGCATCTCACTCGTTGTGTTCAAACCTCAGCCTACGCGTTTCGGAGCTATCAGCTCCTTCTTCTTGGGCTGTTGAAGAGTGCGGGGTCAGCTGATATCAAAAAGTCCCGTGATTCACTGTCCTTATAGTAGTGAGTGAATCTCGTTTCGGCTATAGTAGCGCTGTGGATCTTGGGACTCGTAATTTTTTGCCGCTTTTCCACCCACAGTGGGTCCCACACTTCTCCAACTATTAAGAGGGGGAAACAGAGGTTCTGTGCAATCCTCTGCACTAAGGCGCTCCAGTGCGCCCCGGGTGAGTAATGACATCTCCATTAGTATAATGCCCCTGCTGCGCCGGCTAAAACAAGGAAGATTCCTGTCTTCACTGCCCTGGATTTGTTTGGCTCCTGCCTTTTTCCTTCCGTTGGTGCTTCTTCTACGACCGAAGCCGTCGTGTTGCATTTTTTTCTCCAATTTGCTCCCGCTGCTTTGAAGAAGCACTCGACAGTCAGGTAAGTGAATAAACACTTTATTGCATAGATGAAGATGGCATCTCACTCGTTGTGTTCGAACCTCAGCCTACGCGTTTCGGAGCTATCAGCTCCTTCTTCTTGGGATGTTGAAGAGTGCGGGGTCAGCTGATATCAAAAAGTCACGGGACTTTTTGATATCAGCTGACCCCGCACCCTGCAACACGACGGCTTCGGTCGTAGAAGAAGCACCAACGGAAGGAAAAAGGCAGGAGCCAAACAAATCCGGGGCCGTGAAAACAGGAATCTTCCTTGTTTTAGCCGGCGCAGCAGGGGCATTATACTAATGGAGATGTCATTACTCACCCGGGGCGCACTGGAGCGCCTTAGTGCAGAGGATTGCACAGAACCTCTGTTTCCCCCTCTTAATAGTTGGAGAAGTGTGGGACCCACTGTGGGTGGAAAAGCGGCAAAAAACTACGAGTCCCAAGATCCACAGCGCTACTATAGCCGAAACGAGATTCACTCACTACTATAAGGTCAGTGAATCACGGGACGTTTTGATATCAGCTGACCCCGCACCCTTCAACAGCCCAAGAAGAAGGAGCTGATAGCTCCGAAACGCGTAGGCTGAGGTTTGAACACAACGAGTGAGATGCCATCTTCATCTATGCAATAAAGTGTTTATTCACTTACCTGACTGTCATGTGCTTCTTCAAAGCAGCGGGAGCAAATTGGAGAAAAAAAAAAAATATATATATATATATATATATATATATATATATATATATATATATATATATATACCAGACGACTTCCACGCAGCTTACAGCGAGAAAACAAGCCCTCCAGTCGGACATCGGGTAAATGTATTTATTTCTCCAACAGGCAAAGCATTACCGGTTTCGACCCTCACGTGGGTCTTCATCATATGCAAATGCGAGGGGCAGTCACATCGAGGTTTAAATACACTTGAGTCTTAAACAGTGAAGAAGGACTACGGGTGCTATTTACAATAAAACCACATTTTATACACATCAAAAGACGGGTTCGTTTTGTTTGTAGTACTCTTGAAATACTGTGGCTAATGCCCTACATTGTATAATGTTCGAGTTGCACCCTGATTCGAAATTCTGTATTGGTTCGGACTACAATGTCCATCATGCCTTGTTTGTGTGTTTTCGAAGCTCCGTAATGTCCCTCTTACAAAACCTTCAATTCTTTTGCCTCAGTGAGTTAGAATGAAAAACAGACGTCACATCTGGCCTCAAAAGGAACAGTTCCATGTCGGGCTAAGTGGCTATTATCTCTCACCTTCCCTCAAAGGCACTGCTCATCGCGTGTTCATTGTCCAGATCAACAATGTAACAGCCTGCTGGAAAGTTATCTTCATCCGACTGTGTAGGAGTCAATGACTCTCACAAACCCTGGCTGCACTTCAAATGCCGAGAAATCTTCGGCCCGCAGGTTTCCCAGAAAATCAGTGGCAAAGCCTCCCGTGTTCTCCAGTGGCACCAACTTAGCTAAATCCTTCCGAACAAGACTCTGTGCAGCCGGCGGGCTCCCATTGGCTATAAATCCATATGCAAGTTTGACGAGAAGGGAGCCCAGCCTGGCAGGTCGGGGCTTGTAGAGTCTTGTTCGGAAGGATTTAGCTAAGTTGGTGCCACTGGAGAACACGGGAGGCTTTGCCACTGATTTTCTGGGAAACCTGCGGGCCGAAGATTTCTCGGCATTTGAAGTGCAGCCAGGGTTTGTGAGAGTCATTGACTCCTACACAGTCGGATGAAGATAACTTTCCAGCAGGCTGTTACATTGTTGATCTGGACAATGAACACGCGATGAGCAGTGCCTTTGAGGGAAGGTGAGAGATAATAGCCACTTAGCCCGACATGGAACTGTTCCTTTTGAGGCCAGATGTGACGTCTGTTTTTCATTCTAACTCACTGAGGCAAAAGAATTGAAGGTTTTGTAAGAGGGACATTACGGAGCTTCGAAAACACACAAACAAGGCATGATGGACATTGTAGTCCGAACCAATACAGAATTTCGAATCAGGGTGCAACTCGAACATTATACAATGTAGGGCATTAGCCACAGTATTTCAAGAGTACTACAAACAAAACGAACCCGTCTTTTGATGTGTATAAAATGTGGTTTTATTGTAAATAGCACCCGTAGTCCTTCTTCACTGTTTAAGACTCAAGTGTATTTAAACCTCGATGTGACTGCCCCTCGCATTTGCATATGATGAAGACCCACGTGAGGGTCGAAACCGGTAATGCTTTGCCTGTTGGAGAAATAAATACATTTACCCGATGTCCGACTGGAGGGCTTGTTTTCTCGCTGTAAGCTGCGTGGAAGTCGTCTGGTGTGTATTGGCGGTGACGTCGCCTACAAGCCCCGACCTGCCAGGCTGGGCTCCCTTCTCGTCAAACTTGCATATGGATATATATATATATATATATATATATAGAGAGAGAGAGAGAGAGAGAGATTGTGAGAGTGATTACATTCATTCAGGAGTGGAGCTTTAAGTGTGAATGTGTATTTCATGACATAAAATATTTGTTTTATAATATTGAAAGTTTCTGAATAGTATACAGATTTTTCGGATGGATTTTGCATAGAATTGATTAGGATTGAACCAGGTGGATGTTTTGTAGGTAGTTTTCCACACGTATGCTGGATAACTTGCTGTGTTCCTCATGCCCATGGGCTCTAGGTGTTATATACTTTTTGGGGTGGCTTTTTTCTTCTTGAGGCAACAGAGTTCTTGACGAGAAAGAACCTGTTTGTTGTGACATATTTCTGGTGATTTTTGTTTCTACTTATGGTTCTACTACCTGACTAGTGAACACATGGTGACATTGGTACACCTAGTAGGTGCTTTGGAACTTAATAACCGAAATTAACTGATAAATGCTCCTGGAGATGGTCTTTTGGTAAGGATATACCGGTGACTGTTTTTGGTTATGATTACTCTGCTATTTTTTGGTAGATTTTGTTCCGAACTTTTGTACATGTTGCATGGTTTTCTAGCCCCGATGAAGTTGTATCAAGAATAAAGCACATGTGGCTAGAGTGGAGGTGTAAATAAGAAGAATTTGAACATCAACAGTGACTGGAGTATTGTACATCGAACTACTGTAGACTTTGAATGCTCGAATGATCACTGTGCAAAAACCAAAGCTTAAAGCTATGGTTAGATGATAGTGTCAGTTATAATGTTACATTCTAAACTCAAAAACCACTGACATTCACCAGGTGTAGTGTACTTAGCTCACTATAACTTGCATCCCCGTCAATCACAGGTTAAGACCTCACATATTATATCACTCACAACATGTTAAATGACATCACTGATGACATCTCAAATGATGGCCCGAATTTCTTTTTTTTTAATCAACGTGGCCCCAAACAGGGGGGTTAGGGTATGCCTACTCTGCCTCCTTATGTACTATTTTTTGTGTGAAATGCAGGACACAGGGACTAAATCTCCATGTCCTGTTAGGGCAGCCACAATATTTGTCTTTTTTTTAATAATTCTATTCATTAAAGATCATTACAGGTAAGAGGAATTCATTCAATAGTACAGTGGTAATCACATTAGCAACAGGAACAGGGCAGTGGAGTGGAGTGGTCTGGGGTACATCATTTACGGTGAGGGCAAATCATCAGGAAGGGAACTACATGAGGGGCTACAGATATTTCCACAGTAGGTGTTCCAGGCATCCCAGATTAAGGACCACTTTTTGGGGCAGCCCGCGCTAGATATACTGTCTTTTCTCGGAACATACAGCATTCCATTTTTTTCATCCAGTCGTCTATGGTGGGTGAACATGCAGCTCCCCACAACTGCGCAATGTTTCTCTTTACTATCATGAGGCCTAGGGTGACCCAGATCTTACTGTTCAGGTCTGTGGGTTCCCATACATTCAAAGGGCATTTCTTCACTTCAGGGCGGATGACCAGTTCTAGCACTTCACTAAGGACATTATGTATTTTGCGCCAGTACGCCACATTGTCGTCTGCGATCCCCCCTTCCGCTCTCCCCATGCGGACCAGACAGGGTCCAACGATATACACTCTGCGCAGTATTTTGAGCTGGACGAGCATCAGTCTGGCCGAGATTGCCACTTCCCTTGGGGAGGCCACTGCCTCCTGCCACTCTTCATCATCCAACTCTAGACCATCCCTTTCTCACTTCATTCTGGTGTGCTGGAGAGGGTCCGCAATGTTATTTATCAATTTCTTATAGGTCAGGGAGATGGCTTTCTCTGGTCAATCCGTCAAGCAGCCTATCTTCGAGGGGAGAAGATTCTGGAGGGGAGGAACCTTTTGGCAGGTGTGTCTGTAGTGTGTGGCGAACTTACAGGTATCTAAAGTATTCTGGGTTAGCGAATTTGTGTTCCTGTTGCAGGGAGGCAAATGTCACCACGTCGCCCTGCACCCACATGTCCCCTATTTTCGAGATTCAAATGAGATCCCATTTATCGAACCCTTTTGATGTCCACAGATTCCCTCATTTCTCGGAATCCCAGAGGGGTGTTGCCAATGTCAGTTTCCGTTCCCACCCCAGACTTTTAGTTGCTGCGTGCCAGACCTGAACCGAATGTCTAGTTGGCCCAGTTAGGGGGTACCGCTTGGGTTTAGAATAAAGGGCCCTGTTATAGTTCCCCCCCGGAAGGAGCCACCAGTCCATGGCATATCCCGGGTCATCTGCGCGGCGGTAGGTGCCATGATTAATGGCAGCGAGGTGGGCCGCCCAATAGTATTTCTTGAGATCGGGAAGACTGATCCCTCCGTCATACCAGTTGAGGGTGAGTTTGGTCAGTGCTATACGAGGTTTACCGTTCCACAGCAAGTCCCTCTGCAGGCCCTCTATTTCCCTGAAATAACGTGCAGGGACGGGGTAGTTTTGCAATGCATAAAGAAATCGAGGCAGGGACATCATTTTAAAAGTGCCGCCCAGCCCAGCAGTGAGAGAGGGAGCGCCTTCCAGTTTATTATATCTCGCGTTAATCTTTGTAGTGGTGGGAGCAGGTTGCAGTCGTATCGGAGTTTCTGGTCCAACGTGACGAAAATTCCCATTTTTTTAAAGCCTACTGTGGTAATTTGTATAGGGCAGCCCTGGGGTGGGGTGGGTGGATCCCCGCTGATGACATATAGGAGAGATTTACTCCAGTTGATGGAATACCCAGAGTATCTACTAAAGCTTGCAAAAATGTCGAGCACCCTTCCCAATGACACTTTTGGGGAGGCTAAGAACAGAAGAATATCATCCGCATATAGTGAGATGCGGTCCTTCCATGTTGCTGCCCACCGCAGGCCATGTATCACTGGATCCCTTTGAACCCATGCCGCTGAGGGATTCCAGGGCAAGGGCAAAAAGGATCGGAGACAGTGGACAATCCAGGCGGGTCCCCCGACTCAGGGCAAACACTTCAGATTTTTTATTGTTAACTACAACCTGTGCCAGGGGCTCCAAGTAGAGGAGTCTGATCCATTGAATAAAACTAGGCCCAAACCCCATCTTTGTTGGGACGGCAAAGAGGTATGGCCATTCGATGGTGTTGAATGCCATAGATGTATCCAGTGAAACTATAATTGCCTTCTCCTGGATTGTGGCGATCCTCCCCATCATACCATGTACTCTTCGCAAATTCTGCGCAGTATTGCGCTGGGGCATGAAACCCGACTGGTCCGGGTGTACCAACCCGCTTATTACTTTGACGAGGCGGTTTGCTAGGAGCTTGGATAGGATTTTGGGCTTTGCATTAAGTAGGAAGATAGGCCTATAAGAGGCACAGTCCATCCTGGGCTTGCCCTTCTTGTGGATAGTAATCAGTGTGGCTACCCTCTGATCCAGTGGAAGTGTCCCTTGCTTCTTGCTGTCCTCGAACATGTTCCGCATGTGCGGGGCTAGCTTGTCTGGCCTTAGTTAGTAAAGCTCAATAGGTAGGCCGATGGTACCCAGAGCCTTGCCTGATTGGAGACTCCTGATCGCTAGTGCAATTTTGTAGTTGGTAAAGTCACTCTCTAATAGTCTCCGTTCCTCTGCCGATAGAGTGGGAAATGTAACGTCTTTGAGTAGTGACTGGGAATCATCTTCGGTATAGGATGTACTTGTGCGGTAAATGTCGCTATAGTGAGAAGCAAATAAGTTAGCGATGGTTTGGGGATCAGTAATGGAATGGCCATCTTTATCTATTAGCTCTGGTACCAACCTGGACGCCAACTCTTTTTTGTCCAACCATGCTATCAGTTTCCCGGCCTTATCACCCAGGTCATACATTCTGCACAATATTTTTCTTGATGTTGCGCCCACCAAGTCACACCGCTCACTCTCATGGTACCAGTCTCAAGTTGACCAACAGGAAAAAAAAAGCACTCAGAGCCAATTAGAATTATTTTCTTCTTTTGTTTAAAATTTCCCAGTACAGCGGGGCTCCCACCAGGCCAACTGTTCAGATATAACTAACTTTTGAATTTTAATTTCTTAAAAACTACCCAACAAATTTACACCAAATCACAACAATCTTTGGCAAAGCTAATAGGTCACACTTGCATTTTGTGTCCCGGCTAACACAGTAAAGAAAATCCTGCTGTAGGGTAAAGACAAAATAATTATTGTTTTCTGTAAACCATGCATCTATGAGATTAAAACAATAATGCAATAATTCAGTATACTATTCAGATGGGAAATAGTCCATCATGCATTGGAAAGCAAATATTCCATAGGAGGAAGAATAATAACACGAAATTCTCTTCTGGGTGGAGTCAAAGCTCAATCTATGCACAACTTGATAACAACAGGTAAACAAACAGCAGCACCATCAAGCAAGACCTAAAAAGCATGAGACACTATGGTTAATTGTCAGGGGACTTACATCTGGGAAAAATAAACCCTAACTGGAGAACGTTATTATGAACAACATATATTACAAATTATTATAACTCGTGCACCTCCATACAGTGTGCATTCAGTAGCCACACTACTCAACTATGACTTGCCACTCTACCATGCACTCTGTTCTCACAAAAGATTTGATTACGATGTCATAACTGTTCTTGTAAATACTAATATTTTAGATAATATAAGTTAGATAATATAAAACAGTAGAAGTAGTGCATGGAGAAGGCACAAGTTATTGTTACTTTAGTGTGATTACAGAGCTGAATACACCGTCTATGGAGGTGCGCGATTTGTAATAATTTGAAGTTGTTATGTAAATTATAAATTAAAGATACACGTTTAGAAATATAAATTTGTATAGTTTAAGTTTGGTTTGCAGATAAAGAATAAATAAATGTATATTAATTTAAAGGTGGTCTGTAAATTATAAATGTACGGTATAACTATAACTTAAGACTTTGTAATGTTTGTGCATTTTAAGTTTGATTTGTATAGAATGACTAAAGCTTTCCTAACTATAAGAAAAGGTTGTCTCTTTGAATGAATTTCAATGGTGCTTTATTTTTAACAAGAAATTTGTTTCAAATCATACAGTTTACTGTTGTCAAGTGAAGTGCTAATAAGTGGATTATGGTAGAGTGAGAGAGAGTGTTGTACAGTGTACTGGCATGTAGTGTCATGGAGTAGAATGGAATGTGGTACAGTGGAATAGCGTAGAGTGGAGTGGTGTACATTGGAATGGGATAGGATGGAGTATCGTAGAGTTGAGTGGACTGGCATAGCGTACAGTGGAGTAAATTGTTATATAGTATAGTGGCATGCATATAGTACAGTGGCGTAGAGTACACTAGAGTGGAAAGGCATATTGTAGAGTTGAGTAAATTGTTATAAATTGGAGTGGGATTTTCAACAGCATAAAGTGTGTCTTAGAGTGTTGTAAACTGGGTGGAGGGGCATGCACTGGAATTGAGGGTTGAGTGGAGTGCAGTGTGGTATAGTAGCACTGTGTGTAGTTGAATCTTGCATACAGTGGAGTAGTGTGTGCCACAGTGGACTGGTGTACAGTGGAGTTTTGTACAGTGCTAGAGTGAGGTAAAATGTTGTGCAGTGGAGTGGAGTGTAATAGAGTCCAGTGGAGTGGCGCAGCATAGAGTGGAGTAGCGTATTCTAGAACACAGTGGGATTGATTTACATACAGTTAGTGGCGTTGTATAAGGTGGAGTAAAGTGTTGTAGAGTGGAGAGGTGTTCGAACAGTGGAGAGGAGTGTTGTTTTCTATTGTTGAGTGCAGTGCGTGCAGGACAGTATGGTAGAATGGATTGGGATAGAGTGTTGTAGAATTGAGTGGCATAGAGTAGCTTATATCAAAGTGGCTTAGAGTGGAGTACAGTGCAGTAGTGTCTCAGAATAGAGTATATTAACTGGGGTGGAGCAGCGTAGAGGGAGTTGCATAGAGTATTGTAAAGTGCTATAGCATGAATTACACTGCTGTACAGCGGCATTGAGAGAAGTACATTGTCGGACAGTGTTGTGTTATACAGTGGAGTATGGTGTGGCATACATTACAAAAGTGGAGTTACGTACAGTGGTACATTGTAAAGTACAGTGTTGTAGATAATAGTGTCATACAGTAGAGTTGCGTTAACTGCAGTGGGGTAGCATGGTGCAGTGGAGTGGTGTAGAGGGGAGTGGCAAAAAGTGGAATAGAGTACAGTATAGTAGCATACACTGAAATAGCATACAGTGGAGTGGAATGGAGTAGCATACAGTGGAATAGTGTACACTGGAGTGCAGTAGAGGGGATGGCATATGGTGGAGTGGGGTTGAGTGGAACACCGTGGAGTGGAGTAATGTAGAGTGGCACATAGTGGAATAGTGTACACAGGATTGTAGTAGGGCGGAGTGAGGTACAGTATAGTGATGTAGAGTGGAATAATATAGACCGGAGTGGCACTGAGTGGTGTGGTGCACAGTGTAGTGATGTAGAGTGGAATACCGTAGTGTGGAGTGTTTTACTTTGGAGTGGGATATACTATTGTGGCATATAGAGTAATAGCATAGTGTGGAATTGCTACAATGGAGTGCTATAGAGTGGAGGGGCATACATTTTAATAGCGTACAGTCCACTGTTGTACAATGAAGTGGCATGGAGTAGAGTGGCATAGAGTGTAAATGGCTAGTGTAGGGTCATAGAATGGAATTGCTTGCAGTAGAATAGTGGAGTGTGGAGAGGGGTAGAGTGGAGTAGCATACATTAGATTATTGTACATGGGAGTGGCATAGAAAATAGTAGTTTGGAGTGGGGTAGAGTGGAGTACAGTGGAATCGCGTTAAGTGTTGTAAAGGGGAGTGGTTTAGAGTGGGGTGACATACAGTGGAATAGCGTACAGTATAGTAGCATACATTGAATAATGTACAGTGGAGTGGCGTAGAGTGGTGCAGCATACACTCGAGTGCCATAGAGTGGCGTGCAGTGGGGTGATGTGGAGTGGCATCCCGTGCAATAGCATAGAGTGGAGGGGCATAAAGTGGAGTGGTGTAGAGGAGTTTCATACAGTGGAATAGCTTAGAGTGCAGTGTTGTAGAGTGTAGTGGCATACAGTGGAGTGGCCATAAGTGCAGTGGCGTAAAGTGGGGTGGTGTACAGTGGAACAATGAACAGTTGAGTGCTCTATAGCGGAGTGGTGTACAGTGGAATACCGTAAAGTACAGAAGCATACAGGGGAGTGGCATAGAGTGGACTGGCACAGAATGGAGGGTCAGGAAGTGGAATAATGTACAGTGGAAAGGTGGAAAGGGGAGTGGCCTACAGTGGAATATCATACAGTATAGTAGCATACACTGAAATAGCGTATAGTTGAGCCGTGTATACAGTGTAGTGGCGTAGTGAGGAGAAGTGTACAATGGAGTGGGGTATAGTGAAGTAGCCTACAGTGGAATAGCACACAGTGAAATGTAGTGGAGTGGGATAAAGGTGACTAGCGTAGAGTTGAGTGGTGTAGAATTTTTATTGACTGTGTATGCAGCAAATGCAATGCTCCCCTCTGATTAGCCTAACGCTGCTCGACCACACTGCCACAAAATAGAGCACGCTAGGATTGTTAAAGCAAGCCGCTGTGCACTAATAAGGGATACCTGGACTCTCTGTACAGTGCACCTCTTTTTGGTACACTATATAGAGGGCCAGCTTCCTACAATCAAGGCCCAGGATGAGTCTGTCTTAATTTTGGTCTTTTATGTATTCAATACATGATTGATACATTAACATTCAAATAGCAAACCATACATTTCTACAGTTCATGAAACAAGCCAAAATAACTTTGAATGCAGGTCTCTAAAAAAGCACACATCTACTCATTCTTTCACACATCCCCCATACTCAATCATTCTAAACACCAGCCACTCATACATAAAAAAAGCTTTGTATCTTTATTTTTAGGGTCTTTATACTGTATTGGTATCACTGAAACGTAATACATTCTTATACTTTGGCAACTGCATAGTGTAGGAAAGTGCCCCTTTCTGCATGGTGACCCCCACACTTTTTGCTTGATATCAGATGCACTTTGACTGAACGTGCCCTGGGTCCAACCAATCAGGTTCCCAGGGCCTGTGTTCTTTCCCAAAACTGTACCTTTGTTTCCACAATCAGCACACTTCTGGCACACATATAAGTCCCTTGTAAAAGGTACCTGTGGTAACAAGGACCTTGTGGCCAGAGCGGGTTGCAGCATGTATTGAAGCCCACTCAGAGACCCCTCACCTAACACACATACACACACACTGCCATTGCGGCCTGCGTGTTTTGGTCCAGACAAAATTGAAGAATCGACATGGCACACATGCCTGTGTGCCATGACCACAAACACTGCCTGTGCTATAGGTAAGTCACCCCTCTAGCAGGCCTCACATCCCTAAGGCAGGGTGCACTATATTACAGGTGAGGGCATAGTTGCATGAGCAATATGACCCCACAGTGTCTAAGCCCATTCTTAGACATTGTAAGTGCACTGAGGTCATATTGAGTACATGGGCTGGAAGTCTGATTTTACGAACTCCACAGCTCCATGATAGTTTCACTGAAAGATAAGAAGTTTGGTACCAAACATCTCCGCACAATAAACCCACACTGATGCCAGTGTGGATTTATTGTAAAATGCACTCATGGGGCATCTTAGAGATGCCCCCTGAAAAATGACCAACACACTAGTGTACAGCTGACTGGTCTGCACCAGCCTGCCACACTCATGCATGTTTCTGACTCCCTGAGGTTAGAGCCCTTGGGCCCTTGTGAGTCAGGAACAAAGCCTGCATGGGTGGAGGTTCTTCACACCTACTCCCTAGAAGGGATAGCATTCAGGGTGGTGAGCCTCAAAGGCTTCCTGCCCTTTGTAATGGTAGCCAGGGCCTCCCTAGCCAGTGAAAATGCCCTCCCCCCCGACCAAGCCCCACTTTTGGCGGCAAGGTCGGCAGGAAAATTAGAAGTCAGGAGAGGTGTGCCCCCTCTCAGCCAGGGCCGCCCATAAGGTGTCCAGAGCTGAAGTGACCCCTTCCTTAGGAAATCCTCCATCTTGGAATGAAGGATTTTAGCAAGTTAGGGGACGACCCCTCCCCAAAGGGAGGTGACATACAAAGGCAAGTCACCCTAAAGGCAAGTTGCCCATTGGCTACTACCTGCCGTACCTGTAACGTTCCTAAATTCAGTATTTAGGGTGCACCCCTGAATCTTGATCCTCAGTTTCCCGTGACAAGAAGAAGGACGTAGAAGATGCTGTGCAGCATAGCCTGAAGATGCCCACTGACTTGACACCAGCTCTACTGGCCTGTCTCCAGCTGCAAAGAAGACGACGTCTGTCCGCAGCCAGCGTCCTCCAGATACCTGTGGAGGACTGCCTGCTCTTCACCAAAGACCAGATCTCCAGAGGACAGCGGCCCTGTCCACAAGAAACCAATATCAAGGACTCCCGTTTCCTTTTTGCACCGTGAGTCCTGCCCAATCTGCACCCGACGTCCTTGGCCCGAGTCTGAGTGCCTCACCTGTCTGGTGAAGTCTCTTCAGCGATCCTGATCTCGAACAGTTAGTGGCTGACCTCTCCTGGACTCCACTGAGAAGCCTGCAGCCTCAATACGAAGGCATACCCGGACCGCGACTGGCTTCGATAAAGAAAATCCAACACCAAAGGCACCCCTGCATCCTCCGCCCCCCGATTTTGCAGACTGTGCCCAGGCATAAATCAACATCTCTACTTACCTGCCCACCTGTTGGTCACCTTCATCCAGCTTCCTCGTCCAAGCGTGCAGCCTTCGTTGTGTGATCGAGATTCCCCATTGAGAAGCATTGGGTGCCTAACGCCGAATTTGCACCCTGTTATGCTATGTAATGTTAGCAGATTTATAAAGCGCATGGCTGCCCAGTGACGGGGCGTCCCAGCGCTAAATCTGCAGTTAAAGACCAAAAAGGGGCGAGATGGTAACAGAGGAACAATCGAGGGAAGAGCCAGGTCTTAACTGCCCTCCTAAAAACTTTATCATCTTGTAGGTTCCTGATAGTGCTTGGAAGAGTGTTCCAGAGAGAAGCAGCCAGAGCGCGGAAGGAGCGACCACCGATTCGAGCTCTTCTGACAGAGGGGATGCACACCAAATTTTGGTGCGAAGGGTGCGTTCCGGAACATAGGGGATGAGGAGATTGGCTAAAATGGAAGGGGCCTGAGTATAAAAAAGTCTGTGATTTGAACTTACTTCTTTTTTCCACCGGAAGCCAATGTAGTCTGTGTATATATTTGGACATGGTGCAGGATCTCGGGAGGGCGAAGAGGGTTCGGGAAGCGGCATTTTGCAGCCTCTGTAATCTAATGATACCTACCTTATTTGCACCTAGATACAGAGCGTTACAGTAATGCAGTCTAGAAAGGATAGTAGACTGGATGATGACTTGGCGTGTTTCAATGTCAACAAACCAGAGTAGCGGCTTCAGGCCTCGTAAGAGCAGAGACGTTTTAATGCATGGGCCAAGTGGGCTCTGGCCCCAGGCCCCAGCCTTTCAGGGGGCCCCCTGGCAGTCCTCTCCATTCTCCAGACTTTTGCCCTCATGACCTTGCAAATTTCTTAAACAGATTGTTTTAAATACTGTTTTCCTTTACTTTATTTTTTATGTAGCTGGTGTGTGAGAGTCTAGTACAGCCATTTTGCAGAGAAATTTTGTGTTTGTTTCATGCAATATACATAAAAAAAAGTTTCTTTTATATCAAACAAGGCCTAACATATAAGAAATGGGAGGGCATCACAGGGATTATTTGCAGTAATATTGGTGAGCTGCTGGTGTGGTACAATATTTAAAACACACATAACTATCCCTGAATATTGGCTGTAAACACATTTAGGGCCTTATTTATGAGAAGTGATGTATCGCTGTGTGAAAACAGGGATGCGTCAATTCTTAGTGCGCCCTCCTTGCGACATGATGGATGCATCATAGTTACTGTATGACGCATCATGTCGCAAGGAGTTACAGATACGTCAGTATTTCTGACGTATCTGTAAGCGCAACAGTGATGCATTGCTGGGGTGTGTTTCAAAATAGATACAAATCCAGCGATGTGTCTTTTCACATGGGACAGCCCCACGTGAAAGAGAATGCATCAGTCTTACACCTGCCGTGAGGCAGGGGTAAGATATTGACGCAATGGGGTCCAAGAAGCGGCGCACTGAGTTCTCATAGATTTCAATGCGCCACTTCTGCAAGGCTTCTTGCGGGGTAACACCCACCCTGCATACATTATACCTGGCGCAGGTATAATGCGGTGCAGGGGTTTACAAAGTGACGCATCTGCCTAGATGCGTTACTTTGTAAATAGTGTGCAACATGCACATTTTTTACGCTGCCGGTGCGTCACAAAAAGTGACAGTAGGAGGAAAACATTCATGAAAGACCCATCAGTTATTAAAAAGCCAGGTTTTTAAGTTCTTCCTGAAAGAGAGTAGGTCTGTGGTTAGTCTCAGAAACTCAGGGAGTCTTTTCCACAATTTTGCGCCTAGAAAGGCGAGGAATCTGCCTCCAGTGCAGGCATGGCATATTTTAGGCACGATGGCCAGGTTGGCATTGGAAGATCTTAGGGGTCTAGATGTTGTGTAGGGATTAGCGCGCTTATTTAGTTAGCTGGCTCTTAAGCCATGGAAAGCTTTAAAGAAGATGGTCATCGCTATGAAGTCGATCTGTTCTTTATGCGGAGCCAGTGTAGAGACTTAAGAATAGGGGTCATACTAGATCTGGGTTTAGGTCTCAGGATGGCTCTGGCTGCCGCATTTTGTACCACTTGTAGGCGCTGGATTATGGATTTGGGAAGACCGAGGTACAAGCTGATGACATAGTCAAGCTTTGATGTAATCAGAGCCTGCTCCACAATCTTTCTACTCTCAAGCGGTAACAGTGGCAGGAATTTTGTTGGCATCCGGAGCATGCCAAAGCAAGCGCAAGTTTTTGACTTTCTCCTTTTCTGCGGGCGGGGGTGGCTGATCTTTTTGTCACCAAGAGCGTTTCTGGATTACCAAAGAAAACAACTTCAGTTTTGTCAGGATTGCACTTCAGCTGATTGATCTTAAGCCAGTTAAAAACCTTTGTGAGGAAAGTCCTAATCATTGCTGTGAGAAAGTGGCTCTGTATATACTGTTCCCTAATAGGTACAGGGTGTACAGAGTCCACACTCCCCCAGAGGCTGATAGAGGTCAAAGTTAGGTATGACCTTACTCTCTAAAGTGCTAGCTTGGTCGAGCAGTAAGGCAGTACCAGAGGACAGTGTAAAGCATTTGTTGTACACACTCAGTCAGCAAATGGTTTCACACACTCAATAACTGAACTCTAGGCCAATGGTTTATATATATAAAATATATGCTTGTTTTATTTTTAGAACGACAAAGGGGGTAAAATATACTTTCTCAGAATGAGAGGTTGAATATAAATACTTTTGTCTTGAGCAATAAATTTGTGTAAACAGTCACAGTTGGTTGCAATAAACAATCCTATTTTCTAAACATAACAATGCATTGAGCTCAATGGTAAATTCAGGTTATTTGTAATAAAATACTTTTCAGATTACTTTTGGAATTCCAGGTCTGGCTCCTAGATCCAGCCTTGGGTCAGTATTCAGAATCAAGTGATGAAAGTCGACTTAATAACTGTAATTATTTTTAAATAATATTTAGCTATTTCAAAAGTTAGCACTTCGAAAATATTTCAAAGAAAACATTCAATGGATCTCTATGGCAAGAAATTCAAATTGCAGGTAGAGTACTTTATCGTTACTTTAGTAATCCAGGACTGGGCACCTAGACCCAGGACTGGGGTCCTTATCAAAAACAGGTAAGTAATTTCGTTTGCAGAAATGGTACGATTTTAAAAGAATATTTCAAATTTGCAAAAATAGACACTTAGAAGAAATTTCACAGAAAAGCAGACAATGGTTTCCTATGGGAGAAAAATGAGTTAGAGGTAAGTATAGTTGTGAACACTTTTCAGGGTCAGGGCTGGGCACCAAGATCCAGCACTGGGAGCTCACCTAGGAGCAGGTGAGTAAATTCGTTTTTGTCACTTGGCTGATTTTTGGTGAATATTTGCAGTTTTGAAAAGTTTACACTTAGAAGATTTTTGAAGAAAAAGCCAGTCAATGTTACCCTATGAGGAAAATGAAGTTAGCGGTTTAAGGGTAAGTACTCGACTGGCAGAGTTGAAATTCCGGGCATGGACTCAGGGGTCCCCCAGTGTCAGGTAGGTACAGTTGGTTCACCCTCAGCGGTTTCAGGACGGCCGGGTGCAGAGAGAGTTAGGCCCAATGTTATCCTATGAGGGATAGGGGGGCCTTGGTTGGTGGCTGCTGTCTGGCAAGCCACGCGGCTGTAGGAGCTGGGCTCCTGGTCACTTACTCAGGGCAAGTGGGGAAGTAGATTAGTGTAGGGAGTGCACTGCCAGGGCCACTCGGGCGGCTGGGTGCAGGGTGCTTTTGAGCCTTCGGGCACTCAATGGAAATCAATGGGAATGTTCCGGTTTGGAAAAAGGCTGCAGGCTCGGGGACGAGAATGTTTCAGGTGCCACCACCACTTCGAGAGGTAAGTTGGGTAGTTGTAGGTTAGGTGGGTACCCCGGGATTGGGCACAGGGGGCCGCAGGGCGCCGGGTGCAGGGGTGCCTTTTGACGTCGGGAATCTTACCCTCTGGTTGATCGCGGTTGGGGTGGCACTCGGTTCTGAGGCTGCAGGCTTCTTCCGGGATGTCGAGGGGGGTCCTTGGGTGCCGGACTCGGGGTCACAGTTGCCGTGGGGTCGTTCTCAGGGTCTTTGTCCACTCCGGCACTGGCCAGGCTTGGCTGGTGCAGAGTGTGTTGGGTCCGCGGTTCTGGGCTGCTGCCAGGGGTTAAAAATAGGTTTCTTGAGTAGAGCCTCTACTCAAGGGAGTCCCAGGGGCTTAGAGCCAAAAGGTAGCCAGGTCCTCCGGGGTTGGTGAGGTTGCTGGCCACGAGAGATGCCGCTCTGGTGCAGGTTCGAGAGTCGACAGGCCGGTAGGGCTGGGGCCAAAGCAATTGGTGTCTTCTTCTCTTTTTAGCAGCTGCAGGGCAGGTCCTTGTTCTTCTTGCTCTTCTTGTAGTTTTCTATCTGGAATCTGAGGAAGGAAGGTTCAGGGTGCCCCTAAATACTAGATTTAGGGGCGTTACAGGTAGGTGAAGGCCAGGGACCAATGGGTCCTGGTCCTGGGGTGGGTACACCCCCTATCCTGCCTCTCTCCTGTGGGAGGGGGGCAGTAGCCTAATCCTGATAGGGTAGGGCCTCCCATCTTCAAGATGGCGAGAGCCCGGAGATGTGCTTCACCTCGCCTCCCCCACCTGAGGGGTGGGGTGGGCATGCTGGCACATCCCCTGTCCTTGTATGGGGTTTCCGGCCAAGCTTCCCGCCAGAGTGGGGGGTTGCAGTGGCCTGGGGAAACTCCAAATGGCGGCCTGCCTTTGAAGCTTCCCTTTGCTCATCCTGGGGGAGGAGATTTCTCACCTCACCCAGGATGTGCATTGTTGCAGGCCCGGGAGAGCAGGGGCTCTCCCACCCAGGGGTCCAGCAACGTGTCTGCTGTGTGGCAGCCTGGGCAGCCTCAGAGCAGACGTGGATTGTAAGTTAGCTGTAAGGGGGCATCTCTAAGATGCCCTCTGGGGTGCTTAGTACATTAAATCCTACACTGGCATCAGTGTGGGTTCAATGTGCTGAGAAGTTTGATACCAAACTTCCCAGGCTTCAGTGTTGCCAATATGGTGCTGTGGAGCACGTGTTTGACAAGCTCTCAGCACCATGTACTCTTAAATGACAGCACTGCACTTACAGTGCCCAGGAATGGACCCGGGTACTGTAGGGGCACAGGGCTCCTGCTCCTGTGCCCACACCATAGGCGTAATGCACCCAGCTAGAGGGGTGGCTGACATATGCCTTGGCAGTGTAGGTGATGGGCATGGTACACCGTGATGTGTGCCATGTCGACTCTTTGTTTTGTCCTGCACCCAGACACTCAGCCTGCAAGGGCAGTGTGTGTGTAAGGGTACAGGGCCTCTGAGGGTGGCACAATGAGTGCTGCAGCCCTTAGAGGCCTTCCCTGGCCACAAGGCCCTGGGTACCTAGGGTACCATTTACTAGGGGCTGACATGTGGCTAGGGTTTGCCAATTTGGAGTTTGTGTGGTTTAAGGAAGGAACATAGGCCCTGGGCACCTGATTGGCAGGAACCCAGGGTACACTCAATCGAAGTACATTCAGCAATTTAGCAAAAAGTGGGGGCATACCATGCAAGAAAGATGGCACTTTCTCACAATTGCCCGTCAAAGTTGGTTCCTTTTTCACATGTAAAACTCAGCTGAGTGTCATCAGCACAGGAAACTATTTTGACGCCCTCTTCCTCTACCAGAAACTCAAGGGGAACAGATATATATTAAAAAGGGTAGGACTGAGAATGGAGCCCTGAGAGACACCTACATTCATGGCCGGAACTGGGGATAAGAAAGGGGGGAGCCAGATGTCCTGAGATCTATTTGCCAAGAAGGATGACATCCATGTTAAGGCGGTCCCCCCAGGCCGATGCTAGCAAGTCTCTCCAGGAGCCTCTCATGTGGGACTGTATTGAAGGCCGCCGACAGATCGAGCAGTATCAGAACAGCCTTGCCTCCCTGGTCCAGCTTACCCTTGAGAAATTCAGTCACTTCCAGCAAAGCGGACTCCGTACTGTAAATAGCCCTAAAACCGGATTGGGACTCAGGAAGGAGCTTCCCATCTTCAATGTGTTTTTGGAGGGCCTTGTTTACATGCTGCTCTAATACTTTGGAGAGAGCAGGAAGAAGGGAGATTGGCCTGTAGTTGTCAGGGTCCGTCAGTTTGGCGTTAGCCTTTTTTATCAGTATAAGAATCTTAGCATTCTTCCATAATTTCAGCATGTTCCCTGAGGAGAGGGAAGCATTAAAGAGCTGGTTTACCATGGGGTTCATGGTGGGAGCTAATAGGTTCAGGATATTCGCTGGACATGGGTCGATAGGAGAGCCAGACTTAATGCTTTGGAGAAGGGTCAGTGATTCTTCAAGTTGAAACTCAGGGAAAGCTAGTAAAGATGGAGGATCCCAGAGGTGAAATTTGTTATTAGAACTAAGGTAGAAGGTCAGTTCTTCCTCTGAGATGTTAGTGAATGCTTGTTTGATCACGAGAGAGCTTTTTGTGGAAGAATTGAGCTATTTGCTTAGACCATTCTTCTGTGCATGGCCCTTCCTTTGTCCCGGCTTTCGGGGCGGTAAAGGATTTAACTATGCTAAAGATTTCCTTACTCTTATTTTGGGCATTTTCTATCTTGGATTGAAAGAAGTTTTTCTTGGCTGCCTTCACGAGAATGTAATGAGCTTTTAAGTTGTCTTTATACACCTTCCTGTCCTAAGGTGCATAGGATTTACGCCATTTCCGTTCCATTTTTCTACAATTGTTTTTGCTACATCTAAGGGAACCGTAAAACTATGGAGCTGGTGGGGCCCACCTCTTTGAGGAGTGGGAAACCACCGATACCGCTGCACCAATGTTGGTTCGGAGCCATGAATCTATTGAGAGGGCGTCCGAGTCGGGGCAGCCAGACAGCTCCGGTGAGGAATAACTGAGGGCGTCTGCTAACATTGGGATGGATATTTTATGGAATGTCCTGTAATTAGGGACCCTCTGCCCTGCGTTAGCCCGAAGGGCAGTGGCAGAGTTGGGAATGATGAATTTTAATAGGTGGTGGTCAGACCAGGTAATGAGAAGAAGTAAGCTTACTGATCTGTCAAAGTTGTGAAAAATGTGGTCGAGGGTATGGACCTTCTCATGGGTGGCTGAAGAAATACATGGAAACATGTTGCAGGCCTGCAGCGTCTCCAATAAGGGAAATTGTTTGAGGGTCTTTTCTATTATCCATATGTATATTGAGATCTCCCACAACAAGGCAGTTGTTGTATTTTAAGGCCAGGGAGGTGGTGGATGTATTAAGCGTAGTAATAAAATTTCCAATTGCACTGGGAGGTCTGTAAATCAGAAAACCAGCTATGCTATGATGGGGGGATAAGGTTTGATCGGAAGCCTAAGGACTCTGCGCCCTCAATGTTTTCCATCGGGATGGGAGAGCAGTCTAGTTTTTTTTTGTAAATTATGGGGACACCGCCCCCCTTCCCACTCGGTCGTTCCCTCCTAAGGATTTTATAACCTGTAGGGATGGCGGAGGTGATAGTAGGGTTGGTGGTTTCAGACAGCCAGGTCTCAGTGAGAAATAAGAGATAAGGCTGTTCATCTAAAAGTAGGTCATAAATGTGTGATTCATGAATTTGCATGGAGCGACAATTTAAAAGTGTGGCCTTTAAGTCCTCTGTTTTCTTATTGTTTTTACACTTATTGTTGCGTGGGAGGATCTTGGGTACACGTTTCCTTGGCTGGAGGAGACCAGTTGCACTTATTGCGTTGAAAGTCTACCTCCAAGCTCGGATCAGCCGCTGTACACTGACATAATGGTAGCCGCCTAAGGCTAAGCGGTTTTTCCCTAATGTAATATAGTGGAAGAAACTCACTGGGGGGGAACTGGGCAGCATGGCTGGCGCCGGACGCCTCCAGGATGCTGACGGGCGTCTGTGTGCATCGGGAAAATTTAGGCTAATGCCTATGATGCAAACTGGATCGCTAATGCAGCTGAGGAAGCGGAAACTGTGACGGCGGAAGTGAGGGGCCCAATAGTAGCCCCAGCCCTCCGCTCAATCGGTGTATCAGCCGCGGCGGACAAGGACTGGAGGAAAAGCGAGATGCGAATCGGAGCAGCTAAGGAGGTGTAGGCAAGCAGAATCAAGTAAAGTGCAAGTGCGCATAGGTAGGAGAAATTGTTAAAAAGCACAGAGTAATTCAGCCACATATATACAAGTTAAAAAGTATTAAAAACCTAGTAGCAGGGCAGGGAACACTAAATCCTACCGCTGTCAGCTGCGCGCATCTGTTTACATCGGGGAAAATATAGCCTAATGCCCATGATGCAAACTAGATCGCTAACGCAGCTGAGGAAGCGGAAACTGCGTGGGAAACAGGGGCTCAATTTGTATCATAAATTCAAAGCTGTTCTGCACAGGGGCCCCCAAATATGTTTGGCCCAGGGCCCCCAAAATCCTTAAGATGTCTCTGCGTAAGAGCCCAAAGCAACAGCCTGCCACAGATTTTGTCTGTGCCTGAAAGGTAAGTGCACTATCTAGCCACACGCCCACGTTGTTTACAGTATCCTTAGGGGTTAGAGAGACTCCCAGCGCAACCGGCAACCGCTGGTCACTCCAAAGATTGTGTATCCCTACCTACGAGGAGGATCTCCGATTTACTTGCATTCAGCTGCAAACAGTTATCTGTCATTCATTCCGCAATAGCCACCATGTCATTTCGAAACTTAGTGACATGTTGATCAGAAGTATTGGATAGCGAAATAACCAGCTGAGTTTCGTCAGCGTATGAGACCATTGAAATGCCCCTGCTTTTTGCCACTTCCGCCAGGGGTTGAACATAGATATTAAAAAGTGTAGGGCTCAAAGCCGAACCCTGGGGAACCCCATTTTTTTTTTTAGAACATATTTTATTAGATTTTTCATTCTTTCTTTTGTCGGGTTACAATCAGCAGCCATACCATATAAGCCCTTACAAAGTGTACATGTATATACGCAATATAATCCAAGAATCCAATAGGCAGTTACGCTAACAGAGATACACACAAAATACAATAAGGCATAACAGTTCGTTGCTCAGCCGTAGATGGCAGTCTATGGTCCCTAGGGGGAGCCTTAAGTGGTATCTTACAGTCTGCGCTTTAATGCCAATAACATCTAACAAACAGGTTTATGCAATATAGTAAATAAAGGCTATCCCTCCCTCCCCCATAACCCAACTTTTCCTGGCCCCGTTCCACATTGCACTTTACAGTGAAATACTCCATTAACCGCCCTCTCCATAACCAACAAAGCTCCAATATTCATAGTTACCATTTCAAGTTGTGTAGTAATAGATCAGCAGGGCCTATCACTCATGTATCGTATTGTCCAGTGCGGGGTTGGGTAGTCGGGTGTCTATTGCGCCTGCGCTAGAGGGACCGGCGGCTGCACAAGGGCTTTGAGCGCTTCTAAAATGGTATCCCATTCAAGGGAGATTAACTTCTTGTGTAGACCCCTGGCTTCCTCCCCAAGCCAGCTACAGAGTTTTGGGGGTGTAATGGACTTCCATCTCATTGTGAGAGTGCGTTTGGCCATTAGCATATAGCGAAACTGTACTTTCTGCACTTCGGGACGATGGGTCAGCCCCAATAGGCAAATGGTGGGGGAATCTGGGAAAGTGATCCCAGTTGCGGTTCTGAGTATGGTGACCACCTCCAGCCAATATGATGCCAGCTTCGGGCACACTAAGAGCAACCCTGGGGATTCCCATGATGGACGAGATGCTTCTGGGAACTATAAGTTGCCGAAATTACTTGAAAGGATCTGTCACATAGAAAAGACCCAAACCAGTTAAGAGCAGTGTCTCATAAGCCTATCTCCTGTAAGCGCTGCAGTAGGAATTTATGAGATACAGTGTCGAAGGCAGCATTCAGATCAAGGAGAATCAGTGCAGAGGTATGGCCTTCGTCTAAGGTGTTCCGAGGATTTCAGTCACTGCCAGTAGCGCTGATTCAGTGCTGTGGCCAGGTCTGAAACTGTTCTGCGCTGGTTCAAGAATGTTATTAGCCTCTATAAGTTTAGTAAGGATAGAGTTGATGTAGGACTCTGTGACTTTAACAGCGAAAGGGAGGCGTGAGATCGGCAAAAGCTTTCAGGTTTAGAAGTGTCTAAGGTAGGTTGTTTTAGCAAGGGAATAACCTTAGCATGTTTCCATGAAGAAGGAACAACTGCGGAAGTCAGGGACAGGTTTATCAATTCACAAAGCGTGGGTAGAAATAGAGGTAGGAATTGTAAAAGCTGATCAGCCTTGAAAGGATCAGCTGGGGATCCCGATTTAATTTTATGGCAGAGAGTCCTTAATGTCTCACGGGAAAGTGCCGGGAAGGAAAATAAAAAAGTGCCCGAAGGACTGATGCGATCAGTACGCTCTTCACTCTTAGCAGTGGGCGGAAAAGATTTGTAGATTTCCTTAACTTTTTTAACAAAAAAAGTAGCTAAGGCCTCACATTGAGAGTTGGAAAGAATAGTGGAGGCCCTTGCTGATGGAGGATTTTTGATATAGTTTATCAAAGAAAAAATGCTTTTAGCGGGGTTGGTGCTGTTCTTTATTTTTTCCGCAATTTAGTCGGCACGTGACTTGCGTATAGACTTATGATAGGTCTTGACAGCAGGACGATATTGTGTTTTGAGGACAGGATCGTATTTGCATCTCCAGGCCTGTTCAAGAACTTTCAAGTCTTTTTTCATCTGGGTTGGGTTTTTATTAAACCAGGCAGAGACATCTTAAGGATTTTGGGGGCCCTGGGCCAAACATATTTGGGGGCCCCTGTGCAGAACAGCTTTGAATTTATGATACAAATTGAGCCCCTGTTTCCCACGCAGTTTCCGCTTCCTCAGCTGCGTTAGCGATCTAGTTTGCATCATGGGCATTAGGCTATATTTTCCCCGATGTAAACAGATGCGCGCAGCTGACAGCGGTAGGATTTAGTGTTCCCTGCCCTGCTACTAGGTTTTTAATACTTTTTAACTTGTATATATGTGGCTGAATTACTCTGTGCTTTTTAACAATTTCTCCTACCTATGCGCACTTGCACTTTACTTGATTCTGCTTGCCTACACCTCCTTAGCTGCTCCGATTCGCATCTCGCTTTTCCTCCAGTCCTTGTCCGCCGCGGCTGATACACCGATTGAGCGGAGGGCTGGGGCTACTATTGGGCCCCTCACTTCCGCCGTCACAGTTTCCGCTTCCTCAGCTGCATTAGCGATCCAGTTTGCATCATAGGCATTAGCCTAAATTTTCCCGATGCACACAGACGCCCGTCAGCATCCTGGAGGCGTCCGGCGCCAGCCATGCTGCCCAGTTCCCCCCCAGTGAGTTTCTTCCACTATATTACATTAGGGAAAAACCGCTTAGCCTTAGGCGGCTACCATTATGTCAGTGTACAGCGGCTGATCCGAGCTTGGAGGTAGACTTTCAACGCAATAAGTGCAACTGGTCTCCTCCAGCCAAGGAAACGTGTACCCAAGATCCTCCCACGCAACAATAAGTGTAAAAACAATAAGAAAACAGAGGACTTAAAGGCCACACTTTTAAATTGTCGCTCCATGCAAATTCATGAATCACACATTTATGACCTACTTTTAGATGAACAGCCTTATCTCTTATTTCTCACTGAGACCTGGCTGTCTGAAACCACCAACCCTACTATCACCTCCGCCATCCCTACAGGTTATAAAATCCTTAGGAGGGAACGACCGAGTGGGAAGGGGGGCGGTGTCCCCATAATTTACAAAAAAAAACTAGACTGCTCTCCCATCCCGATGGAAAACATTGAGGGCGCAGAGTCCTTAGGCTTCCGATCAAACCTTATCCCCCCATCATAGCATAGCTGGTTTTCTGATTTACAGACCTCCCAGTGCAATTGGAAATTTTATTACTACGCTTAATACATCCACCACCTCCCTGGCCTTAAAATACAACAACTGCCTTGTTGTGGGAGATCTCAATATACATATGGATAATAGAAAAGACCCTCAAACAATTTCCCTTATTGGAGACGCTGCAGGCCTGCAACATGTTTCCATGTATTTCTTCAGCCACCCATGAGAAGGTCCATACCCTCGACCACATTTTTCACAACTTTGACAGATCAGTAAGCTTACTTCTTCTCATTACCTGGTCTGACCACCACCTATTAAAATTCATCATTCCCAACTCTGCCACTGCCCTTCGGGCTAACGCAGGGCAGAGGGTCCCTAATTACAGGACATTCCATAAAATATCCATCCCAATGTTAGCAGACGCCCTCAGTTATTCCTCACCGGAGCTGTCTGGCTGCCCCGACTCGGACGCCCTCTCAATAGATTCATGGCTCCGAACCAACATCGGTGCAGCGGTATCGGTGGTTTCCCACTCCTCAAAGAGGTGGGCCCCACCAGCTCCATAGTTTTACGGTTCCCTTAGATGTAGCAAAAACAATTGTAGAAAAATGGAACGGAAATGGCGTAAATCCTATGCACCTTAGGACAGGAAGGTGTATAAAGACAACTTAAAAGCTCATTACATTCTCGTGAAGGCAGCCAAGAAAAACTTCTTTCAATCCAAGATAGAAAATGCCCAAAATAAGAGTAAGGAAATCTTTAGCATAGTTAAATCCTTTACCGCCCCGAAAGCCGGGACAAAGGAAGGGCCATGCACAGAAGAATGGTCTAAGCAAATAGCTCAATTCTTCCACAAAAAGCTCTCTCGTGATCAAACAAGCATTCACTAACATCTCAGAGGAAGAACTGACCTTCTACCTTAGTTCTAATAACAAATTTCACCTCTGGGATCCTCCATCTTTACTAGCTTTCCCTGAGTTTCAACTTGAAGAATCACTGACCCTTCTCCAAAGCATTAAGTCTGGCTCTCCTATCGACCCATGTCCAGCGAATATCCTGAACCTATTAGCTCCCACCATGAACCCCATGGTAAACCAGCTCTTTAATGCTTCCCTCTCCTCAGGGAACATGCTGAAATTATGGAAGAATGCTAAGATTCTTATACTGATAAAAAAGGCTAACGCCAAACTGACGGACCCTGACAACTACAGGCCAATCTCCCTTCTTCCTGCTCTCTCCAAAGTATTAGAGCAGCATGTAAACAAGGCCCTCCAAAAACACATTGAAGATGGGAAGCTCCTTCCTGAGTCCCAATCCGGTTTTAGGGCTATTTACAGTACGGAGTCCGCTTTGCTGGAAGTGACTGAATTTCTCAAGGGTAAGCTGGACCAGGGAGGCAAGGCTGTTCTGATACTGCTCGATCTGTCGGCGGCCTTCAATACAGTCCCACATGAGAGGCTCCTGGAGAGACTTGCTAGCATCGGCCTGGGGGGACCGCCTTAACATGGATGTCATCCTTCTTGGCAAATAGATCTCAGGACATCTGGCTCCCCCCTTTCTTATCCCCAGTTCCGGCCATGAATGTAGGTGTCTCTCAGGGCTCCATTCTCAGTCCTACCCTTTTTAATATATATCTGTTCCCCTTGAGTTTCTGGTAGAGGAAGAGGGCGTCAAAATAGTTTCCTGTGCTGATGACACTCAGCTGAGTTTTACATGTGAAAAAGGAACCAACTTTGACGGGCAATTGTGAGAAAGTGCCATCTTTCTTGCATGGTATGCCCCCACTTTTTGCTAAATTGCTGAATGTACTTCGATTGAGTGTACCCTGGGTTCCTGCCAATCAGGTGCCCAGGGCCTATGTTCCTTCCTTAAACCACACAAACTCCAAATTGGCAAACCCTAGCCACATGTCAGCCCCTAGTAAATGGTACCCTAGGTACCCAGGGCCTTGTGGCCAGGGAAGGCCTCTAAGGGCTGCAGCACTCATTGTGCCACCCTCAGAGGCCCTGTACCCTTACACACACACTGCCCTTGCAGGCTGAGTGTCTGGGTGCAGGACAAAACAAAGAGTCGACATGGCACACATCACGGTGTACCATGCCCATCACCTACACTGCCAAGGCATATGTCAGCCACCCCTCTAGCTGGGTGCATTACGCCTATGGTGTGGGCACAGGAGCAGGAGCCCTGTGCCCCTACAGTACCCGGGTCCATTCCTGGGCACTGTAAGTGCAGTGCTGTCATTTAAGAGTACATGGTGCTGAGAGCTTGTCAAACACGTGCTCCACAGCACCATATTGGCAACACTGAAGCCTGGGAAGTTTGGTATCAAACTTCTCAGCACATTGAACCCACACTGATGCCAGTGTAGGATTTAATGTACTAAGCACCCCAGAGGGCATCTTAGAGATGCCCCCTTACAGCTAACTTACAATCCACGTCTGCTCTGAGGCTGCCCAGGCTGCCACACAGCAGACACGTTGCTGGACCCCTGGGTGGGAGAGCCCCTGCTCTCCCGGGCCTGCAACAATGCACATCCTGGGTGAGGTGAGAAATCTCCTCCCCCAGGATGAGCAAAGGGAAGCTTCAAAGGCAGGCCGCCATTTGGAGTTTCCCCAGGCCACTGCAACCCCCCACTCTGGCGGGAAGCTTGGCCGGAAACCCCATACAAGGACAGGGGATGTGCCAGCATGCCCACCCCACCCCTCAGGTGGGGGAGGCGAGGTGAAGCACATCTCCGGGCTCTCGCCATCTTGAAGATGGGAGGCCCTACCCTATCAGGATTAGGCTACTGCCCCCCTCCCACAGGAGAGAGGCAGGATAGGGGGTGTACCCACCCCAGGACCAGGACCCATTGGTCCCTGGCCTTCACCTACCTGTAACGCCCCTAAATCTAGTATTTAGGGGCACCCTGAACCTTCCTTCCTCAGATTCCAGATAGAAAACTACAAGAAGAGCAAGAAGAACAAGGACCTGCCCTGCAGCTGCTAAAAAGAGAAGAAGACACCAATTGCTTTGGCCCCAGCCCTACCGGCCTGTCGACTCTCGAACCTGCACCAGAGCGGCATCTCTCGTGGCCAGCAACCTCACCAACCCCGGAGGACCTGGCTACCTTTTGGCTCTAAGCCCCTGGGACTCCCTTGAGTAGAGGCTCTACTCAAGAAACCTATTTTTAACCCCTGGCAGCAGCCCAGAACCGCGGACCCAACACACTCTGCACCAGCCAAGCCTGGCCAGTGCCGGAGTGGACAAAGACCCTGAGAACGACCCCACGGCAACTGTGACCCCGAGTCCGGCACCCAAGGACCCCCCTCGACATCCCGGAAGAAGCCTGCAGCCTCAGAACCGAGTGCCACCCCAACCGCGATCAACCAGAGGGTAAGATTCCCGACGTCAAAAGGCACCCCTGCACCCGGCGCCCTGCGGCCCCCTGTGCCCAATCCCGGGGTACCCACCTAACCTACAACTACCCAACTTACCTCTCGAAGTGGTGGTGGCACCTGAAACATTCTCGTCCCCGAGCCTGCAGCCTTTTTCCAAACCGGAACATTCCCATTGATTTCCATTGAGTGCCCGAAGGCTCAAAAGCACCCTGCACCCAGCCGCCCGAGTGGCCCTGGCAGTGCACTCCCTACACTAATCTACTTCCCCACTTGCCCTGAGTAAGTGACCAGGAGCCCAGCTCCTACAGCCGCGTGGCTTGCCAGACAGCAGCCACCAACCAAGGCCCCCCTATCCCTCATAGGATAACATTGGGCCTAACTCTCTCTGCACCCGGCCGTCCTGAAACCGCTGAGGGTGAACCAACTGTACCTACCTGACACTGGGGGACCCCTGAGTCCATGCCCGGAATTTCAACTCTGCCAGTCGAGTACTTACCCTTAAACCGCTAACTTCATTTTCCTCATAGGGTAACATTGACTGGCTTTTTCTTCAAAAATCTTCTAAGTGTAAACTTTTCAAAACTGCAAATATTCACCAAAAATCAGCCAAGTGACAAAAACGAATTTACTCACCTGCTCCTAGGTGAGCTCCCAGTGCTGGATCTTGGTGCCCAGCCCTGACCCTGAAAAGTGTTCACAACTATACTTACCTCTAACTCATTTTTCTCCCATAGGAAACCATTGTCTGCTTTTCTGTGAAATTTCTTCTAAGTGTCTATTTTTGCAAATTTGAAATATTCTTTTAAAATCGTACCATTTCTGCAAACGAAATTACTTACCTGTTTTTGATAAGGACCCCAGTCCTGGGTCTAGGTGCCCAGTCCTGGATTACTAAAGTAACGATAAAGTACTCTACCTGCAATTTGAATTTCTTGCCATAGAGATCCATTGAATGTTTTCTTTGAAATATTTTCGAAGTGCTAACTTTTGAAATAGCTAAATATTATTTAAAAATAATTACAGTTATTAAGTCGACTTTCATCACTTGATTCTGAATACTGACCCAAGGCTGGATCTAGGAGCCAGACCTGGAATTCCAAAAGTAATCTGAAAAGTATTTTATTACAAATAACCTGAATTTACCATTGAGCTCAATGCATTGTTATGTTTAGAAAATAGGATTGTTTATTGCAACCAACTGTGACTGTTTACACAAATTTATTGCTCAAGACAAAAGTATTTATATTCAACCTCTCATTCTGAGAAAGTATATTTTACCCCCTTTGTCGTTCTAAAAATAAAACAAGCATATATTTTATATATATAAACCATTGGCCTAGAGTTCAGTTATTGAGTGTGTGAAACCATTTGCTGACTGAGTGTGTACAACAAATGCTTTACACTGTCCTCTGGTACTGCCTTACTGCTCGACCAAGCTAGCACTTTAGAGAGTAAGGTCATACCTAACTTTGACCTCTATCAGCCTCTGGGGGAGTGTGGACTCTGTACACCCTGTACCTATTAGGGAACAGTATATACAGAGCCACTTTCTCACAGCAATGATTAGGACTTTCCTCACAAAGGTTTTTAACTGGCTTAAGATCAATCAGCTGAAGTGCAATCCTGACAAAACTGAAGTTGTTTTCTTTGGTAATCCAGAAACGCTCTTGGTGACAAAAAGATCAGCCACCCCCGCCCGCAGAAAAGGAGAAAGTCAAAAACTTGCGCTTGCTTTGGCATGCTCCGGATGCCAACAAAATTCCTGCCACTGTTACCGCTTGAGAGTAGAAAGATTGTGGAGCAGGCTCTGATTACATCAAAGCTTGACTATGTCATCAGCTTGTACCTCGGTCTTCCCAAATCCATAATCCAGCGCCTACAAGTGGTACAAAATGCGGCAGCCAGAGCCATCCTGAGACCTAAACCCAGATCTAGTATGACCCCTATTCTTAAGTCTCTACACTGGCTCCGCATAAAGAACAGATCGACTTCATAGCGATGACCATCTTCTTTAAAGCTTTCCATGGCTTAAGAGCCAGCTAACTAAATAAGCGCGCTAATCCCTACACAACATCTAGACCCCTAAGATCTTCCAATGCCAACCTGGCCATCGTGCCTAAAATATGCCATGCCTGCACTGGAGGCAGATTCCTCGCCTTTCTAGGCGCAAAATTGTGGAAAAGACTCACTGAGTTTCTGAGACTAACCACAGACCTACTCTCTTTCAGGAAGAACTTAAAAACCTGGCTTTTTAATAACTGATGGGTCTTTCATGAATGTTTTCCTCCTACTGTCACTTTTTGTGACGCACCGGCAGCGTAAAAAATGTGCATGTTGCACACTATTTACAAAGTAACGCATCTAGGCAGATGCGTCACTTTGTAAACCCCTGCACCGCATTATACCTGCGCCAGGTATAATGTATGCAGGGTGGGTGTTACCCCGCAAGAAGCCTTGCAGAAGTGGCGCATTGAAATCTATGAGAACTCAGTGCGCCGCTTCTTGGACCCCATTGCGTCAATATCTTACCCCTGCCTCACGGCAGGTGTAAGACTGATGCATTCTCTTTCACGTGGGGCTGTCCCATGTGAAAAGACACATCGCTGGATTTGTATCTATTTTGAAACACACCCCAGCAATGCATCACTGTTGCGCTTACAGATACGTCAGAAATACTGACGTATCTGTAACTCCTTGCGACATGATGCGTCATACAGTAACTATGATGCATCCATCATGTCGCAAGGAGGGCGCACTAAGAATTGACGCATCCCTGTTTTCACACAGCGATACATCACTTCTCATAAATAAGGCCCTAAATGTGTTTACAGCCAATATTCAGGGATAGTTATGTGTGTTTTAAATATTGTACCACACCAGCAGCTCACCAATATTACTGCAAATAATCCCTGTGATGCCCTCCCATTTCTTATATGTTAGGCCTTGTTTGATATAAAAGAAACTTTTTTTTATGTATATTGCATGAAACAAACACAAAATTTCTCTGCAAAATGGCTGTACTAGACTCTCACACACCAGCTACATAAAAAATAAAGTAAAGGAAAACAGTATTTAAAACAATCTGTTTAAGAAATTTGCAAGGTCATGAGGGCAAAAGTCTGGAGAATGGAGAGGACTGCCAGGGGGCCCCCTGAAAGGCTGGGGCCTGGGGCCAGAGCCCACTTGGCCCATGCATTAAAACGTCTCTGAAACCAGGGATTTGTGTAGGTTCTGCGCCGCGATGTAAATTTAGCAGGGATATGTTTATTGTTCATCAAGGGCCTGTGAGAGACACTCATGAACACAACTATTAGCTACCTTTACATCATCAGGCTGTTGGGCGTTTGGGAACATAGAGTATCAGCTAGAAGAATTACATTTAACTTGTGCCAAGGGTGTTTTAGCAGAGGCTCAGGGGGTGTGCGAGGAGACAAATTCTCATAAGGAAGCGCTATCGAAATGAGAAAGTGGTCGGTCCAGGCCATGGGAAGGGGGGCAGGGCTCTGAGAGACAGTATATTAAAAGAGACTGGATCTAGGAGGTGCCCCGCCTGATGAGTAGAGCTAGGGATAAATTGTAATAGTTGGCATGCAGCGAGATCTGCTACAAAATCGGCAGTCTCCCCGTTTAGATTGTCCTCAAGATGGAGATTGAGATCCCCTAAGATATTTAAGTTAGCAGATTTCGTAGCCAGTATAGAAATGAAATTAATGAGTAAATCCCTAAACTTTTTAGAGGGCCCGGGAGGACGATAGGTAAGCAATCCTGTAAAAGTAAAGTTATGATTTACAAACATTTTAAAAGGTCCGCTGTCACAGTCCATGTGAGAAGTTGGCCTGGTATATGATGTTCACTAGTTAAAGTGACCACCTTGTACCATGCCAAGCAACCCTTATGGTGTGGTTGTAAGTCAACCTTTTCGGACCAGCTGCCCTAGTGGTAGCGTAGGCTAAGCAGTCTTTGAGGCTAAACTCGTTTAGGCATGTGAAGCAAGCTGTTTTACCAATTGTAACCCCCCTTTATACCAATGAAAGGACACCACACAGATATATATTCAAAATACATATGTATTTATTACTCAAAGTATCCCCTAGATTCTTTATGAGCACAGGAGCACAAATCGTTAAACAAGAAAGTATTACAATATACAGAAGTTGCACTTTATATGGATAGGCCCTGGTGGCCGCTCAAACCATATACTAAAATAGTGGTATAAGTACCACGAACAGGAAAGGGAAAAGGCCTAGGGCCTCTAGAATCGGTGGGCCTACAAGGAGCTAACTTCAGTTAGTGACCAGGAGGTCCACGGGTCGAGTGTGCAGTGAGGAAAGTTACACGCGGGCTCCCATAGGTTTTCAATGGGTGCGCAAAAGTTCAAAAGTTACTGCTAGAAGGGTCTTCGGGATGGACTACGAACTTAAGACTTCAAACCTAGACATTAGAGATGTTACTCTACACTTGTGCACTGGAGTGCCAGCGTTACCTCACCCACAGGAAGCGGGTGCATAGGTCTCGAAGTGCGTCGGGTTTCGTCTATCTGTTCAATGGAGCCTGACGACAAAGATGCTGCAGGCGGTCGGTCCAGAAGAGATGCGGTGGATCCAAGGATGGATCGGAGTTGTAGAAGACCTGTAAGCAGAGGGGACAGTGTTCACAGTCACTAGCCAGTGACCGGCGTGGCACCAGGTAGGTACCAGGCGATGTCGGGTGCAAACAGGCATAGAGGTGTAGCTTGTCTCTGCAGCCACGTGGTCCCTGAAGGTTGACGATGTCCAGGAGTCAGTTCACGAGCTGTCCCACGCAGACTCTCGCTGTCGGCGGTGTCGGCGACTCAAAAGAAGCAAACAAGCCTTGGCAAAAGCAGGAGTCACAGGAATCGAAGAAAGCTGATTACTCTGACCAGCAAGGTCAGAGGGGCTGCTCCTTTGGAGGGAAGCAGGGGCCAGTCTGGAGCAACCAGACCAGTGTTGTAGTTTTCAAATAGCTTCGCCAAGATGGCCACTAGCCAACGGGCCAGGGACCGGGCAGGCGCGTCGAGTTGCAAAGTGCAGAGGGGCCCCACGCAGATCGTGGAGATGCTGGAGGGCTCACCTTTGGTGCAGATGCTGTTCGGATGTTGGGCTTCTCAGGACCCAAAGCACAACTTGGAGGGAGCCTCTGTTGTCGCGCTTGCAGCTTGTCGAGTGTCTTCCAAGATGGCTGGCTTCACGTGTCTCGGTGCCTCCACGGGTTCCTTCTTTGCAGGGACTGTGGATTGGGCTGTGAGAGGTCTGGAGGTCCAGGTCTTGTCGGTCTCTGGGCTCGGGCTCCGGCAGGAGGCGGCGGCAAAGCAGACGTCGATTCACTGGTTGGTGCTTGCGTTAGCATGATGGTCACTCCCTGACCATAGGGGAGATTTCCTTCAGTCTTCTGTGCAGCAGAACGTCGAAGTTCCCGTCTTCTTCTTAGTATTAAGTTGATTCCAGGATGTCTGAAGTCTTAGGACACAGCTCCTACCTTTAAGCGGATTCTAGGGGCCGGACTACCTGCTAGGTCCCTCCCTAAGGGTGGGACCAGGAAGGGGGGTGGTTACACCCCCAATCCTTTGTCCAGCTCGCCCCAGGTCCGGGGCTGGTGTGCCCCAGGACCGGTTTGAACTGGCACATGCACCGAGGCTCCTTGTGAGCCTCAGGCATGTCTGATTCTATTCAAGCCCTACCTGACCAATACACAAAATCCTGTCTGGGGTGGTGCACGCACCTCCCCTGGCAGGAAACCCTTTGTCCACGTCTCCCAAGCTGGAAGGACTCCCAGCAGCAGGAGGGCAGACTTGTGTCGGTGGTGGCAGCGTCCATTTTGTGGAGCTGAGGCTATGTCTGATTTTACCCGGGTTTCAGGATCTGTACATGTCGTGTCCCTCTAGAAGGGTGGAATGCTAACCCCGTCGCCAGAATTGGCGAGGGGTTAGTATTCCAATTCGTATGACACCTTACTCGACATGTTTTGATAAAGCCAAACCAAAGTTAGCATTTAACCGCGAGGTTCATAATGCACTTAAGAGTATATGGTATGGCGATATCTGGAAACGGTAGAAGGAAGTTGTTCCGACCACTGCAGACAGGCTCAGCTCATGCCAGAGCACCATCTCACATGAAACCAAGCACTCTGCCTTCAGGATTGTTAAGGCCTGCCATAGGAGTGACTTATAGGTTAACATGTGTCCCATTTAAGGTTAGGTATAGGTATACTACACCTAAGTAAGAGGTGGTTACACCAACTTACCCCAGCTGAGTGATCAGCCAGTTGTGTCAAATTGCTAGGCCAGGCCAGGGGTGGCACAATACATGCTTCAGCCCCTGGTAGGCCTTAGCTACACCAATGCCCTGGGTACCTAGTGTACACTGGTACAGGGGCTCACAGGGTGATCCAATTCCAATTGGTTATGCACCTAAGGTGCATAGTGTCAATTTAGTAGAGAGAACAGCAGGCTGGGGGTCTGATTAGCAGGCCCACAGCCTCAATATGTCAAAAACCAGTGAAGCAAAAAGCAATAATTTGGGGTGACCATAGGATAGCAGACCCTACTCTCCTACAGTCCACAACTAACTCCTTTGTCAGGCTGCAAGCGTAGATGGTTTCGCAGATGACAGCTATCCCTCCTCCCCTGCCGTCCTCTCTGTTCAGTGTTTTTATTACATACCCCCGTGGAAGTGCCATCTGTGGCTCCGCCACCGTAATAGGGGTAAGCCAGGTCTCTGTGAGAAATAGGAGGTCCGGTCTTTCAGATTGGACCAAATCAAACACATCAGCGTGGTGTTTAACTAGGGAGCGGCAGTTCAGACTGGGGATTTTAATTGCCTGGGAAGGGGGCTTTGCCAGGGCTTGCCCATTAATGTTTATGTTATAGTGGCAGTGGTTACAACGAGACAGACAGTCAGCTGGGCCCCTAACCTGGTTAATGCAAGAGTTCCAGGTAGTCCTCAGTAAGAGAAGTTCATTGGAAGAATAAATCCGTCTGTTTGTGTCCAAATGGGCAAAGTGCCTGGTGACGTCCAGGCGCGGACAAGCGCAGACAGGCTTGCCTTTGGCGTACCTTCGGCGCGTCCGCGATGCGGACGTCCTGAAATGGCCAGGGGGGACAACTGGCTCCTCCCAACCTTGCATCTGATTGGGCAAGGCCACCCCATCAGTGCAGACGGTACTGCAGGCAGAAAAGACCTGAAAACACAACAATACTAAAAGCGGTAGTTTAAAAGTGGCTAGACAACTCTCAAAAAATGTAAAGTATATTTAAAATAGCAGAAACAGGACCTAGGTCCTGAGCAAAGCACACACACTCGCTTACGTTACAGAAAATTAAAGCCGATTACCGCGTTAACGCTGCGGCCATCCTGAAATGGCCGGGGGGGGGCACAACTGGCTCCTCCCAACCTTGCATCTGATTGGGCAAGGCCACCCAATCAGTGCAGACGGTGCAGCAGGTGGAAAAGGCCTGAAAACACAACAATACTCAAAGCTGTAGCTTAAAAGTGGCGAAACAACTCTTCAAAAATGTAAAGTATATTTAAAATAGCTGAAACGGGACCGAGGTCCTGAACAAAGCACAGACACTCGCTTACGTTACAGAAAATAAAAGCCTGCACCCGTCCACTCCTGTGGTGTTTGGTTGATGCTGCCTTGTGGCCTCCATGTGGATGCTTTAACCCCTGGGGCCTGTGCCCTGAAACCGCGGGTACTTATCTGCAACCAGCGCCTCTTTGAAACACCCCCAGTCTCCATTGACTAACATTGGGCTCAGTGACCTCTGCAGTCGGCTGCCCCCGCGCCACTGGTGTTGCCGTACTGACTTTAAACTTATCCTTGCTCAGAGCTGGTCTAAACCCTGAAGACTGGAAGAGTAAGTTGTGTATTTACCTGTAATTGTTCATAACTGTTTTCCTTTCAAAGGATTGCATTGCATTCTCATCCTATTACACTAAGTGTCTATCTTACCTATGATAAGTTTTGCAATGTAGAGAATGGGTAGAGTGGATTGGCAGTGGTATAGAGTACAACGGCATAGAGTGGCAAAGAATAGAGTGGCGTACATTGGAGTAGTGGAGTTGAGTGGGGTACTGTGTCGTAGAGTGGAGTAAACTGAGGTGCAGTGGCATACAAAGAGATGCGTACAGTGTTGCATTGTGGACTAGAGTATTGTAGAGCGGCATGAACTGCAGTAGAGTGTTGTACAGTGGTATACAGTATAGTACAGTGTTGTAGAGTGGAGTGTAGGGGTAAAGAGTAGAGTAAAGTGTCGGAGAGTGGCATACAGTTTAGTAGAATGTTGTTGATTGGAGTTGCATAGAGTACATTTGTGTGTCAAATAGCGAAGCTGCGTAGAGTGGATTGGTGCACAATAGCGTAGAGTGAGGTAAAGTCTTGTACAGTGTAGTAGAGTCTATTGTAGCGGCGTAACGTAGTGTTGAATAAAGTATAATAGAGTGTATTGGTGTGTTGTAGAGCACAGGGATGTGGAGTATAGTGGAACAGCGTAGGTAGTAAAATGTTATAAATTGGTGTGGGGCCTCATACAGTAGAGTGGACTGCTGTGTCGTGAAGTATAGAAAAGGGTTGTATAGTAGAATAGTGTGTTGTACAATGAGTATACAGGCATAGAGTGGAGCATAGAGCTGGACAGGGGAGTCTATGGGGATACAGTGGAGTAGAGTGTCGTAACGTGTCATAAAGTGTAGTAGTCTTTTGTATAGTGGAGCTATATAGAGTGGAGCAGTGTAGAGTGGAATGGCAAAAAGTGGATTAACATACAGTCGAGTAGCATACATTGAAATTGCCTTCAGTATAGTAGCATTCACTAAAATAGCATACCGTGGTGTAGCCTAGAGAGGAGGGGTGTACACTGGAGTGCTGTAGAGAGGCGTAAATTGGAATAGCGTATAGTGAAGTGGAGTGGGGTATAGTGGAGTAGCTTACAGTGGAATAGCGTACAGTGGAGTGGCATGCAGTGGAGTGTGGTAGAGTACAGTGGCATAGGGTCGAATAGCGTAGAGTTCAGTGGTGTAGAGTGTAGTTGCGTACAGTGGAATAACGTATAGTGGAATGGCGCAGAGTGGAATATGGTATAGTGGCATGGTGTACAGTGGAGTAACATACAGTGGAGTAACAAACAGTGGAATACCGTACAGTGGAGTGTAGAAGGGTGGAGTGGAATAGAGTGGAGTGGTTTACAGTGGAGTGTCATATAGTGGAGTAAAGTATAGTGAATCCGCGTATATAGAGGTGGCATAGCATAGAGTCGAGAAAACTGTTATGAATTGAGTGGCGTCTCATACAGTAGAGTGGAGTGCTATGGTATACAGTGTTGGAATCTGTGGTAGAGTGTTGTACAATATCTTGTATAGACATAGAGTATAGTAGAGTGGCATAGAGTGTAGTAGATATTTGTAGGGTGGAGTTATATAGAGTGAAGGAGAGTACACAAAAGTGGCTTTGAGTGGAGTCCCGTACAGTGTAGTGGAATAGCATACACCGGAGTGTTGTAGAGTGGAGTTGCGTATAGTAGAGTAGCGTATTGTGTAAGAGCGTAGAGGAGAGTGGTATATAGTGGAGTAGCATAGACTGGAGTGGGGTATAGTGAAGTAGCGTAAAAGGTAATAGTGCATAATGTTATAGAGTACAGTGGAGTGGAGTAGACTGAAGTGGCATACAGTTAAGTGGGGAAGAGGGTATACCATACAGATGAGTTGTGTGCAATGGAATGCAATCCAATGGAATAGTGTAGAATAGAGTAGTGTGGAGTGGAGTGGGGTAGAGTGGAATTTCATACAGCTGAGTGGAGTGGGGTCCAATTGACTTGCGTAGAATGCAGTGGCATAGAGTGGAGTGGTGCAGAGTTGAATAGCATATAGTGGAATGCCATATAGTGGGATAACGTTGAGTGGAGTAGCATACAGTCGAGTGGCGTAGAGTGGAACAGCGATCATCAGAGATTCCATGAAGCGCTCCATCAGTTGTCCTTTTTGGGCTGCTCCAAAGACATTAACTAGGAGATTTTTGGCCCATACCTTCGGCACATACCTGTGTCTGGTTATCCGACCATGCCTGACCCTTGCAGACCTCGCTCCTGTGCGCTGTAAGGCTCCCTGTCTGTTCTCATGCTGCTTCTCTCCACTGTTGCTCTCTCACTCTTGTTCCACACACTCCATTTTCTGTTGCATGTTTCTAGCCGCTGTTTCATTGTTAGTATCTTGCTTTGCTTTTTGTTTGACTCTGTTCTATCGGCCAGTTTTTACGCTTCTACCTCACTGGTTTGTTTATCTTGCTGCTTTGTCTTCATCTTTTGTGCCGCTATTGCTTGGTTTCCAGCTCATCTGTTCACTTTTTGCTCTTCTTTCTCTCGTTTTGTTTAGCTCTCTTTTTTAGAACCTCTTTTTTTCACATATCGCTCATTTTTCACTCCTTATTTTGTTAATTTCCGCTCTTTTCACTCTTTCTCCTCTCATTCTCTTGCCCTTTAGATATATTTTCCCCTCTTTCAGCCTCTCACACGCTCGTTACCTTTTTCCCACATTCAGCCTGCAGCGAATCCTGCTTGCACACTCTCACAGCTCCACCCCCTGCTGTCTTCCCCCTCCTGGACCTACTCAATGGCTGCCACTCTTCAAGGAGCCCTGGTCCTCCACTCTTCCCCACTTGCCCATCACAACCCACCATGTGTTCAACACTCAATGCTGCTCGCTGCAGTGCTGCTGTGCAGCAGAACATGAAACAGGCATTCTCCTATGCCACCTGCTAGTTCTCCTGTACTCTCCCCACCCACCTCACTACCCCCGCACTGAAAGCACACAGCCCCCGACTCACTCACAAGCACACACATCAGTTACCTAGCACCCAGCACTCCACCCCATCATGCATATTCCTCCACACCCGCTCTCTCACCAAACGCGCAACGGAAATCTGTGACCTGCTTCACGACCACTCATCAGACCTGCTCTTCCTCATGGAAACCTGCATACCCCAGACATTGCTTTGACTATTCCCCCGGCTACATGATTGCCACAGGAGAGACGACACATGCCCAGAGGCAAACTGCTATCATCTTCAATGATTCCATCCCCTGCACCACAACCTCGGATGCGACCTCTGGCAGCATGCAACAACTGACCTTCTAGCTCCACGTCACGGCCAACTGAGAGACACCCTCATCTACTCTCCACCAGAACAATGCACCAACTTTGCCAGCACAAAAACAGACTTCATCGCACCCTTCTGTGGAAATCTGAAATAGTTTCCGTTAGCATAGGCTGAAGCCATATTGGTTATGGCATCCATTTTGTTGGCTATGTAATTCTTCCGTCTTTACTGTTGCTTGTAGATACAAATAGAAGGTAGAAGTCTCCTGCAACACTTGAGGGTGTCGTATGGATGTAGTACCACTCTTGAGTGATTAATAAACTTGTTATTTGAATTCCTGCTTCAGTGCCGATCTCTATTTTGTTGGTCTACGGACCTGTGGACAAGATAAGGGTGACCCCTGCACCGGTGTGCTCATTAAAAGGCACATTTCCACACTGCATACTAAGTTATTGGGTACTCTCATCAAACAAGAGTCTGCAATGCATCCATGCTTTGAAACCATGGTTACAAGGTGAAAAACTTTAAAACCTTACCTCGCATGAGCTAAGAAACCCCATCTGCTTTCGAAGTGACCATGGTCGTCCAAGGATGTTTTCTTGCAGATAAACCAGTGGCCTCCACAATTGCAAAACTTGCAGCCATTAGCCATTGCAAAACGTCTCTGACAAACAAATCTCTAAAGAAGCCCTGCAATCCTCTCACACATTAATAATTAACAAAACAAAAACAACAATGACATTTAAAAGATGACTCCTGCCTTCCCTTCTAAAATGTGTCCCAAGAACTGTCTCGCAGAGTGCTAAATCAGTGAATCGGCTTTTGGAGCACTTGCCCTGTACTGAATTGGTACATCACTGGTTTTTAGCGTTTTAGGCTACATTTTCATATATTCTCTCTTTTTTTTTTATTACAAAATTTTGTATTATTCATCAAAATGACAAAACATGTACATGACAATGTCAGCAAGGACAATTGGAGGCAAGAGGCGGTCCTGACAGGACCTCAGAGCGGCGATGTAAGCATCCACAATCAGAGTTATACAATAACATAGCGATGGCTAATACATATGAATCTTATTGTCCGAAGACCTCTCATGGCGTGGGACACAGATTCAAAGAAAAACAGTTGTTTAGAAATGTAGGGAATAAAAACAAACATAACAAGTACAGGTCTTTTTTTTTTTTTTTTTTTTTTTTTTGAAAACCTTTATTGACATTTCAATAAGAACAAGTATGGGCCTACAACCCCCCGGGGCCGGCCTCTAAGCAATCAGATCAAAAACGGGCAAGTATAAACACAGGCAGCACTTCGGGGAGCAGAATCGTAATGCTAATACTGTGGACAGCATAAGTAGGGCACCAGGAGAAAAAGGTTTTCATTTTATAATGAAACAAGGTAGAAGGATCAGGTGACAAACAATTTTCAAACAGCGAGTACAAGTATGCAGAGTAATAGACGTTAGCGATTTACAGCAATCTATTAGGTCAATGGCGCAAACACAAGAACATCAGGATGGGGAAGAATAGCATAGACAGTTGCGCCCGCAGTCCCCCGCCGAACTCCCCGAGAACACCCCAGAAGTTGTGGAACACAGGAAACGGCAACAAGTCATAGCAAAGGAGGTGTATCACGCTGATCCCAGAAAAAGAAAAACAAAAAGAATCAGAGAAGAAAAAGGAGGCCATGGAAAAAGAGATGAAAGAGTACAGAATCCCCTCCCCCAACCCCCACCCCGCACCTCTGCAGATGAGTATGGCCCCCCCCCCAGCAGTGTGCCTGTCGCCCTGGAACCAGACCCGAAATATAGGAGAATAGGGAAAAAGAAGTAGGAAAAGAACCCCCCCGGACGGGGGGTAGAGAGAGTATTAAAAAACTGGAGGAGGGCCTTAAAAACATACCCCCGGCTTCTCCCTCCCGCACGGTAAGTTTCCCCCAGCATGAACAATGAACAGCACAAAGTCAATCGTCTCAAAACAAGATGGGGAGCATTAGGCACCTATTATGCTAGTAGTCATGCCAGGAGAGCACGCAACCCCTGAGCCCGCCCGTCCACTAGATGACCACCCTTGAAGGATCAGCCTTATCCCTGACCACTCCTTGGAATTCTGCCCATGTCAACCCCTCGACCCAGCACCATATCCAATGTTCCACGGTAGAGGAGTGTCCAAAAACGACCGAGAAGCGACGCACACAGGTGGGGTGGAAGTCTCTGAGCATCAACACAGTCCGCCGCGTGGAGAAACAGGCTTCCCAGTGCTGCCCTAGGATGTGCACTGCACTCAAGGTCCAGGAAGGCAGAAGCAGCCAAAGCAGACAATAGTTGCTGGAGTTGTCTCTGGGTCGCAGGAGGGCACGTACGGGACGAGGCCACCACATCCCACTCAGGTCCAACGCCTCCGGGACAGATCAGGCCCTCAGCAGGACGAACACACTGTAGTATACTGGCCGGAGCGTACAGCTGTGCACTAACCTCAGGGGTGGCCGCCACCGTGTCCTCCTGTGCGCAGTGTGAGTAGTCCCTGTGTGCGTGCGGACAGGCGGGCCACCACTGCCCCAACTCTGACGCAACACCGTCGAGCTTACTCCCCAAGACCCCGAAACCATGAACCAAGGAGGAGTGAAGAGCACCAAGAGCCTCGAGGAGGTCGCCGTACCCCAGCACAGCTCTCTGCGATCGCGCCGCCACACTCCCAAAAGTCGCACCCTCACAGGCCCGCTGCGACCCAGCGGACAGGATGGTAGGCTTCATCGCAACAAGATGGCCGCCAAGTATGCCCGACCCTCACCGGGGCCGGGACCCTGGGACAAGCGTCGCGATGTCCACGTCGCGGGTGACCGGGTTCCGGGGGCAGGCAAAAAAACTATCCGTTGCGTGGTCACGGGCAACAGTCGTCCCCACCACGGACCAGCTCCCGTAGATCCGGGGGCGGCCCGCAATGATCAGGGCAGGATACGGACGGCGGCCGGGCAGCTCACCATCAAGGCAGGGGCAGTCACCGGAGGATCTAAGAATTGCACCCCCGGACATGCACTCGGTCCGCTACGCTTGGCAGTAGAAGTGACCACGCCGAAATGTAGGCCGAGTTTGGCACCGCTCCGGTGGGCCGACTCCACCCAGTCACAACCGGCCGCTGTTGTTGCACTGCCACCCGGCCACGACGTCCACTCGAGGTCCCGGCTCCAGGGCCGCACAGGCCGCAAAGTTCCGATGCAGTTTTCTCCGGCGATACCGCAGCTAGAAACCTCGGAGTCACACAGTCGGGAGCCCCTCTCCTTCAGAGACACGACCACGCAGCACAGGTTGAGGATCTCAGGCAGGATATCCGTGCGGGATGCGGAGGTTCACGGAGCCGGGAGTCTACGCTGCCGTCCCGGTCGCCATCTTGGCTCCTCCACAAGTACAGGTCTTAATCTGCCGAAGGGCGGGTCTGGGTAGGGGTGGTAACATCTCTTAGAAGGAAAGAGTGTAGGGGTCCCGTTGACCTAACAGGTTTCCCTATATTAAGGGAGGGCTTTGAAGGCAGCTTCATTCAAAGAACTGAAGTGTCTGGAGTTTTGTGGGGCTAAAACAGGTGAACTCTATACGCATAAGGTAGTGGATCTGGGCTTCCACAGATGCTGGAATTTGGTCTCTGTGCTAGATTATGGGATATCCATTCCATTGCCAGAAGATGCCACACGTGGGTGAACCATTGGGTGATGGAGGGTGGCGCTACTTGTTTTCACATGATTGTTATGAGTTGTCGCACTGCTAAAAGTAAGTAGCTGATGAGTGTCCAGACTGCATGGGTCATTGCGGCCAGAGTGGGGGGTTTGAATGTCTAGGACAATCTTAGGATAGGAGAAGGGAGGCGGATAACCTACGATGTCTTTAATATGGCCCAGCATCTCCTTCCAGTACATGGTACTCTACAGCTATGTTCCCTTTAAGGTGCGCCCCTGTGCGGCCGCGCAGCTCCTCTCACTCCCGCACACTTCATTGTGGGGCGTGCACATGCTCCTAAAATACTATCAGGCCACCGTGAAAGGCAAATCAAATGAAACACATGAACTGTCTGTGCTTTACATCCTAGCGATGGCGCTGTCTGAAAGGGAGCTCTTTTCTTCCCTGCCTGATCTGACTTGTGAAGGGTGCGAGAGGTCGGCGGCGAGGCTTCAACAATGGTGTTGAATAGAGGGACTGAATAGGGCTAATTAAGCGTCCTGGTGGGATGCCCCTTTCTTCACCTTTCACAGTTTGAAGTTGATCTGTGCAGAAAGGCCTCCGAGCAGGCACCATTGTTTACAAGGTGCACTATGAGAAGGTGTTACAGCACAAAAGTTGCCTAGCTTAATGGCAGCTTTAGAAAGTCGTTTTCAGCTTTGAGAGGCAAAAAAAAGAGGGATTTCAACACTAGCCTGGAAAATACCTTTAAGCAAGAGCAAACCAAAGAATGCAGAGGGCCATCATTGCTCCCTTTAGAAAGGGGTGATATTTATGGTAAGGTTTAGGAAGGAAAGAGACAATGACTAACTAAAGCAGTTAGTCAAACCTTTCTTTCTAAGATCACACAATATATCCTTCAAATAGGAACATAAGGTTTCTGAAACAAAGGTGACATCCATAATTCAGTCCTGCTTTTATTGAGCACCCAAATGCAGTGCTAAGATTCATCTGCAATTTGAGATCTGGACGGGATCCTCACAAGTCCAGTGATTGTCCCTATCATCCCTCCTGCTGCATGGGGCATATGCTTTCCGGAATGCTATCGCACATTAGGAGCTTACAGTACTCTTGAATCTAGTAGCCAGAAGGATGGCTCAGTGAGCTAGACAATTGTTGCAGGCATATGCAGAGTTCTGGCGATCATGGTTTTCGAACCTGCAAGGCACACTCAGCATTTCATCCTTCCGAGTTCACTAAACTGAGAACTATACAATGGTAAATAGTAATACCTATACATTAAGTAGTGGTATGAAAAGCTATGTAAAAACATATTAATAATGTACAATTAGTGAACTGGCCTTTCTTAGTCAACTTGGTGTATGTGGGAATCTGTGCTTCCTTGTGCCACAGTTGATTCACAGAGAAATATGACAGTCTGCAACATGTCTTGCAACAGGTTCATTAGAGCTGCATGAATTCTGACTGAAGGCGGTTTTATAACTAAGGTGCACTGTCAAAGTTGTGTGCACATGGACTGGCAACTCTGTGAAAGCAGTGCACTGTCAAAACTGTGTTACTGTAGCAGTGTAATATCAAATGTTTTTACATTGTGAATAAAGGCAGCCCCCATATAATTATACATCAGTGGAGCTTTGTGAGTGCAAACTGAAGTCAGCCCTGTGACTGAGATCCATGTCATAGGGGTGAGGATGCAATTAGACATCCGTGGAGCAGTGTGAATGCAAACTGAAGTCAGCCCTGTGACTGAGATCCATGTCATAGGGGTGAGGATGCAATTAGACATCAGTGGAGCAGTGTGAGTGCAAACTGAAGTCAGCCCTGTGACTGAGATCCATGTCATACGGGTGAGGATGCAATTAGACATCAGTGGAGCAGTGTGAGTGCAAACTGAAGTCAGCCCTGTGACTGAGATCCATGCCGTAGGGGTGAGGATGCAATTAGACATCAGTGGAGCAGTGTGAATGCAAACTGAAGTCAGCCCTGTGACTGAGATCCATGTCATAGGGGTGAGGATGCAATTAGACATCAGTGGAGCAGTGTGAGTGCAAACTGAAGTCAGCCCTGTGACTGAGATCCATGTCATAGGGGTGAGGATGCAATTAAACATCAGTGGAGCAGTGCGAGTGCAAACTGAAGTCAGCCCTGTGACTGAGATCCATGTCATAGGGGTGAGGATGCAATTAAACATCAGTGGAGCAGTGTGAGTGCAAACTGAAGTCAGCCCTGTGACTGAGATCCATGTCATAGGGGTGAGGATGCAATTAAACATCAGTGGAGCAGTGTGAGTGCAAACTGAAGTCAGCCCTGTGACTGAGATCCATGTCATAGGGGTGAGGATGCAATTAAACATCAGTGGAGCAGTGCGAGTGCAAACTGAAGTCAGCCCTGTGACTGAGATCCATGTCATAAGGGTGAGGATGCAATTAGACATCAGTGGAGCTTTGTGAATGCAAACTGAAGTCAGCCCTGTGACTGAGATCCATGTCATAGGGGTGAGGATGCAATTAGACATCAGTGGAGCAGTGTGAGTGCAAACTGAAGTCAGCCCTGTGACTGAGATCCATGTCATAGGGGTGAGGATGCAATTAGACATCAGTGGAGCAGTGTGAATGCAAACTGAAGTCAGCCCTGTGACTGAGATCCATGTCATAGGGGTGAGGATGCAATTAGACATCAGTGAAGCAGTGGGAGTGCAAACTGAAGTCAGCCCTGTGACTGAGATCCATGTCATAGGGGTGAGGATGCAATTAGACATCAGTGGAGCTTTGTGAATGCAAACTGAAGTCAGCCCTGTGACTGAGATCCATGTCATAGGGGTGAGGATGCAATTAGACATCAGTGGAGCAGTGTGAGTGCAAACTGAAGTCAGCCCTGTGACTGAGATCCATGTCATAGGGGTGAGAATGCAATTAGACATCAGTGGAGCAGTGTGAATGCAAACTGAAGTCAGCCCTGTGACTGAGATCCATGTCATAGGGGTGAGGATGCAATTAGACATCAGTGGAGCAGTGTGAGTGCAAGCTGAAGTCAGCCCTTGACTGAGATCCATGTCATAGGGGTGAGGATGCAATTAGACATCAGTGGAGCAGTGTGAGTGCAAACTGAAGTCAGCCCTGTGACTGAGATCCATGTCATAGGAGTGAGGATGCAATTAGACATCCGTGGAGCAGTGTGAGTGCAAACTGAAGTCAGCCCTGGGACTGAGATCCATGTCATAGGGTTGAGGATGCAATTAAACATCAGTGGAGCAGTGTGAATGCAAACTGAAGTCAGCCCTGTGACTGAGATCCATGTCATAGGGGTGAGGATGCAATTAGACATCAGTGGAGCTTTGTGAGTGCAAACTGAAGTCAGCCCTGTGACTGAGATCCATGTCATAAGGGTGTGGATGCAATTAGACATCAGTGAAGCAGTGTGAATGCAAACTGAAGTCAGCCCTGTGACTGAGATCCATGTCATAGGGGTGAGGATGAAATTAGACATCAGTGGAGCTTTGTGAATGCAAACTGAAGTCAGCCCTGTGACTGAGATCCATGTCATAGGGGTGAGGATGCAATTAGACATCAGTGGAGCAGTGTGAGTGCAAACTGAAGTCAGCCCTGTGACTGAGATCCATGTCATAGGGGTGAGGATGCAATTAGACATCCGTGGAGCAGTGTGAATGCAAACTGAAGTCAGCCCTGTGACTGAGATCCATGCCATAGGGGTGAGGATGCAAGTAGACATCAGTGGAGCAGTGTGAGTGCCAGCTGAAGTCAGCCCTTGACTGAGATCCATGTCATAGGGGTGAGGATGCAATTAAACATCAGTGGAGCAGTGTGAATGCAAACTGAAGTCAGCCCTGTGACTGAGATCCATGTCATAGGGGTGAGGATGCAATTAGACATCAGTGGAGCTTTGTGAGTGCAAACTGAAGTCAGCCCTGTGACTGAGATCCATGTCATAGGGGTGTGGATGCAATTAGACATCAGTGGAGCAGTGTGAATGCAAACTGAAGTCAGCCCTGTGACTGAGATCCATGTCATAGGGGTGAGGATGAAATTAGACATCCGTGGAGCAGTGTGAGTGCAAACTGAAGTCAGCCCTGTGACTGAGATCCATGTCATAGGGGTGAGGATGCAATTAGACATCAGTGGAGCAGTGTGAGTGCAAACTGAAGTCAGCCCTGTGACTGAGATCCATGTCATAGGGGTGAGGATGCAATTAGACATCAGTGGAGCAGTGTGAGTGCAAACTGAAGTCAGCCCTGTGACTGAGATCCATGTCATAGGGGTGAGGATGCAATTAGACATCAGTGGAGCAGTGTGAGTGCAAACTGAAGTCAGCCCTGTGACTGAGATCCATGTCATAGGGGTGAGGATGCAATTAGACATCAGTGGAGAAGTGTGAGTGCAAACTGAAGTCAGCCCTGTGACTGAGATCCATGTCATAGGGGTGAGGATGCAATTAGACATCAGTGGAGCAGTGCGAGTGCAAACTGAAGTCAGCCCTGTGACTGAGATCCATGTCATAGGGGTGAGGATGCAATTAGACATCAGTGGAACAGTGCGAGTGCAACCTGAAGTCAGCCCTGTGACTGAGATCCATGTCATAGGGGTGAGGATGCAATTAGACATCAGTGGAGCTTTGTGAGTGCAAACTGAAGTCAGCCCTGTGACTGAGATCCATGTCATAGGGGTGAGGATGCAATTAGACATCAGTGGAGCAGTGTGAATGCAAACTGAAGTCAGCCCTGTGACTGAGATCCATGTCATAGGGGTGAGGATGCAATTAGACATCCGTGGAGCAGTGTGAGAGCGAACGGAAGTCAGCCCTGTGACTGAGATCCATGTCATAGGGGTGAGGATGCAATTAGACATCAGTGAAGCAGTGTGAATGCAAACTGAAGTCAGCCCTGTGACTGAGATCCAAGTCATAGGGGTGAGGATGCAATTAGACATCAGTGGAGCAGTGTGAATGCAAACTGAAGCCAGCCCTGTGACTGAGATCCATTTCATAGGGGTGAGGATGCAATTAGACATCAGTGGAGCTTTGTGAGTGCAAACTGAAGTCAGCCCTGTGACTGAGATCCATGTCATAGCGGTGAGGATGCAATTAGACATTCGTGGAGCTTTGTGAGTGCAAACTGAAGTCATCCCTGTGACTGAGATCCATGTCATAGGGGTGGGGATGCAATTAGACATCAGTGGAGCAGTGTGAGTGCAAACTGAAGTCAGCCCTGTGACTGAGATCCATGTCATAGGGGTGAGGATGCAATTAGACATCAGTGGAGCAGTGTGAGTGAAAACTGAAGTCAGCCCTGTGACTGAGATCCATGTCATAGGGGTGAGGATGCAATTAGACATCAGTGGAGCAGTGTGAGTGCAAACTGAAGTCAGCCCTGTGACTGAGATCCATGTCATAGGGGTGAGGATGCAATTAGACATCAGTGGAGCAGTGTGAGTGCAAACTGAAGTCAGCCCTGTGACTGAGATCCATGTCATAGGGGTGAGGATGCAATTAGACATCAGTGGAGCAGTGTGAATGCAAACTGAAGTCAGCCCTGTGACTGAGATCCATGTCATAGGGGTGAGGATGCAATTAGACATCAGTGGAGCAGTGTGAATGCAAACTGAAGTCAGCCCTGTGACTGAGATCCATGCCATAGGGGTGAGGATGCAATTAGACATCAGTGGAGCAGTGTGAGTGCAAGCTGAAGTCAGCCCTTGACTGAGATCCATGTCATAGGGGTAAGGATGCAATTAAACATCAGTGGAGCAGTGTGAATGCAAACTGAAGTCAGCCCTGTGACTGAGATCCATGTCATAGGGGTGAGGATGCAATTAGACATCAGTGGAGCAGTGCGAGTGCAAACTGAAGTCAGTCCTGTGACTGAGATCCATGTCATAGGGGTGAGGATGCAATTAGACATCAGTGGAACAGTGCGAGTGCAACCTGAAGTCAGCCCTGTGACTGAGATCCATGTCATAGGGGTGAGGATGCAATTAGACATCAGTGGAGCTTTGTGAGTGCAAACTGAAGTCAGCCCTGTGACTGAGATCCATGTCATAGGGGTGAGGATGCAATTAGACATCAGTGGAGCAGTGTGAGTGCGAACGGAAGTCAGCCCTGTGACTGAGATCCATGTCATAGGGGTAAGGATGCAATTAGACATCAGTGGAGCAGTGTGAATGCAAACTGAAGTCAGCCCTGTGACTGAGATCCATGTCATAGGGGTGAGGATGCAATTAGACATCAGTGGAGCAGTGTGAATGCAAACTGAAGTCAGCCCTGTGACTGAGATCCATGTCATAGGGGTGAGGATGCAATTAGACATCCGTGGAGCAGTGTGAGTGCGAACGGAAGTCAGCCCTGTGACTGAGATCCATGTCATAGGGGTGAGGATGCAATTAGACATCAGTGAAGCAGTGTGAATGCAAACAGAAGTCAGCCCTGTGACTGAGATCCAAGTCATAGGGGTGAGGATGCAATTAGACATCAGTGGAGCAGTGTGAATGCAAACTGAAGCCAGCCCTGTGACTGAGATCCATTTCATAGGGGTGAGGATGCAATTAGACATCAGTGGAGCTTTGTGAGTGCAAACTGAAGTCAGCCCTGTGACTGAGATCCATGTCATAGCGGTGAGGATGCAATTAGACATTCGTGGAGCTTTGTGAGTGCAAACTGAAGTCATCCCTGTGACTGAGATCCATGTCATAGGGGTGGGGATGCAATTAGACATCAGTGGAGCAGTGTGAGTGCAAACTGAAGTCAGCCCTGTAACTGAGATCCATGTCATAGGGGTGAGGATGCAATTAGACATCCGTGGAGTAGTGTGAGTGCAAACTGAAGTCAGCCCTGTGACTGAGATCCATGTCATAGGGATGAGGATGCAATTAGACATCAGTGGAGCAGTGTGAGTGCAAACTGAAGTCAGCCCTGTGACTGAGATCCGTGTCATAGGGGTGAGGATGCAATTAGACATCAGTGGAGCAGTGTGAGTGCAAACTGAAGTCAGCCCTGTGACTGAGATCCATGTCATAGGGGTGAGGATGCAATTAGACATCCGTGGAGTAGTGTGAGTGCAAACTGAAGTCAGCCCTGTGACTGAGATCCATGTCATAGGGGTGAGGATGCAATTAGACATCAGTGGAGCAGTGTGAGTGCAAACTGAAGTCAGCCCTGTGACTGAGATCCATGTCATAGGGGTGAGGATGCAATTAGACATCAGTGGAGCAGTGTGAATGCAAACTGAAGTCAGCCCTGTGACTGAGATCCATGTCATACGGGTGAGGATGCAATTAGACATCAGTGGAGCAGTGTGAGTGCAAACTGAAGTCAGCCCTGTGACTGAGATCCATGCCGTAGGGGTGAGGATGCAATTAGACATCAGTGGAGCAGTGTGAGTGCAAACTGAAGTCAGCCCTGTGACTGAGATCCATGTCATAGGGGTGAGGATGCAATTAGACATCAGTGGAGCAGTGTGAATGCAAACTGAAGTCAGCCCTGTGACTGAGATCCATGTCATAGGGGTGAGGATGCAATTAGACATCCGTGGAGCAGTGTGAGTGCGAACGGAAGTCAGCCCTGTGACTGAGATCCATGTCATAGGGGTGAGGATGCAATTAGACATCAGTGGAGCAGTGTGAATGCAAACTGAAGTCAGCCCTGTGACTGAGATCCATGTCATAGGGGTGAGGATGCAATTAGACATCAGTGGAGCAGTGTGAGTGAAAACTGAAGTCAGCCCTGTGACTGAGATCCATGTCATAGGGGTGAGGATGCAATTAGACATCAGTGGAGCAGTGTGAGTGCAAACTGAAGTCAGCCCTGTGACTGAGATCCATGTCATAGGGGTGAGGATGCAATTAGACATCAGTGGAGCAGTGTGAATGCAAACTGAAGTCAGCCCTGTGACTGAGATCCATGTCATAGGGGTGAGGATGCAATTAGACATCCGTGGAGCAGTGTGAGTGCGAACGGAAGTCAGCCCTGTGACTGAGATCCATGTCATAGGGGTGAGGATGCAATTAGACATCAGTGGAGCAGTGTGAATGCAAACTGAAGTCAGCCCTGTGACTGAGATCCATGTCATAGGGGTGAGGATGCAATTAGACATCAGTGGAGCAGTGTGAGTGAAAACTGAAGTCAGCCCTGTGACTGAGATCCATGTCATAGGGGTGAGGATGCAATTAGACATCAGTGGAGCAGTGTGAGTGCAAACTGAAGTCAGCCCTGTGACTGAGATCCATGTCATAGGGGTGAGGATGCAATTAGACATCAGTGGAGCAGTGTGAGTGCAAACTGAAGTCAGCCCTGTGACTGAGATCCATGTCATAGGGGTGAGGATGCAATTAGACATCAGTGGAGCAGTGTGAATGCAAACTGAAGTCAGCCCTGTGACTGAGATCCATGTCATAGGGGTGAGGATGCAATTAGACATCAGTGGAGCAGTGTGAATGCAAACTGAAGTCAGCCCTGTGACTGAGATCCATGCCATAGGGGTGAGGATGCAATTAGACATCAGTGGAGCAGTGTGAGTGCAAGCTGAAGTCAGCCCTTGACTGAGATCCATGTCATAGGGGTAAGGATGCAATTAAACATCAGTGGAGCAGTGTGAATGCAAACTGAAGTCAGCCCTGTGACTGAGATCCATGTCATAGGGGTGAGGATGCAATTAGACATCAGTGGAGCAGTGCGAGTGCAAACTGAAGTCAGTCCTGTGACTGAGATCCATGTCATAGGGGTGAGGATGCAATTAGACATCAGTGGAACAGTGCGAGTGCAACCTGAAGTCAGCCCTGTGACTGAGATCCATGTCATAGGGGTGAGGATGCAATTAGACATCAGTGGAGCTTTGTGAGTGCAAACTGAAGTCAGCCCTGTGACTGAGATCCATGTCATAGGGGTGAGGATGCAATTAGACATCAGTGGAGCAGTGTGAGTGCGAACGGAAGTCAGCCCTGTGACTGAGATCCATGTCATAGGGGTAAGGATGCAATTAGACATCAGTGGAGCAGTGTGAATGCAAACTGAAGTCAGCCCTGTGACTGAGATCCATGTCATAGGGGTGAGGATGCAATTAGACATCAGTGGAGCAGTGTGAATGCAAACTGAAGTCAGCCCTGTGACTGAGATCCATGTCATAGGGGTGAGGATGCAATTAGACATCCGTGGAGCAGTGTGAGTGCGAACGGAAGTCAGCCCTGTGACTGAGATCCATGTCATAGGGGTGAGGATGCAATTAGACATCAGTGAAGCAGTGTGAATGCAAACAGAAGTCAGCCCTGTGACTGAGATCCAAGTCATAGGGGTGAGGATGCAATTAGACATCAGTGGAGCAGTGTGAATGCAAACTGAAGCCAGCCCTGTGACTGAGATCCATTTCATAGGGGTGAGGATGCAATTAGACATCAGTGGAGCTTTGTGAGTGCAAACTGAAGTCAGCCCTGTGACTGAGATCCATGTCATAGCGGTGAGGATGCAATTAGACATTCGTGGAGCTTTGTGAGTGCAAACTGAAGTCATCCCTGTGACTGAGATCCATGTCATAGGGGTGGGGATGCAATTAGACATCAGTGGAGCAGTGTGAGTGCAAACTGAAGTCAGCCCTGTAACTGAGATCCATGTCATAGGGGTGAGGATGCAATTAGACATCCGTGGAGTAGTGTGAGTGCAAACTGAAGTCAGCCCTGTGACTGAGATCCATGTCATAGGGATGAGGATGCAATTAGACATCAGTGGAGCAGTGTGAGTGCAAACTGAAGTCAGCCCTGTGACTGAGATCCATGTCATAGGGGTGAGGATGCAATTAGACATCAGTGGAGCAGTGTGAGTGCAAACTGAAGTCAGCCCTGTGACTGAGATCCATGTCATAGGGGTGAGGATGCAATTAGACATCCGTGGAGTAGTGTGAGTGCAAACTGAAGTCAGCCCTGTGACTGAGATCCATGTCATAGGGGTGAGGATGCAATTAGACATCAGTGGAGCAGTGTGAGTGCAAACTGAAGTCAGCCCTGTGACTGAGATCCATGTCATAGGGGTGAGGATGCAATTAGACATCAGTGGAGCAGTGTGAATGCAAACTGAAGTCAGCCCTGTGACTGAGATCCATGTCATAGGGGTGAGGATGCAATTAGACATCCGTGGAGCAGTGTGAGTGCGAACGGAAGTCAGCCCTGTGACTGAGATCCATGTCATAGGGGTGAGGATGCAATTAGACATCAGTGGAGCAGTGTGAATGCAAACTGAAGTCAGCCCTGTGACTGAGATCCATGTCATAGGGGTGAGGATGCAATTAGACATCCGTGGAGCAGTGTGAGTGCGAACGGAAGTCAGCCCTGTGACTGAGATCCATGTCATAGGGGTGAGGATGCAATTAGACATCAGTGAAGCAGTGTGAATGCAAACAGAAGTCAGCCCTGTGACTGAGATCCAAGTCATAGGGGTGAGGATGCAATTAGACATCAGTGGAGCAGTGTGAATGCAAACTGAAGCCAGCCCTGTGACTGAGATCCATTTCATAGGGGTGAGGATGCAATTAGACATCAGTGGAGCTTTGTGAGTGCAAACTGAAGTCAGCCCTGTGACTGAGATCCATGTCATAGCGGTGAGGATGCAATTAGACATTCGTGGAGCTTTGTGAGTGCAAACTGAAGTCATCCCTGTGACTGAGATCCATGTCATAGGGGTGGGGATGCAATTAGACATCAGTGGAGCAGTTGATAAACAAGCTCGACACTGAAATCCTCTGGCTTTGAGTTTTTGTGCCCTGCCCTTTAAGCTTTGACTAACCGATAGTGTTACATCGGGCCCCTCACACCTCCCCGATGAAGAAGACCCTAGAGATACATTTCAAGCATTCTCGCAGAACAAATTACTTACAAAGACAAATGATACAACATAAAACTTTTGAATTCTCTTGTTGTTCCAGCAGCAGAGAAAGGGATTTTTCATTGTAAAAGATGACAGAGATTCAACATAAATACTTTTCTTGTAAAAACAAGTTGTAAAATACAAAACAATATCTTCTATAAATGCAAAAAAACATAAGTCAGCTAGAGTTTGTCCAAATGGCACAATACAGTAAGAAGGGACCCTTGCGAGGGTGGCAACTTAGGGACTACCAAGAGAACACTTGGCATGTCTGATCCACATTGCAATTAGGAACTTGGCCATGCAGAATACAATAATACGAGATGTGTCTGTCTGCAGTATTCTGAACACCACCTGGTGCTTCCTGACTCCCAGGTTTCTGCAAAGTGGAACTTTCCACTTAGCTCGAGACTGACTATACAGAGAGCAAAAAATACAGTTCTCAACCATCATGTCCATTTCTTTGTGCCACTTTCTTTTAAAAGGTAGACATCCATACCTGAACTGTAAATATAGGTTCCTTGCTAGTGGAGGAAAAGTTTCGCCAATAGCGCCCCACAATATTGGTGTCGGTTTACAATCAATAAGCAAACAGAGTGATCCTTTACAATTTGGTATATTGTCCATTACAGTACTACCCCAATAAACAGCTTTAAGACTGGACTTTTGGAATTGGCACAAAGACTCAGGAAAGTCCCAATATGTGTCAAGGCTTAATCTCTATAAAAGAGCCTTAACAGTGCGGACCCAGGAGATCTTGCTTGCATATTTTGGTGACATTAGGTCACGAAGGCCCACCCTATAAGACTGTAGTGCTGTAGTAGACCATAGTCGATGCCTGAACATAAGCACTCTGAGCTCAATTTTATCGGTAATTCTTTTTTTGGGTTAAATCTAAATAAAGTGGAGTTAATGGGGCCCCATATCACCGCACCATATAAAACCGCTCCTAGAGCTTTCACAATGTAGATCTCAAGTCCGGGAGCCACTCTTCTGGATATGGTTTTCCTATGCTTTTTTACTATGTTTACCATTCGTTGCACCAAGGGCAACTGTGCCCTTTACACCTGTGGAGTCCAGCATACGTTTCTTGTAAGTTTCATACCAAGATAGTCAAACTCAGCCACTACTTCAAGTGGGATACATTCTACATCTAAAAATGATTATACGATTGATCAACATTCAAAGATGCACAGATTTACTAAAAAAGATTCCATAGTTAACCACACCAATGGTTAAAGGAAACCTGCAGAAATATGTTACAAGCAGCATCCTCCAACCTATGGGTGGAATTCTTAGACCAATGAAGTAACTTTTTTACATAAACTTTCTAGTTTGTTTGTTTCATACTTTTGGCTAATTACTACAGAACATACGGATCATGTGAGGTTAGGAGGAAAGTTAGATTCTCAGACTAGCTTTCTTAAAAAAAGTATTTTCATTTTAAGGACCTTAGTACATTGAAAATGTAGCTCAGCACATAACTGTTGGCAAATTGCCGCCCGGTTATCCATTTATCTGTTGCGTAGGTGTCAGCAACTAGACGTCACAGAAATTGACGACCTCCCTATTATGTACATTGCAGTGAAAGATAGGGACTGTTGCCTTGTTGCTCAACCAAACAACCTTTAAATTAGTTGGAACATCCCCAGTGCCCTCCGCTTAGGTTGAGAAGTCAGTTCTTGGTGAATATCCACCATGTCATATAGGGCAGGTAGCTAAGTCGATAGGAAGCGGTCTTTCTTTACTTGAATGTCTTAGGTTCACAAAACCTTCCGCAGCAAATGCGCTAAGGTGGACCGAACTCTGGCTCCAAAGATGTGCTACGTTCTTTCTAGCAATTAACAGCAACTAAAGGTGTAATTTCCAAGTTCTGAAAGCGATCTCGTCCCAGTCTAGCAAACGTAGATTGCACTAGCCTTTATCTCACACCTGCTTTATAAACATTTTAACTAGCATCTGTTTTAAAGAGATCCAGGGGCATAACAAGATTTAACCATTCAAAAACCAAATACAATCATTATTATATCTCATTTCTTTGAGTCAAATATGTTGGTTCTCTAAAATTACCTAATGAGTCAGCCTCACTCTAGTAATTGTATTCCACTGTATTAATTAGGTCTTGGCTCTAGATGGCGAGTATGCACTGCCTCAAAGAGAGACATGCTGTATCTACTTTGTGCAAGAGAAACAATTGATGGACGGAATGCTGGACAATGCAAACATTCACTCCCAGTCACAAGGCTCTGGGTTAAATCCATCATTCTTTTGCTCACCACACCACCCCAGTTTGGACCCAGCCATGTGCAAATCAGTCTTGACCCTGTTCCTTGCGGGAACAGCCCAGCCCGAACTGCCAAGCCAGGTTCTCCCTTCACCTAAAACAAGCATCCTGGGACCGGTTTCTGAGCATCACCCTTCATCAGCCAGGCTAGCTTGAATCCGGTGGTGTAGTGAGCGCGGGACCCACATCTGGGTATAACCTTCCCACTTAGGGCGACATATGCCCAAAAAACAAATGATGGAAGGAATGCTGGACAAAGCAAATATTCACCCCCAGTCACAAGGATCTGGGTTAAAACCATCATTCTTTTGCTCACCACACCACCCCATTTTGGACCCAGCCACATGTAAATCAGTCTTGACCCTGGTCCTTGCGGGAACAGTCCAGCCCGAACTGCCAAACCAGGTCCTCCCTGGATTGTAAAACAAGCATCCTGGGACCGGTTTCAGGGCATCACCCTTCATCAGCCAGGCTAGCTTTAATCCAGTGGTGTAATGAGCACAGGACCCACGTCTGGGCATACCCTTCCCACTTAGGGCGACATATGCAAAAAAAACAATTGTTGGGCGGAATGCTGGTCAATGCAATCATTCAACCCCAGTCACAAGGATCTGGGTTAAATCCATCATTCTTTTGGTCACCACAGCACCCCAGTTTGGGCCCAGCCATATGCAAATCAGTCTTGACCCCGTCCCTTGTGGGAACAGTCCAGCCTGAACTGCCAAACCAGGTCCTCCCAGGATTGGAAACAAGCATCCAGTGACCGGTTTCAGAGCATCACCCTTAATTAGCCAGGCTAGCTTAAATCCAGTAGTGTAGTAAGCACGGGACCCACGTCTGGGCATATCCTTCACACTTAGAGCGACATATGCAATAGAAAAAACTGATGGACGGAATACAGGTCAATGCAATCATTCACCCCCAGTCACAAGGATTGGGTTAAATCCATCATTTTTTTGCTCAGCACACCACCCCAGTTTGGACCCAGCCATATGCAAATCAGTCTTGGCCCTGTTTGTTGTGGGAACAGTCCAGCCTGAACTGCCAAGCCAGGTCCTCCCTGCACCTGAAACAAACATCCTGGGACCGGTTTCAGAGCATCACCCTTCATCAGCCAGGCTAGCTTGAATACGGTGGTGTAGTGAGCGCGGGACCCACGTCTGGGTATAACCTTCCCACTTAGGGCGACATATGCCCAAAAAACTATTGTTGGAAGGAATACTGGACAATGCAAACATTCACCCCCAGCCACAAGGATCTGGGTTAAAACCATCATTCTTTTGCTCACCACACCACACCACCCCATTTTGGACCCAACCATATGCAAATCAGTCTTGGCCCTGTTCGTTGTGGGAACAGTCCAGCCCGAACTGCCAAGCCAGGTCCTCCCTGCGCCTGAAACAAGCATCCTGGGACCGGTTTCAGAGTATCACCCTTCATCAGCTAGGCTAGCTTGAATCCAGTGGTGTAGTGAGCACGGGACCCACATCTGGGCATACTCTTCCCACTTAGGGCGACATATGCAAAAGAAACAATTGATGGATGGAATGCTGGACAATGCAAACATTCATCCCAGTCACAAGGCTCTGGGTTAAATCAATCATTCTTTTACTCACCACACCACCCCAGTTTGGACCCAGCCATATGCAAATCAGTCTTGACCCTGTTCCTTGTGGGAACAGTCCGGCCGTAACTGCCAAGCCAGGTCCTCCCTGGACCAGAAACAAGCATCCTGGGACCAGTTTCAGGGCATCACCCTTCATCAGCGAGGCTAGCTTGAATCCAGTGGTGTAGTGAGCGCGGGACCCACGTCTGGGCATAACCTTCCCACTTAGGGCGACATATGCCCAAAAAACAATTGATGGAAGGAATGCTGGCCAAAGCAAACATTCACCCCCAATCACAAGGATCTGGGTTAAATCCATCATTCTTTTGCTCACCTCACCACCCCAATTTGGATCCAGCCACATGTAAATCAGTCTTGACCCTGTTCATTGTGGGAACAGTCCAACCCGAACTGCCAAGCCAGGTCATCCCTGGATCGGAAACAAGCATCCTGGGATCAGTTTCAGGGCATCACTCGTCATCAGCCAGGCTAGCTTGAATCCAGTGGTGTAGTGTGCACGGGACCCACGTCCGGGCATAACCTTCCCACTTAGAGCGACATATGCAAAAGAAACAATTGATGGATGGAATGCTGGACAATGCAAACCTTCATCCCAGTCACAAGGCTCTGGGTTAAATCGATCATTCTTTTACTCACCACACCAGCCCAGTTTGGACCCAGCCATATGCAAATCAGTCTTGACCCTGTTCCTTGTGGGAACAGTCCGGCCGCAACTGCCAAGCCAGGTCCTCCCTGGACCAGAAACAAGCATCCTGGGACCAGTTTCAGGGCATCACCCTTCATCAGCGAGGCTAGCTTGAATCCAGTGGTGTAGTGAGCGCGGGACCCACGTCTGGGCATAACCTTCCCACTTAGGGCGACATATGCCCAAAAAAAAATTGATGGACGGAATGCTAGCCAAAGCAAACATTCACCCCCAGTCACAAGGATCTGGGTTAAATCCATCATTCTTTTGCTCACCACACCACCCCAATTTGGATCCAGCCACATGTAAATCAGTCTTGACCCTGTTCATTGTGGGAACAGTCCAACCCGAACTGCCAAGCCAGGTCATCCCTGGATCGGAAACAAGCATCCTGGGATCGGTTTCAGGGCATCACTCGTCATCAGCCAGGCTAGCTTGAATCCAGTGGTGTAGTGTGCACGGGACCCACGTCCGGGCATAACCTTCCCACTTAGGGCGACATATGCAAAAAAAAAAACAATTGATGGACGGAATACTGGACAATGCCAACATTCACCCCCAGTCACAAGGATCTGGGTTAAGTCCATCATTATTTTGCTCACCACACCACCCCAGTTTGTACCCAGCCATATGCAAATCAGTCTTGACCCATAGGAACAGTCCAGCCCGAACTGTCAAGCCAGGTCCTCCCTGAACCGGAAACAAGCATCCTGGGACCAGTATGCCCAGACGTCGGTCCCGTGCTCTCCATGCCACTGGAGTCAAGCTACCCTGGCTGATGAGGGGTGAAACCCCGAAACCGGTCCTAGGATGCTTGTTTCCAGTCCAGGGAGGACCTGGCCTGGCAGTTCATTGGGCGCAGGGTCAAGACTGATTTGCATATGGCTGGGTTCAAACTGGAATGGCATGGTGAGCAAAAAAAACGATGGATTTAGGCCAAGATCTCTGTACTGGGTTGAATGTATGACATTGTTCTGCATTCTGTCCATCAATTGTTCTTATTGCATGTATCTAATTTGTGGGCATACAGCTCGTCCATAGGCTTCCCATTTCCTGGCTCTATCATCGCTCCATTATTCGTTCTCCCCATTTGTCCATGACATGCATCAGTCATGCCTCTTCAAGTATTTAGCCTTCCGCGGAAGCAGCGACCAACTGCTTCCAAACATATGCAGCTGTTATTTTAATCCATTGTTTTGGGACTTCTCTTTAAAATAAGCGACTGGTTCTGCCACATAGTAAACCATTAGAGTGCACGTCAGGAGAATACGAACTGCTGGGAGCCTGGCAGGAGCTGGCGCTTCCCCTGCCAGTTTGAGATGTTTGTGGCCACTTGCTCAGGGGCACATCGAGGATGCTGTGGCTGCCTTGGCCGGGCCTCGCACGTCCGGCACAGCCCTGGACCCTACACAGCGCTTCTTGGAGCAGAAGAGAAGTTCAAGCTGCTGCCCCAGAAAAAAGTGAACAAAGGCTACGCGATCCTACCACAAATGGGTAACCCTCACTCATTTGGCATAGGATAGATGTTTTCTGTTTACATTGCCAGCGAGGACCATGCGATAGGGGCATTGGTATGTCCAACCTTTATCTTTACTATCTCTCTGCACATCAGCTCGTCATCCATGACTTGTTCACTTGGCAATAAACAAGCAGCGATTCAGAATACTTCGGGAAAACTACAAGACACTCGTGTTTCTCCCAGAGTAGAAATAATAATTAATCCATCGCTCTCCTCTAAAAAATATTTAGAAAAACTCTTTCTGACCCTGCTGAGGACCACAAGAATCAGTTAATGTAGAGGACCAAGCACGTTAGGGTCCCCACAGCTAAATCAATTGGACATTTATGTACTGTATTGTAAGAATCCTTTTTTGTTTAAAGTATCCAATTTATGTCTTTTATGTATGTTATGTTATAAGTATATGTGTAACAGCTCCAAAAAAAGTGTATAAAACATCTATACGTTTCTTGTAAAGGACAAGTGTATGTCAAAATGATGAAGTGTTTTCTCTCTCTAGAGTAATTACGCAAAAAGTAGAAATTGAATTGAAACTCGCAGTCAATAAATAGGATTGCTGAGAAAAGAAATAGTGTGATTAATGGTGTCAGAGGCATACTTGCGTTTATAAGGTCAATGTTTATTCAGGCTTCGTCTGAGCACCCGTGACCAATTGTTATATCCCGTAACTATTCTTATCTTATTCTCATCTTTTGTCACCCCTGTTCGTTCTTTCAAGGTGTCAATCCTTTTCACTTGATCAATTCTGTGTTCAGCCCTTTTCAAGGTTTCCTGATTGTATCTAGGGCTGGGCGGAATTTGCGGAATGCCTCTTCGCGGAATTTTGAAAAAAATTGTGGAAAACGAGCGCACAACCTGAGGGACCGCGTGCCCGGGACTGGGGTCCCTCGTGCTTGGGCAGGCTCCCCGATCTCCCCGGCCTGGCTGCGTTGAGAAGCAGGGACCGGCCCCGGGCCTCCTGATTTTTGGTCAGGGCCTGGGATCCCACGTCTTGCGGCCTGCCAAGTGTCCATCTGCCCGGGACAAGAGTCCCTGGTGCAGAGCCCCGGAGCCCTGCAAGGGCAGACGGGAGCCCTACCGCTATGGCTCGGTGTGGGCAGCTGGGAGTCCTTTCGGTCCCGGCCATCTGGTCACACCTTTCCCTCGGCCATCTGGTCGCATGCAACGCTTTCCAATGGGGCGACCAGATGGCCGGGCAGCCCTGGAGGTCCAGATGGGGGCTCATTCGCCTCCCCGATCCCAGGCAGGGCTCCAGGAGGTCGGGTGCGTCTGGGCCTAAGGTCTCCTCTGTCACTCGGTGTGCATGGTTTACGAGAAAGGGGGTTAGTCTTCCTCCGGATTACTACGGGCAGGGTATGCCGGGACACCCCTCCTGGGTATGGCAGTTCTCAGGCGGGGACCAGATGGGCCAAGCCCGGACGACACTTCCCCGGGGCGTCCGGTGCTCCCTCCTCCAGCCCGCGGTGAGTCAAAGTGCCTGGGACGGGCTCCATGGGTCCCCCGGGCGTCCGGGCCCCGGGAGCTCCGCTGGGCCTACCATGCCTGAGGCCCAGCGTGGGGTCTACGAATCCCCCCCGAGCCCTGCAGCCCCAAAGCGCTGCAGCCCTGGAGCCCTTCAGCCCGGAGCCCTGGAGCACTGTAGGCCCGGAGCCCTGCAGGCCTGGAGCCCTGCAGCCCTGGAGCCCCGGAGCCCTGCAGCCACGGAGCCCTGCGTGGGCAGGTGGGAACCCTAGCGCGAAGGCTCGGGGTTGGACAGATGGGAGTCCTTTCAGTCCCGGCCATCTGGTTGCACCTCGGCCATCTGGTCGCACGCAATGCTTTCCAATAGGGCGACCAGATGGCCGGGCCAGCCTGGAAGTCCCGATGAGGGCTCATTTGACTCCCGGATCCCAGTCAGGGCTCCAGGAGGTCGGGCGCATCCGCGCCTAGGATTCTCTCCGTCACTCGGAGCGCAAGGGTTACAAGAAAGGTGGGTAGCCTTCCTCCGGATTAGTAGGGGCAGGGTATGCTGGAACACCCCTCCGGGGCTTGTGGTTCTTTGCCGGGGACCAGATGGGCTATGCCCGGCCAACATCCTCCCAGGCGTCCGGGGCTCCCTCCTCCGGGCCGCGGCGTGGAAAAGTGCCCGGGACGAGCTCCACGGTGCCCCGGGCAGTCCTCCCCCGGCCGCTCGGGCCCGAGAGCTCCGGTGGTCCTCCAAGTGCCTGAGGCCCAGCCGGGGTCGCCGAGCCCCCCAGGAAGCAGAGCCCCCAGAGCCCTGCGTGGGTGGGCAGGCGGGAGCCCTACCGCTATGGCCCGGCTCTGGGCGGGCAGACGGGAGTCATTTCAGTTGCCGGCCATCTGGTCGCTCCTTTCCCCTCGGCCATCTGTTCGTGCGCAATGCTTTCCAATGGGGCGACCAGATGGCCGGGCCGGCCTGGAAGTCCTGATGAGGGTCCATTCGCCTCGCGGATCCCAGCCAGGGCTCCAGGAGGCCGGGCGCGTCTGCGCCTAGGGTCCCCTCCGTCACTCGGAGCGCGCGGGTTACAAGAAAGGGGGGTAGCCTTCCTCCGGATTAGTAGGGGCAGGGTGTGCCAAAGACCCCTCCGGGGCTGGCGGTTCTTTGCCGGGGACCAGATGGGCTACGCCCGGGTAACATCCTCCCAGGGGTCCGGGGCTTCCCTCCTCCGGCCCGCGGCATGGCAAAGTGCCCAGGGACGGGCTCCACGGGTCCTGGGCAGTCCTCCCCCCGGGGCGCCCGGGCCCGAGAGCTCCGTCGGTCCTCCCCGTGCCTGAGGCCCAGCCGCTGTCCCCGACCCCCCTGGGAAGCAGAGAGCCCACCGAGCCCTTGGTTCAGGCGGGAGCCCTACCGCTATGACTCGGCTCTGGGCAGGCAGACGGGAGTCCTTTCAGTTGCCGGCCATCTGGTCGCTCCTTTCCCCTCGGCCATCTGGTCGCGCGCAATGCTTTCCTATAAGGGGGGCCAGATGGCTTGGGTGGCCTGGAAGTCCTGATGAGGGTCCATTCGCCTCCCGTATCCCAACAAGGGCTCCAGGAGGCCGAGCGCGTTCGCCCCTAGGGTCCCCTCCGTCACTCGGAGCGCGCGGGTTTCAAGAAAGCCTTCCTCCGGATTACTAGGGACAGGGTACTCAAAGGCCCGGGACGGGGTTCCGTTGTGTCCGGGGAGCCTCCCCTCACTCGTGGGGAGCCTCCCCGTCCCGTCCGGGCCCCTGGGGGCGAGTGGCCTGCCTGCCCCGGGCTCCGTCCGGGGTCCTGCCGCGTGGCTGGGTGCCCGGGGCGGGGTCCGGAGGGCCCGGGATGCTTCCCCTGCGCCTGCGGGCCCGGCCGGGCCCCGGGTCGGGGTCTCCATCCCTGGGCCCCGTCCCCCGGCCTGTGACACTGCCAAAGGCCCGGGACGGGGTTCCGTTGTGGCCGGGGAGCCTCCCCTCGCTCGTCTGGGTTCAGGAGCTCTGGCCGGGCCCCCTGGGGGCCCCGGGGAGGGCGGCCTCCCTGCCCCGGGCTCCGTCCTGGGTCCTGCCGCATGGCAGGGTGCCCGGGGCAGGGTCCGAAGGGCCCGGGGAGGCTTCCCCTGCACCTGCGGGCCCGGGGGCCCCGGCTGGGTCCAGGGGCCCGGCCGGGCCCCGGGTCAGGGTCTCCGTCCCCGGGCCCCGTCCCCCGGCAATCCCAAAGGCCCGGGACGGGGTTCCGTTGTGTCCGGGGAGCCTCCCCTCGCTCGTCTGGCTCCAGGAGTTCAGTCCGGGCCCCTGGGGGCCCCGGGGAGGGCGGCCTCCCCGCCCCGGGCTCCGTCCAGGGTCCTGCCGTGTGGCAGGGTGCCCAGGGCAGGGTCCGGAGGGCCCGGGATGCTTCCCCTGTGCCTGCAGGCTCGGGGGCCCCAGCTGGGTCCAGGGGCCCAGCCCGGCCCCTGGGTCAGGGTCTCCGTCCCCGGCCTGCGGCACTGCCAAAGGCCCGGGACGGGGTTCCGTTATGTCCGGGGCACCTCCGCCTCGCTCGTCTGGGTTCAGGGGTCCTGCCGCGTGGCAGGGTGCCCGGGGCAGGGTCCGGAGGGCC